>NW_028225181.1:34654973-35254973 GCF_052327205.1 Somniosus microcephalus | reverse complement strand
ACACACACACCGCACTCCACACACACACCCCCTCACCACATAGCCCCATCCCCACACACACAACCCTCACCCCACACACACCCACTCCCCACATACCCCCCCTCCCCCACACACACAACCCCTCACCCCACACACACCCCTCCACACACAAACCCCTCCCCACACACCACACCCCTCACCACACCCTCCCTCCCCAAACAGACACGCCTCCCCCACACAAACCTCTCCCCACACACACCAATTCACACACACACAGACCCTCTCCACACTCACACCTCCCCACACACACAGCCCTCCCCACCCACACACACCTCCACACACACGCACCCCTCTCCACATACACACCCCTCCCAACACACACCCCTCCCCACACACACAACCTCCACACACACACCCCTCCCCCCAACACACCCCTCCCCACACACACCCATCCCCCACACACGCACCCCTCCCCACACACACCCCCTCCCCACACACTTACCCCAGCCCCCACACACACGCCTCCCACACACACAACCACCACACACACACCCCTCCCCCCAACACACCCCTCCCCACACACACCCATCCCCCACACACACACCCCTCCCCACACACACCCCTCCCCACACACATACCCAGCCCCCCACACACACGCCTCCCCACACACACCCCTCCACACACAAACCTCCCCACACAAGCACCCCTCCCCACACATGCACCACTCCCCACACACACACCCCGCTACACACACACCACCTCCCCACACATACACCTCCCCGTGCACACACCCCTCCCCCCACACACCCCTCCCCACACCACCCATACTCCCACACACACACCCCTCCCGACACACACTCCCCTCCCCACACACCCCCCTCCCCCCACACACACACCACTCCCCACACACACCCCTCCACACACACACACCCCTGCCCCCAAACACAAAGCTCCCGACACACGCACTCCTCCCCCCACAGACTCCCCTCCCCACACACACACACCTCCCCACACACAAACCCCTCCCCACACACGCTCCTCCCCCACACACACCCCCCACCCCACTCAAACACATCCCTCCCCACACACACCCCTCCCCACACACACACACCCTCCACCCCACACACACCCCTCGCAACACACACCCCAACCGCCACAAACACCCCTCCCCACATACCCCTCCCCAAACACACCCCTCCCCACACACACACCCCTCCCCACACACACACTCCTCCCCACACACCCCTCCCCACACACACCCCTTCCCACACACAAACCCCTCCCAACATACACACCTCCACACACACACACACCCCTCCCCACAAAAACACTCCCATCCCCAAACACACTCCTCCCCACACACACACCTCTCTCCACACACATACCCCACCCCACACACATCCCTCCCCACACACCACCCCTCCCTACACACACCCCAACCCCCACACACACACCACCCCACACACCCCTCCCCATACACACCCCTCCCCATACACAAACCCATCCCCACATACACACCTCCACACACACACAACCCTCCCCATACACACTCCCCCCTCCCCACACACACACATTCACACACACACAGACCCCTCTCCACACTCACCCCTCCCCACACACACTCCCCCCTCCCCACACACACATTCACACACACACAGACCCCTCTCCACACTCACCCCTCCCCACACACACACCCCTCCCCACACACACACCCCTCCCCACACACACACACTCCTCCCCACGCACACCCCTCCCCCACACGCTCCCCTCACCACACACACCCCTCCCCACACACACAACCCTCCCCACACACAGACCCCGCCACACACACACACCTCCCCACGCACGCACATCCCCGTGCACACACCCCTCCCCCACACACTCCTCCCCACACACACCCTTCCCCACACCCACCCTTCCCCACACCACCCCCTCCCCCCACACACATACCCCTCCCACACACACACACCCCTCCCCACACACACCCATCCCCACACACACCCCTCCCCACACACACCCATCCCCACACACACCCCTCCCCACACACACCCATCCCCACACACACCCCTCCCCACACACACCCATCCCCACACACACCCCTCCCCACACACACACACTCCTCCCCACGCACACCCCTCCCCCACACGCTCCCCTCACCACACACACCCCTCCCCACACACACAACCCTCCCCGCACACAGCCCCCACCACACACACACACCTCCCCACGCACGCACATCCCCGTGCACACACCCCTCCCCCACACACACTCCTCCCCACACACACACCCTTCCCCACACCACCCCTCCCCCCACACACATACCCCTCCCACACACACACACCCCTCCCCACACACACCCATCCCCACACACACCCATCCCCACACACACCCCTCCCCACACACACCCATCCCCACACACACCCCTCCCCACACACACCCATCCCCACACACACACCCCTCCCCACACACACCACTTCCGTACACACACCCCTCCCGACACACACCCCTCCCCACACACACACCCCTCCCCACACACACCACTTCCGTACACACACCCCTCCCGACACACACCCCTCCCCACACACACACCCCTCCCCACACACACACCCCTCCCCACACAATTCACAATTCACAATTCACAATTCAAATCGCTTTATTGGCATGATAAGTTACATCTTATGTTGCCAAAGCATCAAAATACATTTATGGTTGAGCACATAAATGCAGTTCTATTCATACAGTTTATAAACAGGTATATCCCTGAGTGTATAAATATACATTCGCATTGTTTATATATATTCTTTTCTTAGTTTACTGGTTGTCCCTCTGTTCATGGCAAGCTGTAACATAGTGTGCCGCCAGTGTTACACAGCTTCTCTCCTCTCCCAGTAGGAATGGGAGTTTTTGGTTGTCATTCAGATTTCTGAAATCAGGGCATATTTGTGAGACTTTTTGGTAGAAATTCTCCCTGATGCCCTGATATTTTCCGCAGGATGTGAGGAAGTGCATCTCTGTCTCCACTACTCCCTGACTGCAGTGAGAGCATATCCTGTCTTCTCTTGGCAGCCTGGTCTGCCTGTGTCTGCCTTTTTCGATCGCTAGGCTATGTTCGCTAAGTCTGTAGCTTGTCAAGTTTCTTCTCAGTTTGTTATCCTTTACCATGGTCAGGTAATCAGCTATGTTGTATTGTCTGTTTAGGGCCAAGTAGCAATTGAGTTTGCTTTGGGTTTTTGTTGTTTCTGCCCAATATGTCAGATATTTTTCCTTTTGCTTAGCGACGATTGTGTTGGGTCGAATTCTTTGTGTTACCCTGTCACTGTCCTGGGGCTGGTTATTGTTAGTATTGTTAGTAGTTACTTCACTGAGTCCCAGGACAAGTTAACTGAGGGTAATTTTCTTTATGGTCAGCTCTTGGCATTTCAGGGCGTCGTAGTGATAGCATTGGGGATTGCTCATTTGTAGGTGATTCCAAAATTTGGTGGCTCTTTTTTGGATAGTGATTATTAATGGATATTGGCCTAATTCCGCCCTGCATGCATTGTTTACTGTTTTCCTTTGAGTCCGGAGGATACTTTTACAGAATTCTGCATGTAGGATCTCAATTGGGTGTTTGTCCCATTTTGCAAATTCTTGTTGAGTTAGCGGTCCCCATACCTCACTGCCATAGAGTGCAATTGGTTCAATTACTGATTTGAAAATTTTGAGCCCAATGCTAATTGGGATTTCTATTTGGATTGATTTTTTGATGGCATAGAAAGCCCTTCTTGCTTTCTCTTTCAGTTCATTCACAGCCAGTTTGAAGTTTCCCGTAGAACTGATTTTTAAGCCCAAGTATGTGTAGTTAGTGGTTTGTTCAATTTTGGTTGTTCCTACTGTGAAATTTATTTTGGGTCCCTGATGTTTGGATCTTTGCTGGAACACAAGGACTTTGGTTTTTTGGGGATTTATTGTCAGGGCCCAGGTCTGGCAGTACGACTCCAGCAGGTCCAGGTTCTGCTGTAGCCCCTCTTTAGTTGGTGACAGCAGAACCAGGTCGTCTGCATAGAGGAGGAATTTAACCTTGGATTCATATAGGGTGAGGCCGGGTGCTGTAGATTGTTCAAGTAGTTTTGCCAATCCATTTATGTAAATATTAAAGAGTGTCGGTGAGATTGGCGAGCCCTGCATCACCCCCCGCCCCTGTGGGAAGTATTTTGTTTGTTTGTCTCCAATTTTAACTGCACATTTGTTGTTTGTATACATTGATTTAATTACATCATATGTTTTCCCTCCTACCCCGCTTTCGATAAGTTTCAGGAATAAACCGTCATGCCAGATGGAGTCGAAAGCCTTCTGGAAATCTACAAAGCATGCGTAGATTTTGCTTTTGTTATGGTGAACGTGTTTGTCAATTAGGGTCTGTAGGGTGAAGATATGATCGGATGTTCTATAGTTTGGCAGGAATCCAATTTGGCTTTTACTCAAGACATTGTGCTCCTCAAGGAAGTTTATAAGTCTTTTGTTTATGATGCTACAGAATACCTTCCCCAGGTTACTGTTTACACAGATGCCTCGATAGTTGTTTGGGTCGATTTTGTCCCCACTTTTGTATATGGGCGTTATGAGTCCTTTGTTCCAGATATCAGGGAAATAACCGACACTCAGAACCAAGTTGAAGAGTTTTAGGATAGCCAGTTTCATTTTGTTGTCTGTGTATTTAATCATCTCGTTTAGTATGCCGTCTGTCCTGCAGGCTTTTCCTGGTCGCAGGTCCTTGAGTTTTTCAAGAAGTTCTTTTTCTGTTGTTATGGCGTCTAGCGGGTTTTGGTTATCTTTTATGGCCATTTCTAGCTTTTCCAGTTTTTTGCATATTTGGTGTTGCTCTGGTCTTAGTGTGTTTTTCTGGTATAATTTTTCAAAGTGGTTTACCCATATGTCCCCATTTTGAATGGCCAAATCGTCGTGTTGTTTTTTGTGTAGTGTTTTCAAGATTTCCCAGAAACAATTGGAATCAATGGATTCCTCCATGGAGCTGAGTGTATTCTTAATATATTGCTCTTTTTTGGTTCTGAGTGTGTTTCTGTATTGTGTTAGTGTCTGACAATAAGTAAGGCGTAGTTCCTCGTTTTCTGGATGTCTGTGTTTTTGGTTTGATATTTTTCTAAGTTTTTTCCTCATTTTATGGCAATCTCGGTCAAACCATTTTTCATAGTTTTTTGTTTTGGGTTTGTTCTTGCGAGCTTTCAAGTTTGCATTTGTTGCCAAATTATCAAAAATATTGTTTAGTTTACCAACTGCCCGGTTTACGCCTTCTTTATTGTGAGTGTATATGTTATCCAGAAAGGTGTCTAAGAGAGCTTGAGTTGATGCATTGCTAATTGTTTTCTGGTATTTTTCCGTGTCGTTTTTGGCCCATCTGTACGATTTTTTGGTGTTGTACAGTTTACTGGGTTGTGTTTCTATGTTGTTTGTTTCTGTCTTTTTGAGGAACATAGTAATTTGACTGTGATCTGACAGTGTTGTTTGTGGTTTGACTGTGAATGCTCTGAAAGAGGATGGGTCTAAGTCTGTAATCATATAGTCTACTGTGCTGCAGCCAAGAGGTGAGCAATAGGTCGATCTTCCTAGGAGGTCTCCTATGAACCTACCATTGACAATATACAGACCCAGGTTTCGACAGAGCTGTAGTAGCTGTTTTCCGTTGGTATTTGACTGCTTGTCGCAGTTATGCCTGTATGGAAGGGAAGGGATGTCAAAGTGGTTATTCCCGAAAACGTAATTGTTTCCCTGATTATTGGTGAAGTCTGGTTCTTTGCCCGTTCTTGAATTGAGGTCCCCACAGATCAACACGTTCCCCTGGGCCTGGTATTGGATAATTTCCCCCTCCATGTTGGAGAAGGTGTCCTCTTTAAAGTACGGGGAATCGATTGGAGGGATATAAAGTGCGCAAATGTAAACATCTTGGGTGTTTGAGATAATCTCCCTCTCAAGTTTGAGCCACATATAGTTTTCGCCCTTTTTTATAAATTTGATGTAATTCTTAAGTTCTGTTTTAAACCAGATCAGTATGCCTCCGGAGTCTCTGCCTTGGGTTACACTTGGTAATTTATTGGAGGGGACCACCAGCTCAGTGTACCCTTGGGGACAGCCAGTGTGTCCTTTTCCTTTATACCAAGTTTCCTGTAAAATGATAATATCTAGGTCTTTAGTTTCATCTATGAACTCTGGGGTCCTACTTTTCACTTCTCGCACTGAAGAGCGTAGACCTTGGATATTCCAGGTCGAAATATATAAGGATTTCATGTTCAGTTTGATCTTTTACTATGATAGGTTAAAGAGTGGTACGTGTTTGTCGTGTCTAAGTGTGGGGAAAAAAAAGATCACTTCAGTTGTCTATAAAAGTTAATACAATTTGGTTACAGTTCTTTCTATTAATTAGTCCTTGATCCATAAGGCGGAAGTAGATGCTGCTGCACATCTGCTTATTGTCTCTTAATGGATTGTTTCTGTCTGAGGTATTGCGTACGTCCTGTGCATCTCTCCCTCTGTCTGGCTGGGAGCGGCCCTCCCCACTCAAACACACCCCTCCCCACACACAATTCACAATTCACAATTCAAATCGCTTTATTGGCATGATAAGTTACATCTTATGTTGCCAAAGCATCAAAATACATTTATGGTTTAGCACATAAACGCAGTTCTATTCATACAGTGTATAAACAGGTATATCCCTGAGTGTATAAATATACATTCGCATTGTTTATATATATATTTTTCTTAGTTTACTGGTTGTCCCTCTGTTCATGGCAAGCTGTAAC
This sequence comes from Somniosus microcephalus, assembly GCF_052327205.1. Taxonomy (NCBI): domain Eukaryota; kingdom Metazoa; phylum Chordata; class Chondrichthyes; order Squaliformes; family Somniosidae; genus Somniosus; species Somniosus microcephalus. Next base: position 35,248,197 of record NW_028225181.1, on the reverse strand, counting down.
ATAGTTTGCCGCCAGTGTTATACAGCTTCTCTCCTCTCCCAGTAGGAATGGGAGTTTTTGGTTGTCATTCAGATTTCTGAAATCAGGGCATATTTGTGAGAATTTTTGGTAGAAATTCTCCCTGATGCCCTGATATTTTCCACAAGCTGTGAGGAAGTGCATCTCTGTCTCCACCACTCCCTGACTGCAGTGAGAGCATATCCTGTCCTCTCTTGGCAGCCTGGTGTGCCTGTGTCTGCCTTTTTCGATCGCTAGGCTATGTTCGCTAAGTCTGTACCTTGTCAAGGTTCTTCTCAGTTTGTTATCCTTTACCATGGTCAGGTAGTCAGCTATGTTGTATTGTCTGTTTAGGGCCAAGTAGCAATTGAGTTTGCTTTGGGTTTTTGTTGTTTCTGCCCAATATGTCAGATATTTTTCCTTTTGCTTAGCGACGATTGTGTTCGGTCGAATTCTTTGTGTTACCCTGTCACTGTCCTGGGGCTGGTTATTGTTAGTATTGTTAGTAGTTACTTCACTGAGTCCCAGGACTAGTTGACTGAGGGTATTCTTCTTTATGGTCAGCTCTTGGCATTTCAGGGCGTCGTAGAGATAGCATTGGGGCTTGCTCATTTGTCGGTGATTCCAAAATTTGGTGATTCCAAAACCCCTCCCCACACACACACCCCACCCCACACACACCCGTCCCCACAAACACACCCCTCCCCACACCCACAACACTCCCCACACACACACTCCTCCCCACACACACCCCTCCCAACACACACCCCACCCGCCACACATTCAACCCACCCCACACATCCACCTCCCCACACACACCCCAAACCCCACACACACCCCTCCCCACATACCACTCCCCACACACACCCCTCCCTACACACACACCCCTCCTCACAGGCACACTTCTCACACACACACACCGCTCTCCACGCGCACACACCTCACCACATACCCCCCTCCCCACACACCCCCCTACCCACACACACACCTCTCACCAAACCCTCCCTCCCCACACACACACCCCTCACCACACACACACCCCTCCCCACACACACACACCTCCCCCACAAGCAGCCATCCTCATACACATCCCACCCCTCACACCCCCCTCCACACACACACTCCTAACGACACACACACCGCTGCCCACACAAATACTCCTCCCCACATACACACCCCTCCCCCTCACATACACCTCCCTGCACAAACAGCCCTCCCCACACACGCACGCCTCCCCCACACAAACCCCTCCCCACACACACTCACCCCTCCCCACACACACCCATTCACACACACTCAGACCCCTCTCCACACTCACCCCTCCCCACACACACAGCCCTCCCCACACACACACCACTCCACACATACACCACTCTCCACAAACACACCCCTCCCAACACACACCCCTCCCTACACACACACCCCTCCCCACACACACGCCCCTCCCCACACACACACCCCTCCCCACACGCACTCCCCTCACACACAAATACGCAGCCCCCACACTCACCCCTCCCCACACACACATACCCCTCCCCACACACACCCCTCCCCACTCACATACCCAGCCCACACACACACCCCTCCCCCACACACACCCCTCCACACACACAAGCCTCCCCACACACACACCCTCCACACACACCCCTCCCCTCACACACACACACCCCTCCCCACACACACACACCCCTCCCCACACACACCACTCCCCCACACAGTCCACTCATCACACACACCCCTCCCCACAAACACACCCCTCCCCACACACACACCCCGCCACACACACACACCTCCCCACACACACACCGACCTGTGCACACACCCGTCCGCCCCACACACCCCTCCCCACACACACACCCTTCCCCACACAACCCCTCCCCCCACACACACACGACTCCAAACACACACCCCTCCCCACACACACCCCTCCCCCACACACACCCCTCCCCCACACACACCTCTCCCCACACACAAACCTCTCCCCACAAATACACCCCTCCCCACACACACACCACTCCCCACACACAAAACACCTCCCCCAAACACACGCCTCCCCCACACACACCCCTCCGCCACACACACACCCCTCCCGACACACACACCCCTCCCCCACACAAACCCCTCCCCCACACACACACCTCCCCCACGCACACACCCCCTCCCCAGACTAACCACTGCCACACACACACCCCTCCCCACACACACACCTCCCCACACACACCCCTCCCCACACACACCCCTCCGCCACACACACACCCCTCCCGACACACACACCCCTCCCCCACACAAACCCCTCCCCCACACACACACCTCCCCACACGCACACACCCCCTCCCCCAGACTAACCACTGCCCACACACACACCCCTCCCCCACACACACCCCTCCCCTCACACACACCCCTCCCCCACACGCACACCTCCCCACACACAGAAACCTCCCCACACACACCCCTCCCCATACACACACACCTCCCCACACACACCCCTCCCTGACACACACACCCCACCCCACACACACCCCTCCCCATACACACCACACATCCCCACACACAAACCAGCTGCACACACACCACTCCCCAAACACAACCTCTCCCCACACTAACACCTCCGCACACACACACCTCCCACAAAGACACCCTCCCCACACACACACAGCCCCACACGCACCCGCCTCCCCCACACACACCACTCCCCACACACACACCACCGCCTCCCCACACACACCACTCCCCACACACACCCCTCCCCACACACACACCCCTCCCCACACACACTCCTCCCCACACACACACACCTCCCCACAGTCACACCCCTCCACCAAACACACCCCTCCCAACACACACACCCCTCACCCCACACACACCCCTCCCCACACACACACCTCGCCACACACAACCTTCCCCCACACACACACCTCACCACATAAACACACCTCCCACACACACATCCCCCCCCACTAACACACACGTCCCCCACACACTCCTCCCCCACACACCCCTCACCCCACACACACCCCTCCCCACACACACCCCTCCGCCACACACAACCTTCCCCCACACACACACCTCACCACATAAACACACCTCCCACACACACATCCCCCCCCACTAACACACACGTCCCCCACACACTCCTCTCCCACACACCCCTCCCCACACACACCCCTCCCCACACACAAACCCCTCCCCACACACACACCCCTCCCCACATACACCCCTCCCCACACACACCCCTCCCCACACACACCCCTCCCCACACATACACTCCTCCACAGACACACTTCCCTCCCCCACACACACCCCTCCCCCCACACACACACCCCTCCCCACACACACCCCTGCCCCCACACACACCCCAAACCCCACACACACACCCCTCCCCACACACAACCCACTCCCAATACAACCCTCCCCCACACACACACCCCACCCCAAACTCACTCCTCCCCATACACACTCTTCCCCACACACACCCCTCCCCACACACAACCCTTCCCACACACAACCCTCCACACACACACACCCCTCCCAACACACACCCCTCCCCACACACACCCCTCCCCCACACACACCCCTCCCCCACACACACCTCTCCCCACACACAAACCTCTCCCCACAAATACACCCCTCCCCACACACACACCACTCCCCACACACAAACACCTCCCCCAAACACACGCCTCCCCACACACACCCCTCCGCCACACACACACCCCTCCCGACACACACACCCCTCCCCCACACAAACCCCTCCCCCACACACACACCTCCCCACGCACACACCCCTCCCCAGACTAACCACTGCCCACACACACACCCCTCCCCCACACACACACCTCCCCACACACACCCCTCCCCACACACACCCCTCCGCCACACACACACCCCTCCCGACACACACACCCCTCCCCCACACAAACCCCTCCCCCACACACACACCTCCCCACGCACACACCCCTCCCCAGACTAACCACTGCCCACACACACACCCCTCCCCCACACACACCCCTCCCCTCACACACACCCCTCCCCCACACGCACACCTCCCCACACACAGAAACCTCCCCACACACACCCCTCCCCATACACACACACCTCCCCACACACACCCCTCCCTGACACACACACCCCACCCCACACACACCCCTCCCCATACACACACACATCCCCACACACAAACCAGCTGCACACACACCACTCCCCCAAACACAACTCTCCCCACACTAACACCTCCGCACACACACACCTCCCACAAAGACACCCCTCCCCACACACACACAGCCCCACACGCACCCGCCTCCCCACACACACCACTCCCCACACACACACCCGCCTCCCCACACACACCACTCCCCACACACACCCCTCCCCACACACACACCCCTCCCCACACACACACTCCTCCCCACACACACACACCTCCCCACAGTCACACCCCTCCACCAAACACACCCCTCCCAACACACACACCCCTCACCCCACACACACCCCTCCCCACACACACACCTCGCCACACACAACCTTCCCCCACACACACACCTCACCACATAAACACACCTCCCACACACACATCCCCCCCCACTAACACACACGTCCCCCACACACTCCTCCCCCACACACCCCTCACCCCACACACACCCCTCCCCACACACACCCCTCCGCCACACACAACCTTCCCCCACACACACACCTCACCACATAAACACACCTCCCACACACACATCCCCCCCCACTAACACACACGTCCCCCACACACTCCTCTCCCACACACCCCTCCCCACACACACCCCTCCCCACACACAAACCCCTCCCCACACACACACCCCTCCCCACATACACCCCTCCCCACACACACCCCTCCCCACACACACCCCTCCCCACACATACACTCCTCCACAGACACACTTCCCTCCCCCACACACACCCCTCCCCCCACACACACACCCCTCCCCACACACACCCCTGCCCCCACACACACCCCAAACCCCACACACACACCCCTCCCCACACACAACCCACTCCCAATACAACCCTCCCCCACACACACACCCCACCCCAAACTCACTCCTCCCCATACACACTCTTCCCCACACACACCCCTCCCCACACACAACCCTTCCCACACACAACCCTCCACACACACACACCCCTCCCCACACACACCCCTCCCCACACACACCCCTCCCCACACATACACTCCTCCACAGACACACTTCCCTCCCCCACACACAGCCCTCCCCCCACACACACACCCCTCCCCACACACACCCCTGCCCCCACACACACCCCAAACCCCACACACACACCCCTCCCCACACACAACCCTTCCCACACACAACCCTCCCCCACACACACACCCCTCCCCACACACACCCCTCCCCACACACACCCCTGCCCCCACACACACCCCAAACCCCACACACACACCCCTCCCCACACACACCCCTGCCCCCACACACACCCCAAACCCCACACACACACCCCTCCCCACACACAACCCTTCCCACACACAACCCTCCACACACACACACCCCTCCCCACACACACCCCTCCCCAGGCACACACCCCTCCCCCCACATACCCCTCCCCCACACAGCCCTCCCCCACACACACCCTCCCCACATACACAACCCTCCCCACACACGCACATCCCCCACACACAATCCCCTCTCCACACACACCCCTCCCACACACACAAACCCCTCCCCACACACACACACCTCCCCCACGCAAAACCCCTCCCCCCACACACCCCTCCCCCACACACAATTCAATTCAATTCAATTCAAATCGCTTTATTGGCATTACAAGGTACATCTTATGTTGCCAAAGCATCGAAAAAAATTCATGGTTGAACACAAAAATACAGATCAATCCATACAGTGTTTTAACAGATATATTCCTGAGTGTATAAAAATACTTTCATTTAATTTATATATACTCTTTTCTTATATTTAGTGGTTGTCCCTCTGTTTATGGCAAGCTGTGACATAGTGTGCCGCTAGTGTTATACAATTTCTCTCTTCCCCTAGTAGGTATGGGAGTTTTTGGTCGTCAATCAAATTTCTGGAGTCCGGGCATATTTTTGTGAATTTTGGGTAGAAATTCTCCCTTATGCCCTGATATTTTCTACAAGCTGTGAGGAAGTGCATCTCTGTCTCAACCGCTCCCTGACTGCAGTGAGAGCATATCCTGTCCTCTCTTGGTAGCCGGGTCTGCCTGTGTCTACCTTTTTCGATCGCCAGGTTATGTTCACTAAGTCTGTACATTGTCAAAGTTTTTCTCAGTTTGCTATCCTTTACCATGGTCAGGTAATCAGCCATGTTGTATTGTCTGCTTAGGGCCAAGTAGCAATTGAGATTGCTTTGTGTTTTTGTTGTTTCTGCCCAATATGACAGATATTTATCTTTTTGCTTAGCGACGATTGTGTTGGGTCGAATTTTTTCTGTTACGCTGTCACTGTCCTGGGACTGGTTATTGTTAGTAATGTTAGTAGTTACTTCACTGAGTCCTAGGACTAGTTGACTGAGGGTATTCTTCTTTATGGTCCTCTCTTGGCATTTCAGGGGTTCGTAATGATGGCATTGGGGGTTGCTGATTTCTAGGTGTTTCCAAAATTTGGTGGCTCTTTTTTGGATAGTGATTATTAATGGATATTGGCCTAGTTCTGCCCTGCATGCATTGTTTACGGATTTCCTTTGAGTCCGGAGGATACTTTTACAGAATTCTGCATGTAGGATCTCGATTGGGTGTTTGTCCCATTTTGCAAATTCTTGTTGTGTTAGCGGTCCCCACACCTCACTGCCACAGAGTGCAATTGGTTCAATTACTGATTTGAAAATTTTGAGCCAAATGCAAATTGGGATTTCTATTTGGATTGATTTTTTAATGGCATAGAAAGCCCTTCTTGCTTTCTCTTTCAGTTCATTCACAGCCAGTTTGAAATTTCCCGTAGAACTGATTTTTAAGCCCAAGTATGTGTAGTTAGTGGTTTGTTCAATTTTGATTGTTCCTAGTGTGAAATTTATATTGTGTCCCTGATGTCTGGATCTTTGCTGGAACACAAGGATTTTGGTTTTTTGGGGATTTATTGTCAGTGCCCAAGTCTGGCGGTACGACTCCAGCAGATCCAGGTTCTGCTGTAGACCCTCCTTAGTTGCTGACAGCAGAACCAGGTCGTCTGCATAGAGGAGGAATTTAACCTTGGATTCATATAGGGTGAGGCCGGGTGCTGTAGATTGTTCAAGTAGTTTTGCCAATTCATTTACGTAAATATTAAAGAGTGTCGGTGAGATGGGCGAGCCCTGCATCACCCCCCGCCCCTGTGGGAAGTATTTGTTTTGTTTGTCTCCAATTTTAACTGCACATTTGTTGTTTGTATACATTGATTTAATTACATCATATGTTTTTCCCCCTACCCCGCTTTCGTTAAGTTTCAGGAATAAACCGTCATGCCAGATGGAATCGAAAGCCTTCTGGAAATCTATAAAGCTTGCGTAGATTTTGCTTTTGTTTTGATGAACGTGTTTGTCAATTAGGGTCTGTAGGGTGAAGATATGATCTGATGTTCTATAGTTTGGCAGGAATCCAATTTGGCTTTTACTCAGGACATTGTGCTCCTCAAGGAAGTTTATAAGTCTTTTGTTTATGATACTACAGAATACCTTCCCCAGGTTACTGTTTACACAGATGCCTCGATAGTTATTTGGGTCGGCTTTGTCCCCACTTTTGGATATGGGCGTTATGAGTCCTTTGTTCCAGATATCAGGGAAGTAACCGACACTCAGAACCAAGTTGAAGAGTTTTAGGGCACACACCCCTCCCCCTACAAACCCCTCCCCACACACACCCCTCCCCACACACACCCCTCCCCACACACACCCCTCCCCACACACACCCTTTCCCACACACACAGCCCTCCCCACACACACAGCCCTCCCCACACACACCCCTCCCCCAACCACAGCCCTCCCCAAACACACCCCTCCCCACACCAACACTCCCACACACACAACCCTCCCCGCACACACCCCTCCCCCACACACACCCCTCCCCCACACACACCCCTCCCCACACATACACCCCTCCCCACACACACACCCCTCCCCACACACACACCCCTCCCCACACACACACCCCTCCCCGCACACACACCCCTCCCCACACACAAACCTGCCGCCACACACACACCCCTCCCCACACACACACCCCTCCCCACACTCACCCCACCCCCACACACCCCTCCCCCATGCACACCTCCCCCCACACAGACACACCTCCCCACACACACCCCTCCCCACACACACTCCTCCCCCCACACACACCTCCCCCACACACACCACTCCCCCACACATACCCCTCCCCACAAACACACCCCTCCCCACATACACTCCTCCCCACGCACAAGGCTTCCCCAACCTCACCAATCCCCAAACACACCACTCCCCACACCAACCCTCCCACACACACACACCTCTCCACACACACACCACCCCCACACACACCACTTCCCCACACACACCACTTCCCCACACACACCACTCCCCACACACACCCCTCCCCACACACACACCATGCCTCACACAAAAACCCCTCCCCCAAACACACGCCTCCCCACACACACCCCTCCGCCACACACACACCCCTCCTGACACACACACCCCTCTCCCACACAAACCCCTCCCCCACACACACACTTCCCCACACACACCACTCCCCACACACACCCCTCCCCACACACACACCATGCCCCACACAAAAACCGCTCCCCCAAACACACGCCTCCCCACACACACGCCTCCGCCAGACACACACCCCTCCTGACACACACCCACCCCACACAATCCCCTCCCCCCACACACACCTCCCCACGCACACACCCCTCCCCACACACACCACTGCCCACACACACACCCCTCCCCATACACACACCTCCCCACACACACACCCCTCCCCACACACACCCCTCCACACACACACCCCTCCCCTCACACACACCCCTCCCCCACACGCACCCCACCCCACACACACACCTCCCCATACACACACCCCTTCCCACACACACCCCTCCATGACACACACCCCTTCCCACACACACACCCCTCCCCAAACACACAACCCTCCCACAAACACAACCCTCCCCACAAACACTCCTCCCCCACATACACCCTTCCCCCACACACAATACAATACAATACAAATCGCTTTATTGGCATGATAAGGTACATCTTATGTTGCCAAAGCATCAAAATACATTTATGGTTGAACACATAAACGCGGTTCCATTCATACAGTGTATAAACAGGTATATCCCTGAGTGTATAAATATACATTCGCGTTGTTTATATATATTCTTTTCTTAGTTTACTGGTTGTCCCTCTGTTCATGGCAAGCTGTAACATAGTGTGCCGCCAGTGTTATACAGCTTCTCTCCTCTCCCAGTAGGAATGGGAGTTTTTGGTTGTCATTCAGATTTCTGAAATCAGGGCATATTTGTGAGAATTTTTGGTAGAAATTCTCCCTGATGCCCTGATATTTTCCACAAGCTGTGAGGAAGTGCATCTCTGTCTCCACCACTCCCTGACTGCAGTGAGAGCATATCCTGTCCTCTCTTGGCAGCCTGGTCTGCCTGTGTCTGCCTTTTTCGATCGCTAGGCTATGTTCGCTAAGTCTGTACCTTGTCAAGGTTCTTCTCAGTTTGTTATCCTTTACCATGGTCAGGTAATCAGCTATGTTGTATTGTCTGTTTAGGGCCAAGTAGCAATTGAGTTTGCTTTGGGTTTTTGTTGTTTCTGCCCAATATGTCAGATATTTTTCCTTTTGCTTAGCGACGATTGTGTTGGGTCGAATTCTTTGTGTTACCCTGTCACTGTCCTGGGGCTGGGTATTGTTAGTCGTTACTTCACTGAGTCCCAGGACTAGTTGACTGAGGGTATTCTTCTTTATGGTCAGCTCTTGGCATTTCAGGGCGTCGTAGTGATAGCATTGGGGATTGCTCATTTGTAGGTGATTCCAAAATTTGGTGGCTCTTTTTTGGATAGTGATTATTAATGGATATTGGCCTAGTTCCGCCCTGCATGCATTGTTTACTGTTTTCCTTTGAGTCCGGAGGATACTTTTACAGAATTCTGCATGTAGGATCTCAATTGGGTGTTTGTCCCATTTTGCAAATTCTTGTTGAGTTAGCGGTCCCCATACCTCACTGCCATAGAGTGCAATTGGTTCAATTACTGATTTGAAAATTTTGAGCCAAATGCTAATTGGGATTTCTATTTGGATTGATTTTTTGATGGCATAGAAAGCCCTTCTTGCTTTCTCTTTCAGTTCATTCACACACCTCTCCTCCACACACACCCCTCCCCCAAAGACACCCCTCCCCACACTAACATCTCCCCACACACACACCCCTCCCCACACACACACCTCCCACAAAGACACCCCTCCCCACACACACACCTCCCCACCCACACCCGCCTCCCCACACACAACTCTCCACACACTCACCCCTCCCCGCACACACACCCCTCCCCGCACACACACCCCTCCCCGCACACACACCCCTCCCCACACACACACTCCTCCCCACACACACCCCTCCTGGCACACACACACCTCCCCACAGACACACCCCTCCCCCAAAAACACCCCTCCCCACACACACACACCCCTCACCCCACACACACCCCTCCCCACACACACCCCTCCCCACACACACACCCACCCCCCACACACACCCCTCCGCCACACACACCCTTCCCCCACACACACACACCTAACCACATAAACACCCCTCCCACATACACATCCCTCCCCACTAACACACACCTCCCCCACACACTTCTCCCCCCACACACCCCTCCCCACACACACCCCTCCCCACACACAAACCCCTCCCCACACACACACCCCTCCCCACCCACACCCCTCCCCACACACACCCCTCCCCACACACACACCCCTCCCCAGACACACCCCTCCACACACACACCACTCCCCACACACACCCCTCCCACACACACAAACCCCTCCCCACACACACACCTCCCCCACACACAAACCCCTCCCCCCACACACCCCTCCCCCACACACAATTCAATTCAATTCAATTCAAATCGCTTTATTGGCAATACAAGGTACATCTTATTTTGCCAAAGCATCGAAAAACATTCATGGTTGAACCCAAAAATACAGATCTATCCATACAGTGTATAAACAGACATATCCCCGAGTGTATAAATATACATTCATATAATTTTTATATACTCCTTTCTTATATTTAGTAGTTGTCCCTCTGTTAATGTCAAGCTGTAACATAGTGTGCCGCTAAGGTTACACAATTTATCTCTTCCCCTAGTAGGTATGGGAGTTTTTGGTCGTCATTCAAATTTCTGAAATCCGGGCATATTTTTGTGAATTTTAGGTAGAAATTCTCCCTTATGCACTGATATTTTCTACAAGCTGTGAGGAATTGCATCTTTGTCTCCACCACTCCCTGACTGCAGTGAGAGCATATCCTGTCCTCTCTTGGTAGCCGGGTCTGCATGTGCCTACCTTTTTCGATCGCCAGGCTATGTTCACTAAGCCTGTACATTGTCAAGGTTTTTCTCAGTTTGCTATCCTTTACCCTGGACAGGTTATCAGCCATGTTGTATTGGCTATTTAGGGCCAAGTAGCAATTGAGTTTGCTTTGGGTTTTTGTTGTTTCTGCCCAATATGACCGATATTTTTCCTTTTGCTTAGCGACGATTGTGTTGGGTCGAATTCTTTGTGTTATGCTGTCACTGTCCTGGGGCTGGTTATTGTTAGTAGTGTTAGCAGTTACTTCACTGAGTCCCAGGACTAGTTGACTGAGGGTATTTTTCTTTATGGTCCTCTCTTGGCATTTCAGGGCTTCGTAATGATAGCATTGGGGGTTGCTCATTTCTAGGTGTTTCCAAAATTTGGTAGCTCTTTTTTGGATAGTGATTATTAATGGATATTGGCCTAGTTCTGCCCTGCATGCAGTATTTACGGTTTTCCTTTGAGTCCGGAGGTGACTTTTACAGAATTCTGCATGTAGGATCTCAATTGGGTGCTTGTCCCATACTGCAAATTCTTGTTGAGTTGGCGGTCCCCACACCTCACTGCCATAGCGTTCAATTGGTTCAATTACTGATTTGAAAATTTTGAGCCAAGTGCTAATTGGGATTTCTATTTGGATTGATTTTTTAATGGCATAGAAAGCCCTTCTTGCATTCTCTTTCAGTTCGTTCACAGCCAGATGAAAAGTTCCAGTAGAACTGATTTTTAAGCCCAAGTATGTGTAGTTAGTGGTTTGTTCAATTTTGGTTGTTCCTAGTGTGAAATTTATTTTGGGTCCCTGATGTCTGGATCTTTGCTGGAACAAAAGGACTTTGGTTTTTTGGGGATTTATTGTCAGGGCCCAGGTCTGGCAGAACGACTCCAGCAGATCCAGGTTCTGCTGTAGACCCTCCTTAGTTGGTGACAGCAGAACCAGGTCATCTGCGTAGAGGAGGAATTTAACCTTGGATTCATATAGGATGAGGCCGGGTGCTGTAGATTGTTCAAGTAGTTTTGCCAATTCATTTATGTAAATATTAAAGAGTGTCGGTGAGATGGGTGAGCCCTGCGTCACCCCCCGCCCCTGTGGGAAGCATTTTGTTTGTTTGTCTCCAATTTTAACTGCACATTTGTTGTTTGTATACATTGATTTAATTACATCATATGTTTTTCCCCCTACCCCGCTTTCGATAATTTCAGGAATAAGCCGTCATGCCAGATGGAATCGAAAGCCTTCTGGAAATCAGTAAAGCATGCGTAGATTTTGCTTTTGTTTTGATGAACGTGTTTGTCAATTAGGGTCTGTAGGGTGAAGATATGATCTGATGTTCTATAGTTTGGCAGGAATCCAATTTGGCTTTTACTCAAGACATTGTGCTCCTCAAGGATGTTTATAAGTCTTTTGTTTATGATACTACAGAATACCTTCCCCAGGTTACTGTTTACATAGATGCCTCGATAGTTATTTGGTTCCACTTTGTCCCCACTTTTGTATATGGGTGTTATGAGTCCTTTGTTCCAGATATCAGGGAAGTAACCGACACTCAGAACCAAGTTGAAGAGTTTTAGGATAGCCAGTTTCATTTTATCGTCTGTGTGTTTAATCATCTCGCTTAGTATGCCATCTGCACCACAAGCTTTTCCTGGTCGCAGGTCCTTGAGTTTTTCAACTAGTTCTTTTTCTGTTATTGTGGAGTCTAGCGGGATTTGGTTATCTTTTAAGGCCAATTCGAGCACGCACACCCCTCCCCGCAAACACACCTCTCCCCCCACACACACCCCTCCCCACAAACACACCCCTCCCCAGACACACCCCTCCCTCAATGCCCTCCTCCACACTCACACCCCTCCCGACATCAACACCCCTCCCCCCACACCCACACACACCTCTCGCCACACACTCCCTTCCCCCACACACACCCCTCTCCCCACACACACACCCTTCCCCCCACATAAACTTCTCCACACAGACACCCCTCCCCACACACACACCCTTCCCCCACATCCACACCTCTCCCCACACACACCTCTCCCCCCACACACAGCTCTCCCCCCACGCACACCCCTCCCCCACACACACAAACCCCGCACACACACCCCTCCCCCACACACACACCCCTCCGCACATACACCCCTCCACAACAAACACATACCTCCCCACACAAACACCCATCCCCCCCACACACACCCCCCCCACACACACACCACCCACACACCCACTCCTCCCCACAGAAACACCCCTCCCCACACACCCCTCCCCCACAAACACCCACCCCCCACTCCCACACCTCTCCCCACACAAACATCTCCCCCGACACACACCTCTCCCCCACACACACCCCACCCCCACACACCCCACACCCCCACTCCTCCCCACAGAAACACCCCTCACCACACACACACCTCCCCCACAAACACACACCTCCCCACACAAGCACCCATCCCCCACACACACACCCCTCACCCACACACAGCACACCCCGCACACACACTGTTTGATGGGACAGTGTAGAGGATGCCTTACTCTGTCTCTAATCCGTGCTCTCCCTGCCCTGCGACTGTTTGATGGGACATTGAAGTGGAAATTTTGCTCTGTATCTAACCCGATTGGTAGCTGCGCTTCGCTTGTTTAATGGGACGGAGTTGAGGGAGTTTTACCATGTATCTTATTCTTGCTATACCTGCGCTGTGAGTGTTTGTTGGGACAGTGTAGAGCAAGCATCACTCTGTATATAAACTGTGCTGCACCTGCCCTGGGAGTGTTTGATTAGACAGTGTAGAGGAAGCTTCACTCTCTATCTAAATTGTGCGATTCCTGCCCTGGGATTGTTTGAAGGGACAGAATACCGTGAGATTAATTATATAACTAAGATTTGCAGTAACTGCCCTGCGAGTGTTTGATGCGACAATGTGGAGTGAGGTTTACTCTGTAACTAACCCAGGCTGTACCTAACCTGCGAGTGCTTGATGAGACAGTGTACAGGGAGCTTTTCTCTGTATCTAACCTTACTGTACATACCCTGGGAAAGTTTCATGGGACAGGGTAGAAGAAGATTTACTCTGTCCACACGCATGCTGTACCTGCCCTAGAAGTGTTTGATGAGTCTTTGTAGAGGGAACTTTAGTCTGTAGCTAAACCATGCTGCACCTGCCCTGGCAGTGTTTGATGGAAAAGTGCAGAGGGAACTTTATTCTGTATGTAACCCGTGCAGTACCTTCCCTGGGATAGTTTGATGGAAAAGTCAAGAGGGCGAATTTATCTGTATCTACCCCGTGCTGTACCTGTCATGGGAGTGGTTCTTTGTAGAGAGTAGAGGCAGCTTCAATTTGCATCTAAACCGTACAGTACCTGCTCTGGGCGTGTTTGATGGGACAGTATAGAGGGATTTTACTCTGTACCAACCCCTGCTGTACCTGCACTGTGTGTATTTGATCCGATGGTGTGGAGGGAGCTTTACTCTGTATCTAAGCCGTGCTGTACCTGCCATGGGAGTGTTTGAAGCAACATTTTAGATGGAGCTTTACTCTGTATCTAAACCTGTATTTAAAAAGGAAGAGAGTAGCTGAAGTAAACGTTGGTCCACTAGAAGAAGAGTCTGGGGAATTAATAATGGGACACTGGGAAATGGCAGAAAATTTGAACAAATATTTTGTATCTGTCTTCACAGAAGAAGACACTAAAAGCATCCCAATAATGAATAATGAAGGGGCAATTTGGGTGTGGGTGGAAATTTAAAACAATCCCTATCACTAGAGAGAAAGTACTGAGAAAACTAATGGGCAAAAAGTGGACAAGTCCCCTGGGCCCCTTGGCCTGCATCCTAGAGTCTTAAAAAGGTGGCTGCACTGGTTTTAATATACCAAAATTCCCTGGATGCTGGAGAGGTCCCAGCGGACTGGAAAACCGCAAATGTAACGCCCCTATTTAAGAAAGGAAGGAGACAGAAACCAGGCAACTATCGACCAGTTAGCCTAACATCTGTTATTGGGAAAATGCTGTAGTCCATCATTAAGGAAGTAGCAGCAGGACATTTAGAAAAATATAATATAGTCAAGCAGAGTTATATGAACGGGAACGGGAATCATGTTTGACAAATTTGCTGGAGTTCTTTGAGGATGTAAAGGGCAGGGTGGATAAACGGGAACCAGTAGATGTCATGCATCTGGATTTCCAGGAGGCATTCGATAAGGTGCCATATAAATGGTTACTACACAAGATAAGAGCTCACGGGGTTGGGAGTAATATATTAGCATGGATAGAGTATTGGCAAACTAACAGAAAACAGAGAGTCGGAATAAATGGGTCATTTTCATTTTGGCAAACTGTAACTAGTGGGGTGCCACAGGGTTCAGTTCTGGGGCCTCAGCTATTTACAATCTATATTAATGACTTGGATGAAGGGACTGAGTGTAAAGTAGACAAATTTGCTGATGATACAAGGATAGGTGGGGAAGCAAATTGTGTGGAGGACACAAAGAGTCTCCAAAGGGATATAGATAGACTAAGTGAGCGGGCAGGAATCTGACAGATGAAGTATCATGTGGGAAAACGCGAGGTTATCCACTTTGGTAAGAAAAATAAAAAAGCAAATTATTATTTGAATGGCGAGCGATAACAAAACGCTGAGGTACAGAGGGATCTGTGTGTCCTTGTACATGAATCACAAAAAGTTAAAATCCAGGTACAGCAAGTAATTAGACAGGCAAATGGAGTGTTGGCCTTTATTGCAAAGGAGTACATTGAGTATAAAATTACAGAAGTCCTGTTACAACTGCACAGATGGTTGGTGAGACCTCAACTGGAGTACTGCGTACAGTTTTGGTCCCCTTATTTAAGGAAGGATATTCTTGCATTGGAGGCCATTCAAAGGAGGTTCACAAGGTTGATTCCAGAGATGAAAGGGTTGTCTAATGAAAAAAGGTTGAGCAGCTTGGGCCTATACATGTTGGAGTTTAGAAGAATGAGAGGTGATCTAATTGAAACATAAAAGATTCTGAAGGGGCTTGAAAGGGTAAATGCAGAGAAGGTGATTCCCCTCATGCAGAATTAGGGGATGTAATTTCAGAATAAGGGGGCATCCATTCAAAATGGAAATGAGGAGGAATTTCTTCTCAGAGGGTCGTGAATCTTTGGAATTCTCTTCTCCAGAAAGCTGTGGAGGCTGGGCCATTGAATATATTTAAGGTGGAGATAGACACATTTTTGAATGGTGATGGGGAGTGTTTTGTATTTTGAATGTGTATTAGAATTGTCCCACATGGGATACCGTAGTGGTGATTTGCAATGCACTATGGGAAGCAAACTTAATCAGTATGAGTGACATAAAAAATATGAAAGAAAAGCCCAAAGTACAGCAAAAGTCAGTACTACTGAAGAGCTATAACGGACAGAAAATAGATAGCTTAGTTGTATGCAGACTTAAAGTGACAGTCAAAGACAAAGTGCATCATCTCATGTTTTCTGTTGTGGCTGAAAGGCTTGATTCGATACTAGGTGACAAAGCTTGTGAAGACTTAGAACTAGTCAAGAGAGTCTACCGTATAAACTGTGCCATAAGCAGACCAGATGATTCAGGTGATGAAGCAGAGAGCCCATCAAGGATGAAAAGGCCAAAGTGTATCCATGTCTTCAAAAAGCCTAGTTTCTCCAAGAAGAAAGACAAAGACTTTAAGGTCAAAGAGAAGCCAAAAGAAGAAAAGCACAAAGAGGAAAAACACAAGGAGAAAAAGTCCAAAGATATAACCGCAGCAGATGTTGTTAAGCAGTGGAAAGAGAAAAAGAAAAAGAAGAAGCCTGCACCAGAGCAGGAAGCAGTTCCGGTGGATACTCCTTCTTCCCTCAGGCCAATCTTTGGTGTTCCATTAGCCGAGGCTGCTGAGAGGACTATGCTGTATTGGGATCCAGCTGCCAGCAGTTTTTCGAGAGTGCATTGACTACATTGAGAGTTATGGCATGAAGAGTGAAGGAAACACTGAAACCCTCTCGAAGCAAAGATCACAAGGAGACCTCGATCTATACAAGAGCAGATTGATGACAATTCCGCAACTGCACCTTGTCATTCACCGCCAGAACAACCTCATGAAGACACATCAGACTTACCCGTGTTGAGAAGATCCACACGTGAAGTAATGGAGCCTGATAGACTTAATCTTTGAGTACAATGTAAAGCTTTGAAAATGTGTTAACTGTTTTGAAAATGTTTCTGTTTATAGAGCACTAACAAAAGTGTTACTGATATTAGCTTTATTGTTTTCTTGAAAGTTGATTGATATTGATTTTGTTAAACCTCAAAGAAGGGGATGTAATGATCAAAAACATGTCATTCTATAGTGGACACTAGGTGGAGCCATAGAGCTGTGTAGAGCTGTATATAGCTGTATGTATAAGACTACACTACCCAGCTATATATATATATTAAGACTACATTACCCATGAGGCACTAGGCTACCCACAAGACAGCAGTCAAGATGGCAGCCTCTACAGATACTGTACCTAGTCCACATGGGGCTCAATAACAGTGTCTAGCAAAAGCTAGCTATGTTCATAATAAGAATGTCTATTTATTAATGAACAGAACAACCCTCTAAACATCTACCCCATCCATTCCTTACATTCATTCCATCACTCTCACTCAAAATTCTCTTCTTCCTCTCCTTGCAGGAGCTCCAATATTTGCAAACCTTACAACAGCAGAGGAGGCTGCTTTAGAAATATCTGGAATCGCCGAGCAGCTGGAGGTGGGAGACAGAGTGGGACATCTCAGCAACCTGGTGAGAGAATTACATATCAAACAGGTACATGGCATACATCCGTCACACATATGGGCACTGTTGTCACTGGTCATCATGTGCATAATTGTATCTGTACCCATTTTTCATGACGCATTGTTGTGTCTCAAGGGGCTTTATAAGTTTATCTATATAATAATTAAGAAGGACTCCACGGTGGAGAGTTTATTTAACGGCCATTTTATTTACAATGCGCTTCTTCACTCAAGCCACTACATTTCCCATAGTGCATTGCAAATCACCACTACGGTATCCCATGTGTGACAATTCTAATACACATTCAAAATACACAACATATTTCCTCCCCCTTAAAATAGAATGTCCACAAAACAGAATAACTGAAAATGACTATAACTTTGGAAGAGAGGGTAGACTGCCTGTACATTCCGCTAACCCTGGGGATTATTCTGCCCCATGCTCACAGGTTAGCACTAACTGTAACTAAGGCGCTCTGGATGCTACCTTTCTCTTTGGGAGTAACGCCTAGTCTCAGGAGCAGGCTCTGGCTGGCTCTCCCGTGACCCTGCAGGCGTGGATTCCTCCCTCGATGGCACAAGAGTGGATGGTGCCACCGTCTCAGGGTTGGGCCACCAGTCCCTGCTGGAACCCCCAGCAGGTCCTTGATCCTTTGTTTCTTGGGTTACCTGTGGCGACTGTCTTGGCAGTAACTGGTCTACATGCCATCTCCATGTTCGGTCATCTCCGGTGCGGACTCGGTATGAAACGGGGCCCGTCTTTTGAATGACCATAACCGGGATCCACTGCTCTGGGGTGGCGTAGTTACGTGCGAGGACTTTGCCCCCCACCACAAAGTGTCGTTCTTTGGACCTCTGAGCTCGTCTGCTGACTTGATCCTGCTGATTGGCGTGCACCACTGCTTCTGTGGACGTTGCCCTCAGCATGTCAAGGCGTGTCCATAGCTGCCTTCCCATGAGTAGGTAAGCAGGAGATGCTCCAGTCGTAGTATGAGGCGTGTTTTGGTATATCAGCAAGAAAGCATTCAGGCGCTGCTTTAGAGGAGCATCACTTCTTGGAGCTTTCACCGCGCGTTTCAGCGTTCTGACAAATCTCTCCGCCAATCCATTCGTGGATGGATGATAAGGCGCGTAGAACATGTGCTGCATTCAATTGCTCTTGAGGAAATCCTCCATCTCCTGGGATTTGAACTGTGTTCCACTGTCGGTTACGATCTGCTCCGGCAGAACAAATCACCTGAACATCTCTCTCAGAGTCTCGATGGTTTTCTCCGTAGTGGTAGTGGGCATTACTGCTACCTCCGGCCAATTTGAATGGAAGTCCACCGCGACCAGGAACACTGCTCATTCCACTGGTCCCGCGAAGTCCAGATGGATCCGTTGCCACGGTGTCGCCGGCCATTCCCATGGATGCAGTGGCGCTGCACTTGGCGTATCCCTGGTTGTCTTGCATGATGGGCATGTTTTCGCTTCAACTTCAATTTCATGATCTAGACCGGGCCACCAGAAGTAGCTTCATGCCAGCTCCTTCATCCGGACAATGCCACAATGTCCTGAGTGCAGCTCGTTGAGGACATGTTTCCGCAGCTTTGGTGGTAGAATCACTCGCATGCCCCAAGGAGGCATCCTGATGTGACAGACAACTCCTTCCCTCTTGACAGGTAAGGTAGGAGCTCAGGTGGTGCGTCTGACACACGTGATCTGTCACCTCGGATCACCCAACCCAGCACCTTGGATAATGTAGGGTCCACTCTGGTCTCTTTCTTGACCTGCCAGGCCATGACAGGGGCATTGCTCACCATGTCAAAGTAGAAAATCTTCTGCTCGCAGCCTTCAGTGGGCACAGGCAGCGGAAGACTTGACAATCCATCGGCATTGCCATGTGCTGCTGACCTCCATTATTTGATGTTGTAATTGTGAGCGCTTAACATCAGCACCCAGCGCTGCATCCTGCATTTTGCCAGGGAGGGTATTGCTGTGTGTGGACTAAAGATCGATGTCAGAGGATGATGATATGTCAGCAAGATGAATTTCCTTCCGAACAAGTAGTGATGGAACTTTTTGATTCCAAAGATGATGCCCAAAGCCTCTTTTTCGATCTGAGGGTATTTCACCTCCGCCTTGCCCAGGGACCTTGACGCGAATGCAATCGGCTTCTCTTCACCTGAGGAAAAGGTGTGGGACACGACCGTGCTGACATCATAAGGCGACGCATCACAGGCCAGCTGAATCTGCAACGACGGGCCTTGCCCTGACACAGCAACTCATGTAATGGCTTCACCTGTGATGCCAGCTGTGGATTAAACTTTCTGTAATAGTTCAGGAGACCTAAGAATGACCGCAGCTGGCCGACATTTGTAGAGCAGGAGCTTCGGCAATGGCTTTCACTTTCGACGGTGCTGTGTGTAGGCCGTCCGCATCGATGACATGGCCTAGGTACTCCACTGATGGCTTGAAAAATTCGCATTTGCCCTTGCGAACGTGTAAGCCATATTCTTCAAGTCTTCCCAGTGTCTTCATCAGGTTCTGCAGATGCTCATTGTCGTCTTTTCCTGCGACAAGTATATCGTCGAGATAACATTGTACCCCTGGAATGCCGCTTAAGATCTGGTCCATAGCCCGCTGAAACAATGCTAGTGCTGACGTTATACCAAAGTGTAGGCGGCAATACCTGTAGAGGCCCTTGTGGGTGGTGATGGTGAGGTACTTCAGTGAGTCCTCTTCTACATGCATCTGCAAGTAGGCTTGGCATAGTTCAATCTTGCTAAACTTCTGACCACCTGCTAGACCCGCGAAAAGATCTTCAATGATCAGGAGAGGGTACTGTTCAGCTGAGAGCACAGGATTCACTGTTACTTTGAAATCTCCACATAAGCAAACCGCACCATCACTCTTCATCACTGGTACCATGGGCGTGGCCCACTCACTGTGCGAAACCGTCACCAGGACCCCTATCTTGATCAGACGCTCCAGGTCAGCCTCCACCTTTGGTCTGAGGGTGTAGGGAATGTTCCTGGCCTTCAGGAATCGTGGCTGGCTGTCAGGCTTCACATTGAGTTTGACCGTAATCCCCTTCATACTCCCCAATTCTCCGTCAAAGCCAGCCGCATGCTTTGGCAACGCTGCCGCTAGCCCCGCGTCTTCGACAGACACTGCATTCACTTTTTCCAATCCAGATGAATTATCTCCAACCATGGCCTGCCCATCAGGAATGGATAGTCACCCTTGACCACGTAAACTGGCAGCATCACGGTTTGTCCATTAAGCTCCACATTGACCTCCGTCTTACCCAGCATTGGGACTGTTTCCCCAGTGTAGTTCTTTAAGATGAGCTTGGCCGGCGTCAGTGATAGATGGTTCAGTTTTTCTTTGAATAGCTTCTCTGAAATCAAGGAGACAGCGGCCCCCGTTTCCAGTTCCATTTTGACCGGTATTCTATTAGTGGAGTGACTCCATCGCCTGATGAGCCTCCATTCACCATTAACATATGGAGATTCAGCTCCCCACCATGTATCGGTTTTTCTTTTTAGCACGCCAGTTGGATGTATTTCCTTGTTTGTTTTTGTTTGTCTCTGTCTAGGATTGTTTGCTTTGCCCTTTACACACACGTTCAATGTGTCCTTTCTTTTCACATTTCTGACAGGTCAGGTCTTTACACCAGCAGTCAGATGGCTGATGACCTGACCTTCCACATCTGCAACACTCTCTGGCGCCCCTTGCATGCTTATCCGGTGTAGCTGCTACCCTGTGCACTCTTGCTGCAGCCCCCAACAGCTGTGCATCTTTAGTTGCCAGCTCCATAGACACAGCAAGCTCCACTGCTGATTTAAGCATCAGTTTGTCAGTCGTGAGCAAGCACTTCTGTGTTGCTTCACATCTTAATCCACATACAAACCTATCACGGACAGTGTCATTAGAGTTTCACCAAACTCACAATGCTCACTTAGCTTCTTTAGCACTGCAACATATTCGGCTATGGACTCACCCTCCCCTTGGTTTCGTTTGTGAAGCCTGAACCTCTCGGCAATCAGCAGCGGCTTGGGTGCGAAATGTGTTTCCAAAACTTCCACAATCTGATCATATGTCTTAGCGCCGGGCTTATCCGGGTGCATCAAACTCCGTAATAAGCCAAATGTTTTTGCACTGAACACACTGAGGAACGTCGCCACTTTCATGTCATCTTTAATGCCATTTGCAGTCACGAAAAATCCAAAATGCTCTTTATATGCACTCCATTGCTCTGCCATTTCATCAAATGGTCCAAATGCTCCAGTTAGAATAGCCATTTAAAATTGTTTTTTTTAAATATTTACAGTCCTTTTCCTCCACTTCGTTTCACTGTATCGTTACTCTCCCACACGCCAAGATCTCCCCCTTCTTATTTGTGTAAAACACGAAACGCCACCGTTACGAGGCGATTGCATCAGCACTAAACTGCGGGTGCACCATTAAGAAAAGAGAGGAACGTCTTACTTAAAATATCGCTGATTCCAGTGCAAAGTGATGTGCAAGTCCATCATCCTCGTCGCCAGACATGTTGTGTCTCAAGGGGTTTTATAGTCTTACTATATAACAATTAAAAAGAACCCCGGAGTGGAGAGTTTAGTTAACGGCCATTTTATTTACAATGTGCTTCTTCACTCAATGCACTACATTTCCCATAGTGCATTGCAAATCATCACTACGGTATCCCATGTGGGATAATTCTAATGCACATTCAAAATACACAACACGTATCTAAACTCATATCTTCCCTCTCCCACAGGTCCATCAAGAGCTCCCCCCTTTACAGTCCAGGAGGAAGAGGAAGAATAATCCTTAGAGGAGCCGCCAGCCTCTGTGTGTTCACCATCACCAGGCATAAGCGCACCCAGCAAAAGGGCAGACACGCACACCTCCATGGATCCCACACGAGATAGAGTAGGGTTGTCACCTGGTGTTTGACATCTCACAAGTGTGCAAGAGCAGATGGTGGAGAGAGGGAGAGCGGTGGAGACTCCTTGCTGGAGGGCGTGGGACTCTCCCAGCTCTGTTCAGCTGCATGCAGACGCTGAGCCTCAGTGACCATCCTTAAAGAGTGCAATCCTGGAGGTGCAGCATGAAGTGCAGGGGGCTCTGACAGGTTTTGCGAGCTCAATGTCTGCAAATGTTCAGAGAATGCAGGAGCCCATCTCGAACATGACCAGCACCATGTCACAGGCGATGGTGAATGTAGGCGCCTCCATGGATAGGATGGGCAGCGACATGGAGTGGCTAATGCTCCACTCGGAGGAGCACATGGGCTTTATGGAGGATAGATGGATATGTATAGAGAATAGATGGCAGAAGCTCCTGGACCATCTCTCTAGGGGGGATGTCAGCATAGACGTGGGTCCTCATGGCCTCACTTCTGTTTAGCAAGGTGCTCTCCACCTCCTTGGCAGCAGGGAAGAGAGCAGGCTGCCTGTACCTCTACTGAAGTCGCAGGGCTATCACCCCATAGATGCCTGCAAAAGAGAAAGATGACACACAAGTTTAAGATCATAATGATCTCTGAGTGTTCTTGGACAAGACACCAATACGCAGCAGGCAATATATTAGAGCAATAGATCAAGATGTATTAAGCTTACAGTGTAATAGAGTTAACAGTAGACGATAGGTTATCGAGTAGCTCGCAGCCTTTGGACTATGGAACCTTTCGGACACAAGTGACATCGTCTTCAGTCTGTTCCTTTATTCTTGCAGTAGGTCTGTGTAAAGTTGCTTCTGGAATATTCAGGTTTTAACCTATATCTTATCAAAAGTTCGTTTGGGCATTGTCCATATATGGTCTTTAAAAAAACACCTATTTTATTTCCTTCTAATGGTCAAAATACCATTGTCACTCAAACTAGTTTAGCATCTTGGCCCCGCCTTTCCAGTATTTTTCGTACAACTTTACCCTGTTCATCGGTAACTTGTTTATAGTTCTTCACCCCATTGGAATTTACATAATCTCTCTCATTTCTATCTTCCCTGGCACAGGCAGTACAAGGCCTCATAAGCTGCATAAGCTGTGATCTTGTCCGTTATCAGAACTAGTCTTGACTAGTCCTGGCTGTCTTTGCAATTACATTTTGAGCAAGCCTCAGCAATTTATGCACAAGTCATTACAGGTCACACTGAATATAAATATTTGGTTAATGTGTAGTTCATTATTCAACACCCACACTTCGACATTTTATTCCTAAAAACATCCAAGTATCAGTCTTTCGTACACAAGTATAATTAACAAGGGTCGCCGCTTGGGTGTTTTATTGAATGTTTATGTAAATTTTCCGTTAATGAGTTGTCAAATATAAAAATCAATATTTTCAGCACTTTCCGGTTTAGGCAGATCTGTGTGTAAATTTGCAAGTGGATTAATGAGTTGCAGTGAATGGTGAGACATCACGGTAGCTCCAGCAATGGTGGTGAGTGTGAAACGAATGGCTTGGTCATTGCAGGGATGCTTTACGGTGTTGCTGTGGGGCGGTGCCAACCTGGAGCATCATGTGGCAGCTGTAAGAGTGTACATCATCAAGTGAAGTAAATCTGGCCATAGTGAGGCCATCCCTGGCCTGCTGGACAGCAATGTGCTCGGGTGTTGATGCGCTCTGTCCTCTGCAGAATCAAGTGATTGTGGAGAAGCTTGGTAGTATTGTTATTGGTGCTGCTGGTGTGACTGGTGCTGCTGTTGTTGGGGCTGATCGTGGTCAGAGCTGAGGACCAAGGGGAGCCTTTATAAACTGCATCCATGCTGTTGGAATAGATGGTAGGTGAATAGAGATGAAAGAAGCAATCTGCCAATGATGAGGGAGGATCTTCCAATGAGCTGACACTGGATGGAGACTTTTCTGGAAAGACTGTAACCTGCAAAATCTGAACTGAGAATGCAGTGAGAAACAGCTTCTGCTGAGGAAAGTGATCATCCTTCAGGTGGGAGTTATTACTTTACATTTGATGCTATAATTAATCAGCTGGAGCAATGACAACTGAACTCCTGCCTCAGGTTGACAGATGTGGTGCCCAAGCAGCGTGTTTCCTGTGGTCATCCAGTTCAGTTTAAAAGTTAACGATAAAACCACTCTCAAAAGTCAGACAACTAGCTGCTAATAATTTAAATTGGGTCGCCCGCCTCTGCCAGTCAGGTCAGATCTCCACTGATAGATGTGCCTGGGGGAAAGCCACCTCCAAACGTGCCCGCTACTACACCAGAAAATTCCGGACATGGCCTTGGCATTTACAAATTGTTGCACAAGACTGCTCCCTGTAACACTCTCCACCCCAGATCCCCAATGGTGCAGGGAAGGACTCCCATGGAGAGAGCCCTCCACTGCGGACCCCTGCCTCCACCGGAAGGCAGCATGACCTGCCAGTCCGATTCAGAATGGCCAATAAACAAAATTAAAAATAAGTCATACGCAAACCTGAATGCCCGTGTCCTCAGCCTTGGTGCAAAGCATTCTGGCCGCCACTTCTCCATTACTAACTCGCACCTCAGGCCCCAGCCAGTCTGATTTAATAACTGAATGTATTCTACTATGTTTTCCAACTTGCTTTCAGGGCTGTCATTCTGTGGGAAACGTATGATGGTTCATTTTGTGTGTGTCCTACCCAAGAGGCAGTTAATGTCTTTAATAAGCCGGCAACAAGATTTTTTCAAGGTAGAAAGAGGTGAAAACGCCACTAGCGATGCCTCAACCACATGGGACAGATAAATTCACTTCACCAGCGCCCCTGCCACAGGTTCAATATTCACCCCCTCCACCACTGGTGCACTGTGTCTGCAGTATGAGAAGTCTTACAAGGTGACCAAGGTCAGGCCGTGTGGAGTCAAAGGCCAGGTCGCAGAATGATTTGAAGGATGGCTACAAACTTCCCTTAACTCCAACCCTCTGATTGATGTTTATTTGCCATCTTTCCATCCATTCTGCTGCCTGACCCTTCACTCCACACGGCCTCACCTTGGTCATCTTGTAGACTGTACATACTGTTATGGATAACAAGCTGATTACAAAACAGAAAACAGGGAGTAGGTACTCAGACAGGCAAAAAGTGGGAAGTGGTGTTCCACAGGGATCAGTGCTGGGAGCATTGCTGTTCACAATTTACGTAAACGGTTTGGACTCTGGAATCGGAAGCACAATTTTTAAATTAGTCGATGACACCAAATTGGCATGTACAGTTAATACTGACGAAGACTGTGACAAAATCCAAGAAGACACTAATAGACTTGCAGAATAGGAATGTAATTGGCAAATTAATTTCAATATAGATAAGTGTGAGGTGTTGCCTTTCGGTAGGAAGAATAAGGAGGCCAGATACTGCTTGGAAAATAAGAGTGTAAATGTGATAGAGGAGCAATGGGATCTAGGGCTACAGATACACAAATCACTAAAAGTAGTAACTGTAGTGTGTGTAACTGTTCTACCTTTAAGAGAACTATTGTATGTAACCGTTCACCTTTAAGAGAACTATTTTAGGTGTGGCACTACTTTATCTTGGCTGTTGTATACTGTAATACCGACGGTGACCACACCGGTATATAAGTGCTGTGGCAGAACTTATTGGGCAGATTCGCCCTGACCTTCGAATAGTAAAGTCCTGTTTAAGTTACTCTTGTAGTCTGTGTATTACTTCGCTATACAACCCATAGACTTTACAGTGGCAACGAGTTCGATCTTACCCTGCGGCATCAATACTTCTGAAGAAATAAACGAGCGTCGAGAAGAGGCACCCGCCCTCGTCATTTTGCTGAGAGAAAACTCGAGTCTGCAGACCAAGAAAGGAGGAAGATTTCAAACACGAAGTCTTCCATCAGCAACAGGCACGGATTGTCCCTTCTGCCACGGTGGCGAGTGAGCCGATCAACACAAGAAGCAAGTCGGCCACGGTGACTGTGAGTAAAGGGAAAATAGAAACAAATAAACGGAGGATAAGGGCGGTGCACTCGACCATGGTCGAGGGGGAAAGGAGCCAGACAGAAGTCGGGCCCAGAGGCGCTGAGACTGGGGCAGCGTGGAGCAGAAGCCGCGGTACAAGTGGGCTAGGGAGCGTCGTGAGATGGCTAGACCGCGACGGCGAAAAAGGCCGGACAACTACCGCGACCACGAGGCGCTGCGACCGGGATCGTAAGGCGCGGGAAGATATAAAAATTAATAAGCCACGGAGAACTCAGCCGCAGCCAGGGAGGAAAGCACCAGACTGCGAGAAGCTGGGAGGCGCGATTGGGGTGAAAAAGGCCAGACAGTGATTGAGGCCACAAAGCGCTGCGGCCGGATCGTAAGGCACGGGATGATATAAAATAAGTAACCGTGGAGAACGTAGCCACAGCTGGGGAGGGAAGCACCGGACTGCGAGAGGGCTGGAGGCGCGATTGGGAGCCCGAGCGAGCGAGAGAGACAGAGCCCGAGCGAGGAAGGCTGAGCGAGATCCAGCCCAGCGGCTGAAACTGTGTGCCGCCAACGGGTTGTACCCAGCACCGGCTGCCCTGCCGAGAGAAGGGAACGCGCTGAAGCCGACGCGCAGGCTGCAAACCCGAAAGCCAGCGGCCGTCGCCCGAGGGAAGCTTACCCCTCCGGCCAGGGGAAGAAACGCGGGAAGCCGCCAGTAGGCGGGGAAGAAGACAGAAGCGGGAACCACCATTTTAAAGTGGGCGGGGAAAGAAGATAAGAGCGGGAAACCGCCATCTGAAAAAAAAAAGTTAAAGAATATTGTTGTTGTTTCTCAGGAAGTGTGTGAAGATGCCTAAGCATAGTAACAGCAACGGTTTCAATGCCGAGGTGGAAGACTGGCCCACGTATGTAGAACGCATCGAGATATATTGTATGGCTAATAAGATAGCAAATTATGAAAAAGCTCTAACCTTATTAAACTCAATGGGTGCGAGGACATACGGGTTATTGAAGCATCTTCTATCACCAGCTAAACCGGCGGATCAGTCTTTCAAGAATATTGTTGCTGTCCTGAAGGATCATTTTAATCCCGCACCGCTGATGTTAGCGGAACGATCTAAATTTTACGGGAGAACACAACGAAAAGAGGAAAGCAACGTGGAGTACTTGGTCGAGCTGCGTAGACTAGCGAAATACTGCCAGTTTAGAGGAAATCTGACAGAGGCATTGCGAGACAAGTTCGTGTGTGGATTGTCGAAGGAAGGAATGCAAAAACGACTACTCGAAGAGAACGATCTTACACTTGATAAGGCTGTCCATATTGCAGCATCGCACGAAGCCGCAGCGAGAGGCACGGTGGAAATGCAGCGGAAGACAGCGGTACTCAGTGTGGATCAAATGACTTCGGGTACAACGAAATGTTCTCGTTGTGGGAAGACAACACACGACCAGAACCAATGCTGGGTTAAAAACCAGGACTGTAGGAAATGTGGCAAGCTTGGCCACATAGCTAAGGTATGCCGGTCAGGAAAGAAGAACAACAATAATAAGGCACCGCAGAAGAAGTACAGAAAGGTACATGAGGTGACTGGGAAGAGTCCAGAGGAACAGAATTCGGACTCAGACTCCAACAGCAAGGCACTGGGTAGTCTGAGGATTCATAATGTGAGTAAAGAAGCTGACCGACAAGCTATCTGGATCACACTACAGATTGCAAAAGTCCAAGTGAAGATGGAAGTGGACACCGGATCGGCGTTGACGGTCATTAATAAGCATGATTACAAAAAGTTATTCAAACATATTCCCCTACGGGATACGGAGATAGTATTGCAGACATACACGGGGCACAAAGTATACCCCATCGGGAAGATAGAAGTCAAGGTGAGATACAAAGACAAAGATCACCGAAGGATGGACTTGTATGTGCTGCCCGAGAGAGGTCCACCACTTCTGGGACGGGAGTGGATCAGGAAAATAAAGATAGACTGGCATTCAGTAAACACAATGACGGTAGATTCCAGGAAGGAAGAGGTCAAACCTGAACGGTTGTCCAGAATATTGGACGAAGCTAAAGAGGTATTCCAGCAAGGACTGGGAACACTGAGAGGAACTAAAGCAAAAATCAAGATTGCAGAACATGCAAGCCCAAAATTTTTCAAAGCCAGATCGGTACCTTACACGATACGACCTGCTGTGGAGGCAGAACTGGAAGAGCTTGAACATTCAGGGGTACTGTCTAAGGTGGACTGGAGTGAGTGGGCCACGTCCATTGTTCCCGTCATGAAGTCTTCATCAAGTAACAAGCCAGGGGGACTGGGGAAGGTCCGCATCTGCAGAGATTTCAAGATCACAGTTAATCCGGTGCTTCATACAGTACAATACCCACTTCCGCGGATTGAGGATATCTTTGCTTCATTGTCTGGCGGGCAACACTTCACCAAGATAGACCTGGCACAGGCATACTTACAAATGGAAGTCGAGGAAGAGTCACGCCAGTATCTCACAATCAACACGCACAGAGGCTTGTATCGTTATAATAGACTGGTTTTTGGAGTAGCTTCGGCTCCAGCAATTTGGCAGAGGGCAATGGAGCAGGTCTTACAAGGTGTTCCAAGCACACAGTGTTACTTGGACGATATCCTGATTACGGGAGAAGACGAGGAGGAACACCTCACAAATTTGAAACTGGTGCTCACCAGGTTGAAGGAATATGGCCTTCGAGTTAATCGCCAGAAATGTGAGTTCTTCCAGAAACGGATCTCGTACTGCGGTCATGTCATTGACCAAGAGGGGCTGCATAAGTCGCCTGACAAGATAGAAGCTGTCGTGAAGGCCCCCGCTCCGGAAAACGTTTCACAGTTGAGATCGTTTCTGGGGTTGATTAATTATTATCACAAGTTTCTGCCAAATTTATCCACTGTGCTACATCCGCTGAATGCTCTGTTACGGAAAGAAGTGCCATGGAAGTGGAGCGAGGACTGTAAAAAGGCCTTTCGCAGAAGCAAGGCATTGATTACCTCTGAGGAAGTGTTGGCTCATTTCAACCCAACGTTACCTCTTCGTCTAGCTTGTGATGCTTCCCCTTATGGAATTGGAGCAGTACTTTCACACAAGTTACCAAATGGCTCAGAAAGGCCAGTCACATTTGCGTCCCGATCGTTGACCTCCACGGAGCAAAATTACGCTCAGATAGACAGGGAGGCCCTCAGCCTTGTGTGGGGAGTAAAGAAATTCAATCATTACCTGCAGGGCAAGAAGTTCACATTACTGACAGACCACCAGCCGTTGGTGTCCATATTCAACCCTAACAAGGCCGTTTCCACTATGACAGCGCAAAGGTTACAGAGGTGGTCCGTGTTACTTGGGGCACACCAATATGACATTGAATACAAAAGCTCCAAACAGCATGGAAATGCTGATGGGTTATCGCGCCTACCGTTGCCGGTAGTAGAAGAGGCGGCCACAATGGACCCGGTAGAGATGTTCCACTCATCCATAGTAGAATGTCTACCAGTAACCAATTCGATGATCGAGAATGAAACAAGAAATGACCCGACTCTCTCACGGGTCTACGATCTAACAGTGGAGGGATGGCCAGCACATGGCGAACCAACACTGCCAGCATTTTCGCAATGGAAAGAACAGCTGTCAGTGTGCCGAGGAACCTTGATGTGTGGATCGAGAGTGGTGATTCCACCCAAACTTCAGCATAAGGTGCTAAAGGAACTTCACGAGGGGCATCTGGGTGGAGTGAAAATGAAGAACCTAGCAAGAGCGTTTGTGTGGTGGCCAGGTATTGATGGCAACATCGAGGAAATAACCAAGAGTTGTCTAGGATGCCAGAAGGTCCAAAACGCGCCACCACAAGCTCCTCTGCATCCATGGGAGTGGCCCTCATCTCCTTGGCAAAGCGTACACATCGACTTTGCTGGTCCATTTATGGACTCAATGTTTCTAATAGCAGTGGATGCACACTCCAAGTGGCCGGAGGTAATAAAGATGTCCTCCACCAGCACGGAAAAACCATCACAGTATTAAGGACCACGTTTGCCAGGAATGGGCTGCCGGAACAGGTCTGTTCTGATAATGGACCACAATTTGTGTCCGAAGAAGTCAGGAAATTCTTAAAAATCAATGGGGTCAAGCACTACACGTCAGCCCCATACCATCCCGCCACCAATGGCTTAGCTGAAAGGTTTGTCCAGACCTTCAAGAAGGCCATAAAGGCCATGGGTAATGAGAACATCAACTTACAACATAAGGTAGATAACTTCTTGTTGGCGTACAGGAATGCAACACATGCGGTCACAAATCAAACTCCCGCCATGATGTTTTTCAATAGAAGGCTAAGATGCCGGCTGGATTTGATTAAGCCAAACGTCAGAAGGGACGTAGAGAACCGGCAATTCCAGGGCATGAATGAAAGGCCAACTAGATCTTTTCAGACAGGTCAACAAGTTTTGGCCCGGGACTACCGTACCGAGAAATGGCAGCCTGGAACTATTGTAAAAAGGCTAGGGCCGCTGCTGTATACAGTGGACATTGGTGAAAGCATCATAAGGCGTCATGTTGACCAGATCATAGGGTCATCCACAAAGAGCCAACCTACTCCACAACCTTACATGGCTAATGTCAAAACAGAGATACCCAGAGCCCCTACCTCCGATCTGGTAATACTGGAATCAGATGATCCTGACACTGTCCTTCAAGCTGAATCGGCCTTGCCGGAAGAACCTACTACCCCGCCGAAAACTACTACACCACCGAGGCGTTATCCGGACAGAGTCAGGAGACCTCCAGAGAGACTGAATCTGTGAACTGTTTTACATAACTTGTATATATGTTCTAATGATATGGTTAATGGGAAATAAGTATGTTGTAAGCTAAAAAGGGAGGATTGTAGTGTATGTAACTGTTCTACCTTTAAGAGAACTATTGTATGTAACCATTCACCTTTAAGAGAACTATTTTAGGTGTGGCACTACTTTATCTTGGCTGCTGTATACTGTAATACCGGCGGTGACCACACCGGTATATAAGTGCTGTGGCAGAACTTATTGGGCAAATTCGCCCTGACCATCGAATAGTAAAGTCCTGTTTAAGTTACTCTTGTAGTCTGTGTATTACTTCGCTATACAACCCACAGACTTTACAGTAACGGAGGTTAATAGGGCCATAAAAAACAAACAAAGCACTGGAATTGACGAAGGGTCATCGACCTGAAACGTTTACTCTGTTTTTCTGTCCACAGATGCTGCCTGACCTGCTGAGTATTTCCAGCATTGTCTCTTCTTATTTCTGATTTCCAGCATTCGCAGTATTTTGCTTTTTTGTTTCCAATTTGATCTGAACTGTGTTCAATTTCAGACAGTTCGGGGAGTCAGGAATCATTCACCCCTAGACCTACGCTGGTAGGTAAAACCCCAGACGTGTAAGAATAATAATATATGTTTTCTATGATTGATGGACTCGAGACTATTAATATAAGTTGTAATAAAGATGAGTTTTGATGTGTATGGATCACCCTGCTCAAGGCAACGGCGCAAATCTTAACACAAGAAATCTGCATAACAGAATAACCCCCCACAGAGACAGCATCGAAACTCATCATCGAACCTCAAGAGCCATTAAAAGGTGTTAACAAACAATTAATTTAAGCAAGGAATGGCACCAGCCACTGCAGGCAGACACATGTTCAAAGGAAAACCACTCAAGAACTGCCATGAAACTAAGACCCAATCCAGGGCTCTTAGCAATTTTGACCAGAGACAATGGACTTAAAAATATATATAACAAGGAACCCAAAGGCTCGCTCTCTCGCTCTCTCTCTGGATGACCACGTGGAAAAACAGGAAGCCCTCCCTCTGCAGACCAGACCAAGAAGCATGGAAAAAGGCCACGTGTATTGCTTGACGCAGGGAAGTACAAGTCTGTGTAAATCTAACCCATTAACTTACGTGTTGTAATCGAGTAGAGTCCATAAACACCAGTAGGCTATTGTTTTGATGTGCATGGGTCTGTGTGTTTAATAAACTTTTTCCAAATTATTTCAAAAAATTCGTCTTGCTGTCAATTTAATGTCAGTTGAAATAAAATGCTTACAGACGGCTCCTTAGTATGGATTTCTCTGCTTCCTTGCCATATATTTGTCAGGATACCAAACCCCAGCTGTCCTAGAGGCCCCACTTTCTGAGCCTACAACCGTCAGCGGGGTCAGTGGTGGAGTTCCACAGCGGGAGTGACTCCAGGGTAACTGTCGGGATAGCACACCCATGTATATTCCAGGTCGTGTATTTTTAGTAATCCTGGTGTCTTAACGCACACATGAATAAAACAGGGAACACCTGGAACCACGCTGCAGGTCCATCTTTACCCTGAGATCAAATGTCTATCGTATAATCGTACCAGCAGTTTACATCTCCTGTGAACTCCGCCGCTTGCTAGGTTAATGAGGTCTTTAACCAATTTATTATAAACGGTTTATTTTAAATAAATTAATGCCTGCCTTAAAATGCAAATCCCAGATCTGTCACACAAACACGTTAAATGTTCATGGAATAATTACCAGATATTTTTAGACGGGAAACTTAAACCTGCCGTTTCTCTTTCAGTCAGGAACAGATCGCAGTTTTACACCAATCTCTGATTTGACAGCACGTTCCCAGCATTCACCGTTGTTCTTCCTGACTCTAAACACAGCTGTAAAGATGTCTTCTGTTCCGTGCCTAGGAGCTCTGAACACTGGAAGAGAGTGGCTGGGACACATTTTTTACAGGCCCCAAGATTAACCCGCACGAGGACTTTGCTGTCAGTGAAGAAAGATGACAAAGGCAAAAGTGCCGTTTGCCCCTCTCAGTTTGTCCCCCTGAAGGACTGTGTCCAGGCTGAAGTGTTGTTCCCGCCGGACGATTCTCCCCCCAGATTGTCCTTTCTGAGCTCCAGCCAGGTGATGCTAAACACCCAGGTGGGAAAGAGGAAAATCTACAGCAAATTGTGTAAAACAATGCTGATTTATTTGACGAATATCCAGAATATTTAACTCCAGCCCAGTTATAGGAGTTACAAACATCAGCAGAAACAAACCCTGGCTGTCAGAGTGAACATACTTCAGTCCTGCGTGTGATTAACAGCAGTAGAATCATAGAATCATAGAATGGTTACAGCGTGGAAGGAGGCCATTCGGTCTGTCGAGCTCGTACCGGCTCTCTGCAAGAGCACTTCAGCAAGTACCATTTTCCCATCCTTTCACCGTAGCCCTGCAATTATTTTTCCTTCAGGTACTTATCCAATTCCTTTTTGAAAGCTGCAATTGAGTCTGCCGCCACCACCCGTTCAGGCATTGCATTCCAGATCCTAACCACTCGCTGATTAAAAAAGTATTTTCTCATGTCGCCATTCGTTATTCAGCAAATCGCCTTAAATCTCTGTTCTCTGGTTCTCGACCCTTCTGCCAAAGGAAACAGTTTCTCTCTATCTACTCTGTCCAGACCCCTGATGATGTTGAACACCTTTATCAAATCTCCTCTCAATCTTCTCTGCACAATAACTACCTCAGCTACTCCAGTCTATCCACGTAACTGAAGTCCATCATCCCTGGAACCATTCTCATAAATCTGTTCTGCACCCTCTCTAAGGGCTTCTCAACCTTCCTAAAGTGCAGTGCCCAGAATTGGATACAATACTCCAGTTGAGGCTGAACCAGTGTTTTAAAAAGGTTCATCATAACTTCCTTGTTTCTGTACTCTATGCCTCTATTAATGAAGCCCAGGTCGCCGTATGATTTTTCAACCACTTTCTCAACCTGCCTTGCAACCTTCAATGATTTGTGTACATATACCCCCAGGTCTCTCTGTTTCTGCACCCCCTTTAGAATTGTACCATTTAGTTTATATTTCCTCTCTTCATACTTTCTACCAAAATGTATCACTTCGCAATTTTCTGCGTTAAATTACACCTGCCATCTGTCCGCCCATTCCAGTGGGTGTCTGCAGGGCTCAGTACTAGGTACCTTTCCTTTTGTGGTATATATCAACGATCTTGACTTGAATAAATGGGGTATGATTAAGAAGTTTGCAGATGATACTAAAATTGGCTGTGTGGTTGATACTGAAGGAGGAAGCTGTAGACTGCAGGAAGATATCAATAAATTGGTCAGGTGGGCAGAACAGTAGCAAATGGAATTTAATTCGGAGAAGTGTGAGGTAATGCATTTGGGGGGCCTAACAAGGAATGGGAATTCACATTAAATGGTAGGACACTGAGTTGTGTAGAGGAATAAAGAGACCTTGGAGTGCATGTCCACAGATCCCTGAAGGTAGCAGGCCAGGTAGATAATGTAGTTAAGCAGGCATACGGAATGCTTGCCTTGATTAGCCTTGGCATAGAATACAAGTGCAGGGGGGTAAGCTTCAACTGTATAAAACACTAGCTAGGCCTCGGCTAGAGTAATGCGTGCAGTTCTGGACACCACATTACAGGAAAGATTTAATTGCACTAGAGAGGGTACAGAGGAGATTTACAAGGATTTTTCAAGGAGTAGATAATCTTAGCTATGAGGAATGACTGGATAGGTTGGACCTGTTTTCCTTGGCACAGAGAAAGCTGAGGGGTGACCTTATTGAGGTGAATAAATATATGAGGGGCATAGATAAATTGGATAGAAAGGACCTACTTCCCTTAGCAGATGGGTCAAGACCAGGGGGCACAGATTTAAAGTAATTGGTGGAAGGTTTATAGGCGAATTCGGGGAAATTTCTTCACCCAGAGGGTTGTGGGGGTCTGGAACTCACTTCCTGAAAGGGTGGTAGAGGCAGGAACCAAAACGAGATTTAAAAAGTACTTGGATGTGGACTTGGAATGCTCTAACCTGCAGGGCTGCGGACCTAGAGTTGGGAAGTGGGATTAGGCTGGATAGCTCTTTGTTGGCCGGCGTGGACATGATGGGCTGAAATGGCCTCCTT
This sequence comes from Somniosus microcephalus, assembly GCF_052327205.1. NCBI lineage: Eukaryota > Metazoa > Chordata > Chondrichthyes > Squaliformes > Somniosidae > Somniosus > Somniosus microcephalus. The sequence goes on along the minus strand of NW_028225181.1, from coordinate 35,212,023 downwards.
CCGTGCTGTGACATTCTATGATTATCTGATTCATTCCATCAGCCTGTCTAGGTCCTCTTGAAGTTTATGAAAATCCTCCTCACTCTTCACTATACTTCCAAGTGTTGTGTCATCTGCAAATTTTGAAATTGTGACATGTACACCCACATTTAAGCCACTAATAAAGATCAAGGAAAACAGTGGTCCTCGAGCCGACCCCTGGGGAATACCACTATATACCTTCCAGCAATCCATCAGAGCAGTGGCGGCAGGCAGCGAGAGGCGGGACCTGTGGGAGACTCGGCAGCGAGGCACTTAAGGCGGCAGCGGGGCCAGGAGAGGCTTCAGAGCAGCGGCGGCAGGCAGCGAGAGGTGGGACCTGTGGGAGACTCGGCGGCGAGGTACTTAAGGTTGCAGCGGGGCCAGGAGAGGCCTCAGAGCAGCGGCGGCAGGCAGCGAGAGGCGGGACCTGTGGGAGGCTCGGCGGTGAGGTACTTAAGGCGGCAGCGGGGCCAGGAGAGGCCACAGAGCAGCGGCGGCAGACAGCGAGAGGTGGGACCTGTGGGAGACTCGGCGGCGAGGTACTTAAGCCGGCAGTGGGGCCAGGAGAGGCCTCAGAGCAGCGGCGGCAGGCAGCGAGAGGTGGGACCTGTGGGAGACTCGGCGGTGAGGTACTTAAGGTGGCAGTGGGGCCAGGAGAGGCCTCAGAGCAGCAGTGGCAGGCAGCGAGAGGCGGGACCTGTGGGAGACTCGGTGGCGAGGTACTTAAGGCGGCAGCGGGGCCAGGAGAGGCCTCAGAGCAGCGGCGGCAGGCAGCAAGAGGTGGGACCTGTGGGAGACTCGGCGGCGAGGTACTTAAGGCGGCAGCGGGGCCAGGAGAGGCCTCAGAGCAGCGGCGGCAGGCAGCAAGAGGTGGGACCTGTGGGAGACTCGGCGGCGAGGTACTTAAGGCGGTAGCGGGGCCAGGAGAGGCCACAGAGCAGCGGCGGCAGGCAGCGAGAGGCGGGACCTGTGGGAGGCTCGGCGGTGAGGTACTTAAGGCGGTAGCGGGGCCAGGAGAGACCTCAGAGCAGCGGCGGCAGGCAGCGAGAGGTGGGACCTGTGGGAGACTCGGCGGTGAGGTACTTAAGGCGGTAGCGGGGCCAGGAGAGACCTCAGAGCAGCGGCGGCAGGCAGTGAGAGAGGCGGGACCTGTGGGAGACTCGGTGGCGAGGTACTTAAGGCAGTAGCGAGGCCAGGAGAGGCCTCAGAGCAGCGGCGGCAGGCAGCAAGAGGCGGGACCTGTGGGAGACTCGGTGGCGAGGTACTTAAGGCAGTAGCGAGGCCAGGAGAGGCCTCAGAGCAGCGGCGGCAGGCAGCAAGAGGCGGAACCTGTGGGAGACTCGGTGGCGAGGTACTTAAGGCAGTAGCGAGGCCAGGAGAGGCCTCAGAGCAGCGGCGGCAGGCAGCGAGAGGTGGGACCTGTGGGAGACTCGGTGGCGAGGTATTTAAGGCGGTAGCGGGGCCAGGAGAGACCTCAGAGCAGCGGCGGCAGGCAGCGAGAGGTGGGACCTGTGGGAGACTCGGTGGCGAGGTATTTAAGGCGGTAGCGGGGCCAGGAGAGACCTCAGAGCAGCGGTGGCAGGCAGCGAGAGGCGGGACGTGAGGGAGACTCGGTGGCGAGGTATTTAAGGCGGTAGCGGGGCCAGGAGAGACCTCAGAGCAGCGGTGGCAGGCAGCGAGAGGTGGGACCTGTGGGAGACTCGGTGGCGAGGTATTTAAGGCGGTAGCGGGGCCAGGAGAGACCTCAGAGCAGCGGTGGCAGGCAGCGAGAGGCGGGACCTGAGGGAGACTCGGTGGCGAGGTATTTAAGGTGGTAGCGGGGCCAGGAGAGGCCTCAGAGCAGCGGCGGCAGGCAGCGAGAGGCGGGACCTGAGGGAGACTCGGTGGCGAGGTATTTAAGGTGGTAGCGGGGCCAGGAGAGACATACCAAACTCCAGTCTGAGAGCTCAGAAGTTGCAGAGAGGTAAAAAGTAATCGGGGTGTGACGTCACCAGGGAGCAGGTAAGTGATTGGTTGGTGAGTATTTCTCTCTTTTCATTACAAGCTTGAATTCTGTGCTGTTAAATTTCTAGGGGCTCTGTGTTGTAATGAGGACAGTTGGTAAATAAAGCGCCCTAGAATATACCTGTAACTGGGGTATTGAATAAATTTTTAGATTAATTAAAGGAGTAAGTCATGGCAGGAGAGCTCAGACCCGTGTTCTGCTCCTCTTGCTCTATGTGGGAAGTCAGGGACGCTGCCAGTGTCCCTGGCGACCGAGTTTTGGAGCATGCGCGATGCTGAGGGGGTCGTGGATAGCACGTTTAGCGAGTTGTTCACGCCTCAGGGTAGGGCTGCACAGGGGGTGACCATCAGGCGGAGCAACAGAGGCAGGCAGGAAGTGCAGGGGCCCCCTGCAGACATCCCCCTTTCAAACATGTATACCAAGTTGGATACTGTTGAGGGGGATGACTCACCAGGGGAAGGCAGCAGCAGCCAGCTTCCTGGCACCAGGGACGCTTCTGCTGCTCAGAAAGGGAGGAAAACGAGTGGGAGAGCAATAGTGGTAGGGGATTCTATCGTAAGGGGAACAAATAGGCGTTTCTGTGGCCACAAACTTGACTCCAGGATGGTTTGTTGCCTCCCTGGGGCCAGGGTCATGGATGTCACTGTGCGGCTACAGGGCATTCTTAAGGGGGAGGGGGAGCAGGCAGAGGTCGTGGTCCACATTGGGACCAACGACATAGGCAGGAAGGGGGATGAGGTCCTGCATCAAGAATTTAGGGAGCTAGGTAACAGATTAAAGAGCAGGACCTCAAAGGTTGTAATCTCTGGATTACTCCCAGTGCCACGTGCTAGTGAGTATAGGAATAGAAGGATAGAGCAGATGAATGCGTGGCTAAAGAGTTGGTGTAGGGGGGAGGGTTTTACTTTCCTGGATCACTGGGCCTGCTTCTGGGGAAGGTGGGACTTGTACAAGTCGGACGGGTTGCACCTGAACCAGAGCGGGACAAATATCCTTGCGGGGAGGTTTGCTAGCACTGTTGGGGGGGGGTTTAAACTAACTTGGCAGGGGGATGGGATACAGAGGGGAGCTGAAATAGGGGGTGATGTGCTGCCAATTATAGAGAATAAAACAAGTCAGCTTGGTAGACAGGGCAAACATATAAGGGCAAGGCTGGATGGCATCTATTTTAATGCAAGGAGTCTTGCAAATAAGGTGGATGAACTGAAGGTGTCGATAAACACATGGGAGTATGATATTGTTGCTATCACGGAGACATGGTTGAGGGAGGGGCAAGACTGGCAGCTCAATATTCCGGGGTACAGAATCTTCAAGCGAGACAGAGGGGGGGGTATAAGAGGAGGGGGTGTAGCAATATTAATTAAGGAGTCAATTACTGCAGTAAGGAGGGATGACATATTAACAGGTTCCTCTAATGAGGCCATATGGGTGGAGTTTAAAAACAAGAAGGGGGCAAGCACTTTGCTGGGAGTGTACTATAGGCCTCCAAACAGTCAGGGGGAGATAGAGGAACAGATATGTAGGCAAATCTCAGAGAAATGTGCAAATAATAGGGTAATAATAATGGGGGATTTCAACTTCCCCAATATTAACTGGGATAGTCAGAGTGTGAAAGGCACAGAGGGTGTAGAATTCTTAAAGTGCATCCAGGAGAGCTTTTTGAGCCAGCATGTAGAAGATCCTACAAGAGAGGGGGCGGTACTGGACCTAATTCTAGGGAATGTGGCTGGCCAAGTGAAAGAAGTGCTAGTAGGTGAGCACTTTGGTGGCAGTGACCATAATATGGTGAGATTTAAGGTGGTCATGGAAAAGGACAGGGATGGGCCGGAAATAAAGGTTCTAAATTGGGGGAAGGCCGATTTTAATAGGATAAGGCAGGATCTGGCCAAAATGGACTGGGATCAGCTACTTGTAGGAAAATCCGCATCGGAGCAATGGGAGGCTTTCAGAAGGGAGATTGCGATCATACAATGGCAACATGTCCCCGTAAAGGTCAAGGGTAGTTCCAAAAACCACAGGGAACCTTGGATGTCAGGGGGTATACGAGAATGGATTAGAAAAAAAAGGAGGGCTATTGGCAGATACAAAAGGCTAAAGACGGAGGAAGCCCTAGAGGAGTACAAAAAGTGCAGGGGGATACTTAAAAAAGAAATTAGGAGATCAAGGAGGGGCCATGAAATAACACTGGTGAGCAAAATAAAGGAAAACCCTAAGATGTTTTATAAGTATATTAAGGGTAAGAGGATAACTAGGGAAAAAATAGGGCCAATTAGGGACAAAAGTGGCAATCTGTGTGTGGAGCCGGAAGATGTAGGAGGGGTTCTAAATGAATTTTTTGCATCTTTTTTCACTATGGAGAGGGACGATGTAGACATAGAAATAGGGCGGGGGGACTGTGATATGCTCGAACACATTAACATCGAGAGGGAGGAGGTATTGGCGGTTTTAGCAGGCCTAAAAATGGATAAATCCCCAGGCCCGGACGAAATGTATCCCAGGCTGCTGTGTGAGGCAAAGGAAGAGATTGCGGGGGCTCTAACACACATATTCAGAACCTCTCTGGCCACAGGGGATGTGCCAGAGGACTGGAGAACCGCTAATGTAGTTCCATTATTCAAGAAGGTGAGTAGGGAAAAACCGGGGAGCTACAGGCCAGTGAGCCTAACATCAGTGGTGGGAAAATTATTGGGAAAAATTCTGAGGGACAAAATCAGTCTCCACTTGGAGAGGCAAGGATTAATCAGGGATAGTCAACATGGCTTTGTCAAGGGAAGATCATGTCTGACTAATTTGATTGAATTTTTTGAGGGGGTGACTAGGTGTGTGGATGAGGGCAACGCAGTGGATGTGGTATACATGGATTTCAGTAAGGCCTTCGATAAAGTCCCGCACAGGAGACTGGTCAAGAAGGTAAGAGCCCATGGAATCCAGGGTGCCTTGGCACGTTGGATAAAAAACTGGCTTAGTGGCAGAAGGCAGAGGGTGATGGTCGAAGGTTGTTTTTGTGACTAGAAGCCTGTGGCCAGTGGGGTACCACAGGGATCGGTGCTGGGTCCCTTGCTGTTTGTGGTCTATATTAATGACTTGGATATGAATGTATAAGGTATGATCAGTAAGTTCGCAGATGATACAAAAATTGGTAGGGTGGTAAATAGCGAGGAGGGTAGTCTCAGTCTGCAGGACGATATCGATGGGTTGGTCAGATGGGCGGAACAGTGACAAATGGAACTTAACCCGGAAAAGTGCGAGGTGATGCACTTTGGGGGGACTAACAAGGCAAGGGAATACACAATGAATGGTAAGACCCTAGGCAAGACGGAGGGTCAGAGGGATCTGGGTGTGCCAGTACACAGATCCCTGAAGGCGGCGGAACAGGTGGATAAGGTGGTAAAAAAGACATATGGGATACTTGCCTTCATTAGCCGAGGCATAGAATATAAGAGCAAGGAGGTTATGATGGAGCTGTATAAATCACTGGTTAGGCCACAGCTGGAATGCTGTGTGCAGTTCTGGTCGCCACACTACAGGAAGGATGTGATAGCTTTGGAGAGGGTGCAGAGGAGATTCACCAGGATGCTACCAGGGCTGGAACGCTTCAGCTATGAAGAGAGACTGGGCAGATTGGGTTTGTTTTCCTTGGAGCAGAGGAGGCTGAGGGGGGACATGATTGAGGTGTACAAAATTATGAGGGTCATAGATAGGATGGATACTAAGGAGCCTTTTCCCTTAGTAGAAGGGTCAATAACTAGGGGGCATAGATTCAAGGTAAAGGGCGGGAGGTTTAGGGGGGATTTGAGAAAGAACTTTTTCACCCAGAGGTTGGTTGGAGTCTGGAACTCACTGCCCGAAAGGGTTGTGGAGGCTGGAACCCTCACAACATTCAAGAAGCATTTGGATGAGCACTTGAAATGCCATAGCATACAAGGCTACGGAACAAATGCTGGAATATGGGATTAGATTAGACAGGGCGTGATGGCCGGCGCGGACACGATGGGCCGAAGGGCCTCTATCTGTGCTGTATAACTCAATGACTCTATGACTCTAATCCAACACCTGCAGTCACTTGTGACCGGCCCCTCCTCAGTGTGAACTCGCTGGTGTACAGTGAGGGTGGATAACTGAATGAATCCCTTCCCACACACGGAGCAGGTGAACGGCCTTTCCCAGTCTGAACACGCTGGTGTAAAGTAAGGGTGGATGATTGAGTGTGCCCCTTCCCACACAAGGAGCAGGGGAACTGTCTCTCCCCAGTGTGACTGTTCTTGTGTTGTGACAGTCCATATGATTGGCTGAATCCTCATCCACACACAGAACACCTCTACGGTTTCTTCCCACTGTGATCGGTGCTTTTTGCTTCCATTTTCAAAGGCTGCTGATAATCAGAGACCGATGAATCGAGTTCGTCTCTCAGATCTTGGCCCGATGTTTGGTTTGAGCTTCCTGTCTGCAAGTCCTCCCGTTCTAATGCCCTGTATAATGTATTTAAAACAGGAGAAAGGGAGCGTGAGATAGAACTCACAAAAACACAAAGGCACGTTGGGAAATTGAGCTAAATGAGTCTGGTAATTTGTGGGGCCGACACTAGAAAAACGAGATCATGAAAGCTGCCGATTGTCATAAAAACCCAACTAGTTCACAAGTGTCCCTCAGGGAAGGGAACCCGTCACCCAGTCTGGGGTTACACAAGACTCTGGCCTCTATGGTAGCACAGCGAGAGCTAGGATGGGGCGAAGGAGGAGTAATTTGTACATCTGCAACTCGACCAGAAATTTTGACAAAACCTCCAAAATCTTCACTTGAAATGCCAGAACATACAAGGCAACGGATCAAGTGCTGGAAAATGGGATTAGAATAGAAAGGACTTGAAGGCTGGTGCGGACACCATGGGCCGAAGGGCCTCTTTCTGTGCTGTATAACTCTATGACTCTAACCCGCGACAAGAGCAGCATGCACATGGGAAAAGCATCACCCCCTAGTTCACCTCCATGTCACACATCATGCTGGCTTGGAAGTATATCGTCGATCGTTCATTGTCACTGAGTGAAAATCCGGGAACTCACTCCCTAACAGCATTGTGGGAGCACCTTCACCACACTGACTGCAGCGGTTCAAGAAGGCGGCTCACCAACACCTTCTCAAAGGCAATTAAGGATGCGCAATAAATTCTGGCCTTCCCAGCGATGCCCACATCACAAGAATTATTTTTAAAATCTGTACATGTAAAATAGATTAAAAGCCGCGACAGAAATACTTTTTCCTAAACCAATGGCCCAGTAATTCGGGTCCCAACGCGTGAGTAAGCATCGTGTACACACGTGTGGGCCCGATGGAATTGCCGGTTTTCAGCATGCACAGTGCATGCGCGGAAAACCGGCATTTCCTTTCCTCTGAACCAAGGGGTTCAGAGGTCGAACACGTGCACGCAGGAGTCTGTGCGTGCGCGCTGAAATTCCTTTTTTTTTACAGGGTTGCCCGTGCAATAAGGCCTCCAGTTTTTACGTGAGCAAAAAGCAGACATAAGTACTTAGTTTTAAAAGGTAAGTGGTCTATTAATTAATGTTAGAAATTTTTTTCCACAGGTTTATTATTTTTAAAGACTTTACAGTAAGGTAAGTGTATTTTTAGACCCGATTTGTTAAAACATTATTTTTTCTCAAATTTGAATAATTGTTTAAATTAGTTTTTTTTACAGTTATTAATAGTTCATTTATTTTGAAGTTTAAGTACTGTTTTGGGCACCCGGAGTTTTGATGAGTTTGACAGTTCTTATTATCAAACTCATGAATGAACTTTTGCAACCTCCGATTGGTTGCCCAGTGCATACGTGATCCCAGCCGGCTCTTCGAACTAACTACGCCGCTGGATCACGCAAGCACAGCGCGCCGGGAGCTGAACCGGGCCACTGACAGGAAATCCATGCAGGGCCAGGCTTCAACAGTCGGCGCACTATGTAAGTGTAGGTCGGGGGCTTGCACACGCGGGAAGCCCCCGACACCAATTTCAGGGCCAATACTCTTTCACATTGTACGGACAGTGTTTGTTTAACAACTTACTCTCCTCGAGGATCCATCTCCCTTGACAGTCCCACATCCGAAATTGTTGGGCACGACTGGCCCCAGTAGAGCTCTTGGTTAAACCCAGCATATTTTCCCCCATCTGCACTCCAGCTCAAACTGATGCAACAACAAAGACATACACAGGAGACCAGGGACCGAGTTCTGCATCCAACGCCCACCCTGGTGCAAACCGCTGCTTAATTGGTCCGCCTGTGATTGCAGACTGGGTTCTGTGAGCAACGCCTGCAATAAAACTAAACCAAATACTGCAGATACTGGAAAGCTGAAATAAAAAGAGAGACACTGCTGGAATTAATCAGCAGGTCATGCAGTATCAGTGGAGAGAAACAGAGTTAACGACTTGGATTTCAATATATTGGCGGGTTTGGGCCGGGGGCTCTCGGAAGCGGTCGGGAAACCAGGGAGAACGGGCGGCCCGCAGGCCTGGCTGAATTTACCAGCAGGGACCTATTAACATATCAAAGCTCTGTTTCCCACCCATAGCCAGCCAGCTGGAAAGGCTGAAGCACTAGGCCGCATAGAGAAGGGAGAGAGGGTGTGGGGTGGGGGGCCGAGGTAATGGAGGGGGCAGGGAGGAACACATCGGGAGATGGGAGGAGGAGCTCATCGGGGGGCCATAACATCAAACATTCCCAGGACAGGTACAGCATGGGTTAGATACAGAGTAAAGCTCCCTCTACACTGTCCCATCAAAGACACCTAGGACAGGTACAGCATGGGTTTGATACAGAGTAAAGCTCCCTCTACACTGTCCAATCAAACACGCCTAGGACAGGTAGAGCATGGTTTAGGTACAGAGTAAAGTTCCCTCTAAAATCTCCCGTCAAACACTCCCAGGGCAGGTACAGCACGGGTTAGATACAGAGTAAATCTCCCTCGACACTGTCCCATCAATCACTCCCAGGGCAGGTACAGCGTGGGTTAGATACAGTGTAAATCTCCCTCTACACTGTCCCATCAAAAGCTCCCTGGGCAGGTACAGCGTGGGTTGGATACATAGTAAATCTCCCTCGACACTCTCCCATCAAAAGCTCCCCGGGCAGGTACAGCATGGGTTAGACACAGAGTAAAGCTCCCTCCACACTGTCCCGTCAAACATTTCCAGGACAGATACAGCATGGGTTAGATACAGAGTAAAGCTACCTCTACACTGTCCCATCAATCACTCCCAGGGCAGGTACAGCGTGGGTTAGATACAGAGTAAAGCTCCCTCTACACTGTCCCATCAAAAGCACCCCGGGCAGGTACAGCACGGGTTAGATACAAAGTAAAGCTCCCGCTACACTGTCCCATCAAACACACCCAGGGCAGGTACAGCACGGGTTAGATAAAGAGTAAAGCTCCCTCTACAATATCCCATCAAACACTCCCAGGGCAGGTAAAGCACGGGTTAGATACAGAGTAAAGCTCCCTCTACAATATCCCATCAATCACTCCCAGGGCAGGTACAGCACGGGTTAGATCCAGAGTAAAGCTCCCTCTACACTGTCCCATCAAACATTCTAGGGGCAGGTACAGTGCCCGTTAGATAGAGAATAAAGCTTCCTCTACACTTTCACGTCAAACACACCCTGGGCAGGAATAGCATAAGTTAGAATCTGAGTAAATATAAACTCAGCAACTACAGGCCAGTTGGTTTAACCTTGGACATAGGGAAGCAATATTGACGTGAATACATGAACTCATTTCTCTTATTTCGAAGTAGGAGAGCATGTCAGCGGATCGCAGAGATGCCATAATCGTGAACATCTTCACGAAAGGTGACAAGTCTGATTGCAGTAATTAAAGACGAGTTTCCCTGCTGTCTGCCACAGGGAAAGTCATCGCCAGAATCCTCCTCAATCGTCTCCTTCCAGTGGCTGAAGAGCTCCTCCCAGAGTCGCACTGCGGGTTCTGCCCACTAAGGGGCACAATGGACATGATCTTCAACGCACGTCAACTAAAAGTGAAATGCAGGGAACAACACCAACCACTGCACATGGCCTTCTTTGACCTCAGATAGGCCTTTGACAGCTTCAACCATGAGGGATTATGGAGTGTCCTCACATTCGGCTGCCCTCAAATGTTTGTCAGCATCCTCTGCCTGCTTCACGACGACATGCACGCTGTGATCCTGACCAACGGTTCCACCACAGACCCAATTCACGTACGGACCGGTGTCAAGCAAGTCTGTGTCATCGCACTAACGCTCTTCTCGATCTTCCCGGCTGCAACGCTCCATCACACCCTCAGTAAACTCCCCGCTGGAGTGGATTTAATCTACAGAACAAACAGTAAACTGTTCAACATCCGTCGCCCCCAGTCCAGATCCAAGGTCATCCCATCCTCTCTCATCGAATTACAATATGCGCACGGTCAGAGGTTGAATTCCAAATCTTCGAAAACATCTTCACTGAAGCGTATGAGAGCATAGGTCTTACACTAAACATCCATAAGACGTAGGTCCTCTAGCAACCTGCCCCCGCCACACAGTACTGCTCCCCGATTATCAAAATCCATGACAAGGCCTTGGACAACGTGGACCATTTTCCATACCTTGGGAGCCTACTGTCAACAAGGGCAGTTGTCGATGATGAAGTCCAAAACCGCCTTCAGTGTGCCAGTGCAGCCTTCGGTAGCCTGAGTAAGAGAGTGTTTGAAGACCAGGACCTCAAACCCAGCACTAAGCTCAGAGTCTACACAGCAGTAGTGATAGCTGCCCTCCGGTATGCTTCAGAGATATAGACCATGTAAAGCAGGCACCTCAAAGTACTTGAGAGGTAGCACCAATGTTGCCTCCGCAAGATCCTGCAAATCCATTGGCAGGGTAGGCACATCAACGTCAATGTTCTCGCTGAGGCCAACATCCCCAGCATCGAAGCTTTGACCATGCTCGATCAGCTCCGATGGACGGACAAATCGTCCGCATCCCCGATGCAAGACTCCCAAAACAAGCACTCTACTCGGAGCTCCGACACAGCAAGAGATTCCCAGGTGGGCAGAGGAAACGCTCCAAGGACACCCTCAAAGACTCCTCTAAAAAAGTGCAACATCCCCACCAACACCTGGGAATCCCTGGCCCAAAACCGCACAAAGTGGTGGAGATGCAGACGGGAAGGCGACGAACACCTCAAGTCTCTTCACCAGGAGCAAGCAAAAGACAAGCGCAGGCAGCACAAGGAGCGCACATCAATCCAAGAACCCCACCCACCCGCCCCTTCAACCACCGACTACCCCACCTATGACAGAGACTGTAGGTCGCGCATTGGACTCATCAGTCACGTGAGAACTCATTTTTAGTATGGAAGCAAGTAATTCTTGGTTGCGTGGGAATGCCTAAGAAGAAGAAGAGGAAGTGGGGAAGCCTTTAGAAATGATAATCCGGGCCAAAATTAACGGTCATTTGGGCAAGCATGGATTAATTAAGGAAAGCCAGTCCGGATTGGTTAAAGGCAAATCGTGTTTACCTAACTTGATTGAGTTTTTTGATGAGGTTACAGAGAGGTTTCCTTAGGGTTAACGTGGCGTCCATGGACATCCGATAAGCATTTGATAATGTGCAACATAATAGGCTTGCCAGCAAGGTTGAAGCCGATGGAATAATAGGGAAAGTGGCAGCATGGGTATGAAATTGGCGAAGTGACAGGAAACAGAGAGCAACGGTGAATGGTTGTTTTTCGGACTGGAGGAAGTTATTAGGTCCACTGCTTTTCCTCATATATATTAATGTCTTAGACTTTGTTGCACAGGGCACAATTTCATAATTTGCAGATGAAACAAAACTTGGAGGTAAAGTGAACAGTGATGAGGTTAGTTGACATAGACAGGCTGATGGAATAGGCAGACACGTGGCAGATGAAACTTAAAACAGAAAATTGTGAAATGGTGATGTAGAGCCTATGGCACATTTTGGTAGGAAGAAGGACGAGAGACAATATAAACTAAAGTGTACAATTCCAAAGGGCGTGCATGAACAGTGTCCTGTGGGTATATGTGTACAAATTGATGAAGGTTGCAGGGCAGGTTGAGAAAGCGGTTACAAAACCAGAAGGAATCCTGGGCTTCATAAATAGAGGCAGAGATTATGAAAGCAAGGAAGTTATGATGAACCTTTATAAAACACTGGTTCGGCTCTGTCTCGCGGAGCCGCACCTCTCATGCTTCGCACAGGAAGGCGGTCTCCTGGCCCCGCCCTCCCCGCCCCTTCTGATGCAGATAGGCCTTATTCTGCCACGCAGAGTATTCTGGGCAGGATATTCCGCCATTTTGATTTCACGGAATGAGGCCATTCTGCCCATCGAGCTTGTGCCATCTCTTTATTAGTGCTAAAATCAGACCCACTTCGCTGCTCATCGCAAGAGCCTGAACATTTTTCTCTTCAAGTGTTTATCCAATTCTCTTTTAAAAGTTGCTGTTGAATCTGCTTCCAATGTCCTTTCAGTCTGTGCATTCCAGATCACAACAACTCGCTGCATAAAAAAATTGTTCCTCATTTCACCTCTGGTTCTTTTGCCAATCACCTTAAATCTGTGTTCTCTGGTTACTGGCCCTCTGCCACTTGAAACAGTTTCCCCTTATTTACTTCTCTATTAAATCTACTCTTAACCTTCTCTGCTCTAAGGAGAATAAGCCCAGCTTCTCCAGTCTCTCCACACAACCAAAGTCCCTCATCCCTGGTACCGTTCCAGTAAATCTCCTCTGCACCCTCTCTATGGGCTTGACATCCTTCCTAAAGTGTGGCGCCCAGAATTGAACACAATTCTCCATCTGAGGCTTAACCAGTGTTTTATAAAGGTTTAGCACAAGTCAACACCAAATACTGCTAGTTCTCTGATGGGCTTATAAGGGCGAGGTTAATCCAGTCAGTTGGATGTGTGAATGAGAACTTGAGCTGAAAGAAGTACACTTGGAGCTGAGAGCCAGCAACATGGGCGCAAACACTCCTGCACAACCCAGACATCACTTGTTTCCCACTTGGCACAAAAGGCATATATTAATTGCAACAATTCATTAAAATTGATTTTATACAGTTCAGATTATGAATTGGATCATGTTTCTCTAATTGTATTTCCCAACTCAGACTCAAGGCCCCATTTTTTTCTTCCTCTGAAACACTGAACCTCCTCTGACAGCTTAATGTTGGCGAGTGGGGAACAATTGCCCTGGGAACCAACAGGAAGAGAGTTCAGAGGTCGGAGGGCCAAGGGAGCAGCGTGGTCTGCAACCAATCGGTCATTCAGGTGAGTCAGTGTGAACCACTGCTAAACAATTTATCTTTTAAAAGTTAAATCGATATTTCCTTTGTCAAGGAAACAGTTTAACACTTGTCAGTATTGGGTTTTCCTTGAGTTTCTATTATGAGTTTCAGACACTTCAGTGCCAAGTTGAACAGATGTTTCATTCTAGTATTCTATGAAACCTGCACTTCTCTGTTTCCATGTGGCTGTTAGTTAAAGGTGCACAGATTGATTTTCCCTCATTTGGCAGCTATTTGTGATACCTAGAGGAACAATGTCGCGCCGTTCTGCTCTTTTAGGCGTTAAAGTAACATCTTTCCTCTTAGTAGGGAGTCACATTCTGTACTGGGAGAGATGGCTGGTGGCTTCATCCTGTAAAGTTCTCATCGTCTTGTTCAAATACCGCCCATGGCCTAGCAACTCCCTATTTCTGTGAAAATAATTCTGCAGCAAGTTGTCAGGACCTGAAATGTGCTGTCTGGCAGGGCGGTGGAAGCAGATTCAATAGAAGCTTTCCAAAGAGAATTGGGTAATTACTTGAATTGGAGAAGATTTTCAGGGCTAAGCATATGGGGGAAGAGCAGGAGCACTAACTTGAGAAGCTCTTTCAAAGAGTTGCCACACGCCCCATGGGCTGAATGGCCTCCTTCTGTGCTGTATCATTCTAGGATTCTATGAACTCTGCACTCCTCCAAATCTGGTCACTTGTGCAAATCTCACTCCTTTCACTCCACCATTGGTGGCCGTGCCTTCAGTAGCTGAGGCCCTAAAATCTTTGACCAAGCTTTTGGTCACCGATTCCAATGTCTCCTTCTTTAGATCGGTGTCAATTTTTGACTGATTATACTCTTGGGAAGCGCATTGTTAAGCCTTACTACTTTAAAGGCGCTATGTAAATTCCGGTTTTTGCTGCTGTGCTACCATTGGCTCAGTTTTGCCAAACAGAGTCAGCCAGGGACGGCGGCTGTGCTGCTCCCCATGATTGAAATGCTGGCAGGTCGCTGTATAGGCTCACAGCTCAGAATTACCATTGACAAGGTGCTGAAGGGCAAACAGTGACTGGGACCGCACGCCACCATCACGCTTCAACTTCTGTATAGGCTCACAGCTCAGAATTATCCTTGACAAGGTACTGGAGGGCAAACAGTGACTGGGGCCGAACCCCACCATCACGCATCAAATTCTGTATAGGCTCACAGCTCAGAATAACCAATTGACAAGGTAGTGAAGGGCAAACAATGACTGGGGCCGCACGACAACATCACACAGCACCTTCAGTATAGGCTCAGAGCTCAGAATTACCACTAGGCAAGACACTGGAGGACAACCGGCGACTGAGACCGCAACCCACCATCATGCATCACTTTCGGTACAGACAAGCAGCTCAGAATTACCACTTGGCAAGGTACTGGAGGGCAAACAGCGACTGGGAGGAACCCCACCATCATGCAGCACCTTCAGTATAGGCTCACAGCTCAGAATTACCACTTGGCAAGGTACTAGAGGGCCAACAGTGACCGTGGTCAAATCCCACCATCACGCTGGCTGGGGAATATAGAACCAAGGGTCACACTCTCAGAATAAGGGGTCGGCCGTTTAGGACTGAGATGAGGAGACATTTCTTCACTCAGAGGGTGGTGACTCTTCCGAATTTTCTACTTCAGAGGGCTGGGCGATTCAGTCGTTGAGTACATTCAAGGCAGAGATCGATAGCTTTTTGAATATTATGGGAATCAAGGGATATGGGGATAGTTCAGGAAAGTGGGGATGAGGTAGAAGATCAGCCATGGACTTAGTGAATGGCAGAGCAGGCTCGAAGTGCCAAATGGCCTACTCCTGCTTCTACTTCTTATGGTCTTATGTTCGTAAACATTTGCAGGACTGAAAAAATAAAGGAAAAACCCAAGATGTTTTATAAGCATATTAAGGGGAGGGAAAGAGTAGGGCCCATTAGGGACCAAAGTAGCAACCTGTGTGTAGAGCCAGAAGATGTAGGTGAGGTTTTAAATGAATATTTTGCATCTGTATTCACTATGGAGAAGGACGATGTAGGAATAGAAATCAGGCAGGGGGGTTGTAATAACTTGAACAAATTAGTATTGAGAGGGAGGAGGTACTAACGGTTTGAGCAGGCTTAAAATTGGATAACTCCCCACGCCCAGACGAGATGTATCCCAGGCTGCTATGTGAGGCAAGGGAGGAGATTGCAGGGGCTCCGACACAAATTTTCAGAAACTCTCTGTCCACAGTGGAGGTGCCAGAGGATTGAAGGACAGCTAATGTAGTACCATTATTCAAGAGGGGTAGCGGGGATAAACCAGGGACTTACAGGCCAGTAAGCCTAACATCAGTGGTAGGGAAATTATTGGAAAAAATTCTGAGAGATGGAATTCATCTCCACTTGGAGACGCAAGGATTAATCAAAGATATTCAGCATGGCTTTGTGAGCGGGAGAGCAGGTCTAACCAATTCGATTGAATTTTTCGAAGGGGTGGTTAGGTGTGTGAATGAGGTTGATGTAGTCTACATGGACTTCAGTAAGGCTTTTGAGAAAGTCCCCCAAGGGAGACTGGGCAAGAATGTTAAAGCCCATGTGATCCATGGCAATTTGGCACCATGGATCCAAAATTGGCTCAGTGGCAGGAGGCAGCAGGTGATTGTTGAAGGTTCTTTTTGTGACTGGAAGCCTGTGTCCAGTGATGCACCACAGGGATCGGTGCTGGGTACTTTGCTGTGTGTTGTGTACATTAATGATTTAGATATGAATGTATTAGGTATGATCAGTAAGTTCGCAGATTACACGAAAATGTTTGGAGTGGTAAATAGCGAGGAAGGAAGCCTCATGCTACAGGAGGGCATAGACGGGTTGGGTCGATGGGCAGAATAGTGGCAAATGGAATTTAACCCTGAAAAGTTTGAGGTGATGCATTTTGGGTGGACTAACAAGGTAAGGGAATAAACAATGAATGGTAGGACACTAGGAAGGACAAAGGGCCAGAGGGACCTTGGTGTGCATGTACATAGATCCCTGAAGGCAGCAGGACAGGTAGATATGGTGGTTTAAAAGGCATATGTAAAACTTGCCTTCATTAGCCGAGGCATAGAATATAAGAGCTGGGAGGTTATAATGGAGCTGTACAAAGCGGTGGTTAGGCCACAGCTAGAATACTGTGTGCAGTTCTGGTCACCACACTATAGGAACGATGTGATTGCATTGGAGAGGGTGCAGAGGTGATTCACCAGGATGTTACCTGGCTGGAGCGCTTCAGCTATGAAAAGAGACTTGGCAGGCTGGGTTTTTTTTCCTTAGAGCACAGAAGACTGTTGGGGCACCTGACTGAGGTGTACAAATTAAAGAGGGGCATAGATAGGGTAGATAGAGAGGACCTTTTCACTTAGTAGAGGGGTCAATAACCAGGGGGCATAGTTTCAAGGTAAGGGGCAGGAGATTTAGAGGGGATTTGAGGAAAAGCTTTTCTACTCAGAGGGTAGTTGGAATCTGGAACTCACTGCCTGAAATGATGGTAGAGGGACGAACCCTCACAACATTCAAGAAGCATTTCGATGAGCACATAAAACAGTATAGTATACAAGGCTGTGGACCAAGTGCTGGAAAATGGGATTAGAATTGTGATGCGCTATCAATTACCCAAAAGACTGAGGTTAAGCGAGTAACTAACAGGCTTTTATTAACAAGAGAATGAAGGTGTGCCTCGAGTGGTCGACCAGTCCAGAATACAGAGGGACTGTGGAGCAGTCACCTTTATACCTGGACTTGTGGGAGGAGTCAGCCGAGGCATGTACAGACATGTACACAGTGGAATACAAACACTCATACAGGCAGGTATAACAGTGGTTTACCACATTCACCCCTTGTTCAAAAATGAGTCCGGCGGGGTGAAATGTATTTAAAAGTTTGTGTATTGGAGTCTCTCCGGAGGTCTTGTCTGCCACTGTGATCGACGTGGTGAAGGCAGGGGTAGTGAAGCTTCCGGCGTCGAGTCCCGCGTAGGCTGGGGCACTGGTGTATAGACCTCATGGGTGTCGAGCGGGTCGCGGGGCCCAGGCGTGCCGTCTGCTGGGGTTGGATATTGGATCGTGGGGGGGGTGGTAGTGGGTTACTGGGGCCCCCGAGGGTGCGAGGTCTCGTATGGAGACTGTGTCCTCCCGCCCGTCCGGGTACGCAATGTAAGCATACTGGGGGTTGGCGTGGAGGATGTCGACCCTCTCGACCAGGGGGTCCGTTTTATGGGTCCTCACGTGTCTTCTCAGTAGGACCGACCCTGGGGACGTCAGCCATGGTGGTAGCGATGTCCCCGATGTGGACTTCCTTGGGAAGACAAACATTTTCTCATGAGGGGTGGCGTTAGTGGCAGTGCAGAGCAGTGACCGAATAGAGTGGAGCACATCGGGGAGCACATCCTGCCAGCGGGAGTCGGAAGGCCCCTAGACTTTAAGGCTAGCAGGGCGGCCTTCCAAACTGTCGCATTCTCTCTTTCCACCTGTCCGTTCCCCCGGGGGTTGTAGCTGGTGGTCCTGATTGTGGCAATACCCCTAGGGAGCAGGTACTGGTGGAGTTCGTCGCTCATAAACGATGAGCCCCGGTCGCTATGGATATAGCTGGGGAAACTGAACAGGGTGAAGAGGTCATTCAGACACTTAATGGTCATGTCCGGGCAGGGGATGGCAAACGGGAGTACTCATCAATAATGTTGAGGAAGTACACATTGCGGTCGGAGGAGGGGAGAGGCCCTTTAAAATCAACGCTCAGGCACTCGAAGGGGCGAGTGGCTTTTATCAGGTGAGCCCTGTCTGGTCTATAAAAGTGCGGTTTGCACTCAGCGCAGACTTGGCAGTTCCTGGTCATGGTCCTGACCTCCTCAATGGAGTAAGGCAGGTTGCGGGCCTTGATGAAGTGGAAGAACCTGGTGACCCCTGGGTGGCAGACGTCATTCTGGAGGGCCTACCGATCGCGCTGGCGCAGGTGCCACGCGATAGAGCATCCGGGGGATCATTGAGCTTCCCGGGCCGGTACAAGATCTCGTAATTGTAGGTGGAAAGTTCGATTCTCCACCTCAAGATCTTGTCATTTTTGATTTTGCCCCTCTGCTTGTTGTTAAACATAAAAGCAACTGAACGCTGGTCAGTGAGCAGGGTAAATCGTTTTCCGGCCAGGTAGTGCCTCCAATGACGCACAGCCTCCACAATAGCCTGGGCCTCCTTCTCAACAGTGGAGTGTCTGGTCTCCGGGCCCTGGAGGGTTCGTGAAAAGAAGGCCACGGGTCTCCCTGCCTGATTAAGGGTAGCGGCCAGGGCAAAGTCGGACGCGTCGCTTTCCACCTGGAAAGGGATGGATTCGTCCACTGCGTGCATGGTGGCTTTGGCAATGTCTTCCTTGATACGATGGAAGGCTAAGCGGGCCTCTGCCATCAAGGGAAAAGAGGTGGACTTGATCAGCGGACGGGCCTTGTCTGCATAGTAGGGGACCCACTGGGCGTAATAGGAGAAAAACCCTAGGCACCTCTTCAGGGCCTTCAGGCAGTGGGGCAGTGGGAGTTCCATAAGGGGACGCATCCAGTCGGGGTCGGGACCGATGACTCTGTGTTCCACAACACAGCCAAGGATGGCGAGGTGGGTTGTGCGGAATATGCACTTCTCCTTGTTATACGTCAGGTTCAGGAGTTGGGCGGTGCAGAGGAATTTTTCGAGGTTTGCGTCATGGTCCTGCAAGTCACGGCCGCAGATGGTCACATTGTCCAGATATGGGAAAGTGGCCTGCAACGCATTTTGATCGACCATCTGGTCCATCTCCCTTTGAAAGACGGAGACCCCGTTGGTGACGCCAAAGGGAACCCTAAGGAAGTGATAGAGGCGGCCGTTTGCCTCAAAGGCAGTGTACCGGCGGTCCTCAGGGCGGATAGGGAGCTGGTGGTACGCTGATTTCAGGTCAATGGTCGAGAAGACGAGGTACTGCGCGATCTGGTTGACCATATCAGCTATGCGGGGGAGTGGGTATGCGTCCAGCAGGGTGTAGCGATTTATTGTCTGGCTGTAGTCGATGACCAGGCGCTGCTTCTCGCCGGTCTTAACGACCACAACCTGGGCTCGCCAGGGGCTGGTGCTGCCCTCAATAATCCCCTCCTTCAGGAGCCGCTCCACTTCGCTTTTAATGAAAACCCTGTCCCCGGCACTGTATCGCCTGCTCTTTGTGGCGATGGGCTTACAGTCGGGGGTGAAGTTAGCAAACAGTGGGGGGGGTGACTCTGAGTGTGGAGAGGTTGCACCAGGTGCGCGGTGGGCAGTTTGGAAGCTGCTGGCTGCGGACTGTGAGTGGGAGGAGGGGTCCACCGTACGCCATTGTAACACTTTTAAGGTGGCACTGAAAATCTAACCCCAGTAGAATGGCAGCGCAGAGGTGGGGCAGGACCAGAAGTTTAAAATTATCATACACAGTTCCGTCTACTAAGAGTGTCACCACACAGTAGCTGCCAATGTCCACCGACTGGGACTCGGAAGCCATAGAAATCCGCTGATGCGCAGGCAGGACTGGGAGAGAGCAATGCCGCACTGTGTCGGGGTGGATGAAGCTCTCCGTGCTCCCAGAGTCAAAAAGTCAGGTTCTTTCATGACCATTTACCTTAATGTCCATTGTGGACCGGGCCAGTTGGTGCGGTCTCGCTTGGTCCAGCTTAACGGAGGCCAGCGTAGGGGTCGGTGTGTCACTGCGGGTATCAGATGAGGCGGTGTTGGGGGCCTGCTGCGTCCCGGCTGGCATCCAAGATGGCGGCATCCATGATCCCCATGTGGATGGAGGCGTCCAAAATGGCTGCTGTTCCGGTGGTTCGCACATGGCTGGGGAGGCCCAAGATGGCGGCCCGCACGGCCCACACGTGGCGCTGCTGGGGTTCGGGGTGGCTTTGGCCCTGCAGATGCTGGCGTAGTGTCCCTTCTTCCCGCAGCCCGAGCAGATCGCATTTTTCGCCGGGCAGCGCGCTCTGGGGTGTTTGGCCTGGCCACCGAAGTAGCATTTCTGGCCTTGGGACACTGCTGCGGTAGTTGGGCCATTGCTGGGATGCGGCTGGGGTGGCACGGCGCTATGAGACGGTCCTACCGTGTCCCAGGCTGTCGTTCCCCGCGGCGTCCACGGTGCAGAGGAGTAGGCATCCATGCCCCGGTAGGCTGCGTCCAATGATAGTGCGAGTTCAGAGGCCTTGTTGAGGTCGTGGTCACTCTGCTCCAACAGTCGCTGTCGGGTGTAATTGGACCTGTGGCCCGCTACAAAAGCGTCCCGGATAAGTTCCTCTTTGTACACGGCGGCCTTTACATCCTTACAACCACAGGCCCGGCTAGGCACAGACAATGTCTGAAGGTATTCCTCGGTCGATTCCCCAGGTTGTTGTTTACGACTCCCCAGGAGGTGCCTGGCGTACACCTCATTCACTGGGCGTGCGTACTAGTCCTTGAGGAGCTTGAGAGCAGCCGTGTATGAGGTCACGTCCTGGATGACTGAGTACTCTCGGTGGTTCACTTTGGAGTTCAGGACATCCAGTTTGTCCTCATCCGATTTGACTGTTGCAGCGAAGGCGATCAGGAATTTTTCAAAGCACCTAAGCCAGTGAGCAAACTTGGTGGATGCATCCGCCTCCCGATGGTCTAAGTCCAGGCATGCTGGTGTGAGGACCTTCTCCATTATAAAAAATCTTGTTAATAAAATTGATGCGCTATCAATTACCCAAAAGACTGAGGTTAAGCGAGTAACTAACAGGCTTTTATTAACAAGAGAATGAAGGTGTGCCTCGAGTGGTCGACCAGTCCAGAATACAGAGGGACTGTGGAGCAGTCACCTTTATACCTGGACTCGTGGGAGGAGTCAGCCGAGGTATGTACAGACATGTACACAGTGGAATACAAACACTCATACAGGCAGGTATAACAGTGGTTTACCACAAATTGACAGGGCTTGATGGATGGTGTGGACATGATGGGCTCAAGGGCCTCTTTCTGTGCTGTTTAACTTTATGACTCTATGGCCTAGAAATTGGGTGGGCTGCGCCACCAGTTAGCGCCTAAAGAGGGCACTCAGTGGCTTTAGCGCCACTGGCCACGCCTCCACGAAATTTAGCGGGGGCTAATGGCGGCATTAGCCTGTAGCGCTGTGCCACCACCGATGACGTCATTGGTGTTCTCAGCACCCCGCTGCTGCCCCGAACGTGATATTGGGTCACGCCCCACCTTGTAGCGCCAGTCGCAAAGCGCGACCGGTTCAGGCGGGCCTGCCTGTGGCAATAGTGGCGCAAATTAAAGGGGAGGTGCGGTCCGGCGGTTTTTTTCGGTGGCCGCCTGCCAGCACCTCCTCGCACCACCCACCCCGTCCTCCTGCTGCCCCCAGCGGGCAGTGCCGGCTGTGTCCCGAGTGCCCGGCACCTCTGCTCGGTGCCGGGCTCTTTTGCCGGCATTCGCGATCGGAGATCGCGCTGCTGCAGGCCCCTCTCCTTTAAGAAGGGAAGGATTTCCTGCAGTACCACAGTGCGCACCGCCGCAGCGTGTGGCGCTGCAGCACACTCCTTTGTGATATCCAGCTGCAGTGCCCCAAGAGGGACGCTGGGCGCCTCGAGCAGCGCCCCGCTTCTGTTTGGGGTGCTCAAACTGAATATCCCACTGGTGCTCCTGGCTCCTTCCAGGGCGGGACTTCCGGCAGCCAGGCGAGCTTGGCGCCCCGACCGAATTTTTAGGCCTATGACTCCATGAAACATGGACAGGCCATTGCTCAGCCCATTCCGGGCAGAGCGGTGCTAATGGGGAGCGAGGATGGCAGGCAGTGAGCTGTGGGCGGGCAGGCCCATGACCTGGTGCCGGGCTTCCTCCTCCCGGGGCTGGGCTGAACCCCCTCGCTCGCTCCTACTTTAACCGGGCCTTCCGCTGTTGCACTCGGAATGCTCGCATCTCACCGCCATTCCCCGGACTCACTCCTGGGAAAGAGAAACCTCAATGGTGGCCTCCCCCGCTCCGGTTAAAGACCTCGATTGAGAGAGAGCAACATCTTTGTGCGGATCACCAGAGACGGCCTTTTTGTGAAGTGCCCCTGTGCCGCCATTTTGTGCGGGTTGCCAGAACCGTGATCTTTGTGCAGGGCGCAAGTGCCATCATCTTTGTGGGGGGAGCGTGTGCCGCCATCTTTCTGCGCGGCCCTGGAACGGCCACCTTTCTGCGGGGCCCCAGAGCCGCCATCATTGGCTGAGCCCCAGAGGCACCAACATTGTGCGGGGCCCCAGAGCCATCATCTTTGTGCAGGGCCCCAGAGCCGCCGACTTTTTGCGGGGCACCGGAGCGCCCATCATTGTGCTGGGTTCCCCAGAGCCGTCAACCTTGTATGGGGCCCCAGAGACGCCATCTTTTTGCTGAGCCCCAGAGGCAGCATCTTTGTTCGGGGCCCCAGAGCCGTCATCTTTATGCGGGGCCCCAGAGCCATCATCTTTGTGTGGGGCCCCAGAGCTGCCATCTTTGTGCGGGGCCCCCAGACACGCCATCTTTGTGTGGATTCCCTGAGTCCCCATTTTTTTGTGTCCGGAGTCAGTGCCGCAATCTTTTTGTGGGACTCCAGAACCGCCATCTCTGTGCAGGGCACGGGCACCGCCACCTTTGCAATGGAATCGTGTACCACGATCCTCGTGCCTGGTTGGGTGTGAACTTCTTTGCGTGGGGCCCCAGAGCTGCCATATTTGTATGGGACCCTGTAGCTGCCATAGTTTTCTGGGGTACTAGAGCCGCCATGCCTGTGAGTTGACCCTGAGCTGCCGCCTTTTTGCGGGACGACATAATTACAATTTTTGTGCAGGTTGCGGATGCCGCCATTTTGTGGGGGGCGTGTGTGCCGCCAGCTATTTGCGGGGCCCCCGAGCCACCATTTTTGTGCACGGCCCCAAGGCGCGGCTATCATTCTGTGGGACCAGGGAGCTGCCATCTTTGTGCGGGGCCCCTGTGCCATCATATTTGCACAGATCCCTGTTGCTGCCATCTTTGTACCAGGCCCGAGAGCCATGATTTTTGAGCGAGGCCCCCAGAGCCACCATATTTGGGTTGGGCCCTGGAGCGGCCATCTTTGTGCGGGATCCCAAAACCACCATTATTGTGCGGGGTGCAAGAGCCGCCATATTCGAGCACGGCGCACGGGCCATCATCTCTGCGTGGATCCCCAGAGCCGCCATCATTGAGTGGGGTCCCCACAGCAGCCATCTTTTTGTGGGGTCCCCAGAGCCGCCATCTTTATGTCGGGTCCCAGAGCCGCCATCTTTGTGTGGGGATCCCTGTGCCACCAACTTTGTGCGGGGCCAAAGAGCCATCATCATTGTGCGGGGCCGAGAGCTGAAATCATTGTACGGGGCCCCAGAGCCGCCATCTTTGTGCTGGTCCCCAGACAGCCATTTTTGTGCGGTGCCCCAGAGCCGCCATCTTTTTGCAGTGCTCTATTGCCGCCATCTTTGTGCGGGGACCCGAGTGACAGGCACCATCATTGTGACTGTGCCCAGGTCCGCCATTGTTTGCGGTGCCGCAGAGCCGCCATTTCTGAGCGGGTCCCGGAGCCACCATGTTTGTTCAGGGCGTGGGTGTCGTCATCGTTGTGCGGGACCACAGAGCGCCATTTTTGTGTGGGGCCCCAGAGCATCCAACTTTTTGCTGGGACACAGTGCCACCATCCTTGTGCGGGGCGCCACAATATCTGGCCCAGGGCACTCTCAACTCACAGGATGCAAAGTCTCCGCTTCTTCTAATCCTTTAATGAATTTTACAATCAGTGTAAAGGGTTATTTCCCCGCATTCTTCAACTGCTCTCTGAACTTAGTCTGGGTCACGGCGTAAATCCCAGTGTTTGTGCAGCAACTCAGCAGCTGTCAGCCCGAATCCCAGTTCCATTACATAATATGGTAGATATACAGGCCGATAACCCAAATACCACATCCGGCTCCATATAGAATACACCATAAACGCTGCCCATAACAGGATGAAATTACCGGAGATAACAAGTAGTAAAATGCTGGATTTCCTGTGGCTCTCCATCTCTGGGTCTCTGGGACTCTCCCCAGTGCTGGGACCCCGGAGTCTCCTGCGGGCTCTGCTGGACAATAAAATGTGTCTGACGGTGACAGCATTGAGCAGCAGAATCACGACAAATGAGACCCCTGGGGTGAGAATATAATGAAGGAGCTCGATTGTTCCCCAGACCCGTGAATACAGAACATGCACTGTGACATCACAAAACCAGGGATCGTTCATAATCGAATACCGACCTGTGAACATAAAATACCAGATGATGTTCTTTAAACCGCTCAGCACAGTCACTGTTCCCAGAACCACAGCCGCCGTTTTCTCGGTGCAATATTTAGTTTTCAGCTTCTGGCAACAAATGGCCACAAATCGATCAAAGGTGAAAGTGACGGTGAACCAGACAGAACAGTCTGTGGCTGCGAACAGCAGGACGGCGTGGATATTACACACGGGGATAGACACCACGAAAATAAACTGTTGACTATAAACAATTGGAATGTGCCTCAATATCAGGTCGAGGATAACGACCAGTAGATCCGCTGATGCCATGGCCACCAGGTAGCGACTGACACATTTGGAAAGGCCGATCTTTCCCCGAGAAAGGATCACAATCGTCATTAAGTTCACTGTGAGGAAGGGAACGGAAGAGCGAAATTATACATCAGGCTGGGAGCAAAAGCAGCAGTTTGATGTAATTCAGTGAGAAACCTGCAAATCACGAGCGACATTCAATAAGAAAATCTAATTCTATTAACTTTGCAGCTAAATACAGGGGTTATTGTAAGAATAATCGGGAATACTTTGTGGAATCAATAAATGAAATGGGAATAAATACAATATGACATTAACAGATGTTTGATCAATGAAAGATTAAATGATAGATCTATATTTCTTCTTCTTAGGCAGTCCCTCGGAACCGAGGATGAGATGCTTCCACACTCAAAATGAGTTCTCAGGTGACTGATGAGTCCGATGCGGGGCCGACAGTCTCTTTTGGGGTTGTCCAAAGGGTCCTGACGTTCTAGTTCCCGAACATCATTTTAAAGGGTGGAAGATGCCTTGCGTGAATTATTTTAACATGGGGTGGCCGTTGCACCCCAGGTATCACACGGGCTTGTCAGAGCAAGGTCTTGGTCCATTGCCAAGGGGATGTAAGACGATTGGAGACCAGACACTTCTACTTCGGCCTGGCACATATACATAAACCTACTCCAACTGTCTTAATATTTTAAGAGTAGGAGGATAACTAAAGAAAGGGTAGGGCCTATTAGAGACCATGAGGGTAATCTGTGTGTGGAGGCGGGAGATGTCGGTATGGTTCTTGATGAATATTTTGCATCTGTTTTCACATATGAGAGTGGCGAAGCAGATATTGCTATCAGGGGGAGGAGTGTGAAGTATTAGATGAAATAAACATAGTGAGAGAGGAAGTATTAAGCTGTTTAGCAGCTTTCAAAGTGAATAAATTCCCAGGCCTGAATGAAAAGTAGCCCAGGCTTTTAAGCGAAGCAAAAGATGAAATAGCAGAGGGCCTGACCATCATTTATCAATTCTCTCTGGCTTCAGGTGTGGTAGCGGAGGACTGGAGCTACTGCTAATTTGGTAACCTTGTTTAATAAAGGTGAGACCGAGTAATTACAGGCCAGTCAGCCTAACCTCAGTGGTGGGAACATTATTGGAAAGAATTCAGAAGGACAGGATAAATCTTCATTTAGAAAGACCCGGATTAATCAAGGGTAGTCAGCACGGATTTGTTAAGGGAAGGCCATGTCTGACAAAGTTGATTTAATTCTTTGAGGAGGTAACAAGGAGGGTAGATGAGGTTAGTGCATTTGATGTAGTGCATATGGACTTTAGCAAGGCTTTAGCAAAGCAGAGGGCGATGGTTGATGGATGTTTTTGTGACTGGAAGGCTGTTTCCATTGGGTTCCGCAGGGCTCAGTAATAGTTCACTTGCTTTTTGTGGTATATATCAATGATCTAGACTTGAATATAGGGAATATGATTAAGAAGTTTGCAGATTACAATAAAATCGGATGTGAGGTTGATACTGAAGAAGGAAGCTTTGGACTGCAGGAAGATATCCATAAATTGGACACGTGGGCAGAACAGTGGCAAAAGGAATTCAATCCGGAGTAGTGTGAGGTAATGCATTTGGGGACGGCTAACAAGGAAAGGGAATACACATTAAATTGTAGGACACTGAGTAGTGTAGAGGAACAAAGTGACCTTGGAGTGCATGTCCACAGATCCCTGAAGGTAGCTGGCAAAGTAGACAGGGTGGTTAAGAAAGCATACGGAAGGCTTGCCTTTATTAGCTGTGGCATGGAATACACGAGCAGGGTGGATTATGCTTCAAATGTATTAAACACTACTTAGGCCTCAGCTGGAGTACTGCTTGCAGTTCTGGTCACCACATTACAGGAAAGATGTGATTGCACTAGAGAGGCTACAGACGAGATTTACAAGGATGTTGCCTGGAGTAGAGAATCTTAGCTTTGAGGAAAGACTGGATAGTCTAGATATGTTTTCCATGTAACAGAGGTCTCTGAGGGGAGACATTATTGAGGTGTATAAAAGTATGAGGGACATAGATAATATGATAGAAAGGAACTATTTCCCTTAGCAGAGGGGTCAAAATCTAAGGGGCACAGATTTAAAGCATTTGATGGAAGGTTTAGAGGGGATTTGAGGTTAAATTACTTCACCCAGCGAATTGTGGGGATCTGGAACTCACTGCCTGAGAGGGTGGTAAAGGCAAGAACCCTAACCACATTTAAAAATAACTTGGATGTGCACTTGGAATGCTCTAACCTGCAGGGCTACGGACCAAGAACAGGGAAGTGGGATTAGGTTGGATAGCTCTTTGATGGCCATCACCGAAACGGTGGGCCGAAATGGCCCCTTCCATGATCTAACTTTCTATGATTCTAGGGTCCTATGAGTCCTGTGTCCACCTTCCTCCTTCCCGCAGACCCTCTCTGCCTGGGTTTCATAGGCAGCCGTCTAGAACTCCCGACCCCGCTGATGGTACACGCTGTGCCAGTCCTGGGCTTCGACCTCCCTGCTGGGCTCATCCTTGCACCTATGCTTCACCCTCGCACCTGGGTCCCGACCTTACTCCTGGGACTCGACCTCGCTCCTGAGTCCGGCCTCGCACCTAGGTCCTGTCCTCGCTCCTGGGCCTCGACCTCGCTCCAGGGCCACGACCTCGCCCCTGGGTCCTGTCCTCGCTCCTGGGTCCCAACCTTGCTCCTGGATTCCAAATCAAGTTGTCGGCGAGCTGAACCTCCCGACTCCCTGCACGAAAATTTTGGGTTAGCGTGGGCTGTGACCGGCAGAATTCCTGAGGCTGAAAGCGAAGGACGTTCAGGTTTTCATTCGGGGCTTGCGGCCTACACCAGATGTTTATGAAGACTCCCAGCTCATCCACTGCTCGTTTCTTACCGATTTATTCGTGAAATGTCTGATGATATGGCAGAGACATCTATATTTAGGCCAGCAGACAAACGCACCGCCTGATGTACCAGGAACACAAATGCCAGACTCTCTCAGGAAGCCTTCGTTTCCCGGGATCAGTCAACATTTGGAGCAGTGCAATGCGCTTCTGTGTCCCTGTTTTAGTGGAGCAGGAAATCCCACTTGGATTCCTGCCACTGGTTAGAATTGTAGGGTTCTCAAAACTCCCTCATTTACCAAAAGTTGCTAAGAAAGGGACCCTGATTTTAGACAAGTTATTCAAAAGGGTATCCAAAAGAAAATGGCTTCTGAAACCTCGTGACAGAAGCCTGCAGGATTTTTAAAAAGCAATGCCCTGCAAAAGCAGGCCCATTCAAAGCTTTGAAGAGAAACCTGGCATGCATGGACATGTGAAAGACTTTGTCATTTCTAAAGCCAGACAGCTAGATAAACACAGAATATGCATTCTTCATCTTGAAACAGATCGACTCAGGATAGACCTAATCTTGAGGCCATTAACTTTCTGCATAAATAATCGGTAACTGCTCAAAGTAGCTGCCAAGCCAGGAAAAAGGTGATTAAACTTC
The DNA here is from genome assembly GCF_052327205.1 of Somniosus microcephalus. Lineage (NCBI taxonomy): Eukaryota > Metazoa > Chordata > Chondrichthyes > Squaliformes > Somniosidae > Somniosus > Somniosus microcephalus. The sequence goes on along the minus strand of NW_028225181.1, from coordinate 35,183,615 downwards.
ATAAATGACAAACCGCCAGGGTAGTGATGCCGTTAAGCAAGGAGACAACCGCCCCAAAAGCCGTTAAGGTGAATGAATGTAATCACTTTAGACGAGCCCGCCAAAATTAAACAAAGAACTTGACGTGATTTGGCGTGCAGCTAAGGGGTGAAGAACCTGCATAATTGTAGGCCCACCAGTAGCCAAGCTCTCTCTTCTTCTCTTCCCATCCCACGCTGAAACTGAAGGACGCCCACCATAACACCAGGGGCCAAACACGTGGCAGAAGAGGGCCAGCAAATCGTGCACGAGATGGAAAGAAACAAAACAGCAAGATCGAGGTCGCAGCACGGCGGGGCAGGCTCAACCGAGGACAACTAGCCCTCAAAAGACCAAGCCTACACCCAAGACCACCAACTGAGCCCCAGCCGCAACGAAACTCGACGGCCAAACCACCACAAGAAGAACAAAACCCGAGGTTTCCACTCTACAACCTAAAGTATCCAACAAAAGATTTTACTATCCCTAATTCTACCAAAAGAAAAGGGGACTTACCGGACAAATCCATAACCGGACACTTACCGCATCAGAGGACTCAACCCAACTGAGGAACCTTCACAGTTCCCAAGACTGAGACCACATGGGAATGGCAGGCCCCAAAGGGCACAAAGAGCAAACCCCAAAACTGCAACCGAGCTAACTGACAGGTTTCGAACTGTCAAGGAAACCCCTTTGGTGAGCATAAATCCTTGGCCCTTCTTAGCTCAATCTAGTTAGGTATTGCGGGTGGGACAAGGGTAGGGGGATTATTAATCTGATTGTTCCCTCGTTGTGCCGTGTGTTCCCCATTCCCAACTAAGTGTACTTTTATGTGTCTGTAATTATTCTAGTAATTTCCAGTTTTGTATTATTATTGAGCCTTTAATAAACTTACGGTTTTCTTGTACAAAACCAATTGTCTACTCTAATTCTGTATCGTCGCTTGTACCTAAATCCAGTGTCTAGAACCCAGGGGTGTGGGAGCGATTCGAACCGCTCAGAGACAGTCAGAGGCAGAGCTGACTGGGCACAGGCCACCCCCTATAGAAATGGCGACCGCGGCAGGACACCGGCAACAGGGGTGAGATACAGTAGACAATGGTTCAGAAGATCAAACCATGATGGAGGAAGTGATTTATGATTATGTTTTCAGCAAGGTGAATATCACGAAGAAGTGGATCACCAATCTGTTAAAGGCTGGGCATCCGGTAGATGCCACAGCTAAGTGGACAGAAGGGAAGGATCACAAGAAATCCCTAGAGAAGACAGCCTGGCTGATGTGCTTCAAGAAGCAGGTCCAGCTTTTGGACAGGCTCGTTGAGGCACAGGCAGCTGCGATACAGGATTCTGCCCTGGAGGTCCAAGATATGACTCTAGCAGGGGACAAGTTACTGGTAGCATTGCAAGCCCTAAACCAGGAAAGGGTACAATTAATGGGGGAACATAAGGCCAGGTTGGAATACCTGCAGTGCCAGGTCACCGAAGCCAAGAGCAATGAGCTGGGTTGCGGGAGAAGAATGCTCGCCTAGCGAGTCAAGTAAGAGAGCAGGAGGAGAAAGTGAAATATGTAAAGGCAGTCTATAAGTTATCGAGCGAACAGGGGTTTGAAGACACAGATCATGGTCCCTGCAAGGAACAGATAGAGTATCTGAGCCTTGCCTTAAGAAAGGCAAAGGGCATGGTGTGGCCTATAAGCCTGAAGGCAGCCCAGGCGGATTTTACAGGTAACGAGGGGAGAACGGTTCAGACACCACAGGTAGTGCCAAGAGATGAACCTGTTGAGGAACAGGAGGTCCCATGAGCACCACCCTTAGCGCCAGGTTTTAGCGAAGTCTGGCAGCAAAGGGGGTGGAGTTAGGGGAAGAAGCGGAGGTCGACCAACCCCCGCAAGAGAGGCTGGAGCCAGGGCCGGTGTCCCCAACCCGGCAGCGGTGGTTTTGCCTACCCACTAATGGCAGGGAAGAGGGACCACTCCAAATCCAGTTCGTAGTACCTACGGCACCCAACAGCTTAAGGCTATGGTGAGACATATCCCAAATTCAACGAAAAAGGGGAGTCCTCGTTCCACTTCAGGGAAGCGGAACTGGAAGCCAGCTTCAACGACGGTGATGATGTTGAGCAGACCAAAATGCTGCTGTTTTCTTTGGAGGGTTAGCTCCTCCAATCCCTCTCTGACCAGTGTAAGAGGGAGCAGTGTGCATATGGAAAGATCAAGGAGGAAGTTCTGGAGGCCATGTGGGTGAATGAGGGAAATCCTTTCTCCCGTGTGGAGAAGACAGTACCGCTTGTGGGGAAAACCCTCAGGCTTTCGCGGACAGGTTATGGCCGGTATATAGGAGTGCCTGTACCGGGGCACCTAAGCGGGCATTGCTGGACCGGGATCAGCTGGCCCACTGGCTCCGTTGCCTGGTGACAAACAGCTTGCCACCGGTCCGGGCCAAGGCGGAAGCCTGGTTTGACCCTAAGAATCCCCTGACCACCGAATTTACGGTGACCAGACAGTTGACCCTAGCCTATAGGAATGGTAGGGGAACCGATGCACACCCATCTAAGGGGAAGGTGCATGAGGTAAAACCGGACAGTGTGGGAAGGTGTGGCATCAGGAAGGTAATAACCCTTCTAGCACTAAGCTCAATTGCTACAGGTGTGGGAAGGATGGACAGTGGAGGAAGGAGTGCAAAAACCATTGGAATGACAACAAGGGAAGGAACTCCAAAGCCCGAGCATAAAAGACAGAGACAGGAATCCATCCCGCCACGGTCGAGTCATTTTTGGATGGCATGAGGGTCTTATTCACTGGCCAAGGGAGAGTACCAGCCACTACCGGTGCTCTGGCCCCATCAGCTCCATCCAACCCATAGCCCTGCATAGAGCCAGTGCAGCCTGTTTACTTGTGTTCCCTTCAGTGCGATGTATGGAAGTGACCCCTCGTGGAGATGGAGGTAGAAAGGGTGAAGGGGACCTATCTGTCGGACACGGGCGCATTATGCACCGTGTTCCATTCAGCTAAACCCACCACCTCACCTCTATCTAGTGGGGTCCCATACAGCCTGTCAGGTTCACAGGCAGAGAACAGGCCGGCTCATTTTCCATCCCACTCTCCATTCGTTTAGGAATACTTTGCTCTAAGTGGACCTGTATCCTAATGAAGTGGGAAGCAGAGGGTGGAAAGGGGGTCTTGGGAGCCGACTTTATTGTAGGCCACGGGGTCTTGGTGGATTTAAGAATTCATTGCATATGGGGGGCAAGTACAGGAAAGGAAGTTGGAGTAGTAGTCATCCCAGGGAAAGAGGGGAAAGGGACCCTTTTCACCATGAAGCCTAAAGAGGTTTATAACCCCGAGCTCCTGGCCAGCAATACCACAAAGGAGTTCCAGGCATTTGTGCAAGCCCACCTAGACATATTTGCCACACACAAAAAACACGGCTGTGGGAGGGTCACAGGGTTTGAAGTCATCGTAGACCCGACCAGAAAAACAGTACAACTTCCCCAGGGAGTCGGAGCCAGACATGGAAGCAGCCATGTCCTCCTTAGTGCAACAGGGAGTCCTGAGACTGATAGCCACCCACGTAAACTCTCCACTGTGGCTGGTTGGAAAGCTGGACAAATCTGGAGGGCCACGGTGGACTATCGGGTGCTCAACAGCAACATCCCAGCCTGTGCACCCACGGTAGCAGCAGTTGCCGACCTGATAGGAAGTATCCCAGCATCCACGACCACTTTCACAGTGCTGGATATTTCCAACGGGTCTTGGTCCATCCCTTTAAGGAGGGAGGACCAGTACAAGACTGCCTTTACCTTTAAAGGGCAACAGTACAATTGAACTGTTTGCCTCAGGGCTTCCACAATCGCCCCAGCAGCTTCCACCAGTGCATGGCAAACAGTTAAAAGAGTTTCAGCCAGCCCAGGCAGCTGGTACAGTATGTGAATGACCTGCTCCTATTCACGGATTCGAGCGAGTAGCATGGCCCACTACTGGCCGAACTGCTGCAGATGCTCAGGCAGGAGGGTTTTAAAGTAAACCCAAACAAAGCGCAGATCGGCCAGCAGGAGCTGAAATTCCTGGGCCTGACTGTACGAGCTGGTGAAAGGGCCATAGGCAAATCTAGAAGGGAAGCGGTACTGGAGTTACCAGCCCCCAACACAGTCACGGGTGTGAGGTCCTTTCTAGGGCTAACAGGGTACTGCAAAGATTTTATTGAGGAATATGCAGCCACAGCAGCCCCTCTGCTCCGAATCCTACAGAAGGGAGCGGAGTGGGCGTGGGATGAGGGTGGCCTGGCAGCAATTGCCAGGCTCAAGAATGACCTGCAGACCGCACCACATCTAGGGGCCATAGATGGGGAAAGGAGTTCTTCCTGGAAGTAGCATCCAACGGGGACAGCTTGAGTGCAGCATCGCAGGCTGAGGCCGGTGGTCTACTCCTCCAGGATACTCACGGATGTGGAGAAAAGCTACTCCAATTGTGAGAGACGCCTCTTGGCCACACATTGGGGTATGAAAAGATCGCTGATCATCACAGGCACCTCTCCCTTCACCCTCCTCACCCATGACACACTCACCCAGATGCTCCTGGACGGGAGAATCAAAGATGGAACAGTGAGCAGTGCCGGCATTGCTCGCTGGACCCTGCTTCTCTCACAGATGGACCGAAAAGAAATAGGGCTCTGCGAGCCAAAGCTCACAGCTAACTTGATATATCCTGGCACAGCCCACTGGTGTTCCACAGAAAGGGTTTTGGAGGTGGATATAGGATTACGGGAGGGGATACACCCCACAGGCCGCAAAATCTATGTGGATGGCTCCAGCACGGTATCTGCTGGTGCGCGACTCACAGGGTGTAGAGTATATGACCTAGCGGCAAACATTGCCTTGGCAATTACTCTCCCGAGCACCATGAGTGCCCAGCAGGCTGAACTGTCCACGACAGTGTACGTCATTACACACCCCGTAATCGTCACCATCCCATACACGAATTGCTCGGACTGCTTGTTCACACGCAATTCATGTACGGGGTACCTGGCCACCTGATCCCGCCGCGGATACACCTCCGCTGACGGGAGTCCCCTCACAGTGAAACCTCTGCTGGAGAAAATCTTAACAGCAGTGGGGGAGAAAGGGGAGGTTTTCATCCATAAGGTGAAGGCCCATTCTTCCACAGAACCCCGTAGTCAGGGCAACCAGCAGGCTGACATGCTAGCTAAGGAGGGTGCCCGCACTGGCACATTCTGGGAACCATATGAGTCCAGTCCTGCAGCAGCGGTCAGGGGTAGGAATGGGACACCATAGAGTGCAGGGGTAGCTTTAGCCCCGGACCTCAAGACGGTCCAAACCCAAGGCCCCGTCCTCAAGGTAGTCCTCACTGCAGTGACTGAGGGAAAACGGGTAGAGGGCGCTTACGGCAGAGCAGCCTTCTCGGTGAAAGAAGGCATTCTGTTTAGGGGGAACACTGGGCAGTGCCACAGCAGCATCGGAGGGAATTCCTTCAACTGGCCCATGAGTGTCCAGGAGCGGGGCAACCCGGGCCGGAGACCACCTGGCAGCGGGTGGAACAGGCGGGATGGTGGCCGGGACTCAGCGAAGATATCCGCAAGTTCTGCGCCAGCTTTCTGTTTTGTGCTGCTATCAACCCTGACCCCCACAAAAGGAATGTACCTATTGGACACATCAGTAGGGTAGAGGGACCATGGCAGTCAATCCAGGTCGACTAAATCGGGCACCTACCCACTGCCCAGGGAGGCTATAAATACTGCCTAATCCTGGTAGATGTTTTCACGAAATGGGTAGAAGCCTGCCCCTGCAAAACAGCCACGGCTTTGGGTACAGCCAGGATCCTGGTCCGGGAAGTGTTCTCGCGATGGGGGCTGCTACATTATGTGGAGTCCGACCAAGGGAATCATTTTGCCGGGCAGGTCATGCAGTCTACCCTTATGGTGCTCGGCATCGAGGGGAAGTGGCAGGTTGCACACAACCCACAGTCCTCAAGGATTGTGGAGAGGATAAACAGGACCTTGAAGGAAAGGCTAAGGAAAAAGACGGTGGACTCGCCTAGAAAATGGGCAGAGGTCCTACCGTTGGTCCTGATGTGGATCCGAGGCAGCCAGTCAAAAAGCACGGGGTACTCCCCGCACGAGCTGATGACTGGCAGGGTTGTGCAGACCCCCACCCATGTACTAGTCACGGTGCTCACAGAAGGTCAGCTCAGGGAGGTAAACCGGGACAGATTCGCCAGGAACCTCTTTGAACACCTTAAGCAGGTCCACGGGCAGGCGGCTTGGAACATGGGAAAGCAGAAGCAGAGTAACCGATTGCTGTTAGAACCCCGAAAACACCACGAGTGGGAAATAGGGGATCAGTTTATGTTGAGGAATTTGGCTCGGGTAGGAAGGCTAGAACCGTTATACATGGGGCCCGACAGCATGATAGACAAAGCCAGCCCCATGGTATACGCCATTAAGATGCCTCGGCGCACCAAGTGGTTCCATATTAATCAGTGTAAATGCTTTAAGCCCGACAAAAGAGAACAGCCAGTTGGGATAAGGTCTGAGGATAGAAATCCTCAGCCTGCAGCAGGAGCAGGTTCACAGACTGCACAGGCAGGTGCAGTGGCTTTTATTAGGGGAGGGGCCATCCCACCCACCACTTGGGGCACTCCCCCGCTCTCTGGGATTTAGATGAGGTGGGATCTGAGGGCGAAGACACCGCCCCTGACCAAGGTTTAGATGAGATGGGATGTGAGGGCGAAGACCCCACCCCTGACCCAGGTTTAGACGAGTGGGACCAGAGGGCGAGGACACTCAGCCTGCAGCACCAGGCTGTGAAGGGTTACCTGCCCCTAGCACAGGTTCAGGAGAGGTAAAGCCTGCGGAGGAAGATCCCCAGCCAGCGGCAGTGGAAAGCCCACAGACCGCACCGGAATGGGCAGTGGCTCGGGTTAAAGGCCCACCAGCCAGAAAAACCCCACCCGCCAAAGTCCCCAGAAGGTTCCCACGAAGACCCCAGCCAAGGAAACCGTGGTCACCAGCTCCCCAGTTTAAAGGGACAGCCTCCCGAGTCAGTGGAAAATCTAAGAACAGAGGTTCCCAGCCAGCAGCCATAGGCTGCGAGGGACTGAAAGCACAGTACAGTGCGGCCACACCGAAGGGAGTGGTGCACGCCGGCCCAAACAGGGATTAGGCTGGCCGCCCGGAAATGAGCAGCAGATGTACATAGTTATGCAATTTAAGTGTGATATTGTTAAGTTTGTGTGCTTATTTTAAATTTAAACGAGGTGATTGGAAGTTTAAATAGTAGAAGTTTTGTTAAGAGTGTTTTTATTGAGTCGAGGTCGCAAGACTCGATTATGCTTCACCCAAGCCAGAGAATCTCCTCGGGACCTGGCTATATGCTCGTGTGTCTCTTTCCAGGAGGCGATTTCAAGATGAAGGGGGGCGTACTCCTACGCGCCCTGATAGGAACGAGCATTAGGAAGCGATGTGACCTGGAGGACACCCACATTTATGTGTGCTCAGGAGAGAGAGCACCGATCGTTACCGATGGAGGTGATGAATGGGGTGTGGAGTAGCTCGCCATTTACTTCAACGACGGAAGGTGGCCAAGGTGGTTGGGGTCCAATTCGACCCAGTACTCCAGCCAGACCGGGTTCACGTACGGGAGGCCTCCCTCCTGTGCCCCAGGGTACAGGTCGTTGCTACAAGGGTCAGTGTCACCGTAGGGAAACGTGTATGTTTAACCTGCAAGGGACAGATACCTTTGGATAGATGGTGGCGGCTCAGAAAACTGAGCAAGGATATGGGAAACCCCGCAGTCGAGTGGGAACGGTTGGGGAACAATACCCATCGGACAATTACAGGGACTCACGGGGGATTGAGTATGTGCTGGGACAAGTGGTGGGAACCGGATATGGGGATTTATGACTGAATGTCGGGGCCAGAGAAGGTCTGCCCCACAGGCATATCCATCATCTCCACTGGCAATGGCAAGATGTCGGGGAGGGGTTGGAGTGGGAATCCAGCCTGCAGGCGTGCACGGTCCCATACGCCCCGATCCCAGTGAATGCCACTGAACTTGTGACCCGCCCCCGAAAGCCGCTGCCCACGACCCAGGCAGCAAGGAGTGCCTTGCCACCACCACGGGACCAGGGAATGGGCTGGTACTAGTGCCGATGGATCAGGTGCTATACCAAGGGGTACACTATGCGGTAGCTTCCGTGATTTTAAACCTTGCCGAGGTAGACTTACCTGAGTGGTGCCCCAAAAGTGACAGAACAGCTACACCAGGCCCTGTTAAAAGAAATGTATAGGAAATTCTACGAGTTCGATTTTGCCAATGAAGACAAAACTGAACTGTACACTACACACACGGAGTATTTTGGTAATGCGGGTAGACAAAGAAGGGGAGCCTGAAATGATGTTTTCACAGCTTTTAACATGGTATCCTCTGTTATAAACAGCCTGGATGGCATAGAATTTCAGACAAAGATAAACAGTTTAAAAACACAATTGCGAAGAATCCTGATGGATGAAAGTAAGGTAGTAGGCTGAGAGTTGCCCGAGGACCAGGCCATGACGGTCCATTTAAAAGAGATCATTGCTGAGCTGGAGAAGCATGCAAAGACTGTAAATGCCCTTATAAGAGAGGACAGGAATGTTTCAGATCAGGTTGCACAGGAAGAGGTGTGCGTGCTTTACGGGGCATGGTAGCTGGGTGAGGGCCGTATTAACCTGGAGGATTTAAAACAGGGTTTAATCCCCTCCTGGATCAGCAACAAGCACCTCGCAGCCCTCCATCCATTTGAGAGTGCATTAAGCCCGTGTCAACTCTGGCTAGCATCTGAGGCCTATCCAGTCCCAGTAGATTGTGGACGTTCAAACCACACTATCATGGGTATAGTAGTAAGGATGCCGGTCATTGGTGGGACAGCCCGGCCCGCATCAGTATACAGGGTAGAGAACATTGGAATCCTTCAAGGGGGTGCACACATCCGTTTCAAAGCGGTCCCACGTTATGTTATAAAGTGGGAGCACGCTATGACAGGTACTGACCTCTCGGGGTGCCGGAGCCGGAGAGCACACATAATACTGTGTCCCCAGCACTTGAATGCATATTCAAAACCACAGTGCGGGTTTAAAGCTGCTGGCGCAAAACCTATAATCTGTACCATGGAGGTAATGGCACAAGACTATGTTCCCCCACAGGTAGCACATATAAGAGGTGGGACATATTGTGTCACCACACGTGCGCCCCACTACCAGCATGGAGAGCATAGCTGGTGTCTGGTAAGTGACAGCAGTTTCTGCTTTAAACCCGAGGCAGGAGTTCAAGTGGCCCAGGAATGGGTTGTCCCAGTTCCTGAACCCTCCACTCTCCACCTCACTGTAAAAGAGAATTTCACCAACCTGCAAAAATATGTAGCATATTTCGGCTATGAAATCCCCCCTCTCCCAGAACATCTTCCCAAAATACTAAAAGCAGTAATAGTCTCACAGAAACATTTCTACACTCTGGAGCAGAAGACAGTAGAGATAGCGGCCAAAATATAGGATATTGTGGTTCCACCCTCGTGGGACATTTTTGATAATATAGAGGTTCCTTCTTGGATTAGACAGGCTTCCCACATACTTGTGCTTTGCCAGCTGGGAATAGCATTGTACCAACTGTGCACTCAGTGCAAGGGAAAAGGCCAATTACTAGAATTCCGAAACCAAAGGACCTGGAAGGAGCATTATGTTAAGGTGGAGTGAGATACACCTGTTTGAATTTTTTTGGGTGTTTCTGAATAAAGATTGTTGTTTTTTTGTTTTTTTGCTATTTTTAATAAAGAGTTTCGACGTGTTATTTTTAATAAAGATGTATGTGTACCAAGTGGTGCAGGGGTGTTGAACCCCCCTCCATGCTTGGATGTGTGTAAATAACTGTATTCTGCCTTTGTATGCTTATGTACACTACATTTTAAAGAATGGGAAATGCACGTGTCATGGGATCATAGATAGGTAATTACAGGGAAGGTTGACTATGGAGGGTCGGGAATTTTGCTCACCTTGAAAGTATGATACTTAAAGCGAGTTTAGTATCAACAGGGGGGAGTGTAGGGTTCTCAAAATTCCCGCAGTCCCCAAAAGTTGCTAAGAAAGGGACCCTGATTTTGGACAAGTTATTAAAAATGTTACCCAAAAGAAAATGGCTTCTGAAACCTCGTGAATGAAGCTTGCAGGAGTTCTAAAAAGCAAGGCACTGCAAAAGCAGCCCCATTTAAAGCTTTGAAGAGAAACCTGGCATGCATGGACCTGTGAAAGACTTAGTCATTTCTAAACCAAGACAGCTAGATAAACACAGAATATGCATTCTTCATCTTGAAACTATTCGACTCAGGATAGACCTAATCTTGAGGCCATTAACTTTCTGCATAAATAATCAGTAACAGCTCAAAGTAGCTACCAAGCCAGGTTTGTTTGGGGGGGTGTGTGTGGGGAGGGGTGTGTGTGGGGAGGTGTGTGTGTGTGGGGAGGTGTGAGTGTTGGGGAGGGGTGTGTGCGTGGAGAGGTGTGAGTGTGGGGGAGGGGTGTGTGTGGGGAGGTGTGTGCGTGGGGAAGTGTGTATGTGGGGAGGGATGTCTGTGGGTAGGTGTGTGTGTGGGGAGCGGTGTGTGTGGGGAGGGGTGTGTGTGGGGAGGGGTGTGTGTGCGGAGGGGGGTGTGTGTGGGGAGGGGTGTGTATGGGAGGGCTATGTGTGTGGGGAGGGCTATGTGTGTAGGGCAGTGTTGTGTGTGTCGGGAGGGGTGTTTCTGTGGAGAGGTGTGTCTGTGTGGGGGAGGGGTGTGTGGGGAGTTTTGTGTGTGGGGAGGGGTGTGTGTGGGGAGGGGTGTGTGTGCGGAGGGGTGTGTGTGTGGGGAGGGGTGTGTGTGCAGAGGGGTGTGTGTGCAGAGGGGTGTGTGTGTAGGGCAGGGTTGTGTGTGTGGGGAGGGGTGTTTCTGTGGAGAGGTGTGTCTGTGTGGGGGAGGGGTGTGTGGGGAGTTGTGTATGTGGGGAGGGGTGTGTGTGGGGAGGGGTGTGTGTGCAGAGGGGTGTGTGTGTGGGGAGGGGTGTGTGTGCGGAGGGGTGTGTGTGCGGAGGGGTGTGTGTGTGGGGAGGGGTGTGTATTGGAGTGCTGTGTGTGGGGGGAGGGCTATGTCTGTAGGGCAGGGTTGTGTGGGTGGAGAGGGGTGTTTCTGTGGCGATGTGTGTCTGTGTGGGGGAGGGGTGTGTGGGGAGTTGTGTGTGTGGGGAGGGGTGTGTGTGGGGAGGGGTGTGTGTGGGGAGGGGTGTGTGTGGGGAGGGGTGGGTGTGCGGAGGGGTGTGTGTGTGGGGAGGGTTGTCCATGGGGAGGGCTATGTGTGTGGGGAGGGGTGTGTGTGGGGAGGGTTGTGTGTGCGGAGGGATGTGTGTGCGGAGGGGTGTGTGTGTGGGGAGTGGTGTGTGTGGGGAGGGGTGTGCGTCTGGGGAGTGGTGTGTGTCGGGATGGGTGTGTGTGTGGAGAGGTGTGTGTGAGTGGGGGAGGGGTGGGTCTGTGGAGAGGTGTGTCTGTGTGGGGGAGGGGTATGCCTGTGGAGATGTGTGCGGGGGACAAGGTATGTGTTTGTGGGGAGTATTGTTTGTGTGTGTGGTCACGCAACACTCTCTATGTCGCCCCCAATGTAACAAACTAATATATCCAATCGCCTTCACTGTAACACTCTGATATATCATTCATCCCACTCTGTTGCAATCTGATATAACCCACACCCCTCACTGTAACACTCTGTTATACCACACACCCCTCACTGTAACACTCTGATATAACCCACACCCCTCACTGTAACACTCTGTTATACAACACACCCCTCACTGTAACACTCTGATATAACCCACACCCCTCACTGTAACACTCTGATATACCCCACACCCCTCACTGTAACACTCTGATATACCCCACATCACTCACTGTAACACTCTGATATACCCCACACCCCTCACTGTAACACTCTGATATACCCCACATCACTCACTGTAACACTCTGATATACCCCACACCCTTCACTGTAGCACTCTGATATACCACACACCCCTCACCCCTCACTGTAACACTCTGATACACCCCACACCCCTCACAGTAACACACTGATATACGACACACCCCTCACTGTAACACTCTGATATACCCCACACCCCTCACTGTAACACTCTGATATACCACACAGCCATCCCTGTAACACACTGCTATAACACACACCCCTCACTGTAACTCTCTGATATACCACACACCGCTCACGGTAACACTGATATATGACACACCCCTCACTGTAACACTCTGATATACCACACACCCCTCACTGTAACACTCTGATATACCACACACACCCCTCATTGTAACCTTCTGATATATCCCACACCCCTCACTGTAACACCCCACACACGCTTCTGTAATATTGATATACACGGCACCAATACTGTATCTTTGATATACCCCACACCCCTCACTCAAACGCTCTCTGATATAACCCACATCCTCACTCTAACACTCACTGATATACCCCACACCCTCACAGTAACACTCGGATACACCCCACACCCCTCACTGTAACACCCCACTCAGGCTTCTGTAATACTTATCTACACGGCGCCACTCACAGTATCACTGACATACCCGACATCTCTCATTATAAAACTCTGATATACCCCACACAATCACTCCAACATTCTGATATACCCCACAGCATCACTGCAACATTCTGATATGCCCCACACCATCACTCCAACACACTGATATACCTCACTACACTCTGATATACCTCACTACACTCTGATATGCCCAGCAACCCTCACTTAAACATTCAAATACATCCCACTCTTTTACATATCCCAAACCTCTCATTATAACACACCGATCTACACAACACCCCTCACTGTAACACTCTGATACACCCGATATCCCTCACTCCTCTCCCCTCACGCCTCACCGCTCACCCCTCTCCCCTCTCCCCTCACCCCTCACCGCTCACACTAAAACACGGATATACCCCACACCTCTCACGGTAACACTCTGATATACTCCACAAACCTAAATGTAACTCTCTGCTGTACCCTACACTGCTCACTGTAACACTCTGATAAACCCCACCCCACTCACTGTAACACCCTGAGATAAACCACACCACTCATTGCATTATGCTGATACACCCCACACCGCTCACTGTAACACTCTGATGCACCCCACACTTCTCACTGTAACACTCGGATATAACGGACAGCACTCAATCTAACATACCCCACACCACTCACTGTAATGCTCTGTTATACACCACACCTCTCACTATAACACTCTGAGATAACCCACACCACTCACAGTATTACGCTTATATACACCACACCCCTCACTGTAACACATTGGTATATCCCACACCCCTCACAGTAACACTCTGATATACCCCACACAACTCTGATATAACCCACACCACTCTGATATACCCAAGAACCCCCACATTGGCAATCTGATATACCCCACACAGCCCTCACTGTAATACACCGATATACTGTAGAGGTTCGCAAAATCCCTCAGCCCCGAAGATACTGGAGATTATAATCTACACCGTGGAAATTGCCTCTGGGTTGGACAATGTTTTAAACATACCCAGAATCGCAGGAGGGCTGCGTTGAGTTGGGCAGCACGTGGACAACACCGGAATTGAGGAACTTCGTGGAAAAATTCGAACACTTCAAGACAGCACATTTTATTAAAAATTTGTACCCTTGAGTTGTGCAAATTGCAAAGGTTTAAAAATGGCAATCAGAAAAGCATGGGCAAGGACAATAGGGCTTGGAAAACAGCTCGTGTAGGTATGGGAAAAGTGGGAGGATCAAGCAGTGGCAGTCAGATTCTGTCAATCAAAAACTGGGAGTTTCCCTTCCCGACAGAGCCAATATTTGTTTACTGGAAACTGTTACCTTGTTGACATAAGGGATTAAACCACTTGAGACTGCAGTTTCAGTGACCACAATGAATGGGTTTCTGTTTACATAGTAATCCAACTCCATTCAAAGCCCAGCACACAATGAGAACACACTGAAACTACAGAAAATACACTCAAACTGAGAAAGGGAACAGTTTAAGAATTAATGGATTTGAATCACCCATTCCAGACAATGGGAGCAGTTTGGCCACTGGGAAATAACCCGTTTGAATCACCCAATCATGGCCTTTCTCTTGTGTTTTCGATCTTTTCGGCGCGAATTTGCACACAGACCTTTTCAGCGCCAAACAGCAGGAGCTCACAGGATATAAAGATAGCTTCTCAGAAGCATCTCTCTCTTTCTCCTTGGACTGCAGGTGAGCTCTTCTCTCTCTTTTGAACATAGGTGAGCAGCTTTCTGACTCCTCAGCAAAGCAATATGGAAGGAGTTAGAGGGGTGGTAATTAAAGGGAAATTGCTAAGATTGTAAGAATAAATTGTAGCCATTTCACACAGAACACAGAAACCCCACAGTACAGATAGAGGCCATTTCGGCCCATCGAGCCTGCACCGACACATATCCCACCCGATCCCCGTAACCCCTACACCAACACATATCCCACCCTATCCCCACGTATTTAATCCCCCTAACACTAAGGGTCAATTTTTATCATAGCCAATCAACCTAACCCCGCACATCTTTGGACTGTGGGAGGAAACCGGAGCACCCGGAGAAAACCCACGCAAACACGGGGAGAATGTGCAAACTCCACACAGACAGACATTTATCCCTCATTTTTGCCATCTGCCTTCCCCTGTTAAGCAATTTTACATTGATCGTGTGGTGTAGTCTCTTTATTACTTTGATCGTGTGGTGTAGTTTTCTTTAGGTAATAAAGTTAGATTTTCTCGCATCCAGACCATTTTGTCAGTTTTAATATATCATTAATTATAAATTCCTCCAGTCAGAACTGGAAGGGTGGGTTTAGCAATTCGAAACCACTGTTTGGTATTGGTCTCATTCTGTGAAACGAAAAGGCTGCTTGACCAGGTTAATTACCGTAAACCAGGTCATCGTCGTACGTGCCTTCACATTGTTCCCTTTGGGGAACTGTATGAAGTGGTGGAAGGATTTCTGGCCGCGATTAACGCTCCTTCTGTGACCGTAACCATCTTCGTACCAGCCATTAGGGTGGTTAGTCCTATGGCGGGAGGGTTTTACGGGCTCCCACAACCCATATGAGGGGGGGAGGGCACCCACACCCACGGACGCAAGTATCCCGCTGGATGTCAACCCAGAATTTAGAGCCGGTGCTCCGACTCCACTTGCCGGGACTGTCTGGAGCGGGGTTCGAAACCCTACGCCTTCTGGCCCAGCAGCGGGGCTGCTTCCGCTACGCCAAAGGCCCACTCCCGTAAACCAGGTAAAGGCAGGTAAATTATCATAAACCAGGTAAAAGATGCCCCCCTACAATACCCCACACCGTTCACTGTAACATTGATATATACCACACCCCTCACTATAACACTGATGTACCTCACACCCCTCTATGTATCACACCAATATACCCGACACCGCTCACTGTAACACACCGATATACACCACACCACTCACTGTAACACACTGATATAACCCACACCCCTCACTGTAACACTTTGATATACCCCACACCCCTTACCACTCACTGTAACACTGTGATATACCCAACACACTTCACTGTAACACTCTGATACACCCCACACCCCTCACTTTAACACTGTGATATGCCCAAAACCCCTCACTGTAACTCACCGATATACCCCACACATGCTACTGTAACACTCTGATATACGCAACACCCCTCACTGTAACACTGTTATACCCCACACCCCTCACTGTAACTCTCTGATATACCCCACACCCCTCACTGTAACTCTCTGATATACTCCACACCCCTCACTGTAACTCTCTGATATACCCCACACCCCGCACTGTAACTCTCTGATATACCCCACATCCCTCACTGTAACTCTCTGATATACCCCACACCCCTCACTGTAACTTTCTGAGATAACCCACACCACTCATTGCATTACGCTGATAAACCCATAACACCCTATTTAACTCACTGATATGCCCCACACACCCCTCAATGTAACTCACTGATATACCCCACACACCCCTCAATGTAACACACCGATATATCCCACACCACTCTGGTATACCCAACAGCCCTCACATTGGAACTCTATTATAACCCTCACACCCCTCACTGTAACACACTGTTATACCCCACACCACTCACTGTAACACTCTGATATACACCACACCCCTCACTGTAATGCATCGATATACCCCTCACCCCTCACCCCTCACAGTAACACTCAGATATTCACTTCTCTTTAATCCTTTCTTACATATCCCAAACCTCTCACTGTGATGCACCGATATACCCCACTCTCCACACTTTAACACTCAGATATAACCCTCACCCCTAAATGTAAAACTCTGATACAATACACCACTCATTGTAACACTCTGATATACCCCACACCCCTCAACTTGGCACTCTGATACACACCACACACCCTCACTGTAACACATCGGTATACTGCACACCCCTCACTGTAACACACCAACATACCCAACACATCTCACGGTAATACTCTGATATACCCCACACCGTTCACTGTAACACTCTGATATACACCACTCATTAATCCTCTCTTACTTATCCCAAAGCTCTCACTGTGACCCACTGATATACCCCACTCACCTCACTTTAATACACTGATATATTCCACACCCCTCAATGTAGCACTCTGATATACCCCACACAGCTCACTGTCACACTCTGATACACCGCACACCCCTCGCTGTAACACTGTGATATACCCCACACCACTCACTGTAAGACTCTGATATAACACACACCACTCACATTAAGACCTTGATATACCCAAACCCCTCACTGTAAAAGTGATATACCCCACACCCCTCACTTTATCAGCGATATGGCCCACACCCCTCGCTGTAACATTGTAATTTATCCCACACTCCTCACTGTAACACTCTGATAGACCCTACACCCCTCACTTTAACACTCTGATATACCCCACACATCTCACTGTAACACACTGATATACCCTACACACCTCACGGTAACACACTTATATACCCACGCTCCTCACTGTAACACTTGGATACACACCACACCCCTCACTGTAACACTCTGATATACCCCACACACCTCAACCTAACACGTTGATATACCCACCACCTCTGACTCTAACTCTGTCATATATAGAAACATATAGAGACATAGAAGATAGGAGCAGGAGTAGGCCATTCGGCCCCTCGAGCCTGCTCCGCCATTTAATGAGCTCATGGCTGATCATCCAAATCCAGTCCCCTGTCCCTGCTTTCGCCCCATATCCCTTGATGCCTTTAGCCTTTAGAAATGTATCTAACTCCTTCTTGAATAAGTTTAATGAATTGGCCTCAACTGCCTTTTGTGGTAGAGAATTCCACAGATTCACCACTCTCTGGGTGAAGAAATTACTCCTCATCTCTGTCCTAAATGGCTTACCCCTTATCCTTAGACTGTGACCCCTGGTTCTGGACTCCCCGACCACTGGGAACATCCCTGCATAGTCTGTCTAGTCCAGTTAGAATTTTATAAGTTTCAATGAGATCCCCTCTCATTCTTCTAAACTGCAGCGAGAATAAGCCCAATCGACCCAACCTCTCCTCATACGTCATTCCTGCCATCCCAGGTATCAGTCTGGTGGATCTTCGCTGCACTCCCTCCATGGCAAGAACATTCTTCCTCAGGTAAGGCGACCAAAACTGCACACAATACTCAAGGTGTGGTTTCACCAAGGCCCTGTACAACTGCAGCAAGAAATCCTTGCTCCTTTACACGAATCCTCTTGCTATGAAGGCCAACACAGAATTTGCCTTATTAACCACCTGCTGCACCTGCATGCTTACCTTCAGCGACTGGTGCACAAGGACACCCAGACCTCATTGCACTCACCCTTCTCCCAATCTATTGCCATTCAGATAATTAGCAGCCTTCCTGTTTTTGCCATCAATGTGGATAACCTCGCCTTTATCCATAATATACTGCATCTGCCATGCATCTGCCCAATCATCCAATCTGTACAAATCATACTGGAGTTTCTCGGACTCCTCCTCAAAGCACACACGCCCACCCAGCTTTCTGTCATCTGCAAACTTGGAGATATTACATTTGTTTCCCTCGTCTAGATCATTAATATATATTGTGAATAGCTGGGGTCCTAGCATCTATCCCTGCGGCACCCCACTACTCACTGCCTGCCACTCAGAAAAAGACCCGGTTATTTCAACTCTGTGCTTCCTGTCTGCCAACCACTTCTCTATCCAAGTCAGTACCTTACCCCCAATCCCATGGGCTTTAACTTTACATGCGAATCTCTTATGCAGGCCCTTATCGAAAGCCTTCTGGAAGTCCAAATACACCACATCTATTGGTTCTCCCTTTTCTGTTCTACCAGTTACATCCTCAAAAAATTCCAGTAGATTAGTCATGCATGATTTACCTTTTGTGAATCCATGTTGACTTTGACCTATCCTGTCACTGTTTTACAAGCGCTCTGCTATTACATCTTTTATAATTGACTCGAGCATTTCCCCCACTACTGGTGTCAGGCTTACCGATCTATAATTCCCCGTTTTATCTCTACCACGTTTTTTGTATAGTAGGATAACATTAGCTACCCTCCAACCCATGGGAACTGTTCCAGAATCTATCGAATTTTGGAAGATGACCAGCAATGCATCTATTATTTCTAGGGCCACTTCTTTAAGAACCCATGATGTAGATTATCAGGCCCTGGGGATTTATCGGCCTTCAATCCCGTCAATTTCCCTAACACCATTTCCCTACAAATACTAATTTCTTTCAGTTGCTCCCTTTCATTAGGCCCTATTTACCCCGACATCTCTGGGAGGTTATTTGTGTCCTCCTTTGGCAAGACAGGACTAAAGTATGTATTTAATTGGCCTGATATTTCTTCGTTCCCCATTATAATTCCCCCAATTCTGACTGCAAGGGACCGATGCTTGACTTCACCAATCTTTTTCTCTTCACATATCTATAGTAGCTTTTAAAGTCAGTTTTTATGTTCCCTGCAACTTTCTCTCATACTCTATTTTCCCCCTCTTAATTAATCCCTTTTTCCTCCTTTGCTGAATCCTAAACTGCTCCCAATCCTCAGGTTTGCTGCTTTTTCTGGCCAATTTATATGTCCTCTCCTTGGATTTTATGCTATCCCTAATTTCTCTTGTTAGCCACGGTTGAGTCACCATTTTTGTTTTATTTTTATGCCAAACAGGGATGAACAAATTTTGTAGTTCATCCATGCGATCTTTAAATTTTTGCCATTGCCTCTCCACCGTCAACCCTTTAAGTAACATTCCCCAATCCATCCTAGCCAACTCGCGCCTCATACCATCGTAGTTTCCTTTATTTAAATTCAGGACCCTGGTCTCTGAGTCAAATACTTCACTCTCCATCTTAATGAAGAATTCGATCATATTATGACCGCTATGCCCCAAGGGGCCTCACAGAATAAGGTTGCTAATTAATCCTTTCTCATTACATAATACCCAGTCTAAGATGGCCTGATCTCTGGTTGGTTCCTCAACATATTTTTCCAGGAAACCATCCCGTACACACTCCAGGAATTCCTCCTCCACAGTATTGTTACAAATTTGGTTAGCCCAATCTATATGATGATTAAAGTCACCCAGGATAACTGCTGTGCCCTTATTGCACGCATCTCTAATATCCCATTTAATGCCATTCCCAACCTCCGCATTACTGTTTGGGGGGTCTGTATACAACTCCCACTAACGTTTCCTGCCCCCTGGTATCTCTCAGCTCTACCCATACAGATTCCGCATCATCAGAGCTAATATCCTTCTGCACTATTGTGTTAATCACCTCTTTAACTAGCAATGCTAATCCACCTGCTTTTCCTTTTTGCCTGTCTTTCCTGAATATTGAATACCCCTGGATGTTGAATTCCCAGCCTTGAGTCACCCTGGACCCATGTCTCCGTAATCCCAATTGTATCATATCCGTTTACTTCTATTTGCACAGCTAATTCATCCACCTTATTAGGAATGCTCCTCGCATTACGACACAAAGCCTCCAGGCTCTTTTTTTTAACACTCTTAGACCTTTTAGAATTAATATTTTCTGTGGCCATGTTTGATTTATACACTTGATTTCTCTGACTGCCACTTTTGCTTTTCTCCTTCCTGTCTTTTGCTTCTATCCTTGCTTCCCTTTCCTCTGTGTCCCTGCACAGGATCCCAAC
Source organism: Somniosus microcephalus (assembly GCF_052327205.1). Lineage (NCBI taxonomy): Eukaryota > Metazoa > Chordata > Chondrichthyes > Squaliformes > Somniosidae > Somniosus > Somniosus microcephalus. The sequence goes on along the minus strand of NW_028225181.1, from coordinate 35,163,283 downwards.
CCCCTCCCATTTTAGTTTAAACCCTCCCCAACAGCAGTGGCAAACACTTCCCCTAGGATATTGGTCCTGGTCCTGCCCAGTTGCAATCTGTCCAGTTTGTACTGGTCCCACCTCCCCCAGAACCGGTTCCAAAGTCCCAGGAATTTGAATCCCTCCACCTTGCACCATTCCTCTAGCCAGTATTCATCTGAAATATCCTTATATTTCTACTCTGAGTAGCACATGGCACTGGTAGCAATCCTGAGATTACTAGCTTTGATGCCTATTTTTTAATTTATCTCCTAACACCCTATATTTAGCTTTTAGGACCTCATCCCGGTTTTTACCTATATGATTGGTACCTATATGCACTACAACAATTGGCTGTTTACCCCCCCCCCTCCAGAATGCCCTGCAGCCACTCAGAGACATCATTGACCCTTGCACCAGGGAGGCAACATACCATCCTGGAGTCTCGTTTGAGACTGCAGAAACGCCTATCTATTCCCCTTACAATAGAATCCCCTATCACTATAGCTCTCCCCCTCTTTTTCCTCCCGTCCTGTGCAGCAGAGCCACCCCTGGTGCCAGGAAGTTGGCTGCTGCTGCCTTCCCCTGATACGCCATCTCCCTCAACAATATCCAAATTGGTATATCTGCTTGAGAGGGGGATGGCCACAGGGGACCCCTGCACTACATACCTGCGCCTACTACTCTGCCTGGTGGTCACCCATCCCCTTCCTGCCTGTGCAGCCTTTACCTGCTGTGTGACCAACTCCCTAAACGTTCTATCCACGATGGCCTCAGCATTGCGAATGCTCCAGTATGTATCCATTCGCAGCTCCTGCACCGCAATGCGGTCTGTCATTAGCTGCAGCTTCATGCACTTCCCGCACTCATGGTCGTCAGGGACTCAGGAAGTTTCCCTGATTTCCCACATAGTGCAGGAGGAGTATGCCACGGGGCCAAGCTGTAATTTTGCGGAGACCCCCGGGCCACCATTTTGCGAAGGGCTCAGGAGCTGCCATCTTTGTGGGGGTCCCCGGAGCCATCAAATTCATGCAGGGCCCAAGAGCCACCATCGTTGTGCATGGCCCCAGAGCCTCCATATTTGTTCGGGGCACAGAAGCCACCATCTTTATGCATAGCCCCATAGCCGCGATCGTTGTGCTGGGCCCCAGAGCTGACATCTTTTTGCATGGTCCCGGAGCCATCTTTTTGTGAGTTCCCAGAGCTGCCATTTTCGTGCGGAGCCCCTGAGCCACCATCTTTGTGCACTGCCCCAGAACCGCCATTTTTCTCTGAGGCCACTGGAGCCTCCATCTTTGTGCGGTGCTCCAAAGCCGCCATTGCTGTGCGGAGCCCCAGAGCCGACACATTTGTTGGGTGCCCGGGAGCTGCCATCATTGAGCGGTTCCCCAGAGCCAGCAGATTTATGCGGTGCCCCAGAGCCACCATCCTTGTGTGCGGCACCAGAGCCGCCATCTCTGCACATGGCCCCAGAGCCGCCATCTTTGCATGTGGCCCCAGAGCCACCATCTTTGTTTGGGGCACCGGAGCTGGAAGCTTTGTGCAGGGCCCCGGAGCTGCCATCTTCGTGTGTGTCCCCAGTGCTGCAATTTTAGTGCTTGGCTAGGGATTGTGTAGAGATGCCATCGTTCCGGGTGGTGAGCATGCCGCCAGTTTTTTGGGGGCCCAAGTGACACCATTTTTGCCGGTGTCCCCAGAGCTGCCATTTTTGGACGTGGTACGAGAACCGCCATCTTTGTGCCGGTCCCCAGAGCCACCATTTTTGTGCAGTGCCCCAAAACCGCCATTTTTGTGCAAGGCCCCCGAGATGACATCTTTCTGCGCTACACCATATCCGGCATTTTTCTGTGGGTCCCCAGAGCCGCCATCTTTCTGAGGGTCCCCAGAGCTGCAATCTTTGTGCGTGGCCCCAGAGCTTCCATCTTTGTGCGTGGCCCCAGAGATGCCATCTTTGTGCGGGGCCCAGTGTCGCCATTTTTGTATGGGCGTGGATGCCGCCATCTTTGTGGTTGTCCCAAGAGCTGACATTTTTGTATGTGGAGCCAGAGCCGCCATCTTTGTGCAGCTCCCCAGTGTATCTATTTTTGTGCTGATCCCCAGAGCAGCCACTTTTGTGCATGGCGCGGTTGGCGCTATCTTTGTGCGGGGCACCAGTGCCGCCATCTTTGTGCTGGGCCCAGAGCCACCATCATTGTGCGGAGCATGAGAACCGCCATTTTAATGCGGTGCCCCCCCGGGGCCGATATCTTTGAGCGGTGCCCCAAAGCCGCCAACGTTGTGCATGTTCCCAGAGGCGCCATCTCTGTGCGGGGCTTGGGAGCCGCCATCAATATGCGGGTCCCTGGAGCCGCCATCTTTAAGCGTGGCCCCCAGAGCTGCCAAAATTTGCAGGGCCCAGAAGCCGCCATCGTTGTGCATGGCACCAGAGCTGCCTACTTTGTGCGGTGCCCAAGAACCAACATTTATGTGTGGGGCCCCCAGAGCCTCCATCTTTGTGTGCTGCCCCAGAGATGCCATCTTCGTGTGGGGCCCAGGGTCGACATCATTGTGTGGGGCACGGATGCCACCATCTTTGTGGGTGTCCCCAGAGCTGACATCTTTGTACGTGGTGCCAGAGCCGCCATCTTTGTGCAGGTCCCCAGAGCATCCAGTTTTGTGCTGCTCCCCAGAGCCGCCATTTCTGTGCGCGGTGTGGTTGCCTCTATCTTTGTACGGTGCACCAGAGCAGCAATATTTGTGCTGGGCCCCAAGCCACCATTTTTGAGCGTGTTCCCAGAGCTGCCATTTTTGTGCGGGACCCGGGAACCGCCATCTTTGGCCAGGTCCCCAGACCCGCCATCTTTGTGCATTGCCCTTGGAGCCGCCATCATTGTGCAGGGCCAGGGAACCGCCATCTTTGTGCCGGGCCCTGTAGCTACCATCATTATGCGGGTCATCAGTGCCCCAGAGCTGCCATCTTTGTGAGAGGCACAGGAGCTGCCTACATTGTGCGGTGCCTCAGAACCGTTATTTTTGTGTGGAGCCCGTGGAGCCTCAATTTTTGTGCAGGGCCCCAGAGCCGCCATCTTTTTGCATGGTCCTGCTGCCGCCATCATTATGCGGCTCGTCAGAGCCGGCAGATTTATGCAGTGCCCCAGAAACGCCATTGTAGTGCGTGGCTCCAGAGCCGCCATCATTGTGTTTGTCCCCAATGGCGCCATTTTTCTGCTGGGCTAGGGATTGGGCTGAGACGCCATCTTTCTGTGGGGCGCGGGTGCCGCCATTTTGTTTGGGTCCCCAGAGCTGCCATTTTTGTGGGTGTCCCCAGGGCCGCCATTATTTTACGTGGTGCCAGAACCCCAATCATTGTGCAGGTCCCCAGAGCCGCCATTTTTGTGTTGGGCCCCAGACCCGCCATTTTTGTGTGGAGCTCTGGAGCCGCCATCTTTATTCTGTGCCACAAAACCGCCAATTTTGTGTGGGGCCCCGGAGACGACATCAATCTGCGGTGCACTAGATCCGCCATTTTTGTGCAGGGTCCTAGAGCCGTCATCTTTCTGTGTGGCCCAAATATCGCCATCTTTGTGTGGTGGCTGAGAGCTGCCATATTTTTGCGGGTCCCCATAACCGCCATTTTTGTGCTAGTCAGAGCCGCCATTTTTGTGAGTGGCGTGGTTGCCGCAATCATTCTACGGGGCACCAGAGCCGCCACCTTTATGCTGGGACCCAGAGCTGCCATCATTGTGCGGAGCCCCAGAGCCGCCATTTTAGTGCAGGGGCGCCTCGGAGCCACTATCTTTGTGCAGTGCCCCAGAGCTGCCAGCTTTGTGCGTGTTCCCAGAGACGCCATCTTTTTGCGGGGGCCCCGGTGCTGCCTTTTTGTGCGGAGCCTGGGAGATGTACTATTTGTGCAGGGTCCGGGAGCCACCATCTTTATGCGGGGACACAGAGCTGCCATCTTTTTGCATGGTACCGGAGCTGCCTACTTCAAGCAGTGCCCGAGAACCGCCATTTTATTGTAGGCCCCCCCGGAGCCGCTAACTTTGTGCGGTGCCCCAGAGCCACCATCCTTGTGCAGGGCCACGGAGCTGCCATCTTTCATCTTTGTGTGGTGCCACAGTATCCTCATTTTAGTGCAGGTCTCCTCAGAGCCTCTAACTTTGTGCGGGGCCCCAGAGCCGCCATTTTTTGCGGGTCCCCGGGTGCGCAATCTTTGTTCGGAGCCCCGGAGCTGCCATCTTTGTGTGGTTCCACAGTGCAGCCATTTTTGTGCCTGGCTAGGGGGTGGGCAGAGACATCATCGCTCTGTGGGGCGCGGATGCCACCAATTTGTTTGGGGCCCAAGAGACGCCGTCTTTGTGGGTGTCCCCAGAGCTGCCATCTTCGTACATGGTGACAGAAACACCATCATTGTGCGGGTTCCCAGAGCTGCCATTTTTGTGCTGGGCCCCAAAACCGCCATTTTTTCTGGGGCCCCGGGAGCCGACAACTTTCTGCAGTGCACCAGATCCAGCATCTTTGTGAGGGGCCTCAGAGTCGCCATCTTTCTGTCGGGCCCCAAAGCCCCCATGCTTTTACGCGGCCGGGAGCCGCCATCTTTGTGCTGGTCCCCAGAGTCATCATCTTTATGCAGTTCCCCAGAGCCGCCATATTTTTGCGTATCCACAGAGCTGCCGTCTTTGTGCGTTGCCCCAGAGATGCCAGCTTTGTGTGCGGCCCAGCATCATCATCTTTGTGCGGGGCGTGGTAGCCGCCATCTTTGTGCATATCCCCATAGCTGACATTTTTGTATGTGGCGCCACAGCCGCCATCTTTGTGCAGGTCCCCAGAGCATCCATCTTTGTGCTGGTCCCCAGACTCATCATTTATGCACAAGGCGTGGTTGGTTCTATCTTTGTGTGGGGCACCAGATCTGCCATCATTGTGCTGGGCCACAGAGCCTCCATCATTGTACAGAGCACCCGAACCGCCATTTTAGTGCAGGTGCCTCCCAGATCCATTATCTTTGCATGGTGCCCCAGAGCCGACAACTTTTTGCGAGTCCCAGGAGCCGCCATCTTTTTGCGGGTCCCGGAGCTACCATCTTTGTGCGGGGCCACTGGAACCGCCATATTTGTGCGCAGCACGGGAGACGCTATTTTTGTCTAGGGCCCGGGAGCCGCCATCTGTATGCGGGGCTCCAGAGCCGTTATCATTGTGCGTGCCACCGGAGCCACCATTTTTGTGCGTGCCACTGGAGCCGCCATCTTTGTGCCAGGCCCCAGAGTGTAAGGGGTCATTTTAACAAGCTTATGGTGTGCTAAATCGCTTTTGATTTTCGCACTACTCGTGAGTGGTTTCGAAGCGCTCCCCCCTCACGGTTCTCGACACTGGGCTTATTGCCAGACAACCTTTGTGTGTTGGCCCAACTTGTGACTCGGAAGACAAATGGTCAGATGAGACAGATTGAGTTTTAAATCAAAACGATCTTTATTTTTGAAAGAGAATGTACACAGAGAAAAATGGCAAGAATAAATGCAGACGAAAATTAACGTTTCTCACAGAGGACTAAGTTATACACAGAGAAAAATAACTTTAAAGCATATAAGCAGTTCTAAAATAGTGATAAGCTAAAAGCGGGGGTGAGGGATGCGCACAGACACATCGAGGGATAAATCACTCCTGACTTGCAAATACCCTTAACGTTACAAACCCTCCCGTTACTGAATATACCTCAATTATGTCAGTTAGGTAGAGTTGGACTTTTATGCTCACCAGAATTTCAAAACCCTTCTGGACCTTGGTACTTCTTGTTACGTCTGGAATTTCCGATCTTCCTTATGGGAGCGGCTCCTGGACGCTGTTACTTGGTGTCGTCCGGGACCTCCGACCTTCCTTATGGGACCGGCTCCTGGACTCGCTCTCCTGTACAAACTTTGGAAGTCTTCCGAATTCCTCGAGCCGCTTTCTGTTCCACCCGGTCCTCGAACTCCTGATGGTAACTGGACTTGGACTTCACGGTGTGAACCGTCTCCGGAGGAGTCTTCCTTACTCCGGTCGAATCTTAGACTGACTTGCTGACGATTTACCTGAACGGTTATACTCTTTTCTGGCCCTAATCTTGGCGCCAAATCAACCGTTTTCCTTTGTTAAGGTTGCTTTAACAAAAGCAAGCAGATTAATTTTAACTGCTCGCAAATCGAACTAATGGGAATCCGATTAGTGTCCCTTCGTTTGTGTGTGCTCAGCAGTTTCTGAGATCGGTTACCGCTTTGCCATAATGGGAATCCATTTAATGTCCCTCCGTTTGTGTGTGCTCAGCGGTTTCTAAGATCGGTTACCGCTCTGGCAGTGATTAGCGCACCTCCAGGTGCTAATAGTTTTGTTTACTGCTGTAACCATATTACAATATCAAAAACAGTAAGGTTCTGGATTCTTCTAATCGATGATGACTCAGACTGCTGTAAGATACTGCTGGTGTGTCCTTTTGAACTGAGCCATGAGAACTGCCAACTCCATCTTGTGTTCTCACAATATGGCCATTTCAGGGGCCCTACCCGTATACTGTAGTTCATGGATTTTTGCGAATCCTACAAGAGCCACCATCTTTGTGCAGAGACCCAGAGCCACCCATTTCTCTGCAGAGCCTGGCATCCACCATCTTTGTGCAGTGCCCCCGGAGCCACCATCCTTGGACGGTGCCTGAGAGACCCCATCTTTGTGTGGGGCGCCAGAGCCACTATCTTTGTGCAGATTCCCAGAGCATCCATTTTTGTGCTGGTCCCCAGAGCCGCCATTTTTCTGCGTGCCACGGTTGCCATAATGTTTGTGCGGGGCACCAGAGCAGCCATCTTTGTGCTGGGCCCCTGAGCCTCCATCATTGTGCGGAGCACCAGAACTGCCATTTTAGTGCGGGGGCCCCCCAGAGCCACTACCTTTGTGCCGTGCCCAGAGCCGCCAATGTTGTGCCTGTTCCCAGAGCCACCCTCTTTCTGTGAGGGCAGGGAGCCGCCATCTTTGTGCGTGGTCCCGGAGTGGCCATCATGGTGTGGCTCCCTGGAGATGGTAGATTATGCGGTGCCCCAGAGCCGCCAGCTGTGTGCGTGGTCCCGGAGTGGCCATCATTGTGTGGCTCCCTGGAGCTGGTAGATTATACGGTGCCCCAGAGCCACCATCTTTGTGCATGGCCCCAGAGCTGCCATCTTTGTGCAGGGCTCCAGATCCGGCAGCTTTGTGCAGGATCATGGAGCTGCCATCTTTGTGTGGTGCCACAGAACTTTCATTTTATTGTAGGCCCCCCCGGAGCCGCTAACTTTGTGCGGTGCCCCAGAGCCACCATCCTTGTGCAGGGCCACGGAGCTGCCATCTTTCATCTTTGTGTGGTGCCACAGTATCCTCATTTTAGTGCAGGTCTCCTCAGAGCCTCTAACTTTGTGCGGGGCCCCAGAGCCGCCATTTTTTGCGGGTCCCCGGGTGCGCAATCTTTGTTCGGAGCCCCGGAGCTGCCATCTTTGTGTGGTTCCACAGTGCAGCCATTTTTGTGCCTGGCTAGGGGGTGGGCAGAGACATCATCGCTCTGTGGGGCGCGGATGCCACCAATTTGTTTGGGGCCCAAGAGACGCCGTCTTTGTGGGTGTCCCCAGAGCTGCCATCTTCGTACATGGTGACAGAAACACCATCATTGTGCGGGTTCCCAGAGCCGCCATTTTTGTGCTGGGCCCCAAAACCGCCATTTTTTCTGGGGCCCCGGGAGCCAACAACTTTCTGCAGTGCACCAGATCCAGCATCTTTGTGAGGGGCCTCAGAGTCGCCATCTTTCTGTCGGGCCCCAAAGCCCCCATGTTTTTACGCGGCCGGGAGCCGCCATCTTTGTGCTGGTCCCCAGAGTCATCATCTTTATGCAGTTCCCCAGAGCCGCCATATTTTTGCGTATCCACAGAGCTGCCGTCTTTGTGCGTTGCCCCAGAGATGCCAGCTTTGTGTGCGGCCCAGCATCATCATCTTTGTGCGGGGCGTGGTAGCCGCCATCATTGTGCATATCCCCATAGCTGACATTTTTGTATGTGGCGCCACAGCCGCCATCTTTGTGCAGGTCCCCAGAGCATCCATCTTTGTGCTGGTCCCCAGACCCATCATTTATGCACAAGGCGTGGTTGGTTCTATCTTTGTGTGGGGCACCAGATCTGCCATCATTGTGCTGGGCCACAGAGCCTCCATCATTGTACAGAGCACCCGAACCGCCATTTTAGTGCAGGTGCCTCCCAGATCCATTATCTTTGCATGGTGCCCCAGAGCCGACAACTTTTTGCGAGTCCCAGGAGCCGCCATCTTTTTGCGGGTCCCGGAGCTACCATCTTTGTGCGGGGCCACTGGAACCGCCATATTTGTGCGCAGCACGGGAGACGCTATTTTTGTCTAGGGCCCGGGAGCCGCCATCTGTATGCGGGGCTCCAGAGCCGTTATCATTGTGCGTGCCACCGGAGCCACCATTTTTGTGCGTGCCACCGGAGCCGCCATCTTTGTGCCAGGCCCCAGAGTGTAAGGGGTCGTTTTAACAAGCTTATGGTGTGCTAAATCGCTTTTGATTTTCGCACTACTCGTGAGTGGTTTCGAAGCGCTCCCCCCTCACGGTTCTCGACACTGGGCTTATTGCCAGACAACCTTTGTGTGTTGGCCCAACTTGTGACTCGGAAGACAAATGGTCAGATGAGACAGATTGAGTTTTAAATCAAAACGATCTTTATTTTTGAAAGAGAATGTACACAGAGAAAAATGGCAAGAATAAATGCAGACGAAAATTAACGTTTCTCACAGAGGACTAAGTTATACACAGAGAAAAATAACTTTAAAGCATATAACCAGTTCTAAAATAGTGATAAGCTAAAAGCGGGGGTGAGGGATGCGCACAGACACATCGAGGGATAAATCACTCCTGACTTGCAAATACCCTTAACGTTACAAACCCTCCCGTTACTGAATATACCTCAATTATGTCAGTTAGGTAGAGTTGGACTTTTATGCTCACCAGAATTTCAAAACCCTTCTGGACCTTGGTACTTCTTGTTACGTCTGGAATTTCCGATCTTCCTTATGGGAGCGGCTCCTGGACGCTGTTACTTGGTGTCGTCCGGGACCTCCGACCTTCCTTATGGGACCGGCTCCTGGACTCGCTCTCCTGTACAAACTTTGGAAGTCTTCCGAATTCCTCGAGCCGCTTTCTGTTCCACCCGGTCCTCGAACTCCTGATGGTAACTGGACTTGGACTTCACGGTGTGAACCGTCTCCGGAGGAGTCTTCCTTACTCCGGTCGAATCTTAGACTGACTTGCTGACGATTTACCTGAACGGTTATACTCTTTTCTGGCCCTAATCTTGGCGCCAAATCAACCGTTTTCCTTTGTTAAGGTTGCTTTAACAAAAGCAAGCAGATTAATTTTAACTGCTCGCAAATCGAACTAATGGGAATCCGATTAGTGTCCCTTCGTTTGTGTGTGCTCAGCAGTTTCTGAGATCGGTTACCGCTTTGCCATAATGGGAATCCATTTAATGTCCCTCCGTTTGTGTGTGCTCAGCGGTTTCTAAGATCGGTTACCGCTCTGGCAGTGATTAGCGCACCTCCAGGTGCTAATAGTTTTGTTTACTGCTGTAACCATATTACAATATCAAAAACAGTAAGGTTCTGGATTCTTCTAATCGATGATGACTCAGACTGCTGTAAGATACTGCTGGTGTGTCCTTTTGAACTGAGCCATGAGAACTGCCAACTCCATCTTGTGTTCTCACAATATGGCCATTTCAGGGGCCCTACCCGTATACTGTAGTTCATGGATTTTTGCGAATCCTACAAGAGCCACCATCTTTGTGCAGAGACCCAGAGCCACCCATTTCTCTGCAGAGCCTGGCATCCACCATCTTTGTGCAGTGCCCCCGGAGCCACCATCCTTGGACGGTGCCTGAGAGACCCCATCTTTGTGTGGGGCGCCAGAGCCACTATCTTTGTGCAGATTCCCAGAGCATCCATTTTTGTGCTGGTCCCCAGAGCCGCCATTTTTCTGCGTGCCACGGTTGCCATAATGTTTGTGCGGGGCACCAGAGCAGCCATCTTTGTGCTGGGCCCCTGAGCCTCCATCATTGTGCGGAGCACCAGAACTGCCATTTTAGTGCGGGGGCCCCCCAGAGCCACTACCTTTGTGCCGTGCCCAGAGCCGCCAATGTTGTGCCTGTTCCCAGAGCCACCCTCTTTCTGTGAGGGCAGGGAGCCGCCATCTTTGTGCAGGGCTCCCGGAGCCGCCATCTTTTTGTGCAGCCCAGAGCCTACAAAATTGTTGAAGGCCTGGGAGCCGCCATTTTTATGCAGGGCACCAGAGCCGTCATCTTTGTGTGTGCCACCGGAGCCACCATGTTTGTGCATGGCACCGGAGCCGCCATCTTTGTGCGGGGTGCCGGAGATGCCATTTTTGTGCGGGTCCCCGGATGCGCGATCTTTGTTCGGAGCCCCAGAGCTGCCATCTTTGTGCGGGGTGTGGGTGCCGCCATCATTGAGCAGAGACCCAAAGCCGCCCATTTTTCTGTGGAGCCAGGGAGCCACCACCTTTGTGTGGTGCCCCGAGAGCCGGCATTTTTGGGCAGTGTCTGAGAGCCGCCATCATTGTGTGCTGCGCCAGAGCCGCCATGTTTGTGCGGGACCACAGATCTGCCATGTTTCTGTGGGGCCCGGGACGCAGAATCTTTATTCAGGTCCCCAGAGCAGCCACCTTTGTGTGTGGTCCCGGAGCCAGCAACTTTGAGCGTGGCCCCAGAGATTCCATCTTTGTGCAGGCTCCATAGTTGCCATCTTTGTGTGGGATGCGGATTCTGCCATCTTTGTGCAGAAATTGGGTGTCGCCATTTTTGTGGTTGTCCCCAAAGCTGGCATCTTTGTACATGGCACCACAGCCGCCATCTTTTTGAAGGTCCCCAGAGCATCCATCATTGAGCTGGTCCCCAGAGCCACCATTTTTGTGCGTGCCACAGTTGCCGTTATCTTTGTGCAGGGCCCCCGGAGCCACCATCTTCATGAGTGGCCTGGGAGCTGCCATCATTGTGAGGAGCCCAGGAGCCGCCATTTTCGTGAGTGGCCCGGGTGCCGCCATCTTTGTGCCTGTTCCCAAGCTGCCGTCTTTGTGCGAGGACCGGGAGCCACCATATTTATGCGGGGCACCAGAGCCGTCATCTTTGTGCATGCCACTGGAACTGCAATCTTTGTGCGGGGCCCTGGAGCCACCATTTTTGTGTGGGTCCCGAGATGTGTGATTTTTGTGCGGGGCACAGGTAACGCCATCTTTGTGCAGAGACCCAGAGCCACCATTTATCTGCGGAGCCGGGGAGCCACCATCTTTTTGTGGTGCCTCCGGTGCCACCATTTTTGGGTGGTGCCTGGGAGCTGCCATTTTTTGTGCGGGGCGCCAGAGCCACAATTTTTGTGTGGGACCCCGGAGACGCCATATTTGTGCGGGCCCCGGAGCCGCCATATTTGTGCGGGTTCCCAGAGCCGCCATTTTTGTGCATGGCGGCAGAGCCACCATCTTTGTGCAAGTCCCCAGAGCATCCATCTTTGTGCTGGTCCCCAGAACCACCATGTGTGTGCGTGCCACGTTTGCCACTATTTTTGTGTGGGGCAGCAGAGCCGCCATCTTTCTGCTGGGACCCAGGGCCGCCATCATTGTGCAGTGCACCAGAACCGCCATTTTAGTGCGGGGGCCCCCCGGAGCCGCAGTCTTTGTTCAGTGCCCCAGAGCCACCACCATTGTGCTGGTACCAGGAGCTGCCAATTTTGTGCAGTGCCCCCATTTTTCTGTGGATCCCCGGAGCCACCATCTTTGTGTAGTGCCTCTGTAGCCACCATCTTTTTACGGTGCCTGAAAGCCGCCAGTTTTGTCTGGGGCGCTAGAGCCGCCACCTTTTTGTGGGACTCCAGAGCCGCCACGTTTGTGCTGGGCCCCAGTGCTGCCATCTTTGTGCGGGGCACCACAATATCAGGCCAGGGAACTCTCAACTCTCAGGCTGCAATTCTCCGCTTCTTCTCATCCTTTAATGAATTTTACAATCAGATTAAAGGGATATTTTCCCACAATCTTCAACTGCTCTCTGAACTTAGTCTGGGTCACGGCATAAATCCCAGTGTTTGTGCAGCAACTCAGCTGCTGCAGCATGAATCCCAGTTCCATTACATATTCAGGTAGAAATACAGACTGATACCCCAAAAGCCACATCCGGCTCCATATAGAATTCACCATAAACACTGCCCATAACAGAATGAAATTGCTGGAGATAACAAGCAGTAAAATCATGTATTTCCTGCGGCTCTCCATCTCTGAGTCTCTGGGAATCTCCCCACTGCTGGGACCCCGGAGTCTCCTGCGGGTTCTGCTGGAGACTAAAATGTGTCTGACAGTGACAACATTGAGCAGCAGAATCACCACAAATGGGACCCCCGGGGTGAGAATATAATGAATTAGCTCGATTGCACCCCAGACCCGTGAATACCGAACATCATCTGTGACCTCACAAAGCCAGGGGGTGTTCACAAGCCCATACCAACCTGTGAACATAAAACACCAGATGATGTTCTTTAAACCACTCAGCACTGCCACTGTTCCCAGAACCACAGCCGCCATTTTCTCGGTGCAATATTTAGTTTTCAGCTTCTGGCAACAAATGGCCACAAATCGATCAAAGGTGAAAGTGACGGTGAACCAGACAGAACAGTCTGTGGCTGCGAACATCAGGGCGGTGTGGATATTACACATGGGGATGGACATCACGAAAATAAACGGTTCACTATAAACAATCGGAATGTGCCTCAATATCAGGTCGAGGATAACGACCAGTAGATCCGCCGCTGCCATGGCCACCAGGTAGCGAGTGACACATTTGGAGAGACCGCACTGTCCCCGAGACAAGATCACAATCGTCACTAAGTTCACTGTGAGGAAGGGAAATACGCAGGGAAATTATACATCAGGCTGGGAGCAAGAGCAGCAGTTTGATGGAATTTGGGGAGAAATCTGCAACTCATCTAATTCTATTGCCTGTGGAGCTGAATACAGGATTTAACATGAGGATAACCGGGAATACATTGTGGAATCAATAAATTAAATTGGAATGACTACCACATGAAAATAACAGATGTTTGATCAATGAAGGATTAAATGATCAATCTACCTTTAGCCCAACAGACCAAAGCACCGCCCGAGCTACCAGGGACACAAACGACCAGAGCCTCTCAGGAAGACTTCGTGTCTCGGGATCAGTCAGCATTTGGAGCGGAGATGTTCGCTTCCATGACCCTGTGTTAGGGAGAGGGAAATCCCACTTGGATTCCTGCTCCTGTTGAGAATATCCGTTCTATTTAGAACTGAAAATGAATGTAACAGCAAAATACAGAAACTGCAACCTTGGCATGCAATAATTACAGGCAATTGTATGTCAAATGTGCGGATGTAATATGACAATGCTGAGATAATAAATACAAGTGCACTGCAGTTATAAAATAACTGTGCTCTCAGAAGTATTTTGAAGATTGAGTTTTCCACATTTTTGTTGAAATACTCAAACCGTCACTCAATGAAAGGAAGATTTTCCAAATAACATTGAAAATTTCATCATTAAGAATGGACACTGAATTAAAGAAAATAGTGATGATTGACTAGGTAATGTCCCAATAAATGCATTTTTCAGCATCGAACAAAATCAGACGACTTACCCCACAGGCAAAATGCCGTCGACTGCTGTGTAATGTATCTGAACAGAAATAGAAGAGATTCATTCTTCTACTTTTTCACCTGTTGTTTCCATCTTGTGTAGAGAATATTAGCGACAAAATATCAAAGAATTTTCTATCCTCAGTTACAACCAGCTGGGATTGTTTATCCTGAAGTACAGCAGGAGGCAATAGAGAATCACTCTGGGTCTCTCTGACAGACACAATGAATTGTGACAGGCGGGCATGGGATCCAATTGTGAATTCAAAACAATGATTGGAAATAAATGTATTGAAATCTGGCTGACTGAACGTTTTGTGAGAATGTAAATTATCCTTGCATTCCTAGTTCAACCATCAGAAGCAGTGCCACTAATGCAGAACTGGAGAGGGTGGGAAAGGAGACACTGACTGGAACTGAATGATTAGCGGATATTTCAGTCATTTGAAGATGTGGATGTGATCTGCCAGGGTTTGTTTCTGTGACTCTAAGTAGCCATACTGAGCATCAGGTGAAAACCAAAGCAAAATACTGCAGCTACTGAAAATCTCAAATGAGAGCAGAAAATGGTGGAAATACTCAGCGTGTTAAACAGTATCTGTGGAGAGAGAGAGAAACAAAGTTAACGTTTCAGGTCGATGGCCTTTTGCCATTAGGTGAAAGCCTCCCAAACCAAGACAGCATTCTTCTGATCAGATAGTAAAGTTCAGTGTAGATAGCAGACTGAAATTCGTTAAATAAAGAGTCACTGCCAATAAAATTGCTGGAGTTCAATACAGAACTTTTGAATCTTGGTAACATGATATCTCCTTCAGAATCAATGGCTGACAGCAGCGTAGATGGGATGGGGAACAACAAAGAGACCGACACAGTGAAATATGCGGGGGAAAATCGTTTGGTTAGCGCCTTCAGGGGGCGCTAGGTGCGTAGCGCCTGTGCATGGCTATTATAGCACCGCTCGCGAAATTGATCAGTCATTTTTCAGCGGTGCTAAAGACTACCAGCACGATCTCCTGCCCCCAGAGATCATGGCATCAAGCAAGCATGCAACGCCATGGACCGGATATTGAGTCACATCCACTGCCTTAGTGCCTGCCGCTAGGAAAGACAGGTAGAATGGACCATTTTCAATTCAGGAACGGGCTGAGAGAGCATTATTTAATGGCGGCCGTTTATCCCTTTTATTGTCCGCAAAATATTTGCTACATGCAGGTTGAGAGGGGGAGAGACGTCTGGAGGGATTCGGCGCTGACCAAAGGAGTATCGGGTCCTCAGCACCACTTTCAAGGTTCATTTTTTTTTCACCTTCCTTCTAACAATGTTTAGAATCTTCGATGGGGACTGCACTAAATCGGGGCGTCATCGTCATCCAGCTTCACCTTCGGAGGCAGCAGATGTGGAGACAGAGAGTGGCAAACATGGGCAGTAGGAGGAAGGCTATCAGGCCTCTGCACAGGAGACCTCACCCTCCCAGGGTATTCAGGGAGTAATTCTCCTCCTATATCCATTTGTCTGAGGAGCAGTGTTTCCAAAGGCTGCGCTTCAGCAAGGAGGTGGTCACTGAGCTTCGCCGCCTCCTGCAACCAGATCTGCAGCCTCAGCTCAGGACCGGGACATTTCTGTCGGTGGCTGTGAAGGTGACAGTGGCTCTGAATTTCGAAGACAGTGGTTCCTTTCAGGCTTCTACTGGGGACACAGCGAATATCTCCCAGTTTGCTTTTCATTGTTGCATCCAGGAGGTGACAGAGGCTTTGTAGAAGAGGAGACGCCAGTACCTCTCTGCCCATGAACCAGGACAAACAGCACGAATGTGGGTTTGTGAGGATAGTGGGCTTCCCCATGGTTCAGGGCGCCATTGACTGCATGCATGTGGCATTGTGGGCTCTTCATAAGAATGCAGAGGCCTTCTGAAACCACAAGGGCTGCCACTATCTGAATGTCCAGTTGGTCTGTGACAACAGACAGCTCATCCTTGCCGTCAATGCCCGCTATCCTGGCAGTTGCCATGATAATTTTATCCTGCGCCAGACCGGTGTCGCAGACTTTTTCCAACCACCATGTCAACCTAGTGGATGGCTCCTCGGGGACAAGTGTTATCCACTCTGCACCTGGCTGATGACTCCGCTCCGTAACCCCAAGACCCGAGCTGCAATACAATGAGAGCCATAGCGCCACCAGGAAACTCAGAGCAGGAGATCGGTGTCTTGAAACAACGGTTCCGGTGTCTGAACGACTCAGGGGGAGCCCTGTATTACTCTCCCAAGTGAATCTCCCTCTTCCTTGTTGTTTGCTGCATGCTTCATAACATTGCAATCATGAGGACACAGCCATTGCCACCAGAGATTGGTGCACCACCTGAAGCGGAGGAGGAAGAGGGAGAGGAGGAGGATGTGGAGGATGAAGAGGTGGATAAGCAGCACCAACGTGGGAGGGAGGCGCTCAATGTTGCCACTGCAAGGGCCGTCCGTGAACAGCTCATAAGACACTGATCCTAACCCGTTACTGAGAAGCTGGCTTCTGGGATGACGAAACACATCATTGAAAGTATCCTGCACACCCTGTTTCCTGGCAAAGCTACAATGATTCAAATCAGGAGAGAAGTAAAGTAACAATAAAAATAATGATTTATGTTAAAAACTCTGTGTCATTTATTCAGGACAAAACAATTATAAACAACCCAACAATTCATGATCTAACAAAACTCGTCCACAACATGGAGATAAATGGCAAAAAAGTAAACAAATATAATAACAAGAACCTCGACCTTTACCACAAACATTCCCCTCGATTTATTTATAGATTCTACTGTTGGGCCTTCGAGGGTGACGTCCATCCCCTGTGCACTTCCCCCCTTCCCACCCTTCTGCACCTCCTAATGCGGCCCCAGCGGCTGCAGCAAACTGGTGGAAGGCTGCTGATTACTGGATCCAGAGATTACCTTGAAGATTACCTCGACTAGCGCTGGGCCTGGAGGGCCCGGCTGGAGACTGCACCAACTCTGCATGGGCGGCGGCTGTCTGGGCTGTCTGTGTTCCAGACCGTGTGAGGGGACAGCACCATCCTGCTCGATCGACACACTGGCAATCCCCCAGGGCAGAAACCTAGCATTAGATTGCTGGCCTGCTGCAGTACTGAGAGATTTCTGGGGGACTGTGGTTGACCCAGTGAGGATGGCAGCAGTCAGTGCTTGCGTGACATCAATCTGAGGCTGCATGAGAGCAGTGTTAGACTGGATGGCAACAGCCAATGGCTCAATTGCATCACTAAGACATTGTGTTGCGTCGGCCTGTGCTACAATGGATCATGCCACCTCACCCATTAAAGCGGCTCTGGTTCACCACGGCCTCCCTGCAATTCAACCAACCTCTGCAATGAGATAAGGATGGGTTCAAGGGCTAGTGCACAGATGACAGCTGTGCTAGCGGCGGACTCCTCCACGCTCCTAGCCAGTCCATCCATGCTGTCGGGCAACCTTGCCATTGCACCCATCAGCTCAGTGTGCATGCTCAAGGCCTGGTTATTCTTGGCCGTGATGTTGAGGTCCTCATTTGAGTCCTGTGCAGCAGAACTCGCGCATCTACTCACCCCCCGGGGAGATGGCCCCCGAGCTTCCCTACCCCCATGGCATTGCTGAAGCCTGCTGGGTCCAGGAGCTTCGCTTTCATCAGACCCTAACTCCCTGCTCACCTCCAGTGAAGGCGTGACCCCTGTTTCTATTGTGTTACCCTTGGAAGACACAGCTGGTGAGGCTCCGGCTTCCTCTTCCTCCTCGTCTGGCGCATCGCTGCCACTGGCAGGCTGAGGGACAGGCTGTTCAGCTGCTGGTTCACGATCTGCAAGCTGGAAGGTACAAGGGTGGCTTTAGCGTGGGGGCAGGAAGGGAGCAAGGACTGGAGACAGTTAGTTGGTATGAAAGTGTAAAAGACTCGTGTTGTGAGGGGGTAGTGGTGTCAGAGAGGAGAGAAAGCTGATGAACATACCATTACTGTCCCAAGGGGGTCGACCTCTTCAGCGGCCATGGCACCTATGACATGGCTCACAACGATCCTGTGCACTCTGTCCTCCAACTCAGTCAGGAGGTGTAGATGCACCGCCCCTCCTCCCACACGTTGCTGCTTTTGTCTGTTATGAGAGAGTTTGGCCTGCAAGAAAAGGACATGTGCGTGAGTGCTCTGGCATGTGTTTGGCAGATGTGCCTACCATAGTTGAATAGCCGTTATTGTGTGCAGCCGTGTGTTTAGAAGATGTACCTACCATAGTTTAATAGCTGTTATTGTGTGCAGCCGTGTGTTTAGAAGATGTACCTACCATAGTTTAATAGCTGTTATTGTGTGCAGCCGTGTGTTTAGAAGATGTACCTACCATAGTTTAATAGCTGTTATTGTGTGCAGCCGTGTGTTTGGAAGATGTACCTACCATAGTTTAAAACTGTTATTGTGTGCAGCCGTGTGTTTGGAAGATGTACCTACCATAGTTTAAAACTGTTATTGTGTGCAGCCGTGTGTTTGGAAGATGTACCTACCATAGTTTAAAACTGTTATTGTGTGCAGCCGTGTGTTTAGAAGATGTGCCTACCATAGTTTAATAGCTGTTATTGTGTGCAGCCGTGTGTTTAGAAGATGTACCTACCATAGTTTAATAGCCGTTATTGTGTGCAGCCGTGTGTTTAGAAGATGTACCTACCATAGTTTAAAACTGTTATTGTGTGCAGGCATGTGTTTGGCAATTGTGCCTCCCATAGTTGAATAGCCGTTAATGTGTGCAGGGTGTGGGATGTGCATGTGTGTTTTATGAGATGGCCATAGGTTTTGGGTGGTGTTGGACATTTGGGTTTGTAAACACAGCGTGAAGTTGAGATGGAGAGAAGTAGATCTATTGAAAAGCAGGTAAACACTCTGACCACACGAGTGAGGTCGGTGAATTTCTTCCGACTTTGAGTGTGATTCCTCGGCACCAGGCCCCTCGAGGCGACGTGGTGAGCCACCTCCCTCCTCATCCTTCTAACTTCCCGGGGCAATGGCCTCCTGCCACTCTCGGGGAACAGCACTGCCCGTCGCCGTTCAACAGTGCCAACCAGAATCACAAATGCCTCGTCACTGCAGTGCCCAGCTCTTTCTCTGGGCTTCTCCATTATTTAGAATTAATAACTTGACAAAGATCCTTACTATGAACACCAACAGCAGTGAGGAGGGGATAGTGCATACTTTGTATACAATAACATATTCATAATTTCCAAATCACTTCTCCCCAATCCATGCCTTCCCTTCTGTAAGAGTCTGGTGGTCTTTGTGCTGGAGGCAGCGTGCTGACTGTGTGAGGTGACACAGTGAAGGGAGCTCCTTATTTAGAGCAGAGGGAAATCTCCGAGTGACGTCATTAGGCCTCACTGGAACTGGCATTAATTACACCCATTGAACAAACAGACTCATAAAACCACTGTCACCACAACTCTTTACTGCAACACAATCTAGCTCCCCTTATTGTACACAGTTTTAAATTAAAAGTGAGCAAATGCGCAATATTTCACCCGCCCATAAACATAAGAGTAGGCCATACGGCCCTTCGAGCCTGCTCCACCATTGAATAAGATCATGGCTGATCTTCGACCTCAAATCCGTATTCCCCCCCACCTCCTCAAACCTTGATTCCCGTAGAGTCCAAAAATACCGAGTACAGAACAGAGAGAAGGGAGTTTCTCTTCCTGTATTGATCTAAAGCTGAGAACGAAAGGCGAGAAAGTGACAGAAGAAGGAAGGAATAATGTGTCAGCTGTGACTCTTGGGCAGCGCACTCGCCTCTGACTCAGAAGGTTGTGGTTTCAATCCCACTCCAGGGACTTGTAGCACATTAAATCTAGGCTGACACTCCAGTGCAGTGCTGACGGACGGCTGCACTGTCGGAGGTGCCGTCATTCAGATCAGACATTAAATCATGGCCCGGTCTGTGTGTAAATGATCCCATGGAATTATTTTGAAGAAGATCAGGGGAGTTATTCCCGGTGTCATGGCCAATAT
The DNA here is from genome assembly GCF_052327205.1 of Somniosus microcephalus. Taxonomy (NCBI): domain Eukaryota; kingdom Metazoa; phylum Chordata; class Chondrichthyes; order Squaliformes; family Somniosidae; genus Somniosus; species Somniosus microcephalus. The sequence goes on along the minus strand of NW_028225181.1, from coordinate 35,143,561 downwards.
TTATCCCGCAATCAACATAACAAAAACAGATTATCTGGTCATTATAATATTGCTTGCTGTGAGCAAATTGGCTGCCGCATTTCCCACATTACAACAGTGACTACACATGCAAAAGTACTTCACTGGCTGTAAAGCACTTTGAGATGTCCCGTGGTCGTCAAAGGTGCTGTATATAGCAAGTCTTGCTTTCATAAAATGTAGAATCATAGAATAGTTACAATGCAGAAGGAAACCATTCAGCCCATCGAGCCCGTGCCAGCGCTCTGCAAGAGCACTTCAGCAAATGCCACTCCCACCTCTTTCACCGATAGTCCTGCAATTATTTTCCTTCAAGGTACTTATCCAATTCCCTTTTAAAAGCCACGATTGAATCTGCCTCCTCCACTCTTTATGGCAGTGCATTCCAGATCCTAACCACTCGCTGCGTAAAAATGTTTTTCTTATGTCCCCTTTGGTTATTCTGCCAATCATCTTTAATCTCTGTCCTCTGATTCGTGAGCTTTCCACCAATGGGAACAGTTTATCTCTATCTACTCTTTCCAGACCCCTCATGGTACTGGTCACCTCTATCAAATCTCCTCTCAACCTTCTCTGCTCTAAGGATAACAACCCCAGATTCTCCAGTCTATCAACGTAACTGAAGTTCCTCATCCCTGGAATCATTCTCGTAAATCATTTCTGCACCCTTTCTAAGGCATTCAAATTCTTCCTAAAATGCCGTGCCACAATTGGACACAATACTCCAGTCACGGCCAAACCTGTGTTTTATAAAAGTTCATCATATCGTCCTTGTTTCTGTACTCTATGTCTCTATTTATGAAGCCCAGGATCCTGTAAGCTTTTTTAAACGATTTCTCAACTGCCCTGTCAACTTCAACGATTTGTGCACATATACCCACAGGTCTCTCTGTTCATGCACCCCTTTTAGAATTGTACCCTTTAGTTTATATTGTCTCTCCTCATTCGTCCTACCAAATTGTATCATTTCACACTTTTCTGCATTAAATTTCATCTGCCACGTGTTCGCCCATTCCACCAGCGTGTCTATGTCCTCTTCAAGTCTATCACTATCCTCCTCACTGTTCACTATACTTCCAAGATTTGTGCCATCTGCAAATTTCGAAATTGTGCCCTGCACACCTAAATCCAAGTCATTAATATATATCAAGAAAAGCACTGTTCCTGGTACCGACCCGTGGGGAACAGCACTGTATACCTTCCTCCTGTCCGGAAAGCAATTGTTCACCACCACTTTCAGTTTCCTGTCACTTACTCAAATTCATGTCCATGCTGCCACTGTCCCTTTTATTCCATGGGCTTCAACATTTCTGGCAAGTTAATTATGTGTCACTTTATTCACGACATTTTGAAGTCCTTGTACACCACATGTACCGCATTGCGCTCATCAACCGTCTCTGTTAAATCATCAAGAAATCTCAATCAAGTTAGTTAAAACACGATCTAGTTAGTTAAAACAAGATTTGCCTATGACAAATCTGTGCTGGCTTTCCTTAATTAATCCACACTTGTCCAGTGCCTGTTAATTTTGCCCCGGATTGTCGTTTCTAAAAGCTTCCCAACTACCTAGTTTAAACGGACTGGCTTATAGTTGCTGGGTTTACCCTTGAACAAGTTTGTAACATTTGCAATTCTCCAGTCGTCTGGCACCACATCGTATCTAAGGAGGATTGGAAGATTATGGCCAGTACCTCTGCAATTTCCACCCTTACCTCCCTCAGCCTCCGAGGATGCATCCCATCCGCTCCTGGTGACTTAAGTACTTTAAGTACAGCCAGCCTTTCTAGTACCTCGTCATCCTAAATGTTCAGCCCATCCAGTATCTCATCTACCTCCTCTTTCACTTTGACTTTGGCAGCAGCTTCTTCCTTGGTAAAGACAGATGAAAAGTATTAATTTAGTGTTTCAGCCATGCCCTCTGCCTCCATTCGTAGATCTCCTTTTTGGTCCTTAATCAGCCCCACCCCTCCTCTTCCTGCCCGTTTAACATTTATATTCCTATAGAAGACTTTTGGAATCCATTTTATGTTTGCAGCCAATCTATACTCATACTCTTTCTTTGTTCTTCTTTTTCCTTTTTCACTTCCTCTCTGAACTTTCTATATTCAGCCTGGTTCTCACTTGTATTCTGCACCTGACATCTGTCAAACGACCCATTATTCTGCTTCCTCTTAATCTCTATCTTTTTCATCATCCATGGAACTCTGGCTTTGGTTGCCCTACCATTCCCCCTAGTGGGAATCTATATCAATTCTACCTGAATTATCTCTTCTTCAAAGGTGGCCCATTGTCGATGACAGTTTTGCCTGCAAATCTTTGATTCCAAGTTACCCAAGCCAGCTCCCTTCTCAACCCACTGAAATTGGTCCTCCCCCAACTAAGTATATTTACTCTAGATTTCTCCTTGTCCTTTTCCATAGCTAGTCTAAAGTTTATGATGCTATGATCACCGTTCCCTAAATGTTCCCTTACTGACACTTGTTCCACTTCACCTACCTCATTCCTCAGAACCAGATCCCGCACTGCCTCCTTCCTCTTTGGGTCAGAAATGCACCAATCAAGAAAGTTCTCTTGAACTCACTTCAGAAATTCTTCCCCCTCTCTGCCCGTTATACTATTACTATCCCAGTCTATATTAGGATAACTGAAGTCCCCCATTATTACTCTGCTATATTTTTTCCACCTCACTGTAGTTTCCCTGCAAATTTGCTCCTCTATATCCTTCCCACTGGTTGGTGGCCTATAGAACATACCTAGTAGTGTAATGGAACCTCTATTGATCCTTAACTCTAACCATATAGATTCTGTCCTTGACGCCCCCAAGACATCCTCTCTCTCCAGCAATGTAATATTCTCCTTAAACAATACTGCTACCCCACCTCCTTTATTTCCTTCCCTATCTTTCCAGAAAATCCTATATCCAGGAATATTTTTTGAGCCAGGTCTCCGTTATAACCATTACATCATGTTCCTATGTGGCTATTTGTGCCTGTGGCTCACCCACTTTATTTACCATGCTTAGTGCGTTTACACACATGGACTGTAAACCTATCTGACAGTGTCAGCTGTGGCTCAGTTCGTAGCACATTCACCTCAATCAGAAGGTTGTGGTTTCCAAGTCTCACTCCAGGGAATTGAGCCCATAAATCTAGGCTGACACTCCAATGAAGTACTGAGGGAGTGCTGCACTGTTGGAGTTGCTGTCTTTCAGATGAGACGTTAAACCGAAGCCCTGTCTGCTCTCTCAGGCTGACGTAAAATGATCCCATTGCACTAGTTTGAAGATGAGTAGTGGAGTTATCCCCGGTGTCTTGGCCAATATTTATCCCTCAATTAACATAAGACCAACAGTTTATCTGATCATTATCACATTGCTGTTTGTGCGAGCTTGCTGTGCAAAATTGTCTGCCTGATGATTCTGCTATCCCCATTTGCAACATTTAACCACTCCTGCCTCCCACCCTATCACAGACCGTCCCTTTTGTTATTTCCTCTCCTTCCATCTTCCCCTGCCCCTTCACCTGCATAAAACCTGTTACATCTCTAACATTTCCATTTCTGACGTACGGTCACAGAACTGAAACATTAACTCTGTTTCTCTCTCCAAGGATGCTGCCAGACCTGCAGAGTGTTTCCAGCATTTTCTGTTTCTATCTAAGTCCTTCAAGGATTCTCTCTTAGTCTGACCCTAATTAACACCATATTATGTCATACTCTACTGCTATCTGTCTCTCCAAATCCTTTGTGCACCTTGTTTATCCTTTCTAATAATGCCACATCCAGGTGCCCATCCCCCTGGCAGGTTAGTTTAAACGTTCTCCAACAGCACTAGCAATCACCCGCCGTCCCATCGTGAGTATATTGGTTCCAGCTCTGTTGAGGTGCCACCCATCCAGCCTGTACAGGGCCCACCTCCCCCAGAACCAGTTCCAATGTCCCAGGAATCTGAAGCCCTCCCTCCTGCACCATCTCTCCAGCCACACTACCATCTGCTCTATCCTCCTATTTCTGTACTCACTACCTCGTGGCACTGGGAGTAATCGGAGATTACTTCCTTCGAGTTCCTGATTTTTAAACACGCTCCTGGCTCCCTATTACCTGCCTGCAGGATCACATCCCTCTTTCTACCTATATTGTTGATACCGATATGGACCATGACCTCAGCCTGTTTACACTCCCCCCTCAAAATGTCCTGCTGTCACAAAGTGACATCCTTGACCCTGGCACCAGGGAGGCAACATATCATCCTGGAGTCACATCTATGGCCGGAGAAAGGACTGCCTGTTCCCCTAACTATCTAAACTATCACTATTGCTTTCCCGATCGTCCTCCTCCATCAACCTGCAGCTTAGCCACCCGTTGTGCCGTGGACATGGCTCTGGCTGTACTCCCTAGAGGAACCATTGAATACCAGTTAGAGAGTGAGATGCACTCAGGGCACTCCTGCACTACTTGCCTGGCCCTCCATGTCTGTCTGGGGTTCACCCATTCCCTTTCTGCCTGCACACTCATATACTGTGGAGTGACCACCTCCTGAAACGTGCTATCCACGGAGCTCTCAGCCTCACGGATGCACCGCAGTGATGCCAGCTGCTGCTCAAGCTCTGAAACCCGTGTGAATGTCCTGGAGTTCCCACATGGCAAAAGACGTGCATTGCACGGGATTCAGGTGACCTGCCATGTCTCTTTAATAGATTATTAACTAACTTAACAGAATTAAACTCAAGATTTAAAAAAAATCCCCATCTGCTCACCATTGCTTTTCTTTTCAGTGCCTTCCCTTATACTGACAGCACTTATCTCACTCCCTTGCACTCGCTACCAGCTCCGGGTTCTCCGGCCTACTTTTATCTCTGGCCTCTCCTTTTGTTCTCTCCTCCTTTCCCCTCTGCCCCTAATTCCTATTCTCTCCAAATTCACAAACTTAGCACTCTGTTTGGAACCACTCCTTTTAGGATCACTCTGTGCAGACATCTGAAAAAAATGCATTCCCCCACTCATGTTCTCTGATTTATTCCATACCAGGCCTTCAGGATAATAAAATAACAACAAATAAATGGTGCTAAACGACAAGATCTGAGAGATGATCCCAGTGATGGAACGATGGGACTCGCCTACATGGCATTGCACCCACCTCACTCCAGGAATGTAATTCCCAGGGCCACCTAGTTTACACTGCTCCCACCTCAAAGCAGGAGTTTCATTCCCAAGGGCGCCCAAATGAGACTGCTCCCACCTCAATCCAGGAATTTAATTCCCAGTGCTGCCTAGATTACCCTGCTCCCGCCTCAGTCCAGGAATTTCATTCCCAGGGCCGCCTAGTTTACACTGCTTCCACCTCAAACCAGGAATTTCTTTCTCAGGGCCGCCTAGATTAATCTGCTCCCGCCTCAGTCCAGGAATTTCATTTCCAGGCTGACTAGATTACACTGTTCCCGCCTCAATCCAGGAATTCCAGTCCCACGGCCACCTAGGTTACACTGCTCCTGCCTCAGTCCAGGAATTTCATTCCTAGACTGCCCAGATTACACTGCTCCCGGCTCAATCCACGAATTTCTTTCCCAATGCCGCCTAGATTGCACTGCTTCTGCCGCAGTCCAGGAATGTAATTCCCAGGGCCACCTATATTACATTGCTCCAGGCTCAGTCCAGGATTTTCATTCCCAGGGCTGCCTAGATTACACTGCTCCAGCCTCCGTCCAGGAATGTAATTCCCAAGGCCGCCTATATTACATTGCTCCAGCCTCAGTCCAGGATTTTCATTCCCAGGGCTGCCTAGTTTACTCTGCTCCTGTCTCAGTCCAGGAATTCAATCCCTAGGGATGATTGATTACACTACTCCCGCCTCAGTCCAGGAATTCAATCCCTAGGGATGATTGATTACACTTCTCCCGCCTCAGTCCAGGAATTTAATTCCCAGAGCTGCCAAGATTTCACTGCTCCCATCTGAATCCAGGAATTTAATTCCCAGGGCCGCCTAGATAAAACTGCTCCCGCCTCAGTTCAGGAATTTCATTCCCAGTTCATTTCTCTGTTGCCTGAAACGAGAACAAGAATAAAAACAACATATTTATGAAGAATGATATTACCCAGTCAAACATGACATGGTGTTTGACCGAGGTGAAGAAAAATTAAAAGGGGCAAAGCTTTGATGCCAAGGAATCAGAGGAAAACATTAAAAATATTAACCAATGAGATAAATACCTTGTAAGCACCCAATACTCCATGAAACGCTCTGGAAATATTGAATTCTCGCATTGTCATACTCACAGAACCATAACTATCAGTCAACATTCCCGAATCCTCCTTCACCATCCCAGGCTGTGTCCTGTTCCACTGGCAGCACAGGCCAACCAGTGGTGGGGGCACAGTGACATAGTGTCACGTGGGCAAAACACTGCAAGTACTCAAAATTGCCTAAGGGTATAATGAAGTCTCATGGCTTCCAGTCAGACATGGGCAAGGCGACTTCCTGCCAATAACCACCTACCACCCTCCCTCAGCTGATGAATCGGCACATCTTCATGATGAACGTCAGTTGATGGGTGCACCGAGAGCAGAAAGGGCTCAAATTATACTCTGGGTCGTGAGGGGGAAACTTCAGTGTCCATCACAAAAGCGGCTCGGAATTACCATCATTAATAAAAAGGGAGAAAAGTGAACAAGACAGAAAACTAGCAAGAAATATTAAAGCAGACTGTAAGCGTTTCTACAAGTATTTAAAAAGGAATTGAGTAGCAAAACATTAGTCCCTTAGAGGCTGAGACAGGAGAAATTATGGGGAATAAGGCAATTGTCGAAATGTTAAACAAATATTTTGTATGTGTATTCAAAGTAGAAGACACAAAAAACATACCAAGAATGATGGGAACCAAGGCTCATAGTCATAGACACATAGAATTATATAGAGCACAGAAAGAGGTCCTTCGGCCCATCGTGCCAGCGCCGGCCATCAAGCCCTGTTCATTCTAAACCCATTTTCCAGCCATTGGTCCATAGCCGTGTATGCTATGGCGTTTCAATTGCTCATCTAAATGCTTCTTCAATGCTGTGAGGGTGCTTGCCTCTAGCAACCTTTCAGGCAGTGAGTTCCAGATTCCAACCACCCTCTGGGTGAAATCGTTTTTCCTCAAATCCCCTCTAAACCTCCTGCCCCTTAACTTGAAACTATGTCCCCTGGTTATTGACCCTTCTACTAAGGGGAAAAGTTCCTTTCTATCTACCCTATCTATGCCCCTCATAATTTTGTAAACCTCAATCAGGTCCCCCTCAGCGTTCTCTGATCAAAGGAAAACATCCTGGTGAATCTCCTCTGCACCATCTCCAATGCAATCACATCCTTCCTATAGTGTGGCGACCAGAACTGCACACATTATTCCAACTGTGGCCTAACTAGCGTTTTTTACAGCTCCATCATAACGTCCCTGCTTTTATATTCTAGGCCTCGGCTAATGAAGGCAAGTATCCCATATGCCATTTTAAATACCTTATCTACCTGTCCTGCTGCCTTCAGGGATCTATGTACATGCACACCAAGGTCCCTCTGATCCTCTGTCCTTCCTAGAGTCCTACCATTCATTGTATTTTCCCTTGCCTTGTTAGTCCTCCCAAAATGCACCACCTCACACTTTTCAGGGTTAAGTTCCATTTGCCACTGTTCTGCACATCTGCCCAACATGTCTGTATCGTCCTGTTACCACTCCACTAATTTTCCTATCATCTACGAACTTACTGATCATACCTCCTACATTCATATCTAAATCACTAATGTACACTACAAACAGCAAAAGACCCAGCACCGATCCCTGCGGTACACCACTGGACACAAGCTTCCAGTCACAAAAACAACCTTCGACCATCACACTCTGCCTCCTGCCACTAAGCCAATTTTGGATCCAATTTGCCAAGTCGCCCTAGATCCCATGGGCTCTTACCTTCTTGACCAGTCTCCCATTGCGACTTTGTCAAAAGCCTTACTGAATTCCATGTAGATTTCATCAACTGCACTACCCTCATCCACACACCTAGTAACCCCTTCGAGAAATTCAATCAATTTATATAGACATGATCTCCCTCTGACAAAGCTATGCTGGCTATCCTTGCCTCTCCAAGTGGAGAGTAATTCTGTCCTCAGAAATTTTCCCATTAATTTCCCTACCACTGTTGTTACGCTCACTGGCCTGTAATTCACTGCTTTATCCCTACTATCCTTCTTGAATAATGGCACTACGTTAGCTGTCCTCCAATCCTCTGGTTCTAATGAGGGTGAGGAACCGAACGAAATTAATGTAAGCAGAGCAAAATTACTGGAGAAACTAATGGGAATATAAGTTGACAAATCCCCTGGACCTGATGACCTACATCCTAGGGTTCTAAAAGAGGTGGCTGAAGAAATAGTGGATGCGTTGCATTTGATCTTCCCTAGATTCTACAATGGTCCCAGCGGATTGGAAGGTCGCAATGGTGGGAGAGAGAAAACAGGGAAGTACAGGCCAGTTAGCCTGACATCAGTCATCAGGAAAATGCTGGGATCCATTGTTAAGGAAATGGCATCAAGTCACTTAGAACATCATAACATGATTAGGCAGAATCAACATGGTTTTATGAAAGGGAAATCGTGTTTGACAAATATATTAGAATTTTTTGAGGATGTAACTAACAGTGTAGATTAACGGGAACCAGTGGATGTAGTATATGTTACTTTTAGAACAGAGAAGCTTAATATACATAGAATGATACAATCCTAGACATTTATGGCACAGAAGGAGTTATTTCAGCCCATCGATTCTGTGCTGGTTGCAAAAGTGCTATCAACCCTAACTCCACTCGTCAGCACTTGTTCCGTAGTCCTGTAGGTTGTGGCACTTCAAGTGCACATGCAAGTACTTTCTAAATGTGATGAGAGTTTTTGCCTCTACCACCCTTTCCAGCAGTGAATTCCAGAGCCCCACCGCCCTCTGGGTGAAAAGGTTCGCCTCATCTCCCCTCTAATGCTTCTACCAATTACTTTAAATCTATTCCCCTGTTTATTGACCTATCTGCGAAGGGAAATGTGTCCTTCCTATCCACTCTAACGAGGCCCTTCATAATTGTATTCACCTCAATTAAATCTCCTGCTCTGTTCCAAAGAAAACAACTCCAGCCTATCCAATCTTTCCTCATAGCTAAAATTCAACAGTCACAGAATCACAGAATCACAGAAACCCCACAGTGCAGATAGAGGCCATTTCGGCCCATCGAGCCTGCACCGACACATATCCCACCCGATCCCTGTAACCCCATGTATTTAATCCCCCTAACACTAAGGGTCAATTTTTATCATAGCCAATCAACCTAACCCGCACATTTTTGGACTGTGGGAGGAAACCGGAGCACCCGGAGAAAACCCACGCAAACACGGGGAGAATGTGCAAACTCCACACAGACAGTCGCCCGAGGCTGGATTCGAACCCGGGTCTCTGGTGCTGTGAGGCAACAGTGCTAACCACTATGCCACCGTGCTGGCAACAAAATCATAAATCTCCTCTGTACCCTCTCTAGTGCAATCACATCATCTGTAATGTGATGACTGGACTGTACACAGTACTGTAGCTGTGGTTAAACTTGTGTTTTTTTACAGTTCTAGCATAACCTCCCCGCTCTTAAAATCTATGTCTCGGCTAATAAATGAAAGTGCCCTGTATGCCTTCTGAACCACATCATCTACCTCTCCTGATACCTTCAGGGATCTGTGGACATTAACTCCAATGTCCCTCTGTTGCACTACATTTCTCATTACCCCTACCATTTATTGTGCATCCCCTTGACTTGCTAGCCCTCCTCAAGTGCATTATCTCTCACCTCTCTGGATTGATTCCATTTGCCAATTTTCTGCCCACCAGACCAGTCCATTGATATCTTCCTGCAATCTACAGCTTCCTTCTTCATTATCAACCACACGGCCAATTTTGTGTCATCAGCAAACTTCTTAATCGTGGCTCCAAAACAGAAGTCTAAATCATTGATCTATACCAAAAAAAGGGACCTGGTACTGAGCCCTGCGGAAGTCCACTGAAAACAGTCTTCCAGTCACAAAAATATCTGTCGATCATTACCCTTTGCTTCTTGACACTGAGCCAATTTAGGATCCAACTTGTCACTTTCCCTTGGATGCCATGGGTTTTTACTTTTTGACCAACCTTTCATGTGGGACCTTGTTAAAGGTGTTGCTAATACCTAGATGAACTACATCAAATGCACTACCCTCATCGGCCCTCCTCATTGAAATCTCAAAAAATTGAATCAAGTTACTCATGCACAGCCTTCCCTTGACAAATCCATGCTGTCTGTCCTTGATTAATCCAGGACATTTTAAAAGCCGATTTATATTGGCCAGCAGATCTTTCGCAATAATTTTTTACCACCGAGGATAGGCTGACTGGCCTGTAATTACTCGGTCTATCCCTTTCTCCCTTTTAATCAATGGTACAAGGTTAGCAGTCCTCCAGTCTTCCTGACCATATCAGCAGCCAGAGAGGATTGGAAAATGTTGGTCTGAGCCTCCGCTATATCCTCCTTTGCCTCTCTTAACAGCCTGGGATACATTTCATCTAGCCCTCGTGATTTAGCTATTTCCAAAGATACAGAACCCCTTAATGTTTCCTCTCACTAAGTTTATCACATCTAATATTTCACACTCCTCCTCCTTAACTACAATGTCTACATCGTGCCTCTCTGCTCTGAAGACAGATAAAATATTTATTAGGTCCACGTCTTCCGCTTTCACATTCATGTTACCTCTTTGGTCTCTAATAGGCCCAATCCTTCCTTAGTAATCCTCTTGATCTTTATGTATTTATAAAACATCTTTTTGGCCTTAATTGTACTTTGCCAATATTTTTGATGCCCTCCCTGTGCTTTCCTAACTACCTTTTTTTAAATTCACCTCTGCACTTTCTATACTCATCTCGGCTTTCTGTTGTATTGAGCACTCCGTATCTGTCAATTGCTTCTCTTTTTTGCCTTACACTACCCTGTATGCTCCTTTCCATTCAGTGGGCTCTACATTTGGGAGTCCCTTCCTTTTATATTTTTGGGAACATATTTGTTCTGAAGCCTGACTATCTCCTCTTTGACTGCCTCCCATTGCTCTGACACTGATTTGCCTTCAAGTAGCTGTTTCCAATCCTTTTTTGTAAAATCATATCTCAGCTTAGTAAAATTGGCCTTTCCCCAATTGAGAACTTCTACACCTGGTCTATCATTGTCCTTTTCCATAAGGGGAGATTCAATATAGATATTGAAAATCATGCTGGCTTTTGATAGAGTAAGTCAGTTTCCAGTGGCAGAATGATGGGTAACCAGAGGGCAAAGATTGAAGCTAATTGTTAAAAGAACTGGAGGCGAGATGATGAGAACTTTCTTTACGCAGCGAGTTGTTGCGATCTGGAATGCACTGTCTGAGAACGTGGTGGAAGCAGATTCAATAGTAACTTTTGAAAGGGATTTGTAAAATTAGTTGAAGGGGAAGATTTACAGGACGCTGGCTAAAGAGTAGGGCTACTTAGATAGCTGTTTCCAAGAGAGGGCACGGACACATTGGGCCGAATGGTCTCTTCCTGTGCTGTGCCATTCGATGATTCTTTGAGCAAGAGAAAGAGAGTGAGAAGAGAGAGAAAGAAAACGAGAAAGAAAAATAGAGACAGAATGACTGGGAGAGGTGCAGAGGGAAAGGCATTAACTTTAAAATGGGAATTGGATAAAGACTTGAAGGGGAACAATTTGCGGGACTATGGGAAAAGAGTAGGTAATGGGACTAATTGTAGGGGTGAGGCCAAGGTGGGATTAGATTTTAAGGATGAGGATATTAAAATCGAGTTGTTGCCGGAACGGGAGCAAATGTTGGTCAGTGAGCACTGGTGTGATGGGTGAATGGAACATCGTGCGTATTTGGATATGGGCAGCAGAGTTTTGGATGAGCTCCAGTTTTAGGTGGAAGTCAGCATGACTGGTGGTTCAGAAGATATGAGTTCGGAACTCAGCTCAGGGACAAAGAAATTGCCGAGGTTGCAAACAGCTTGGTTCAGCCTCAGACATTGACCAGGCAGGGGGGCTGAATCGATAGATAGAGAATGGAGTTTGTGACGAGGACAGAAGACAATGGCTTTCCTCTTCCCACGATTTAAATGACAAATAGTAATACAGTGAAACGTGTTTTACAGATCCAATTTCTGGATATAGAGACCTACCAAGGACACCATCAGCAGCAAAGAATGAAGAATAGTAATACAGTTAGCAAAGGTTCGCAGAGATAATAGTTGGATAGAGACACTTACCAGGAACAACAACCGCAGCAAGGAGCGGTGAGTAAATGACAAGAACAGTATTACAGTAAAACATGCTTAACAGAAGAGCTGGACAGAGAGTCTTACCAGGAACACCTACAGCAGCAAGGAGGGGATAATAAATGTATTGAATAAACTGAAGTGCCAAAAGCATCCGACCATCTAATGATAATTCATCATAATGTTCTGAAAGATATTCAAGCACCCAGGACAAAGACCTCGCCATTGTTGTAACATTCCAATCTACTGTTCTCAGATTCAGACCAATTGTTGTAACATTCCAATCTACTGTTCTCAGATTCAGACCCATTGTTGTAACATTCCAATCAACTGTCCTCAGATTCCGACCCATTGTTGTAACATTGCAATCTACTGTTCTCAGATTCTGACTCGCTCTCTCTGTGGATCAGCGCACTGATCCCTGTCAGTGCTGGAGGTGATGCTCTCACTGACACTATGGGATAACACATTGAAATGAGTCCCTTATTAATAGAAGAGGGAAACCCTGCACTGATACAATTAGGGTCCATGGAGACTGATATTAATTACAGTCACTTAACAAACAGATTCAGTTAACCCGTGGAGACTGACATTAATTACAGTCACTGAACAAACAGCTTCAGTTCACCCATGGGGACTGACATTAATTACAGTCACTGAACAAACAGATTCAGTTAACCCCTTTCAATCCAGCACTCTTTGTACCACAGTAAAGTAGAACATTGGCCTGGTCCGGATGGGATATATGAGGGATGCTGAGGGAAGGAATGGTGGAAATAGCACACGCTCTGGCCAGAATATTTTACGCATCCTTGGATATGGGAGTTGTATCAGAGGACTGGAGGGTTGCAAATGTTACAACCTGTTTAAAAAGGGAGAGAGGGATAAACCCTGTAACTGCAGGCCAGTCACTAACGCCAGTGGTGGGGAAACAACTAGAGGCAATTTCCCGGAGAAAATGATCTGTCTTTGGAAAAAATATGGATTAATAAATGACAACCAGCACAGATATGTTAACGGCAAAGTGTGTCTGACAAAACTGATTGAGTTCTGTGATGATTAACGGAAAGGGTTAATGAGGGTAGTGTAGTTCTTGTTGTGTGTATGGACTTTAAAAATGCATTTCATAAAGTGCAATTGAATAGATTTGTTAGGACCAAAGCGACAGTGGCAGTGGGGATCTGACATTGGCTAAGGGAGAGAAAACAGATAGTAACGTTGAATGGTTTTTGTTCAGACTGGAGAGAAGTGTACAATGGTAAACCCTTGGGGTCGCTATTCGGACCACTGCACTGTTTGATATATATTAATGATATAGACTTATATAAATGGCATAATTTACACGTTTGCAGGTGACACAAAACTCCTGTAGTAAACACTGAGCGGGATAGTAGTAGGATTCACGAGGACATAGACAGACTGGTGAAATGAGCAAAGTGATAAAAGTTGTCATCGATACTGCTATTAAGTGATACTTACACTCCAATAACCTGCTCACCTATGCTCAGTTTGCGTTCCCCCAGGACCACTCCTCTCCAGACCTCATTACAGCTTTGGTCCCAACATGGTCAAAAGAGCTGAATTCCAGAGGTGAGGCGAGAGTGACAGCTCTTGACATCAAGGCAGAATTTGAATAAGTGTGGCATAAAGGAGCCCTCGGAAAATTGAAGTCAATGGGAAGCAGGGGGAAAACTCTCCACTGGCTCGAGTCATATCCAGCACTAAGGAAGATGGTTGTGGTTTGTGGATGACAATCATCACAGCCCCAGGATTTCGCTGCATGAGTACATCGGGGCAGTGACCTAGGCCCAAACATCTTCAAGTACTTCATCAATGACATTCCCTTCATCCGATGGTCAGAAGTGGGGATATTCGCTGATGATTGCTCAGTGTTCTTTTCCATTCGCAACTCCTCAGATAATGAAGCATGTTATGGAGCTTGAGACAGAGCTTCAGACACTGCGACACATCAGGGAGGGGGAGAAGTTCCTGGACTCTATGTTTCAGGAGATGGTCACACCTATGAAGTTAATTACTGCAGATGTAGTCCGTGGTCAGGGACAGGACGGTGTGACTACGAGTGAGGAAGGTACAGGGATCCAGGATGTAGTGTTGAAGGAGACGCAGCCCTTGTTCTTGTCCAGCAGGATCGAGGTTCTTACTCCCTGTGAGGGCGGGAGCGGGGACTGCAGGGAGGATGAGCAACCTGGCCACAGCACCGTGGTACAGGGGGCCATTCAAGTGGAGGGAGTAAAAAGAAATGTTGTAGTGGTAGGGGATAGTATCATTAGGGGGATAGATAGGGTTCTCTGCAGTCAAGAGCGGGAGTCCCGAAGGCTGTGTTGCCTACCCGGTGCGAGGGTTAAGGACATCTCTTCTGGGCTGGAAAGAAACTTGGAGTGGGAGGGGGAGGATCCAGTTGTCGTGGTCCATGTTGGTACAAACGACGTAGATAGGACAAGGAAGACGGTTCTGTTAAAGGAGTATGAGCAGCTAGGGGTCAAATTAAAAAACAGAACCTCAAGGGTAATAATCTCTGGGTTATTACCTGAGCCACGAGCGAATATGGCTAGGATAAATAAAATTAAAGAGATAAATGCGTGGCTCAAAGACTGGTGTGGGAGAAATGGGTTTTGCTTCTTGGGACACGGGCACCAATACTGGGACAGGAGGGAGCTGTTCCATTGGGACGGACTCCACTTGGCCAGTGCTGGGACTAGAGTCCTGGCGAATCATATAACTAGGGCTGTAGAGAGGGCTTTAAACTAATTAGTGGGGGGGAGGTTACTAGAGTGCAAATAATAGAAATGACAACAGAGAAGGTCATAGACTTAGGTAGCAGTGGGGGAATTAAAAAACAGAATGTGTCAGGAAGGGACAGAAGGTATGGAGCAAAAAGTAAAGTACTAAAAAGGGAAAAAACAGGAACTAAGTGTTACAAAACATATTTGAAAGTTCTTTATCTGAATGCACGTAGCATTCGTAACAAAATGAATGAGTTAAGGGCACAAATAACGACATATGGGTATGATCTTGTGGCCATTACAGAAACATGGCTGCAGGGTGACCATGACTGGGAATTAAACATACCAGGTTATTTAACAATCAGGAAGGACAGGCAGGAAGGGAGAGGAGGTGGGGTGGCTATGTTAATAAAGGGAGGAATCACTATAATACAGAGAAATGATATTGGGTCAAAGGAGCAGGATAGTGAAACAGTTTGGGTGGAGATAAGGAATAATAAGGGGAAAAAAACACTAGTGGGTGTAGTCTATAGGCCTCCGAACAGTTGCAACTCTGTTGGACGGAGTATTAATCAGGAAATAGTTGAGGCTTGTAATAAGGGAGCAGCTATAATTATGGGGGATTTTAATTATCATATTAACTGGACAAATCAAATTGGGCAGAGCAGCCTTGAGGATGAGTTCATTGAGTGTATTAGGGATGGGTTTCTTGAGCAGTATGTAACTGAACCGACCAGGGGGCAAGCAACCTTAGATTTGGTCCTGTGTAATGAGACAGGATTAATTAAAAATGTCCTAGTAAAGGATCCCCTTGGAATGAGTGACCATAACATGGTTGAGTTCCATATTCAATTAGAGGGTGAGAATGTTGGATCTTAAACAAGCTTGCTGAGCTTGAATAAAGGAGACTATGAAGGTATGAGAGCGGAATTGATTAGAGTGGACTGGGAAAATAGATTAAAGGGTAAGATGGTACATGATCAGTGGTGTACATTTAAGGAGTTACTTTACAACTTCCAAAAAATATATATTCCACTGAGGAAAAAAGGGTGTAAAAGAAAAGATAGCCATCCGTGGCTAAGTAAAGTAATTAAGGATAGTATTCGACTAAAAACAAGGGCATATAAGGTAGCCAAATCTAGTGGGAGGATGGAAGATTGGGAAGTCTTTAAAAGACAGCAAAAAATAACTAAAAGATTGATTAAGAAAGGGAAGATAGATTATGAAAGTAAATTAGCAAAAAATATAAAAACAGACAGTAAAAGTTTCTATAGTTATATAAAAAGAAAAAAGGTGGCTAAAGTAAATGTTGGTCCCTTAGAGGATGAGACCGGGAAATTAATGGTGGAGATGGAGATGGAGATGGCAAAAACACTGAACAATTATTTTGTATCAGTCTTTACAGTAGAGGACACTAAGAATATCCCAACACTGGACAAACAGGGGGCTCCAGGGGGGGAGGAACTAAATAGGATTAAAATCACTAAGGAAGTGGTACTTGGTAAAATAATGGGACTCAAGGCGGATAAATCCCCTGGACCTGATGGCTTGCATCCTAGGGTCTTGAGGGAAGTAGCGGTAGGGATTGTGGATGCATTGGTAATAATTTTCCAAAACTCACTGGACTCAGCAAAGGTCCCGGCAGATTGGAAAACTGCTAATGTAACACCCTTATTTAAAAAGGGTAGTAGGCAGAAGGCTGGAAACTATAGACCTGTTAGCCTAACATCTGTGGTTGGTAAAATGTTAGAGTCCATTATTAAGGAGACAGTAACGGGACATTTGGATAAACATAATTTAATAGGACAAACTCAGCATGGTTTCATGAAGGGGAAGTCATGTTTGACAAATTTGCTGGAGTTTTTTGAGGAAGTAACATACAGGGTGGATAAAGGGGAACCAGTGGACGTAGTGTATTTAGACTTCCAAAAGGCATTTGACAAGGTGCCACACAAAAGATTATTGCTCAAGATAAAAAATCACGGGCTTGGGGGTAATATTCTGGCGTGGGTGGAGGATTGGCTCTCTAACAGAAAGCAGAGAGTTGGGATAAATGGTTCGTTCTCAGATTGGCAACCAGTAACTAGTGGTGTTCCGCAGGCATCAGTGCTGGGTCCCCAACTCTTTACAATCTATATTAACGATTTGGAGGAGGGGACCGAGTGTAACATAGCAAAGTTTGCAGATGATACAAAGATGGGACGGAAAGTAGTGAGTGAGGAGGACATAAAAAACCTGCAAAGGGACATAGACAGGCTAAGTAAGTGGGCAGAGATTTGGCAGATGGAATACAATACTGGAAAGTGTGAGGTTATGCACTTTGGCAGGAAAAATCATAGAGCAAGTTATTAACTTAATGGCAAGAATCTGGAAAGTACTAAAGTACTGTAGTACAAAGGGATCTGGGGGTCCTGGTGCACGAAACTCAAAAAGTTAGTATGCAGGTGCAGCAAGTGATCAAGAAGGCCAATGGAATGTTGGCTTTTATTGCTAGGGGGGTGGAATATAAAAACAGGCAGGTATTGCTGCAGTTGTACAAGGTATTGGTGAGACCGCACCTGGAATACTGCATACAGTTTTGGTGTCCATACTTAAGAAAAGACATACTTGCTCTCGAGTCAGTACAAAGAAGGTTCACTCGGTTAATCCCGGGGATGAGGGGGTGGTCATTTGAGGAGAGGTTGAGTAGATTGGTACTCTACTCATTGGAGTTCAGAAGAATGAGAGGCGATCTTATTGAAACATATAAGATTGTGAAGGGGCTTGATCGGGTGGATGCGGTGAGGATGTTCCCAATGATGGGTGAAACTAGAACTAGGGGGCATAATCTTAAAATAAGGGGCTGCTCTTTCAAAACTGAGATGAGGAGAAACTTCTTCACTCAGAGGGTGGTAGGTTTGTGGAACTTGCTGCCCCAGAAAGCTGTGGAAGCTACATCATTAAATAAATTTAAAACAGAAATAGATAGTTTCCAGGAAGTAAAGGGAATTAAGGGTTACGGGGAGCGGGCAGGAAATTGGACATGAGTCTAGGTTCGGAATGGTCATGGCCCTGTGGGTAGTGGAGTGGGCCCAGGGGCCGTGTAGCCTGGTTCTGCTCCTACTGTGTTCTAATTCTGTGTTAGATTTCAGGAGATGGTTTTATTCCTGTTCCTGGCTGGGGTGGAAATCGCCTTTACAGAAGGTAAGTACTGTAGAAAATATAGGGACCGAGTGATCTCCTGGAAGAATTTCGATCGCCTTGATGGGTCGGAGAGGAATTTCCCAGATTTTTTTCTCCCAAATTGGCCATTGGGTCTTTATCTGGTTTTTCGCCTCTCCCGGGAGATCACATGGGTTTGGGTGGATGCACAGTGATAGAAGATTTGAGGTTAGGATCAGATCAGCCATGATCTTATTGAATGGTGGAGCAGGCTCGAGGGGCCGATTGGCCGACTCCTGCTCCTATTTCTTATGTTCTTATGTTCTTATTTTCATTCCATGCCCGCATGCAGCAAGACCTGGATGACATTCAGCCTTGGGCTGATAAGTGAAAAGTAATAATCACACCACACAAGTGCCAGGCAATGACAATCTCCAACAAGAGACACATCCCCTAACATTCAATGGGATTTCCATCGCCAAGTACGCCACCATCAGTATCCTGGGATGTGCCATTGACCAGAACCTTAACTGGACCAGCCATATAAATACTGTGGCTTAAAGAGCAGGTCAAGGCTGGGTGTTCTGCGGCGAGTGACTGACCTCCTGACTCCACAAAGCCTTTCTATAATCTACAAGGCACACGTCAGGAATGTAAAGGAATGCTCTCCACTTGTCTCGGTGAGTGCAGCTCCAACAACATTTAAGAAGCTCGACATCATCCAGGACAAACCAGCCCACTTGATTGGTACCCCATCCAGCACCTTAAACATTCACTCCCTCCACCACAGGCGTACCGTGGTTGCAGTGTGCACCATCTACAAGATGCACTGCAGCAACTTGCCAACGTTTCTTTGGCAGCACCTCCCAAACCCATGGCCTCTACCACCTAGAAGGACAGGGGTAGCAGGAGCATGGGAAGACCAGCACCTGTAACTTTACCTCCAAGTCACATACCATCCTGACTTGGAAGTATATCGCCATTCCTACATTGTCGTTGGGTCAAAATCCTGGAAGGCCCTCCATAACAGCACTCTTGGAGCACCTTCACCTCACGGACTGCAGCGGTTGAAGAAGGCGGCTCACCACTACCTTCTCAAAGGCAACTAGGGATGGGCAATAAATGCTAGCCATGCCAGCGATGGCCACATCCCACGAATTAATAAAAAAGAAAAAAAGAAAATTGAAGGCAGATGAAATTCCATAAATTGCATAGATTTTAGAATGGCTACTGCGGATTGGAATGTAGCAAATGTAGCCCCGCTATTTAAGAAAGGAGGGAGAGAGAACACGGGGAACTACAGACCAGTTATCCTGACACCAGTAGCAGGGAAATATATTATTAAGGACATGGTAATAGGACACTTAGAAAATCATAATAGGATTGGGCAGATTCAACACGGATGTATAAAAGGGAAATCCTGTTTGACGAATCTGTTCGAGTTTTTTGAGGTTGTAACCAGGAGAATAGATCAGGAAGAGTGAATAGATGTGGTGTATTTCGATTTTCAGAAGGCATTCGATAAGGTGCCACACAAGAGGTTTTTAAACAAAATGGGATTAGGGCTAATATACTAGCATGGTTTGAGGATTGGTTAACGGACAGAAAACAGAGAGTAGCAATAAACGGGTGATTTTCGGTTTGGCAGGCTGTAACTAGTGGGGTAATGCAAGGGTCAGTGCTTTGGCCTCAGCTATTCAGTCTATATCAATGATTTGGATGAGGGGACCAAATGCAATATATCCAAGTTTGCTGATGATACAAAGCTGTGTGGGAATGTAAGTTGTGTGGAGGATGTAAGGAGGCTTGAAGGAGATAAAGACAGGACAAGTGAATGGTCAAGAACATGGCAAATGGAATATAATGTGGAGAAATGTGCAGTTAGGAAAAATAGTTAAGCAGAGCATTTTATAGTTGGTGAGAGATTTGGAAATGTTGGTGTTCAGAGGTATCTGTGCATCCTTGTGCATGAATCACTGAAAGTTAAGATGCAGGTACAGCAGGCAATTAGGAAAGCAAATGGTATGTTGGAGTTTATTACAAGAGGATTTGAGTATAAGAGTAAAGACGTCTTACTGCAATTATATAGGGCCCTTGTGAGACCATACCTGGAGTATTGCATACTCCTTACCTAAGGAAGGATGTACTTGCCAAAGAGGGAGTGCAACGAAGGTTCACCAGACTGGTTCCTGGGATGGAGGGATTGTCCAATGACAACAGATTGTGTAGATTAGGCATACATTCTCTAGAATTCAGAAGAATGAGAGGTGATCTCAGGGAGACATATACAATTCTTACAGGGCTTGACAGGGTAGGGGCAGGGAGGTTGTTTATCCTGGCTGGGGAGTCTAGAACCAGGGTTCACAGTCTCAGAATAAGGGATCGGCCAGTTAGGTCCTAAATATGGAGAAATTTCTTCACTCGGAGGGTGGTGAATCTTTGCAATTATCTGGCACAGAGGTCTGTGGACGTACAGTCACTGAGTATATTCAAGACAGAGATTGATAGATTTTTGGATATTAAGGGAAGCAAGGGACATGGGGATAGTCAGCAAAGTGGAGTTGAGGTAGAAGATCAGCCACGATCTTAGTGAATGGCGGAGCAGAATCAATGGGCCGAATGGTCTATTCCTGCTCCAATTTCTTATGTTCCTATGCTCTAACTCTCACTATCTATCCCTGTCTTTCTCTTCCCTTTATCTCTCTGCCTCTCTCCACCGCTCTGTCTGTCTCTGTCTCTAGCTCGCACCCGTCTGCCTGTCTCTCTGTTTCTATTTCTTCCTCTGCCCACGCTATTTGTTTCTCTTTCTCTCTGCATCTCTGCCTGTCTCTGGCCCTCTCTATGTCACTCCCTATGGCCCTCCCAATGTCCATCACAATATTTTGCTCTATGTCTCGCTCTATGTTTCAGACCATGTCCCTCTCAATTTATTCCTGATTTTAATGGCTCCAGCATTGTTGGCCATGCCTTCAGCTGCCTGGTCCCTAAGCTCTGGAATTCTGTCGGTAAACCTCTGTGCCTCTCTCTCCTTCATCAAGACACTCCATAAAACCTACCTCTTTTACCAAGCTTTTGGTTATCTGACCAAATACCTCCTTATGTGTCTCCATCTCAAATGTTGTTTGATAGCACCCCTGTGAAGCACTGTGGGACGTTCTACTACTTTAAAGGCGCTATATAATTACAAGTTGTTGTTGTTGTTTAATGCTTATGTCCAATTTAAGAATTAACAATATACTTTACTCTTTGTTTATTGGCCATCATACCCAATTTAACAAAAAAAGGTGACAGTTTAACTCTGTGTAATGGTTATCATACCCAATTTAACAATTAACAGTGTAACAGTTATACCCTGTGTAATGGTTATCATACCCAATTTAACAATTAAAGGTGACAGTTTTACCCTGTGTATTGGTTATCATACCCAATTTAACAATTAACCATGACAGGGTTACCCAGTCCAAAGATGTGCAGGTTAGGTTGATTTGGCTATGATAAAATTGACCCTTAGTGTTAGGGGATTAAATACGTGGGGTTACGGGGATAGGGTGGGATATGTGTCGGTGCAGGCTCGATGGGCCGAAATGGCCTCTATCTGCACTGTGGGGATTCTGTGATTCTGTGATTCTGTGTATTGGTTATCATACCCAAATTAACAATTAGCTGTGACAGTTTTACCCTGTGTATTGGTTATCATACCCAATTTAACAATTAACTGTGACAGTTTTACCCTGTGTATTGGTTATCATACCCAATTTAACAATTAACTGTGACAATCTTACACTGTGTATTGGTTATCACACCCAATTTAACAATTAACTAACTTATGCACTAGTGTATTATTTAACATGTCAAATTTAAATGACTGTAGCTCTTGTTTCCCATCTGTTGTTTAATATGTCCATTTTTACAATTAATTGCAATGTGCTGAATAAAATAATAAATAAGAGCAGGAGTAGATCATGCAGCCTCTCGAGCGTGCTCTGCAACCTGTGTATTAGTTTTCAAGTCCAATGTATCAATAAACTGTGCCATTGTTCCTCGGTGTTTTCGTCAGCACTTTCAATCTAAAACCATTTCTACAACAACAACAATAACTTGTATTTATATTGTGCCTTTAATGTAAAAAAAAGTCCCAAGGCGCTGCCCGGGAATATTTTAAGTCACAAAAGTGACACCTATCCAACATAAGGATAAATTAGGGCAGGTGACCAAAAGCTTGGTCAAAGAGGTAGGTTTTAACAAGCGTCTTAAAGGAGGAAAGAGAGGCAGCGAGGCAGAAAGGTTTAGTCAGGGAATTCCAGCGCTGAGGGCCTAGGCAACAGCACGCACGGCCAACAAAGGTTGAGCGATTATAATCAGGGAAGCTCAAGAGGGCAGAATTAGAGGAGTGCAGATATCTCGTGGGGTTATGGGGCTGAAGAAGATTACAGAGATAGGAAGGGGTGAGGCCATGGAGGGGTTTGAAAACAAGGAAGAAAATTTTGAAATTGAAGTGCAGCTTAACCGGGAGCCAATTTAGGTCAGCAAGCACAGGGATGATATGCGAACGGGACTTGGTGTGATTTAGGACACATGCAGCAGAGTTTTGGATGACCTCAAGTTTACATAGGGTGGAATGTGGGAGGCCAGCCAGGACTGCATTGGAATAGTTAAGTCTAGAGGTAACAAAGGCATGGAT
This sequence comes from Somniosus microcephalus, assembly GCF_052327205.1. Taxonomy (NCBI): domain Eukaryota; kingdom Metazoa; phylum Chordata; class Chondrichthyes; order Squaliformes; family Somniosidae; genus Somniosus; species Somniosus microcephalus. Next base: position 35,120,654 of record NW_028225181.1, on the reverse strand, counting down.
GAGGGTTTCAGCAGCGAATGAGATGAGGCAAGGGCGGAGACGGGTGATGTTATGGAGGTGGAAGTAGGCGGTCTTTGTTATGCTGCGGATATGTGGTCGGAAGGTCATTTCAGGGTCAAATATGACACCAATGTTGTGAACAGTGCGGTTCAGCCGCAGACAGATGTTAGGACGTGGGATGTAGTCAGTGGCAAGGGAACTCAGTTCGTGGCGGGGACCACAATCAATGGCTTCGGTCTCCCCAATATATAATTGGAGAAAATTTTAGCTCATCCAGAAATGTATGTCAGACAAGCATTCTGACAATATAGATACCGTGCAGGGGTCAAGGGAGGAGATAGTGAGGTAGAGCTGGGTGTCGTCAGCATACATGTGGAAACTGATGCCATGTTTTGTGATGATTTCACCAAGGGCAACATGTAGATGAGAAATCTCTAGCTCTGTTCCCCTCTGTGTTGTTTGTCATGTTCAAGATAACAATTAAGGATCAATTAATTCACCTGTATCTTGCTGAGCAAGCCCAATTTACCAATTAACTGGATCTTTATTCCTCTGCGTCTTAGTTATCAGGGAGAGCCAGCCCAGATTTGTTGAAGGCATATCATGTTTGACTAAACTGATTGGAAGTTTCGATGAAATAACATGGTTGATGGGGGCTGTATACGGACGTTCAAAAGACGTTTGATAAAATTATACACATGAGGGTTGTTAGCAAAATTTAAGCCCAGGGGTTATAAAGGTCAGTAGCAGCATGGATACAAAACCGGATCAGGCACAGAAAACACAGAATTGTGCTGAATGGCTGTCTTTCGGCTGGAGGGAGGTATACAGTGGAGTTCCCCATGGTTCATTACTGGGGGCTGGAGGAGGGAATACAGTGGAGTTCCCCAGGGTTCATTACTGGGGGCCGGAGGGAGGTATACAGTGGAGTTCCCCATGGTTCATTACTGGGGGCTGGAGGGGAGAATACAGTGGAGTTCCCCAGGGTTCATTACTGGGGGCTGGAGGGGGGAATACAGTGGAGTTCCCCATGGTTCATTACTGGGGGCTGGAGGAGGGAATACAGTGGAGTTCCCCAGGGTTCAGTACTGGTGGCTGGAGGGGGGAATACAGTGGAGTTCCCCAGGGTTCAGTACTGGTGGCTGGAGGGGGGAATACAGTGGAGTTCCCCAGGGTTCATTACTGGGGGCTGGAGGATGGAATACAGTGGAGTTCCCCAGGGTACATTACTGGGGGCTGGAGGGGGGAATACAGTGGAGTGCCCCAGGGTTCAGTGCTGGGGGCTGGAGGGGGAATACAGTGGAGTTCCCCAGGGTTCTTTACTGGGGGCTGGAGGGGGGAATACAGTGGAGTGCCCCAGGGTTCATTACTGGGGGCTGGAGGGGGGAATACAGTGGAGTTCCCCATGGTTCATTACTGGGGGCTGGAGGGAGGAATACAGTGGAGTGCCCCAGGGTTCATTACTGGGGGCTGGAGTGAGGTATACAGTGGAGTTCCCCATGGTTCATTACTGGGGGCTGGAGGAGGGAATACAGTGGAGTTCCCCAGGGTTCATTACTGGGGGCTGGAGGGAGGAATACAGTGGAGTGCCCCAGGGTTCATTACTGGGGGCTGGAGGGGGAATACAGTGGAGTTCCCCAGGGTTCATTACTGGGGACTGGAGGGGGGAATACAGTGGAGTGCCCCATGGTTCATTACTGGGGGCTGGAGGAGGGAATACAGTGGAGTTCCCCAGGGTTCATTACTGGGGGCTGGAGTGAGGTATACAGTGGAGTTCCCCATGGTTCATTACTGGGGGCTGAAGGGGGGAATACAGTGGAGTTCCCCATGCTTCATTACTGGGGGCTGGAAGGAGGTATACAGTGGAGTTCCCCAGGGTTCATTACTGGGGGCTGGAGGAGGGAATACAGTGGAGTCCCCCATGGTTCATTACTGGGGGCTGGAGGGGGGAATACAGTGGAGTTCCCCATGGTTCATCACTGCGGGCTGGAGGGGGGAATACAGTGGAGTTCCCCATGGTTCATTACTGGGGGCTGGATGGGGGAATACAGTGGAGTTCCCCAGGGTTCATTACTGGGGGCTGGAGGGGGGAATACAGTGGAGTTCCCCATGGTTCATTACTGGGGGCTGGAGGAGGGATTACAGTGGAGTTCCCCATGGTTCATTACTGGGGGCTGGAGGAGGGAATACAGTGGAGTTCCCCAGGGTTCAGCACTGGGGGCTGGAGGGGGGAATACAGTGGAGTGACCCAGGGTTCAGTACTGGGGGCTGGAGGGAGGTATACAGTGGAGTGCCCAAGGGTTCATTATTGGGGGCTGGAGGGGGGAAATACAGTGGAGTTCCCCATGGTTCATTACTGGGGGCTGGAGGGGGGAATACAGTGGAGTTCCCCAGGGTTCAGTACTGGGGGCTGGAGGAGGGAATACATTGGAGTTCCCCATGGTTCAGTACTGGGGGCTGGAGGGAGGTATACAGTGGAGTTCCCCAGAGTTCAGTACTGGGGGCTGGAGGAGGGAATACAGTGGAGTTCCCCGTGGTTCATTACTGGGGGCTGGAGGGAGAGAATACAGTGAAGTTCCCCAGGGTTCATTACTGGGGGCTGGAGGGAGGTATACAGTGGAGTTCCCCATGGTTCATTACTCGGGCTGGAGGGGGGAATACAGTGGAGTGCCCCAGGGTTCATTACTGGGGGCTGGAGGTGGGAATACAGTGGAGTGCCCCATGATTCTTTACTGGGGGCTGGAGGGGGGAATACAGTGGAGTTCCCCATGGTTCATTACTGGGGGCTGGAGGGGGGAATACAGTGGAGTTCCCCAGGGTTCAGTACTGGGGGCTGGAGGGAGGTATACAAAGGATTTCCCCAGGGTTCAGTACTAGGTGCTGGAGGGAGAGAGACAGTGGATTTCCTCAGTCTTCAATACTGGGGTCTGGAGGGATGTATACAAAGGAGTTCCCCAGTTTTCAGTACAGGGGCTGGAGGAAGGTATACAGTGGAGATCGCCAGTGTTCAATACTGGGGGCTGGAGGGATGTATTAAGTGGAGTTCCCCAGGGTTCAGTACTGGGGGCTGGAGTGAGGTATACAGTGGAGTTCCCCAGGGTTCAGTACTGGGGGCTGGACGGAGGTATAGAGTGGAGTTCCCCATCGTTAAGTACTGGGAGCTGGAGGGAGGTATACAGTTGAGTTCGCCAGCGTTCAGTACTAGGCGCTGGAGGGAGGTATACAGTGGAGTTCCCCAGGTTTCAGTACTGCGAGCTGGAGGGAGGTATACAGTGGAGTTCCCCAGGGTTCAGTACTAGGGGCTGGAGGGAGGTATACAGTGGAGTTCCCCAGGTTTCAGTACTGCGAGCTGGCGGGAGGTATACAGTGGAGTTCCCCAGGTTTCATTCTTGGGGGCTGGAGGGAGGTGTACAGTGGAGTTCCCCATGGTTCAGTGCTGGGGGCTAGAGGGAGAGAAAGAGTGGAGTTCCACAGGGTTCAGTACTCGGGGCTGGAAGGAGGTAAATATTGGAGTTCCACAGGGTTCAGTATTGGGACTGGAGGGATGTATACAGTGGGGTTCCCCTGCGTTCAGTACTGGTGGCTGGAGGGAGATATACAAATGAGTTCCCCAGGATTCAGTAATAGGTGCTGGAGGGAGAGAAACAGTGGACTTCTCCAGGGTTCAGTACTGTGGGCTGGAGGGAGATATGCCGTGGAGTTCCCTAGGATTCAGTACTGGGTGCCGGAGGGAGGTAGACAGTGAGTTCCCCAGGTTTCAATACTAGGTGGTGGAGGGAGGTATACAGTGGAGTTCCCCAGGGTTCAACACCGGGGGCCGGAGGGAGGTATACAGTGGAGTTCCCCAGGGTTCATAACTGGGGTATGGAGGGAGGTATATAGTGGAGTTCCCCAGGGTTCAGTACTGGGGGCTGGAGGGAGGTATACAGTGGATTTCCCCAGGGTTCAGTATTCGGGTCTAGAGGGAGGTATACATTGGAGTTCCACAGGGTTCAGTACTGGGGGCTGGAAGGAAGTATACAGTGGAGTTCCCCAGGGTTCAGTACTGGGTGCTGGAGGGAGGTATACAGTGGAGTTCCCCAGGGTTCAGTACTGGGGGTCGCAGGGAGGTATACAGTTGAGTCCCACAGGGTTCAGTCCTGAGGTCTGGAGGGAGGTATGCAGTGGAATTTCCCAGGGCTCAGTACTGGGGGCTGGAGTGAGGTTTACAGTTGAGTTCCCCAAGGTTCAGTACTGGGGTCAAAAGGGATGTATACAGTGGAGTTCCCCATGTTTCAGTACCGGCTGCTGGAGGGAGGTATACAGTGGAGTTCCCCAGGGTTCAGTACTGGGGGCTGGAGGGAGGTATACAGTGGAGTTTCCCAGTGTTCAGCAGGGGGGCTGGGTGGAGGTATACAGTGGTTTTCTCAAGGGTTCAGTACTGGGGGATGGAGGGAGGTATATAGTGGTGTTCCCCAGGGTTCAGTACTGGGGGCTGGAGGGAGGTGTACAGTTGAGTTCCCCAGTGTTCAGTACTGGGGTCTGGAGGGGGGTAAAATATGAGTTCCCAGGGTTCAGTACGGTGGGCTGGAGGGAGGAATACAGTTGTGTTCCCCAGGGTTCAGTACTGAGGGCTGGAGCAAGGTATACAGTGGAGTTCCCCAGGGTTCAGTAGTGAGGGCTGGAGGGAGGTTTACAGTGGAGTTCCCCAGGGTTCAGTACTGGGGGCTTGAGCGAGGTATACAGTGGAGTTCCCCAGGGGTCAGTACTGGGGGCTGGAGGGAGGTATACAGTGGATTTCCCCAGGGTTTTGTGCTGGGGGCTGGAGGGAGGCATACAGTGGAGTTCCCCAGGTTTAAATACTGGGGGCTGGAGGGAGGTATACATTGGAGTTCCCCAGGGTTCAGTACCTCGGGCTCGGGGGAGGTATATAGTGGAGTTCCCCAGGGTTCAGTACTGGGCGCTGGAGGGATGTATACAGTGGACTTACCCAGGTTCTGGTACTGCGGGTCTTCAGGGAGAGAAACAGTGGAGTTCCCCAGGGTCCACGAATGGGGGCTGGAGGGAGGTTTGCAGTGGAGATCCCCAGGGCTCAGTACTGGGGGCTGGAGGGAGGTATACAGTGGAGAACCCCAGGGTTCATTACTGTGGGCTAGAGGGAGGTATACAGTGCCGTTCATCAGGGTTCAGTACTGGGAGCTGGAAGGATGTAAACAGTGGAGATACCCAGGGTTTAGTACTGGTGGCTGGAGGGAGGTATACAGTGCAGTTCCACAGGGTTCAGTACTGGGGGCTGTAGAGAGGTATACAGTGGCGTTCCCCATGATTCAGTACTGGGAGCTGGAGGGAGGTATACAGTGCAGTTCCACAGGGTTCAATACGGGGGCTAGAGGAAGGTTTACAGTGGAGTTCCCCAGAGTTCAGTACTGGGGCTGAAGAGAGGTATACAGTGGAGTTCCCCAGGTTTCAGTAGCAGGGACTGGAGGGATGTATACAGTGGAGTTCCCCAGGGTTGAGTACTGGTGGCTGGAGGGAGGAATACAGTGGACTTCCAAAGGGTTCAGTACTAAGAGCTGGAGGGAGGTATACCGTGGAGTTCCCCACGGTTCTGTACTGGGGGATGAAGGGATGTATACAGTGGAGTTCCCCAGTTTTCAGTACTGTGGGTTGGAGGGCGGTAAACAGTGGAGTCCCACAGGGATCAGACCTGGGGTCTGGAGGGAGGTTTACATGGCGGTTGCCCAGTGTTCTGTAATGGGGGATGAAGGGAGGTATACACTGCTGCTTCCCAGGGTTCAGTCCTGGGGGCTGCAGGGAGATAAACAGTGATGGTACTCAGTGCTCAGTAGCAGGGGCTGGAGGGAGGTATACATTGGAGTTCCCCATGGGTCAGTACTGGGGGCAGCAGGGAGAGAAACAGTGGAGTTCCCCAGGGTTCAGTACTGGGGGTTGGAGGGAGGTATACAGTGGAGTTCCCCAGGGTTCAGTGCTGGGGGCTGGAGGGAGGTATACAGTGGACATTCCCATGGTTCAGTACTGGGAGCTGGAGGGATGTATACAGTGGAGTTCCCAGGGTTCAGTACTGGAGTCTGCAGGGAGGTATACAGTGGAGTTCCCCAGGGTTCAGTGCTGGGGGCTGGATGTAGGTATACAGTGGGGTTCCCCAGGGTTCAGTTCTGGGTACTGGAGATAGGTATACAGTGGAGTTCCCCAGTGTTCAGTACTAGGTGCTGGAGGGAGGTATACAGTGGAGTTCCTCAGGGTTCAGTACTGCGGTCTGGAGAGAGGTATACATTGAGGTTCCTCAGGGCTCAGCACTGGGGGCTGGAGGGAGGTGTACAGTAGATTTCCCTAGGGTTCAGTACGAGGTGCTGGAGGGAGGTATACAGTGATGTTCCCCAGGGTTCAGTACTGGGGGCTGGAAGAAGTTAGACAGTGGAGTTCCCCAGGATTAATAACTGGAGGCTGGAGGGAGGCATATAGTGGAGTTCCCCAGGGCTCAGTAATGGGGGCTGGAGGGCGGTATATAGATGAGTTCCCCAGGGTTCAGTACTGGGGGATGAAGAGAGTTATACAGTGGAGTTCCCCAGGGTTCAGTACTGAGGGCTGGAGGGATGTATACAGTGGAGAACCACAGGGTTCAGCACTGGGGGCTGGAGGGGGGTTTACAGTGGAGTTCCCCAGGGTTCAGTACTGGGGGCTGGAGGGAAGTATACTGTGCAGTTCACCATGGTTCAGTACTGGGGGCTGGAGGGAGGTATACAGTGGAGTTCCCCAGAGTTCAGTGCTGGGGGCTGGAGGGAGGTATACAGTGGTGTTCCCCAGGGTACATTAATGGGGGCTGTAGGGAGTTATACAGTGGAGTTCTCCAGAGTTCAGTACTGTGGGCTGGAGGGAGGTATACAGTGGAGATACCCAGGGTTCAGTTCTGGGGGCTGGAGGGAAGTATACTGTGCAGTTCACCATGGTTCAGTACTGGGGGCTGGAGGGAGGTATACAGTGGAGTTCCCCAGAGTTCAGTGCTGGGGGCTGGAGGGAGGTATACAGTGGTGTTCCCCAGGGTACATTAATGGGGGCTGTAGGGAGTTATACAGTGGAGTTCTCCAGAGTTCAGTACTGTGGGCTGGAGGGAGGTATACAGTGGAGATACCCAGGGTTCAGTTCTGGGGGCTGGAGGGAGAGAAACAGTGGAGTACCCCAGGGCTCAGTACTGGGGGCTGGAGGGAGGTATACAGTGGAGTTCCCCAGGGTTCAATATTGGGGGCTGGAGGGAGGTATACAGTGGAGTTCCCCAGGGTTCAGTACTGGGGGCTGGAGGGAGGTATACAGTGGAGTTCCCCAGGGTTCAGTACCGGGGGCTGGTGGGATGTATACAGTGCAGTTTCCCAGGGTTCAGTACGGGGGCTGGAGGGAGATATACAGTGAAGTTCCCCAGGGTTCAGTACTGGGGCTGGAGCGAGGTATACTATGTAGCTCCCCAGGGTTCAGTAGCAAGGACTGGAGGGATGTATACACTGGAGTAACCCAGGGTTCAGCACTGGGGGCTGGAGGGTGGTATACAGTGGAGTTCCAAAGGGTTCAGTACGGAGAGCTGGAGGGAGGTATACATTGTAGTTCTCCAGGGTTCAGTACTGGGGGCTGGAGGGAGGTATACAGTGTAGTTCCCCTGGGTTCAGTACTGGGCGATGGAGGGAGGTATACAGTGGAGTCCCCCAGTTTTCAGAACTGGGGGCTGGAGGGCGGAACACAGTGGAGTCCCACTGGGTTCAGTCCTGGGGTCTGTAGGGAGGATTACATGGTGCTTGCCCAGTGTTCTGTACTGGGGGATGAAGGGAGGTATACAGTGCTGTTTCCCAGGGTACAGTCCTGAGGGCTGCAAGGAGATAAACAGTGACGGTACCCAGTGCTCAGTAGCAGGGGCTTGAGGGAAGTATACATTGGAGTTCCCCACGGTTCAGTACTGGGGGCTGGAGGGAGAGAAACAGTGTAGTTCCCCAGGGTTCAATACTGGGGACTGGAGGGAGGTATACAGTGGAGCTCCCCATGGTTCAGTACTGGGGGCTGGAGGGATGTATACAGTGGAGTTCCAAAGGGTTCAGTACTGAGAGCTGGAAGGAGGTATACATTGTATTTCTTCAGGGTTCAGTACTGGGGGCTGGAGGGAGGTATACAGTGTAGTTCCCCAGGGTTCAGTACTGGGGGATGGAGGGAGGTATAAAGTGGAGTTCCCCAGTTTTCAGTACTGTGGGCTGGATGGTGGCATACAGTGGAGTCCCACAGGGTTCAGACCTGGGGTCTGGAGGTAGGTTTACATGGCGGTTGCCCAGTGTTCTGCACTGGGGGATGAAGGGAGGTATACAGTGCTGTTTCCCAGGGTTCAGTCCTGGGGGATGCAGGGAGATAAACAGTGATGGTACCCAGTGCTCAGTAGCAGGGGCTGGAGGGAGGTATACTTTGGAGTTCCCCATGGTTCAGTACTGGCGGCTGCGGGGAGAGAGACAGTGGAGTTCCCCAGGGTTCAGTACTGGGAGCTGGAGGGAGGTATACAGTGGAGTTCCCAGTGTTCAGTACTGGAGGCTGCAGGGAGGTATACAGTGGAGTTCCCCAGGGTTCAGTTCTGGGTGCTGGAGATAGGTATACAGTGGAGTTCCTAAGGGTTTAGTACCGGGGTCTGGAGAGAGGTGTACGTTGGAGTTCCTCAGGGTTCAGCACTGGGGGCTGGAGGGAGGTTTACAGTTGATTTCCCCAGGGTTCAGTACTAGGTGCTGGAGGGAGGTATACAGTGATGTTCCCCAAGGTTCAGTACTGGGGGCTGGAGGGAGTTAGACAGTGGAGTTCCCCAGGATTTATTACTGGAGGCTGGAGGGAGGTATATAGTGGAGTTCCCCAGGGCTCAGTACTGGGGGCTGGAGGAAGGTATATAGAGGATTTCCCCAGGGTTCAGTACTGGGGGATGGAGGGAGTTATACAGTGGAGTTCCCCAGGGTTCGGTACTGGGGGTCTGGAGGGTGGTATACATTTGAGAACCCCAGGGCTCAGTACTGGGGGCTGAAGGGAGGTATACAGTGGAGTTCCCCAGGGTTCAGTACTGGGGGCTGGAGGGAGGTATACAGTGCTGTTCACCATGATTCAGTACTGGGGGCTGGAGGGAGCCATACAGTGGAGTTCCCCAGAGTTCAGTACTGGGGGCTGGAGGGAGGTGTATAGTGGTGTTCCCCAGGGTACATTAATGGGGGCTGTAGGGAGGTATACAATGGAGATACCCTGGGTTCAGTTCTGGGGGCTGGAGGGAGAGAAACAGTGGAGTACCCCAGGGCTCAGTACTGGGGGCTGGAGAGAGGTATACAGTGGAGTTCCCCAGGGTTCAATATTGGGGGATGGAGGGAGGTATACTGTGGAGTTCCCCAGGGTTCTGTACTGGGGGCTGGAGGGAGGTATGCAGTGGAGTTGCCCAGGGTTCAGTACCAGGGGCCGGAGGGACGTATACAGTGCAGTTCCCCAGGGATCAGTACGGGGGCTGGAGGGAGATATACAGTGAAGTTCCCCAGGTTTCAGTACTGGGGCTGGAGCGAGGTATACTGTGGAGTTCCCCAAGGTTCAGTAGCAGGGACTGGAGGGATGTATACTGTGGAGTTACCCAGGGTTCAGTATTGGGGGCTGGAGGGAGGTATACAGTGGAGTTCCAAAGGGTTCAGTACTGAGAGCTGGAGGGAGGTATACAATTTAGTTCTCCAGTGTTCAGTACTGGGAGCTGGAGGGAGGTATACAGTGTAGTTCCCCAGGGTACAGCACTGGAGGCTGGAGGGAGGTACACAGTGCAGTTCCCTAGAGTTCAGTACTGGGCGCTGGAGGGAGGTATACAGTGGAGTTCCCCATGGTTCAGTACTGGGGGCTGGAGGGAAGTATACAGTGCAGTTCCCCAGGGTTCAGTACGAGGGCTGGAGGGAGGTTTACAGTGGAGCTCCCCAGAGTTCAGTACTGGGGCTGGAGCGAGGTATACAGTGGAGTTCCGCAGGGTTCAGTAACAGTGACTGGAGGGATATATTCAGTGGAGTTCCCCAGGCTTCAGTACTGGTGGCTGGAGGGAGGAATACAGTGGAGTTCCCCAGTGTTCAGTCCTGGAGGATGGAGGGCGGTGTACAGTGTAGTTCCACAGGATTCAGTTCTGGGGTCTGGAGGAATGTTTACATGGCGGTTGGCCATTGTTCTGTACTAGGGGATGAAGGGAGGTATACAGTGCCCTTAACCAGGGTTCAGTCCTGGGGGCTGCAGGGAGATAAAAAATGATGGTACCCAGTGCTCAGTAGCAGGGGCTGGAGGGTGGTATACATTGGAGTTCCCCATGGTTCTGTCCTGGGGGCTGCAAGGAGATAAACAGTGATGGTACCCAGTGCTCAGTAGCAGGGGCTTGAGGGAGGTATACAGTGGAGTTCCCCATTGTTCAGTACAGGGGAATGGAGGGATGTATACAGTGGAGATCCCCAGGGTTCAGTTCTGGGTGCTGGAGAGAGGTATACAGTGGGGTTCCCCAGGGTTCAGTACTGTAGTGTATGTACATTTAAGAGAGAACTACTTTTACAGCTCCTGTATACTGTAGTACCGGCAGTGACCACACCTGTATATAAAGCCTTGAGCATGCCTCACTACCCCCAGTCTTGAGACTACCCTACTCCAGTAAATACCTGTTGATTGTTAAGTTACAGCATCCGTGTGGTTATTAAAAAAACATCATACTCTCCAAATCACAGATCTAACAGTGGCGACGAGTGTCGACGAGTGTCGAATCGAATCTACCTGCAACTTTGCATTTCCCTTCCAGGATTCGCTCCGGGAGGGCAGTGGAAGAAAATCGCGGCCAGAAGGACGGGCGTCGACCATGAGCAACTGCCCAGTCATCCGACAGAGAGTGAACATCGCAGGGGAGGCTGTGGAGAGCCGGGCTTGGTTCCCCAGCCATGACGATCAGCAACAGACTGACGACAGGTACAGCGCAGACCCTTCCTGGACAGCGGCGGCTGGAGCCGACCGATGGCGGAGAAAATGCCGAGCAGCGTCGACGGGGTAAGATGGAGGGTGAAGCGCACAGGGCACAGCCGGGGGTTGAAAACCAAGCGGCGTCGAGGAAAAACAAAACAGTGAGAGAGAGGGTAAAGCAGCAGCCGGGTTCAGGACCGAGCGGCGGAAATGGGCAAGGCGCACAGAAAAATAAAAAAACTCGCAGAGCACAGCCAGGGCTCAACGGCTGAACAGTGTCCGCAGGGAGAAGAAGGGAGAGCGCGGGAGACGCAATTGAGCCGCGGAGAAGAAGGAAGAGCACGGGAGGCGCCATTTTTTAAGCCGCAGCGGAGAAGAAGGGTGAGCACGGGAAGAAAGGAAAGTGCGGGAGACGCCAGTTTGTGCCAGCGGAGAAGAAGGGAAAGCGCGGGAGATGCCATTTTTGACAGTTAAATCACACCCAGGGATGCCGAAGAGTGGCAGTATCTCTACGTTCGACAATGAAGTTGAAGATTGGGCGACATATGTGGAACGTATTGAGGTGTACTGCAGGGCGAATGAAGTGCCAGATGCTAGGAAAGCACTGGTTTTGTTAAATTCCATGGGTGCAAAAACTTATGGTTTACTGCGAAACCGAATAACCCAAGAGAAGCCTGTGAACAAGAATTTCGAAAGCATAGTCGAAATCCTACAGAACCACTTAAACCCCACACCGCTGCTGATAGCAGAGCGATTTAAGTTCCATTAAAGGAACCAACACACAGACGAAAGCAATGCTGAGTTCTTAACGGAACTGCACAAGCTATCGAAACACTGCCAGTTTGGAGTGGGACTAGCAGATACGTTAAGGGACAAGTTTGTGTGTGGGCTGCAAAGTGAAGGAACCCAGAAACGGCATCTATCAGAAAAGGATCTTACGCTGGACAAGGCTTTCAGTATGGCAGTATCACAGGAAGCAGCCGCAAGGGGCGCTGCAGAGATACAACGGAGACCACAAGAATATGGCACCAATGAAATCTCCTATGGAACAGGGAAGTGTTATCGCTGCGGCAGAACAACACACAACCAGAAGGATTGTTAGTTCAAGGACCAAGTGTGCAGACAGTGTGGAAAAGCAAGACACATAGCAAGAGTCTGCAGGTCTGGGAAGAAAACCAACAGCAAGAAATCTCCACAGGAGAAGTACAAAAAAGTACACAAGGTGATGGTCAGTAGTTCAGATGAACAGAAAAGTGACACAGACTCCGGAAGCAAGGAGCTGGGTTGTCTGAAACTACATAAGGTAACTAAAATGGAGGATCACCAGACTATCTGGGTTACACTCAAGATAGAAGGAGTCCAATTGAAAATGGAATGGGACACAGGATCAGCCCTAACAGTCATAAACCAAAGGGACTACAAGCGACTATTTTCACATATACTCTTGAAAGATACAGAGATTGTCTTGAAGACGTACACGGGGCAAAAAGTCTACCCCAAAGGAAAAATAAGGGTGAAGGTGACATACAAATGCCAGGAAATACCTAAAATGGACATATATGCATTGCCAGATGGAGGACCACCAATGCTAGGACGTGAATGGATCCGGAAGATACAATTAGACTGGCATTCCATACAGGCACTGAAGGTTGAGGCCAAAAAAGATGACGATGTCACACCTGGACGACTGTCAAAAATGCTAACTGACGCAAAAGAAGTGTTCCAGGAGGGAATCGGAACACTAAAAGGCATAACATCAACGATTAAAATAGAGGAAAATGCAAGCCCAAAGTTTCTTAAGGCCAGACCAGTGCCTTATGCGATCAGACTAGCTGTCGAATCAGAGCTGGAAGGGTTGGAACGTTCAGGAGTACTGTCCAAAGTAGACTAGAGCGAGTGGGCTACACCCATCGTTCCTGTAATGAAGAGGTCATTGAGTAATATGCCTGGGGAACCAAAGAAGGTCCGCATCTGTGGGGATTTTAAGGTGACAGTGAACCCAGTCCTTCACATGGTACAATATCCGCTTCCACGAATTGAGAATATTTTCGCCTCGCTATCAGGCGGTAAACGCTTCACCAAAATTGATCTAGCCATTGCGTCTCGGTCACTAACCTCAGCCGAGCACAACTACGCCCAGATTGACAGGGAGGCCCTCAGCCTAGTATGGGGAGTAAAAAAATTCAACCACTACCTGCATGGGCAGAAGTTCACATTGCTGACTGACCAACAACCACTTGTCTCCATCTTTAATCCTAAGAAGGTCGTTCTAGTGATGACTGCACAACGGTTACAAAGGTGGTCCCTGTTTCTAGGGGCGAATCAATGTGATATAGAATATAAAGGCACGAAACAGCATGGAAACGCTGATGGGCTATCGCGCCTGCCACTGCCTACTGTGGAGGAAGCACCAGCAGTGGACCCTATCGAGATATTTTATTCATCAATAATTGAACGATTGCCAGTAACGAACGCGGATATAGAGAAGGGGACCCGCAATGATCCGACGCTGTCTCGGGTATATGATTTGACGGTGAGGGGATGGCCAACACATGGCGACTCACTGTTGCCAGCATTCTCATCCAGAAGAGAATAGCTGTCAGTATGCCAGGGGGCAGTGGTGTGTGGATCAAGTGTGGTGATTCCACCCAAGTTGAGGGAGAGAGTGCTAAATGAGCTTCATGAAGGTCATCTGGGGGGAGTGAAAATGAAAAGCCTTGCTAGGGCTTATGTGTGGTGGCCGGGAATCGATCAACAAATCGAAGACCTAACCAAGAGCTACTCAGGATGCCAGAAGGTCCAAAATGCACCACCACATGCCCCTCTACACCCATGGGAGTGGCCCTCCTCTCCATGGCAAAGGGTGCATATTGATTTTGCTGGTCCATTCATGGACTCAATGTTCTTAATAGCAGTGGATGCTCATTCGAAATGGCCTGAGGTGATAAAAATGTCCTCAACCACTACAGACAAAACGATTGCAGTCCTACGGACCATATTTGCCAGAACCGGCTTGCCAGAGCAGATTTGCTCTGATAATGGACCACAGTTTGTGTCCGAAGAGTTTTGAAAAATTATGAGAAGGAATGGGGTAAGGCATTACACATCCGCCCCGTATCACCCAGCCACAAATGGATTGGCTGAGAGGTTTGTAGAAACCTTTAAGAAGGCGATAAAGGCCATGTGCGACGATGAAATTCCACTACAGCATAAGGTGGACAATTTCTTATTAGCCTACCGAAACGCGACACATGCAGTTACCAACCAGACCCCGGCCATGATGTTCTTTAACCGAAGGTTGAGATCTCGTCTGGACTTGCTCAGACCAAATGTGCGAAGAAATGTCGAGGATAGACCATTCCAGCACATCAATGAGAAGCCGACAAGGAGCTTCAACGCAGGACAACCAGTCTTGGCCCGTGACTACCGAACAGAGAAATGGCAATCCGGAATGATATGCACAAGGCAGGGGCCATTAAGGTACACAGTGGATTTCGGGGAGAAGATCAGATCTTAGCATCACAGGAATGAGTCAACCCCATGTCTCGCGTACCTGGGGATGAACCCGACATACCGGTAGCATCTACCTCCGAACCAGTAGCAGTGGAAACCGATGAACTAACCGACGAAAAGGGGCCAGAATCGCCTCCGCACCAAGAACAAGAACCTCAGGAAAGGCGCTATCCCGAAAGGATCAGGAAGCCACCCCAAAGGCTGGATCTATAAATGGACTATTGTTGTTTAATGTACATGTTAAAGTGTTAATTGTTATTTGAATATTATGGGTAATGTTAATCTAAAAGGGGAGGAATTGTAGTGTATGTACCTTTAAGAGAGAACTACTTTTACAGCTCCTGTATACTGTAGTACTGGCAGTGACCGCACCTGTATATAAGCCTTGAGCATGCCTCTGTACCCCCAGTCTTGAGCCTACCCTACTCCAGTAAATACCTGTTGATTGTTAAGTTACAGCATCCGTGTGGTTATTAAAAAAACATCATACTCTCCGAATCACGGATTTAACAAGTACTAGGTGCTGGAGGGAGGTATACAGTGGAGTTCCTCAGGGTTCAGTACTGGGGTCTGGAGAGAGGTATACATTGGATTTCCTCAGGGTTCAGCACTGGGTGCTGGAGGGAGGTGTACAGTGGAGTTCCCCAGGGTTCAGTACTAGGTGCTGGAGGGAGGTATACAGTGATGTTCCCCAGGGTTCAGTACTGGGGGCTGGAGGGAGGTAGACATTGGAGTTCCCCAGGTTTAATTACTGGGGGCTGGAGGGAGACATATAGTGGAGTTCCCCAGGGCTCAGATCTGGGGGCTGGAGGGAGGTATATAGCGGAGTTCCCCAGGGTTCTGTACTGGGGGAAGGAGGGAATTATACAGTGGAGTTCCCCAGGGTTCAGTACTAGGGGCTGGAGGGAGGTATACAGTGGAGTTCCCCAGTGTTCGGTACTGGGGTTCTGGAGGGAGGTATACAGTGGAGATCCCCAGTGCTCAGTACTGGGGGCTGGAGGGAGGTATACAGTGGAGTTCCCCAGAGTTCAGTACTGGGGGCTGGAGGGAGGTATACAGTGGAGTTCCCCAGAGTTCAGTACTGGGGGCTGGAGGGAGGTATACAGTGGAGTTCCCCAGAGTTCAGTACTGGGGGCTGGAGGGAGGTATACCGTGGTGTTCCCCAGGGTTCAGTACTGCAGGGAGAGAAACAGAAGAGTTCATTGAAATATAGAAACATAGAAGATAGGAGCAGGAGTAGGCCATTCGGCCCTGCTCTGCCATTCAATGAGATCATGGCTGATCATCCAAACCCTAGCACCCAGTCCCTACTCCGACAGCCATTCCACACAAGCCCTATCCCCGTAACCCCACGTATTTAATCCTCCCTAACACTAAGGGCCAATTTTTTTATCATTGCCAATCAACCTAACCCGCACATCTTTGGACTGTGGGAGGAAACCGGAGCAGCCGGAGACAACCCACGCAAACATAGGGAGAATGTGCAAACTCCACACAGACAGTCACCCGAGGCCGGATTTGAACCCGGGTCCCTGGCACTGTGAGGCAACAGTGCTAACCACTATGCCACCGTGCTGCCCTAGGGTGGCATAGTGGTTGGAGGGAGGTGTACAGTGGAGTTTTCCACGGTTCAGTACTGGGGGCTGGAGGGAGGTATACAGTGGAGTTCCCCATGGTTCAGTACTGGGAGCTGGAGGGAGGTATACAGTGGAGTTCCCAGGGTTCAGTATTGGGGGCTGCAGGGAGGTATACAGAGGAGTTCTGCAGGTTTCAGTACTGGGAGCTGGATGGTGATATACAGTGGGGTTCCCCAGGGTTCAGTTCTGGGTGCCAGAGAGAGGAATACAGTGGAATTCCCCAGGGTTCAGTACTGCGGTATGGAGGGAGCTATAAAGTGGATTCCCCAGGGTACATTAATGGGGGATGTAGGGAGGTATACAGTGGTGTTCTCCAGGGTTCAGCACTGGGGGCTGGAGGGAGGTATACAGGGGAGATACCCAGGATTCAGTACTGGGGGCTGGAGGGAGAGAAACAGTGGAGTTCCCCAGGGTTCAGACTGGGGGCTGGAGGGAGGTATACAGTGGAGTTCCCCAGGGTTCAATATTGGGGGCTGGAGGGAGGTATACATTGTAGTTCCCCAGGGTTCAGTACTGGGGGCTGGAGGGTGTAATACAGTGTAGTTCCCCAGGTTTCAGTACTGGGGGCTGGAGGGAGGTATACAGTGGAGTTCCCCAGGGTTGAGAATTGGGGGCTGGAGGGAGGTATACAGTGCAGTTCCCCAGGGTTCAGTACGGGGGCTGGAGGGAGAGATACAGTGAAGTTCCTCAGAGTTCTGTACTGGGGCTGGAGTGAGGTGTACAGTGGAGTTCCCCAGGGTTCAGTACTGGGGGCTGGAGGGAGCTATACAGTGGAGTTCCCCAGGGTTCAGTACTGGGGGCTGGAGGGAGGTATACATTGGATTTCAGCAGGGTTCAGTGCTGTGGGCTTGTGGGAGGTATGCAGTGGAGTTCCCCTGGGTTCAGTACTGAGAGCTGGAGGGAGGTATACATTGGAGTTCACCAGGTTTCAGAACTGGGGGCTGGAGGGAGGATTACATGGCGGTTGCCCAGTGTTCTGTACTGGGGGATGAAGGGAGGTATACAGTGCTGTTCCCCAGGGTACAGTCCTGGGGGCTGCAGGGAGACAAACAGTGACGGTACCCAGAGATCAGTAGCAGGGGCTGGAGGGAGGTATACATTGGAGTTCCCACGGTTCAGTACTGTGGGATGGAGGGAGAGAACCAGTAGAGTACCCCAGGGTTCAGTACTGGGGGCTGGATGGAGGTTTACAGTGGAGTTCCCCATGGTTCAGTACAGGTGGCTGGAGGGAGGTATACAGTGGAGTTCCCCAGGGTTCAGTATTGGGACCTGGAGGGAGGTATACTGTGGAGTACCCCAGGGTTCATTACTGGGGGCTGGATGGAGGTATACAGTGGGGTTCCCCAGGTTTCAGTACTAGGTCCTGGATGGAGGTGTACATTGTATTTCCCCAGGGTTCAGTACTGGGGGCTGGAGGGAGGTTTAAAGTGGATTTCCCCAGGGTTCGGTTCTGGGGGTCTGGAGGGAGGTATACAGTGGAGTTCCTCAGGGTTCAGTACTGGGGTCTGGAGACAGGTATACATTGGAGATCCCCAGGGTTCAGCACTGGGGGCTGGAGGGAGGTGTACAGTGGAATTCCACAAGGTCCAGTACTGGGCTCTGGTGCGAGGTATATAGTGGAGTTCCCAGGGTTCTGTACTAAGGGCTTGAGGTAGGTATACAGTGGAGTTCCCCAGGGTTCAGTACTGGGGGGTGGAGGGAGGTATACAGTGGAGATCCCCAGTGTTCAGTACTGGGGGCTGGAGGGAGGTATACAGTGGTGTTCCCCAGTGTTCAGTTCTGGGGGCTGGAGGGAGGTATACAGTGGTGTTCCCCAGTGTTCAGTTCTGGGGGCTGGAGGGAGGTATACAGTGGAGTTCCCCAGTGTTCAGTTCTGGGGGCTGGAGGGAGGAATACAGTGGAGTTCCCCAGGATTCAGTACTGGGGGCTGGAGGGAGGAATACAGTGGATTTCCCCAGAGATCAGTACTGGGCTCTGGAGGGAGGTATACAGTGAAGTTCCCCATGGTTCAGTACTGGGCTCTGGAGGGAGGTAAATAGTGGAGTTCCCCAGGTTACAGTAATGGGGGCTGGAGGGAGAGAAACAGTGGAGTTACCCAGGGTTCATTACTGAGATCTGGAGGGAGGTACACATTGGGGTTCCTTTGGGTTCAATACTGAGGGATGGAGGGAGGCATAGAGTGGAGTTCCCTAGAGTTCAGTACTGGGGGCTGGGAGGAGGTATACAGTGGAGTTCCCCAGGGTTCAGTACTGGGGACTGGTGGGAGGTATAATGTGGATTTCCCAGGGTCCAGTACTGGGGGCTGGTGGGAGGTATACAGTGGATTCCCCAGGGTTCAGTACTGGGGGTTGGTGGGAGGTGTACATTGCTGTTCACCAGGGTTCATTACTGGGAGCTGGAGGGAGGTATACAGTGGAGTTCCCTAGGGTTCAGAACTGGGGGCTGGACGGATGTATACAGTGGGGTTCCGCAGGGTTCAGTACTGGGTGCTGGAGAGAGGTATACAGTGCAGCTACCCAGGGTTCAGTACTAGGTGCTGGAGGGAAGTAAACATTGCAGTTCCCCTGGTTTCAGTACTGGAGGCTGGAGGGAAGTATACATTGGAGTTCCCCTGGTTTCAGTGCTGGAGGCTGGAGGGAGGTATACAGTGGAGTTCCCCAGTTTTCAGTACTGGGAGCTGGAGGGATGTATACAGTGGAATTCCCCAGGGTTCAGCACTGGGGGCTGGAGGGAGGTATACAGTGGATTTCCACAGGGTTCAGTACTGGGGCCTGGAGCGATGTATATAGTGGAGTTCCCCAGGGTTCAGTACTGGGGGCTTGAGGGAGGTATACAGTGGAGTACCCCAGGGTTCTGTACTGGGGGCTGGAGGGAGGTATACAGTTGAGTTCCCCAGGTTTCAGTTCTGGGGTCTGGAGGGAGGTATACAGTGGAGGTCCCCAGGGTTCAGTACTGGGGGCTGGAGGGAGGTATACAGTGGAGGTCCCCAGGGTTCAGTACTGGGGGCTGAAGGGAGGTATACAGTGGTGTTCCCCAGGGTTCAGTTCTGGGGGCTGGAGTGATGTATACAGTGGAGATCCCTAGGGTTCAGTACTGAGGGATGGAGGTAGGTATACAGTGGAGTTCGCATGGTTCAGTGCTGCGGTCTGGAGGTAGATATACAGTGGAGTACCCCAGGTTTCAGTTCTGGGAGCTGGAGGGAGGTATACAGTGGAGTTTCCCAGTGTTCAGTACTGGGGGCTGGAGGGAGGTATACAGTGGAGTTCCCCATGGTTCAGTGCTGGGGTCTGGGGGGTGATAAATAGTGGAGATTCTCAGGGTACAGTAATGGGGGCTTTAGGGAGAGAAACCGTGGAATTCCACAGGGTTCATTACTGAGATCTGGAGGGAGGTATACAGTGGTGTTCCTTTCGGGTCAATATTGGGGGATGGAGGGAGGTATAGATTGGAGTTCCCTAGGGTTCAGTACTGGTGGCTGGGAGGAGGTGTATAGTGGAGTTCCCCAGGGTTCAGTACTGGGGACTGGAGGGAGGTATACAGTTGATTCCCCAGGGTTCAGTACTGGGGGCTGGGAGGAGGTGTATAGTGGAGTTCCCCAGGGTTCAGTACTGGTGGCTGGAGGGGTGTATACAGTGGAGTTCCCCAGGGTTCAGTACTGGGGGCTGGGAGGAGGTGTATAGTGGAGTTCCCCAGGGTTCAGTACTGGGGACTGGAGGGAGGTATACAGTTGATTCCCCAGTGTTCAGTACTGGGGGCTGGCGGGAGGTATACAGTGGATTCCCCAGGGTTCAGTACTGGGGGGCTGGCGGGAGGTATCCAGTGCTGTTCACCAGGGTTCAGTACTGGGGGGCTGGAGGGATGTATACAGTGGAGTTCCCCAGGGTTCAGTACTGCTATCTAGAGGGAGGTATACAGTGGACATCTCCAGGTTTCAGCACTGGGGGCTCCATCCACGTTTGAACTTAAAAGGATAGAACATGTTACTTTCTAAATAATTACGAGGCTAAAAACAGTGGGGTTCCAAAGATACTTGGGGCTCCATATATTTAGATCATTAAAATGTCATGGCCAGGTCCGGAAAATAATCAAAAAAGCTAATGGAGTGTTCTCTGTTATATCTAAAGGATTGGAGGACAAGCGGTCAGAAGTTATTCTGCAGCTATACAAAGCCCTGGTTCGACCACACCTGGGGTACTGTGAACACGTCTGGGCAGCACACATTTGGAAGGATATACTGGCCTTGGAGGGAGTGTAGCCTGGGCTTACCAGAATGATAACTGGACACCAAGGGTTAAATCACGAGAGGAGATTGCACCAACTAGGGCTGCATTCTCTGGAATTTAAAGGCTCAAGGGCTAATTTGATCAATGTTTCAAGATATTAGGGTAACTGATAGGGTCGATAGAGAGAATCGATTTCCGCTGGCTGTGGAGTCTATGAATAGGGTCCATCGTTAAAACTTAGAGCCAGACCGATCAGGAGTAATATTAGGAAACACTTCTACACACAAAGGATGCTCGAAGTTTGGAACTCTCTTCAACAAACGGCCATTGATGCTCGATCAATTTTTAATTTTGAATCTGAAATTGATAGATTGTAGTTAACCAAAGGTTTTGAAGAATATAGGGCAAAGCTGTGTATATGGAGTTAGTTCGCAGATAATACAAGCCCTCCTATCCTTGCTCCTATGTTCCTCGAAACAGTCTGATTCAGCCTCAGACAATCGCTTGGAACAGGAATGGAGTAACTGATTAGGGAATGGAGTTTGTGGCGGGAACCAGAGACAATGGAATCAGTGTTCTCAATATTTAGTTGCAGAAAATGTCTGCTCATCCGCTGTGCATTGATTACCATGTCCAAATTAACAAGTAACTGCATCTTTATTACCTTGTGTATTGGGTATCATGTCCAATGTAACAATTAACTGCATCTTTATTGCTCTGTGTATTGGTTATCGTCTGAAATTGGCCAGGAATAAATAGAGTTACTGGACAGGAGTATAAAGTGAGAGGAACAGCTATTACATCTACACATCAAACACACCCAGGGCAGGTAGAGCACGGATTAGATATAGAGTAAAGCTTCCTCTACACATTCACATCAAGCACTCCCAGGGCAGTAACAGCAGAGGTTACATACAGACTACACCTACACTGCCCCATCAAACAGTCACAGGGCAGGTACAGCATGGTTTAGATAGAGAGTAAAGCTCACTCTACACAATCACATCAAACACTCCCAGGGCAGGTACAGCATGGGTTAGACACAGAGTAAAGCTTCCACTACACTGTCCATACAAATGTTCCCAGGGCAGGTACAGCAGATATAGAATAGAGCTCCCTCTACAATGCTTCATCAATCACTCCCAGGGCAGGTTCAGCACGGTTCAGATACAGAGTAAAGCTCCCTCTACACTGTCCCACCAAATACTCACAGGGCAGGTAAAGCAATGGCTAGATACAGATTAAAACTGCCTCTACACTGTCCCATCAAAAACACCTAGGCCAGCTATCGTGCAGGTTGGATGCAGTGTAAATCTACCACAGCACTGTCCAGTGAACACACCCACGGCAGGTACAGTATGGTTTAGATACAGAGTGAAGCTCCCTCTACATTGCCCCATCAAACACTGCCAGGGCAGGTACAGTACGGTTTAGATACAGAGTAAAGCACCCTCTACACTGTCCCATCAAACACTGCCAGGGCAGGTACAGTACGGTTTAGATACAGAGTAAAGCTCCCTCTACACTGTCCCATCAAACACTCCCAAGGCAGGAACAGCACGGGTTAGGTACAGAGTAAAGCTCCCTCTACACTCTCCCATCAAACACTCCCAGGGCAGGAACAGCACGGGTTAGGTACAGAGTAAATCTCGCTCTAACTTGGTTCATCAAGCACATCTAACTCAGATAGAGCATGCGTTCGATGCAGCGTACAGCTCCCTTGACACTGCCCAATGAAGCACCACGAGCTCAGCTACACCATGGAGTGAAAAAAGATCCCTCTACATTTAAGTGTCAAACATTCCCAGGTGAGGTATGGGCAATGTTTATCTCGGAGTTAAGCTCCACACAACTTATCGCATCAAAGGCCGAGCCTAACAGCAGATATACAGGTTAGAATCACATCGGCAAAATCCTGGACTGATTGGATTCTCAGCAAAGTTCCTCACCTTTCCAATCATTGTTGAAGCTTCCAGTTTTATCCCGGCACCGACACTGGGGGTCTTGGTCGTGCTGGATCTGCTCTGTGAAGCCAGCGACATTTCTCCAGTCCCAGTGAGTGCGGCGATGATTCGACTTCTCTCTCTCCATCTTCCTGAGATATTGCTCACTCCCAGAGACTGTCAATAGAAAAATGATTCATATTAATCCCAGAATCTCTACCTGGAATACAGTGGCGCTGTTTTTACGACAGTGATTATAGAATCATAGAATGTTACAGCATGGAAGGAGGCCATTTCGTCCCATCGTGTCCACGTCGGACAACAAAGAGCTATCCAGCCTAATTACACTTCCCAGCTCTTGGTCCGTAGCCCTGCAGGTTACAGAAACCGAAGTGCACATCCATGTACTTTTTAAATGTGGTGATAGTTTCTGCCTCTACCACGCTTTCAGGCAGTGAGTTCCAGACCCCCACAACCCTCTGGGTGAAGAAATTTACCCACAAATCCCCTCTAAACCTTCTACCAATTACTTTAAATCTGTGACCCCTGGTTTCTTACCATTCTGCTAACGGAAATAGGTCCTCTGTATCCACTTTATGCCCCTTATAATTTTATTAACCTCAATTTGGTCTCCCCTCAGCCTCCTCTGTTCCAAGGAAAACAGACCCAGCCTATCCAGTCTTTCCTCAGACTAAGATTCCCTACTCCCGGCCACATCCTTGTAAATCTCCTCTGTAACCTCTATAGTGCAATCACATCTTTCCTGTAATGTGGTGACCAGAACTGCACGCAGTACTCTAGCTGAAGCCTAACTAGTGTTTTATGCAGTTGAAGCATAAATCCCCTGCTCTTTTATTCTATGCCATGGCTAATAAAGGCAAGCATTCCGTATGCCCTCTTAACCACCTTATCTACCTGGCCTGCTACCTTCAGGGATCTGTGGACATGCACTCTAAGGCTCCTTTGTTCCTCTATGCTACTCAGTGTCCTACCACTTAATGTGTATTCCCTTTCCTTGTTAGCCCTTCCCAAATGCATTACCTCACTCTTCTCCGGATTGAATTCCATTTGCCACTTCTCTGCCCACCCGACCAATTTAATTATATCTTCCTGCAGTCTACAGCTTCCTACTTCAGTATCAAACACACAGCCGAATTTAGTATCATCTGCAAACTTCTTAATCATACCCCCTATATTCAAGTCAAGATCATTGATATGTACCACAAAAAGCAAGGGACCTAGTACTGAGCCTTGTGGAACCCCACTGGAAACAGCCTTCCAGTCACAAATGCACCCATCAACCATTATCCTCTGCTTCCTGTCTCCGAGACTGTTTGGAATCCAACTTGACACTTTGCCTTGGATCCCATGGCCTTTCAACTTCGTGACCAGTCTGCCATGTGAAACCTTATCAAAAGCCTTGCTAAAGTCCATATACACGACATCAAATGTACTACACTCATCTACCATTATATTTAATTTGAATATGTTTGCAACGAATGAGTTTGTTTCATTACTTACCTTAATATTAAATTGTTCTTTTCTGCCCTTTGTCCTGTTTATTGGGACTAAACTCCTTCCCAGTGTCAGCTGTCACTCCAGCTCCTCCCACACTGACATCCCACTGATGGACCATAACCAGGGGCGGGGATCTTTCCCCTGGTGACATCACACAAGAACTGGGAGCCAATCACACAGCAGCCACGCGTGATGTCACAAAGCGACTGGAGCCCCTCCCATTCGAGGTGTCACAGGGTCACATTGACAAGGCTCGGCTCCAGCTGTGCAGTCTCACTGGGCATGAACACAGGGTGTACAATCAGCCCCGTCTCCGACCCCGCTCCCCTCATAGAATCATAGAATGATACAGCTCAGGAGGGGCCCATTCAGCCCACTCTGCCTGTGCCGGCTCTTTTAAAGAGCTATCCAATTAGTCCCACTCCACTGCTCTTTCCCCATAGCCCTGCATCTTTTTCAGCTTCAAGTATTTATCCAATTCCCTTTTGAAAATTCCTGTTGAATCTGTTTCCAGCACCCTTTCAGGCAGTTTATTCCAGATCACAGCAACTCGCTGCGTAAAAAATGGCCCAGTAATTCGGGTCAGTGGCTTGCCGCGCGTGCAAGCCCCTGATATGCACTTACCCGACGCGCTGACATTTCACCTCCAGGGACGCCTGGAATTCGTGTTTGAAAAAGAAGAATCCCGGGCAGCGTCTGACGTCACGCCGCCCAGGAGTGCAGCCAGCGCAAAGCCTGGAGCGCGCTGTGCAAGTGAGACACGCCCCCTGAGGTCTCAGTTTAATAGGACACGCCCCCAATGTTTCTCACAAGCTGCTAAGCATTTTTACATGTAAAGCAGCATTTTAAATAGGTTTTTGGTATTTTTATGAAGCTTTTGGTAACTTATATAAACTTTTAAAAACGTTTACATTATTTTGAAGAATCTGAAGTAGTTTTAAACAGAATTAAAGCTATTTAAAAACTTTTTAAAGCCCTAAAATAATTTTTTTTATTCCATTTATTTATTTACCAATGTCGTCGTCATACCTGTCTTCACACTGTTCCCTTTGGGGAACTGTATGAAGTGGTGGAAGGATTTATGGCCGTGATTAACACTCATTCCGTGACCGTAACCATCTTTGAACCAGCCATTAGGGTGGTTAGTCCTATGGCGGGAGGGTTTTACGGGCTCCCACAAGCTATACAAGGAGGGGGGGCCACCCACACCCACGGACGCAAATATCCCACTGGATGTCAACCCAGAATTTAGAGCCGGAGCTCCGACTCCACTTGCCGGGACTGTCTGGAGCGGGGTTACGAAACCCTACCCCGTCTGGCCCAGCGGCGGGGATCCTACCGCTACGCCAAAGGCCCAATCCGATTAGCAACGTGAAATGGCTGGAATGAGCACAATTCACGGCATTAAAAGAACTCACAATTGAACTGATGATGACCTCAGCAATCTCCTCAACGAGGTGGAGGCGCAGCACCTGCTCATCATTGGTAATGAGAAGTCAAAGGCGCCGCAAAAAGGACAGATGATAGCTTGGTCTTTCAAGTGGCAGCATAGGGCTCCAGTCACGGGGAGGGAAAAGGCGCAGGAAACGTATGGGTGTCACCTTTTGCACGGAGTGGGACTTTTGCGTAGCGGTAAGCATCCCCGCCGCTGGGCCAGAAGGAGTAGGGTTTCAAACACCGCTCCAGACAGTCCCGGCAAGTGGAGTCGGAGCTCCAACTATAAATTCTGGGTGGACATCCAGCGGGATACTTGCATCCGCGGGTGTGGGTGCCCCCCCCCAGATGGGTTGTGGGAGCCCGTAAAACCCTCACCCCATAGGACTAACCACCCTAATGGCTGGTATGAAGATGGTTATGGTCACGGAAGGAGTGTTAACGTGGCCAGAAATCCTTCCACCACTTCATACAGTTCCTGAAAGGGAACAGTGTGAGGATATGTACGACGATGACCTCTTGCGCAATGCACCTCCTTGGACCCTCAGTCGCAGATGCGAGGGGGCAAATCGTGCAATTGTTAAATTTTTCATTTTATTGACATGTAAAATGTTGGCCCAGTAATTCCCTTCCAAACGTGCGAGTACGGTCGGGGTACTTACGCATCTGTCTGGAGGAAATGCCGGTTTTCAGCATGCACAGCGCATGCGGGGAAAACCGGCATTTCCTGTCCTCTGAACGAAGGGGTTCAGAGGCAGAACGCATGCGACTGTACAGGCAGCGCGTGCGCAGTAAAATTTGCCGCTTTCATTCATGCTTTCAGTGAGGTCAAGTCAATACAACTTACACATGAAAAAAGCATGAGTACAGTTGCTCCAGAGGCTGCGGTTGTTTGGGAAAGGGATTAAAGTTATTTTAAGAAATGCTGAGGTAAGTTTTAAAGTTTATTTTTGTTTTTTTAAAACGGGTTTTCAGTACTGTAGGTAAAAGGATCAATTGTGGCTATGTGAATTGAATTTGCTGTGTTTATTAAATGTGAAAATGACTCCAGCATTTTTAAGAAAGAAACTTTTCATCAGTAATATATTCTTTTAAGTAATTATGTATGTATGTCTGTATATATTCCTTTGCATGTATGAATATATTCCTTTATTTATGTGTATGAATGTATGTATTTAATTATGACTTTCAGAGAAAGTAACTTATTGGAAAATCATAATTAAAAACATACATTCATACACATAAGTAAAGGAATATAAAACATACATACATATACGTAAAGGAATATATGCGGACATACATACATACATAATTACTTATTACTGATGAAAAGTTTCTTTCTTAAAAGTGTTGGAAATGTTACATTACTCATTTTAGAACACTCATTCTCACATTCAATTCACACAGCCACAATTGCTCCTTCTACCTACCGTACTGAAAACACGTTTAAAAAAAAATTAAACTTTAAAACTAACCTCAGCATCTCTTAAAATAACTTTGCTCCCTTTCCCAAACAAAAATATTGCCTTTCAGAAGCTCCACGATAAAATATATCTTCCTCCGCAGCCTTGGACCAACTTTACACATGCTTTTTTCAAGTGTAACTTGTAAGGATTACCCTCACTGAATCCATGAATGAAGTCGACGAAGTTCACTGCGCACGCGCTGCCTGTGCAGTCGCACGCGCTGTGCCTCTGAACCCCTTCGTTCAGAGGACCGGAAATGCCAGCGTTCTCTGCATGCACGGTGTTTCCTGAACGCCGGCATTTCATCCAGCCAGATGCATGAGTACCCAGACCGTACTCACGCATTTGGACCCGAATTACTGGGCCAATGTCCTCACGTTGCCTCTGGTTCTTTTGTCAATCACCTTAAATCTGTGTCCTTTGGTCACCGACCCTTCTGCCACTAGAAGTTGATTCTCCTTATCTACTCTATCAAATCCCTTCAGGATTTTGAGCAACTCTATCAAATCTCCCCTCAAATCTTTGCTCCAATGGCACCAGGTTCTCTAGTCTCTTCACGTAACTGCAGTCCCTCATCCCTGGTACCATTCCAGTAAATCTCCTCTACACCCTCTCCAAGGCCTTAACACCCTTCCAAAATGGTGCCCAGAATTGGATACAATATTCCAGCTGTGGCCTAACAAATGATTTATAAAATTTAGAATAACTTCCTTGCTTTTGTATGCTGCCTATATATATAAAGCTAAGAATCCCGTGTGTCTTTTTAACAGCCTTCTGAAACTGTCCTGCCACCTTCAAACTGTTGTGTCCGTACACCCCCAGGTCTCTCTGTTCCTGCACCCTCTTCAAAATTATACCAATTAGTTTATATTGCCTCTCCTTATTCTTCCTACCAAAATGAATCACTTCACACTTCTCTCTGTTAAATTTAATCTGGCCTGTGTCTGCCCATTTCACCAGTCTGTCTTTGACCTCCTGCAACTCGCAGCAACTCACCAAAGCTCCTTCAGCAGCACCTTCCAAACCCGCGACCTCCACCATTAGAAGGACAAGGGCAGCAGACGCTTGGGAACATCACCACCTACAAATTCTCCTCAAAGCCACACACCATCCTGACTTGGACCTGTATCGCCGTTCCTTCACTGTCGCTGGGCCAAAATCCCTTCCTAACAGCATTGTGGCTGTACCTACACCATATGGACTGCAGCGGTTCAAGAAGGTGGCTCGCCACCATCTTCTCAAGGACAATTAGGGATGGGCACTAAATGCAGGCTTAGCCAGCGACGCCCGCATCCCATCAATGAATAAAAAAAAGAATTTAAAAAAGTCTGCTACTACTCTCCACACTATTTACGATATTTCCGAATGTTGTGTCATCTGCAATCTCTGAAGTGATGCCTGTATGCCTATGTCTAGCTCATTAATTTATATCAAAATGGGATTTGGGCCTGACACCGACCCCTGGGTGACACCACTGCAAGCTTCCCTCCAGTCTAAAAAACAAATGTTCACCGCG
The DNA here is from genome assembly GCF_052327205.1 of Somniosus microcephalus. NCBI lineage: Eukaryota > Metazoa > Chordata > Chondrichthyes > Squaliformes > Somniosidae > Somniosus > Somniosus microcephalus. Next base: position 35,092,451 of record NW_028225181.1, on the reverse strand, counting down.
ACGCTCTGATTTCTATCCTCAGCCAAAGTTGTATCCACACAGCCGCTGCCCCTTTATCACCATCGGCTTTTGCTAACAAGCCTAATGTGTGCCACTTCATCAAACACCTTTTGAAAGTCCATATACACTATATCGACGCCACTACCCTCATCCACCCTCTTCCTTACGTCATCAAAGAATTCAATTAAAGTTAGTCAAACATGATTTGTCATTAACAAATCCATGCTAGCTTTCATAGATTCATAACGGCACAGAAGGAGGCCATTTGGCCCCTCGAGTCTGTGCCAGCTCTCTGTAGAATATTCCAGTCAGTCCTACTCCCCCGCTCTATCCCCGTAGCCCTGCAAGTCTATTTCCCTCAAATGCTTATCCAGTCTGCCCTTGAAAAAATTGAGTGTCTCTGCTTCCACCACTTCCATCAGCAGTGAGTTCCAGGTTCTCACCACTCGCTGCATAAAAAAAGTTTTTCCTCACATCCCCCTGTATCGCTTGCCAAAAATCTTTATTCTGTTTCCCCTATTCCTTTTATCATTAAATAGTGTGAACAGCCTTTCCACGTATAGCCTATCCATACCCGTCATAATCTTGTACAACTCTACTAAATCACTGCTCAACCTCCTTTGCTCTAATGAAAGCAAATCCAGCTTCACCAAACTGTCCTTGTAGTTAAGATCCCCCATCCCCAGAACCATTCTGGTAAATCTCCTCTGCACCCTCTCAAGGGCCTTTACAACATTCCTAAAGCGTGGTGACCAGAACTGGACACAATACTCCAGTTGTGACCTAACCAGCGCTTTTTAAACTTTCAGCATAACTTCTCTACTTTTGTACACAATACCTCTATCTATGAAGCCCAAGATCCCATATGCTTTGCTAAGCATCTTGTATCTGTCAGTCTCTGGAATTGTGTGAGTCTGGGATTCATTCTGTATCTGTCAGTCGCTGGTACTGTGTGTGAGTGTGGGAATCATTCTGTACCTGTCAGTCTCTGATACTGTGTGTGAGTGTGGAATTCATTTTGTATCTGTCACTCTCTGGTACTGTGTGTGAATGTGGGACTCATTCAGTACCTGTCAGTCTCTGGTACTGGGTGAGAATGTGAGATTCATTCTGTATCTGTCAATCTCTGGTACACTGTGTTAGTTTGGGATTCATTCTGTATCTGTCAGTCTCTGGTACAGTGTGAGAGTGTGGGATTCAGTCTGTGTCGGTCACTCTCTGGTACTGTGTGGGAGAGTGGGATCCCTTGTCTTTTTAGACTTTCCCAAATGTATTACCTCACACTTCAGCGATTGAATTCAATTTGCCCATTTTCTGCACACCTGACCAGTCCATTGATATCTTCCTGCATATAGAATGCGTTACACACAGAATTTGGTGTGGGCGTGGGAGGATCCAGTTGTCATGGTCCACGTAGGAACAAACGACATACGTAGAACTAGGAATGATATTCTGCTGAGGGAATTTGAGGAGCTAGGATCCAAATTAGAATCCAAAAGCAGGACCTCAAAGGTAATAATGTCTGGATTGTTAACTGAGACACACGCAAGTTCGCATATGGGCAAACAGATTAGAGGTTTATATCCGTGGCTCAAAGTATGGTGTTGAGAGGAAGGGGTTTCGGTTCATGGGGCATTGGCACGATTACTGGGGACAGAGGGAGCTTTTCCATTGGGACGGGCTCCACTTAAATGGGGCTGGGACGTGTGCACTGGCGAATCAAATAACTAGGGCAGTAGACAGAGCTTTAAACTAATGAAGGTGGGGGGTGGGAGGATTCAGGAAATAGTAAATTTAAAAACAGCAAGAGAAATGTCAAGGCTCTGGAGCAGAGTAGAATTTTGGGTAAAAAGAAACAGAATGTGTCAGGAAGGGACAGAGAGAGTAACAAAGATAATAAGACATCAGTGACTAAGGTGACTTCGGGGAAGAAGAGAAATAAGTCAATGCTAAAGGCATTATATCTGAATGTGCAATGCATTCGCAACAAAATAGATGAATTATTAGTACAGGTAGAAATTAATAGGTTTGATCTAATAGCCATAACGGAGATGTAGTTGCAAGGTGGCCAAGGTTGGGAACCAAATATTCCAGGCTACAAAACTTGTGGAAGGGATAGGCAAAATGGAAAAGGAGGCCAGGTAGCCCTGATAATAAATGATGGGATAAACTCAGTAGAAAGAAAGGATCTTGGCTCTGAAAAATCAGGAAGTAGAATCAGTTTGGTTGGAGCAAAGAAACCGCAAGGGACAGAAAACATTGGTGAGAGTTGTTTATAAGCCCCTAAACAGTAGTTGTCATGTAAGGCAGAGTATAAATCAGGAAATTAGAGGTGCATGTAACAAAGTTAATACAGTAATCATGGGGGACTTTCGTCTAAATTTTGACTGGGCAAACCAAATTTGCAGTTTTAGTGTGGAGGACGAATTCATGGAAGTATGCAAGGTAGTTTTCTAGATCAGTATGTTGAGGGACCAACTAGAGAACAGGCTATTTTAGATCTAGTATTGTGTAATGAGAAAGGGTTAATTAATAACCTTGTATTAAAGGGGCATTTAGGGAAGAGTGACCATAATATGATAGAATATTATCTAAACAAAGCAAACTATGTAGGTATGAGGGGTGAGATGGTTACGGTAGTTTGGGAAACTACATTAAAAGGTATGACAGTGGATGAGCAATTGCTAGCATTTTAATAATTAATACGAAATTCAAAACAAATATACATTCCTTTAAGGCACAGAAACCCCACAGGAAAAGTGATCAAACCGTGGCTAACAAGAGAAGTTAAATATAGTATTATATCAAAGGAATAGGCATATAACGCTGCCAAAAAGGGCAACAAGCCTGAGGATTGGGAGATTTTAGAATTCAGGAAAGGATGATTAAGAAATAGATAAGGAAAGGGAACATAGAAAGAGATAAACAAGCGAGAGACATAAAAAGAGACTGTAAAAGCTTCTATAGGTATGAAAAGAGGCAAAGATTAGCGAAAGCAAATGTGAGTTCCTTACTGGCTGAGACAGGAGCAATTATAATGAGGAATAATGAAATGGCAGAAAAATTATACAAACACTTTGTGTTTGTCTTCACGAAAGAAAACGCAAAAATTTTTTGAATATTAAGGGAATCAAGGGATATGGGGCTAGTTCAGGAAAGTGGAGCTGAGGTAGAATGTCCACCATGAACTTATTGAATTGAGGAGCAGTCTCGAAGGGACAACCAGCCAATTACTGCCCCATCAGCCTATTCTCAATGATCAGCAATGTCATGGAAGGTGTCATTGACAGTGCTATCGAGCGGCACTTACTCACCAATAACCTGCTCACTGATGCCCAGTTTGGGTTCCACCAAGACCACTCAGCTCCCGACCTCATTACAGCCTTGATCCAAACATGGACAAAGGAGCTGAATTCCAGACGTGAGGTGAGAGTGACTGCCCTCGGCATCACGACAGCATTTGACCGAGTCTGGCATCAAAGAGCCCTAGTAAATCTGAAGTCAATGGGAATCAGGGGGAAAACGTTCCACTGGCTGGAGTCATACATAATAAGAACATAAAAATAAGACGAACATAATAAGAATTAAGAGCAGGACTAGGCCATATGACCCCTCGGGCCTGCTCCACCATTCAATAGGATCATGGCTGATCTGAAACTAGACTCACGTCCCCTTCCCTGCCCGCTCCCATTAACCCCTAATTCCCTTATCTGCTAGGAAACGGTCTATCTCCATTTTAAATTTATTTAATGTTGCAGCTTCCACAGCTCTCTGAGGTAGCAAATTCCATAGATTTACTACCATCTAGTGAAGAAGTTTCTCCTCATCTCAGTTATGAATGGGCAGCCCCTTATTCTAAGATTATGCCCCCTAGTTCCAGTCTCACCCATCAGTGGGAAAATCCTCCCCGCATCCACCCGATCAAGTCCCCTCACAATCTTATATGTTTTGCTCAAAGGAAGATGGTGGTGGTGGTTGAAGGTCAATCATCACAGCCCAAGGACATCGCAGCAGGAGTTCCTCAGGGCAATCTCCTAGGCAGAAGCATCTTCAGCTGCTTCAGCAATGGCCTTCGCTGCTGCATAAAGTCAGAAATGTGGACGTTCGCTGGTGACTGCACAGTATTCAGCGCCATTCACTACTCCTCAGATAATAAAGCAGTCCATGCCTGCATCCAACAAGACCTGGACGACGTTCAGGCTTGGGCTGATAAGTGGCAGGTAACATTCGTGCCGCAGAAGTGCCAGACAATGACATTCTCCAACAAGCGAGAGTCTAACCACCTCCCCTTGACATTCAATTGCATTACCATCTCCGAATCCACCACTATCAACATCCTGGGGGTCACCATTAACCAGAATCCTAACTGGACCGACCACATAAATACAGTGATAACAAGAGCAGGTCTCACCTCCTGACTCCCCAAAGTCTTTCCACCATCTACAAGGCAAAAGTAAGGAGTGTGATGAAATACTCTCCACTTCCCTGGATGAGTGCAGCTCCAACAACACTAAAGCTTGACACCATCCAGGACAAAGCATCCCACTTGATTGGTACCCCATCCACCACCTTAAACATTCATTCACTTCACCACCGGCGTGCCATGGCTGCAGTGTGTACCATCTACAAGTTGCACTGCAGCAACTCGCCAAGGCTTCTTCGGCAGCAGTTCCCAAACCCATGACCTCTTCCACCTAGAAAGACAAAGGCAGCAGGCGCGTGGGAACACCACTACCTCAAGTTCCCCTCCATATCACCTATCTTCCATTGTTGCTGGGTCAAAATTCTTGAAATCCCTACCTAATAGCACTGTGGGAGTACCTTCAATACACGGACTGCAGCTGTTCAAGAAGGTGGCTCATCACCACCTTCTCAAGGGCAAATAGGGATGGGCAATAAATGCTGGCCTTGCCAGCAACGCCCAGATCCCATAAGCAAATAAAAAGAATGGCCTACTCCTGCTCATATTTCTTATGATCTTTAAGCTCCCATTACACTGCACAACCAAACATTCATGGGAAGGTACAGCACGGGTAAGATAGAGAGATACAAAGCAAAGCTTCCACTAGAATGACAACCCAAAACACTCTCTGGGCAGTCAGAGCATGGGTGACATACAGAGTAAATCTCCCACTAATTTCGTTCCTAAAACAAAACCGTTTCAGATATAGCACATGTTCAATGCAGCGTACAGCTCCCTTGACACTACCCAATGAAGCACAACCAGCTCGGGTACAGCCCGGGGTGAATACAGAATACAGATCCCTCTACATGTCTGGGTCAAACATTCCCAGGTGAGGTACGAGCAAGGTTAAACTACGAGTTAAGCTCCGCTCAGCTTGCCGCATCAAAGGCCGAGCCTGATGGCAGATGTTAACCAGCTCCCTGTATCTGGTTAGACTCTCACCTCGACAAAATAATGAACCGATGGTTAAACAGTAAAGTTCCTCCCCTTTCTAAACATTGTTTAAGTTTTCTGTTTTATCCCTTGTCAGAAAATGGGAGTCGCGCTCCCGCCGGATCTGTGTGGTGAAGCCAATGACCTTCCTCCAGTCCAGTTAGTGAGGCGATGATTCAACTTCCCTCTCTCCACCTTCCGGAGATATTGCTCACTCCCAGAGACTGTCAATAGAGAAATGTTACATATTAATCCCAGAATCTGTAACTGGAACACAGTGGGACTGTTTTTGTGACTGATTATATTTAATTTGAGTATATTTTCAATTGATGACATTTTTTGGATTACTTACTTTAATAATGAATTGTTCCTTTCTCTCCTTTACCCTGTTTATTGGGACTAAACTCACTGCCAGTGTCAGCTGTCACTCCCGCTCCTCCCACACTGACATCCCACTGACGGGCCGTAACCAGGGGCGGAAACCTGACTCCAGGTAACATCACACAGGAACCACGAGCCAATCACACAGCAGCCAGGAAATATATCACAAAGTGACCATAGCCCCTCGCACTCCAGGGTCAGGTACAATACAGAGCTCCCTCTACATTACTCTAACAGTGTACCCCCATTTTATCCCCAGTGTCAGCAACCAGCACTCCCGGGACAGGTAGAATACAGAGCTCGCTCTACATTACCCAGACAGTGTACCCCCACTTTATACCCAGTGTCCGCATCGAGCGCTCCCAGTGCAGGTACAATACAGAGCTCCCTCAACATTACCCTGACAGTGAACCCCCACTTTATATCCAGCGTCAGCATCGAGCAATCCCAGGACAGATACAATACAGAGCTCCCTCTACATTACCCTGACAGTGTACCCCCACTTTATACCCAATGTCAGCATCGAGCAATCCCAGGCCGGTACAATACAGAGCTCCCACTACATTACCCTGACAGTGTACCCCCACTTTATACCCAGTGTCAGTATCGAGCGCTCCCAGGGCAGCTACAAAACAGAGCTCCCTCTACACTACTCCGACAGTGTACCGCAACTTTATACCCAGTGTCAGCATCGAGTGCTCCCAGGGTAGGTACATTACAGAGCTCCCTCTACTTTACCCTGACAGTGTACCCCCACTTTATACCCAGTGTCAGCATCGAGTGCTCCCAGTGCAGGTACATTACAGAGCTCCCTCTACATTACCCTGACAGTGTACCCCCACTTTATACCCAGTGACAGCATCGAGTGCTCCCAGTGCTGGGACAATGAAGAGCACCCTCTACATAATTCCAACAGTGTACCCCGACATTATATCCAGTGTCAGCATCGAGCGCTCCCAGGGCAGCAACAATACAGAGCTCTCTCTACATTACCCTGACATTAACACTGTTACTCACTCCCGCTGCATAGCATTTATGTTCCTGACTCTGCTCCAGCTCAGGTTCCCAAGCCACAGTTCCTCGGCCGTTTGTTCCAGGTATGCCAGGGTCCACTTTATTGGACAGGTCACAGCTGGGTCTAGGGATAGAGGAAGGTTCAGAGGTCAAACACCATTTAAAGTCAAACAGTCACTGGAGGCCGTAGTCACCCTCAGGACCTTAACCACAATGCCCAGGTTCAGTGACCCTGTACCCAGAATGCCCTGGGGCAGTGACCTTGTACACACAATGCCCAAGGTCCGTGACCCTGTACCCAGAATGCCCAGGGGCAGTGAATTTGTACCCACAATTCCATGGGGCAGTGACCATTTCTGCACAATGCCCAGGAGTAATGAACTTGTACCCACAATGCGCAGTATCATTGACCCTGTACCCACAAAGCCCAACGTCAGTGACCCTCTACCCACAAGTCCCAGTGTCCCTGAACCTGTACCCACAATGCCCAGGGTCAGTGACTCGGTATCCACAATGCCCGGTGGCGACGTCCCTGTACCCATAATGCCCAGCGGAAGTGACCCTGTACCCACAATGCTCAGTGTCAGTGACCCTGTACCCACAATGCTCAGTGTCAGTGACGCTATAAACATAATGCTGAGTGGCCCATGCCCATACCTGACACCTCGGTGATGAACTCCACTGGCCAATCGGCTTCACTGTCGGCCTGCGATATGTCTACAGTCGGCTCGGTGGCCAGAAACTCCTCGGCCCACTTTCCTGACATTGCCAGGTCTCCCACAGCGGGGGATTGGGGAGGGAAAACACCAGAGATTAAGGCCTAAATCTGGCCATGAAAGGCAAAGGCTCCATCCCTGGCCTGTGCCGAGTTAGCCTGATCTCAACCGGTGTGGTACTGAGCAGCACCACCCCGCCCACCACACACACACACACACACACACACACACAAACACAGAAACACACACACACACACACACACACACACACACACACACACACAGAGCAGGAAAGGCCCTGGCTACATCTCCTGCCTGTGCTGAGTTAGCCTGATCTCACCCGATGTGGTACTGAGCACCCCCCCACCCCACCTCCACACACACACAGACACAGAGCAGGAAACGCCCAGGCTCCATTCCCGGCCTGTGCTCAGTTAGACTGATTTCACCCGATGTGGTACTGAGCACCCTCCCCCTCCCCCTCCCCCCCACACACACACACACATATACACACACACTCACACAGCAGGAAATGACCAGCCTCCATTCCCGGCCTTTGCTGATTTGATCCCCTGCTGTACCCTCTGTCCCCAGGGTTGATCTTATCTCGCTGCTGAGGAAGTCAAAGACTTGATTTCTCAATCTTCTGCACCTCCGCCAGCAGGTCGTCCATCTTGAAGGTGTGCGGTGCTCAGAGCATCAGCAGACCATTCTGCTCAGTCACGAGCTCAGAAAATAACTAAAAGAGGGAGAGAGAGAGGCGGCAATTAGACCCACACAATGATGGGTGCCCACCCCTGAAATGTCCCCTCCCGGAGTGGGTACTGAGACCCCCGACGCACAGAGCAGGAAAGGCCCTGGCTCCATTCCTGGCCTGTTTGTGTTAGTGATCCTCGCCCGGTGAATGGAGCCTGGATTACAGGCTGACACAATGACCGTGTTTGTCCTCGTCACCCGCTCCTCTGAGGCAGATCCCTGTGGTTTGCATGCCTGGAATATTGCATGGATTGGTTGGGCCCAATGGCCTGTTATCACCAAAGAGACATTTTATAATTCTGCGGGAGAGGGAGGGAGAGGGGAGGAGGAGAAAACGAGGGAGAGAGAGAGAGAAAGAGAGGAGGGGGAGACATAAATATTATAGTTATAGTCGTGCATTTGCATTACTGATTGGTATTATTTATTATGCATTTCTCATAGCTCTTTACTGGGCATAGTGCGTGGATGAGTGCAGCAGCAACAACACTCAAGCAGCTCGAAACCATCCAGAGCAAAGCCCTCTGCTTGAGTGGCACCCCATCCACCACCTTAAGCATTCACTCCCTCCACCACCGGCATGCCATGGCTGCAGAGTGTACCATCTACAAGATGCACCGCAGCAAATCGCCAAGGCATCTTTGGTAGTACCTCCCAAACCCACGACATCTTCCAGCTAGGAGGAAAAGGGCAGCAGGCGCATGGGAACACCATCACCTCCAAGTTCCCCTCCAAGTCACACATCATCCTGACTTAGAAATATATCGCCGATACTTCATCGTCGCTGGTTCAAAATCCTGGAAATCCCTCCCTAACAGCACTGTGGGAGTACCGTCACCACACGGACTGCAGCGGTTCAAGAATGCAGCTCATCACCACCTTCTCAAGGGCCACTAGGAATGGGCAATAAATGCTGGCATTGCTAGCGACGCCCAGATCCCTTAAGTGAATAAAAATAAATATATATAATTGGCAAATTAAATTTAACGCAGATACAGCTTGGGCATTGGAGTACAGCGTACACATCTGGTCGCTAATTTATAAAAAGGATATAGAGGCACTGGAGAGGGAGCAGAGAAGATTTATGTGGATGATACCAGAAAAGCAGGGTATACATATTAGGAATGGATGAACAGGCTTGGTATGCTTTCTCTTCAAGGCTCAGGGGTGACCTACTAGAGGTCTTTAAAATGAGCTAAGGTTTTGAAAGATTATATACAGAGAGAGTGTTTCGACTTGTGGGGAAGAGCAAAATCAGAGGCCATCAATATAAGGTAGTCACATAGAAATCCAATAGGGAATTCAGGAGAAACGTCTTTACCCAGAGAGTTGTGAGAATGTGGAACTCGCTACAACAGGGAGTGGTTGAAGCGAATAGTATAGATGCAGTTAAGCGGCAGTTAGATAAGCATATGAGGGAGAAGTGAATAGAGGGTTATGATGATAGAATTAGATGAGGTGAGATGGGAGGAGGCTCGAGCGGAGCATAAATGCTGGCATGGACTGGTTGGGCCGAATGGCCTGGTTCTGTTCTGTATATCCCATGTAAGCCTCTGTTACAGAGTAAAATTCTCATCAATAACTCCAGGGCAGGTACGGTGGGTTAGAGACAAAGTAATGCTCTCTCTACACTGCCACACCAAACAGTCCCAGGGCAGGTACATCACGGGTTAGGTACAGATTAAAGCTCCCTCCAATTTGGTTCATCAACACAACCAACTCATGTACAGCATGGGGTCAATAGAGAATAAACATCCCTCTACATGTAAATGTCAAACTGTCCCGGGTGAGCTACAGACAAGATTTATTGCCGAGTTAAGCTCCACTCAACTTGTTGCATCCAAGGCCGAGCCTAACACGAGATGTTGACCAGCTCCCAGTATCTGGTTAGACTCTCACCTCGGCAAAACCCTGGACTGATGGGATTAACAGTAATGATCCTCACCTTCCCAATCATTGTTAAAGCTTCCCGTTTTATCCCATCTCCGACACTGGGGATGTTGCTACCAACGGATCTGCTCTGTGAAGCCATCGATATTTCTCCAGTCGCAATGATTGTGGCGATGATTCGACTTCTCTCTCTGCACCTTCCTGAGATATTGCTCACACCCAGAGACTGTCAATAGAATAATGATTATTCTGCCCTCGCAACGCGATCCTATGCAGAGCTAGACAGATAGCGAACAACTTGATATCTTCCAATAAAATCACAAGGCTTGACTTTTCTTGTAACGCTTTACTGAAAGATTCTTATTATTGTAAAACTGAAATACAACACAGAAATGGAAGCACACATTAGTATACAAGCGCATAACTGATATGTATACACAAATTTAGGTACGCCTGAGCGACACAGTACATTTAGTAAACTGGGAGGCATTCTCTTTAAATTAGCCCTGTACATAGTGTATCAAAATACAGCTACTAGTTAATCAGCTAGACAGAGAAAAGTTACAACTAAACACTTTCTACAACATACAGTGTACACTAATCATCTATAGCATTCTAAAATACTTACAGACAAACAATTTCCAAGACTCAAGCATGGGGACAATACAACTGCCCAGAGCCTGCGCTGCTGTAGGAGCACCGTGGTGCAGGTCTGTGTCCCAGCGAGGACTCCACGAGGACTACGTAGCAGTCCTGTGGGGAGCGTGATGACCTCATCACGCTCGGTCGCGTTGTCCACGCTTGGGGCGTCACGTGATGCACGTGGTCGCGTTTCTGGCCGTTGAGGCCGAAGTCGGGAGCGGAAGCTGGAGGCCAGGCTGAGCCGGTGCTTGCCGCGGGAGCGGAAGATCGCGTCGCTCCCGGCGGCTGGTAGATGCGGCCGAAGACGCTAGGCCGGGCTGTGCCGGCGGCCTTTCTGGAAGGCCGAGTCCGGCCGGCAGCCGCCTCACGCACGTCACGTCGTACGTGCCGTGACGTCAACATGCTACGTCGTACGTGACGTGACGTCAGCACGCTAAGGCGCGTCTTAAAGGGGCAATGGCCCTAAAAGGTAAGTTAAAGGGGCAACGGCCCCAACAGGTAGGTTATACATATATAAGTAAGTTAAATACATACAGTGAGGTTAAGTTAGAGGGAGAGGCAGCACACTCCCCGCTTGGTACAATTCCATTGTACCACTACAGATACAAAATAAATCTGAAGGAAACGTCCTTTGGCTGCAACATACTCAGAGTCCGTTCTCTAGGTTTCTTCGGAAAGGAGGACTACGATCTCTGAGACTGGCCTCAGAAACACTTTGACAGTCCCCTCCTTGACGATCTTCACCTCCACCTTGCGGACCCTCTTGTCCCTGCTCGGCAGAGTTTTGACGACCAGTCCCACTGGCCATTCGTTTCTGTGTGCTTGGCTGTCTTTCAGCAAGACGACATCTCTCACTTTGACATTTGGCTTGTCTTCTGTCCATTTCCTACGGCTCTGTAGGGTGGACAAATACTTTCCTCTCCATCTCTTCCAAGAAGTGTCTTCCCGTGCTTCCACTGCTTCCCGTGCAGCTCGGCCATGTCGAAGTTTCCAGAGGGAGCTGAAATAGCACTCATCTTTTGAGTCAGGAGCATCGCTGGGGTGAGGACTGCAGGCATGTCTGGGTCGGTGGACACCGGCACCAGGGTTCTCCTGAGCGAGCAGAGGCACCCCGCAGCCTGCTCCCCGCTACTCGGAAGATGGCGTCCAGGAGAGCGAAACGGCAGGGGTGCCACCCAGCTGTGTCCATCGTCCTTGGACCTTTCAAACACTGAGCATCCTAGGCCATCTGTGCTCACAGTGGGGCCTGCCTCTTCCTCACAGGCAGAGGAGGTTGACCTATGATGCTGCGTCATGTCATCGTAGTCCTCCTTTACCTGGATCCTGTTTGGGCATGGGCTGAGACAGGATGTGCGATCGTTGTGCAACACGTTTGCTTTATAGACGCTGACATCCGCTGGTTTGTGGACTGTTCCCAGGCAAACTCCACCCACGAGGACCCATCCCAAGTCAAGCCGCTGCGCATAAGGAGCATTGTGGGGCCCGTTGATATGTTCACGCACCTTGTGCACCCTTAAGATGTCTCTTCCCAAGAGCAGGAGGATTGGAGCGTCCGGGTCCACAGCTGGAATCTTGTTGGCAATTGGCTGTAGGTGGGGCTGATGGCGTGCGACCTCTGGGGAGGGGATTTCCGTCCTATCCTCTGGCATCATGTCGCACTCAATCAAGGTGGGGAGGGGAAGCTGTAGTTTCCCATCCATGGACTCGATCATGAAGTTCCCAACTCTCCTACCCGTAGTCTCTGTTGTCCCTGCACAGGTTATGAGCGTGTACGGAGCGGCGCTGGCCTTGACTTCAAAGAGATTGAAGAATTCTGTCTTTGCTAGAGACTTGTTACTTTGCTCATCGAGCACTGCATACATTTTGATTGCCTTCTCCTTTCTCCCTGCAGGATATGCTTTAACCAAGCAGATTTTGGAGCATGAGCGTGGGCTGCTTGCATTTCCACAAACCTCTGTACACTTGGAGGTGACTGAAGATGTGCTTTCGCTTTGCTCCCCGCTATCCTCTTTGTCAACCGCGGCACTCTCGGTGGTTGACGGAGGAGGATCTGGATGCAGGGCTGCGATGTGTTTTTCGCTGTTGCACTCAAAGCACTTGATTGTCGCCTTGCAGTCTTTTGCCATGTGCATAGTCGACCCACAACACCTGAAGCAGATGCGGTTCTCTTTCAGGTATGATGTGCGCTCATCAATAGGCTTGTCTCTAAAGCTTCGACACTTTTTGAGTGGGTGGAGCTTCTTGTGTATTGGACACTGACGATCTGGATCATCCACTTCATTCCCAGCAGAACTGGATTGGTTGACTGAGGGTTCGGCTGGAACATCTGTTTTGTGCACACTCACAGAGGCTTTATTGCTGTACTTTGTGGATTTCTCTGTTCTCGAAGGAGCGTAACTGCTGGAGGTGGAGAAAGTGAAACTTGGATCATTCCTCACCTTTGCCTGTTGTTGGACGAATCTGGAGAAGAGAGAGAAGGGGGGAAATGCCACTCCATTGTCCTCCTTGTACTTGGATCCCTTAGCTATCCATTTCTCTTGAAGGTTGTGGGGGAGCTTTTCCACTATTGGGTTTACCCCACGAGCTGTATCCAAATACAAAAGGCCGGTCAGGTAACCTTCTCCCTTGGCACACTCCAGTTCGAGGAGAATGTCGCCCAGTTCTCGGAGCTCGACATTATCTTTGTTGGTTAGCTTCGGAAAGTCCTCAATCTTCTTGAGCAGTGCGTGTTCGATGACTTCTGGTGTCCCATAACAGTCTTCGAGACGTCGCCAAACCAGGTTGAGGCCTGCTGTGGGATTGCTGACGAGCGCTGAGCGAATTCTCTTCGCCTGTTTGGACGACTCAGCTCCGAGCCACTTTGTCATCAGGTCTAGTTCTTCTCTGGCTGACAGATTCAAATCCTTGGTGGTACTCAGGAAGGATGCTTTCCATGACCAATAATTTTCGGGACGGTCATCAAATTCTAGGAGGCCTGAACTTAACAATTCTCGGCGAGTAAGGTACCTAGCGAGGTCTTGTGCACCTTGTGGCTCGGGTGAGGACTGCTTGGCTGGATTGGCCGGGTGTTGTGGAGGTCTCTGCAGGTGAGTCTTACTTGTTTCTTCTCTTTTAAGCTCAGTGTCTCCGAAAACGGGCCGTTTGTTGCTGTGGTGAGTGGTTGGTTCTACGTCGAGATACCTGAATGTTTCCTTTGAGAACAATTTGGAGTGTTGTTGGACATACTCACTTGTACGTTGCACTGGACTGAGGGGCTGTTCCAGATCATATGTTTCCTGGCTGGGCTCCCCGCTTTCGCTCTCCTCACCTTCTTCATAAGCTGCGGCTTCGGCTTTAGCGGCAGCGGCAGCTCTCTGGCTTTGGAGAATGTGGAGAATGGCAGCGAGATCAGCTCTCTGCTTCATCACACTAGCTTCTTTTTCAGCAAGGGCCAATTGAGCCTGGGCAACTTCTGACTTGGCACGTGCTTTGGTGGCTGCCGAAGCAGTCGATGACGACGGTCTGCTGGACTGCCGAGATGATCTAGTGGATACTTTAGAGGGCTGCACTGTCTGCTTCATCACACTAGCGTCGAGGTCGGCTCTCTGCTTCATAAGGTCAGCTTTCTGCTTCATCATACTAGCGTCGAGGTCGGCTCTCTGCTTCATAAGGTCAGCTTCTTTTTCAGCGAAGGAGAATTGAGCCTGGGCGGCTTTTGCCTTGGCACGTGCTTTGGTGGCTGCAGAAGCTGTCGATGACGACGGTCTGCTGGACCGCCGAGATGACCTAGAGGATACTTTAGAGGACTGTGACTTGGCATCGTTTGCTAGGAGAGGCTCATGCTTCTCGCTTGACTGGTCGGCGTCCTCTATGGTATATTGTCTTCCTGAGCGTAGGCTCATGGTAGCTGAGTGGTATCTTCCTGTGCTTGAGCCCGCTGTGCTGTTGTCTTTTTATTATTCTGCCCTCGCAACGCGATCCTATGCAGAGCTAGACAGATAGCGAACAACTTGATATCTTCCAATAAAATCACAAGGCTTGACTTTTCTTGTAATGCTTTACTGAAAGATTCTTATTATTGTAAAACTGAAATACAACACAGAAATGGAAGCACACATTAGTATACAAGCGCATAACTGATATGTATACACAAATTTAGGTACGCCTGAGCGACACAGTACATTTAGTAAACTGGGAGGCATTCTCTTTAAATTAGCCCTGTACATAGTGTATCAAAATACAGCTACTAGTTAATCAGCTAGACAGAGAAAAGTTACAACTAAACATTTGCTACAACATACAGTGTACAGTAATCATCTATAGCATTCTAAAATACTTACAGTCAAACAATTTCCAAGACTCAAGCATGGGGACAATACAACTGCCCGGAGCCTGTGCTGCTGTAGGAGCACCGTGGTGTAGGTCTGTGTCCCAACGAGGACTCCACGAGGACTACGTAGCAGTCCTGTGGGGAGCGTGATGACCTCATCACGCTCGGTCACGTTGTCCGCGCTTAGGGCGTCACGTGATGCGCGTGGTCGCGTTTCTGGCCGTTGAGGCCGAAGTCGGGAGCGGGAGCTGGAGGCCAGGCTGAGCCGGTGCTTGCCACGGGAGCGGAAGATCGTGTCGCTCCCGGCGGCTGGTAGATGCGGCCGAAGACGCTAGGCCGGGCTGTGCCGGCGGCCTTTCTGGAAGGCCGAGTCGGGCCGGCAGCCGCCTCACGCACGTCACGTCGTACGTGCCATGACCTCAACACGCTACGTCGTACATGACGTGACGTCAGTACGCTAAGGCGCGTCTTAAAGGGGCAATGGCCCTAAAAGGTAATTTAAAGGGGCAACGGCCCCAACAGGTAGGTTATACATATATAAGTAAGTTAAATATATACAGTGAGGTTAAGTTAGAGGGAGAGGCAGCACAATGATTGATATTAATCCCAGAATCTCTACCTGTAATACAGCGGGACTATTAGCGTGTTTGTGATTGTATCTATTATGAAGATATTTGTGATTAATGAGTGTTTGAATTACTGTAGATAATATTAAATTGTTATTTTCTGTCTTTTGCACAGTTTATCGGGAGCTACAGACTCCCAGTGTCAGCTGTCACTCCATCTCCTCTCACACTGACATCCCACTGATGGGCCGTAACCAGGGCAAAAACCTGACTCCAGCTGACATCACAAAGTAACCGGAAGCCAATCACACAGCAGCCGGGAACAATGTCACAAAGTGACCGTAGCATCTCCCACTCCCGGGGCAGGTACAATACAGAGCTCCCTCTACATTACCCTGACAGTGTACCCCCACTTTATACCCACTGTCAGCATCGAGCGCTCCCGGGGCAGGTACAGTACAGAGCTCCCTCTACATTACCCTGACAGTGTACCCCCACTTTATACCCACTGTCAGCATCGAGCGCTCCCGGGGCAGGTACAATACAGAGCTCCCTCTACATTGCTCCAACAGTGTACCCCACTTTATACCCAGTGTGAGCATCGAGAAATCCCAGGGCAGCTACAATAGAGCTCCCTCTACATTATGCTGACAGTGTATCCCCACTTTATACCCCGTGTCAGCATCGAGCAATCCCAGGGCAGCTACAATACAGAGCTTCCTCTACATTATGCTAACAGTGTACCCCCACTTTATACCCAGTGTCATCATCGAGCACTCCCGGGGCAGGTACAATACAGAGCTTCCTTTACATTACCCTGACAGTGTACCCCCACTTTATAGCCAGTGTCAGCATTGAGTGCTTCCAGCGCTGGTACAATACTGATCTCCCTGTACATTTCTCTGACAGAGTATCCCCACTTTATTCCCAGTATCAGCAGCAAGCACTCTCGGGGCAGGTACAATAAGGAGCTCCCTCTATATTACCCGGACAGTTTACCCCCACTTCATACCCAGTGTGAGCATGGAGCGCTCCCAGGGCATGTACAATAAAGAGCTCCCTCTACATTACCCTGACAGTGTCCCCCCACTTTATACCCAGTGTGAGCATGGAGCGCTCCCGTGGCAGGTACAATACAGAGCACCCTCTACGTTACCCTGACAGTGTCCCCATACATTACACCCAGTGTCAGCATCGAGCGTGACCGTGGCAGGTGCAATAAAGAGCTCCATCTATATTACCATGACATTAACATTATTACTACCTCCCTCTCCCCGCTCCGTACCAACTTTGTTCCTGACTGTTCTCCAGCTCGTGTTCCCCCAGCTACAGTTTCTCTTCCCTCTTTTGCAGGTATTCATGGGCCCACTTCGCTGGGCAGGACGCAGCAGGTTCTGCGGGGGGACAGGAAGTGTCAGAGGTCAAACACCATTTAAAGTTATACACCCACAGGCCGCTGTAATCACCCTCAGGACCTTTCCCACAATGCCCAGGGTCAATGGCGCTGTATCCACAATTCCTAGGGGCAGTGACTCTGTACCCACAATGCCCAGGGGCAGTGACCATTTACCAACAATATCCAGGGTCATTGAGCTTACCCACAATGCCCAGTATCCGTCCCCTGCACCCACAATGCCCAGGATCAGTGAGCTCTTTGCACAATACCCAGACTCAGTGACCCTCTACTTACTATTCCTCAGGGTCAGTTAGCTTACCCACAATGCTCAGAGTCAGTGCCCCAGTAACCACAAGGCACAGGGTCAGTGACCTATACCAAGAAGATTCAGGTTCAGTGACCTGTACCGAAAGTGCCCGAGTACAGTGACCTTTATCAACAATCCCCAGGGTCATTGACTCTAGACCCACAATACCTGGGGTCAGGAACCTCTACCCACAATCAAAACCAACTCAGATACAGCACGTGTTCAATGCAGCGTACGGCTCCCTCGACACTACCCAATGAAGCACAACCAGGTCAGGCACAGCATAGGGTGACTAAAGATCCCTCTACCTGTAAGTGTCAAACACTCCCACGTGAGGTACGAGCAAGTTTTATCTATGAGTTAAGCTCCGCTCAACTTGCCACATCTGAGGCTAGCCTGACGGCAGATGTTCAGCAGCTCCGAATATCTGCTTAGACTCGCACCTTGGAAAATTCCTGGACTGGTGGGATTCTCAGCAAAGTTCCTTACCTTTCCAATCAGTGTTGTAACTTCCCGTGTATTCCCGTCTCTGATACGGGGACTCTTGGTCCCACCAGACTTGCTCTGTGAAACCAGCGACATTTCTCCAGTCCCAGTGAGTGTGGCGATGATTCGACTTCTCTCTCTCCACCTTCCTGAGATATTGCTCAATCTCAGAGACTGTCAATAGAAAAATGAGTCATATAAATGCCAGAATCTGTACCTGGAACACAGTGAGCTGGTTTTTGAGACTGTGATTGTAACTAATTTGAATAAATTTGCAATTAATGAGTGTGTATGAATTACTTACAATTTTTACCAAATTGTTCTAGTCTGTCCTTTGCCCCGTTTATCGGAAGCTGCACACTCCCAGTGTCAGCTGTCACTCCAGCTGCTCCCACACTGACATCCCACTGATGGGCCTTAACCAGGGGCGGGGCCCTGACTCCAGGTGACATTAGAAAGGAACCGGGAGCCAATCATATGGCAGCCGGGAACAATGTCACAAAGTGGCCGAAGCCCCGCCCACTCCCAGTGCAAGTACAATGCAGAGCTCTCTCTACATTACTCTGACATTACCACTGTTACTCCTTCCCACTCCATACCATTTCTGTTCCTGACTCTGCTCCAGCTCGGGTTCCCCAGGCACAGCTCCTCTGCGGTGTGTTCCAGGGTACACTTTGCTGGACAGGTCACAGCGGGGTCCAGGGGTCAAACCCCATTTAAAGTCAAACAGTCACAGGGGGCCGTAATCACCCTCAACCTTAAGCACGGAGCCCAGGGTCAGTTACCTTGTACCCACAATACCTGGCGTCAGTGACCCTGTACCCACAATGCCCGGGGTCAGTGTCCCTGTACCCACAATGCCTGGGGTCAGTGGCCCTGTACCCACAATACCCGGCGTCAGTGACCCGGCACAAACAATGCCCGGGGTCAGTCACACACACACACACATGGAAAGGCCCAGGCTCCATCCTCGGCCTGTGCTGAGTTGACCCCCTGCTCTACCCTCTACTCCCATGGGTGCTCTTAACTCACTGCGGAGCGTGTCTTAGTCTCACGTTCTCAATCAGCTGCATCTCCACCAGCAGATCGTCCATTTTGAATCCACGGGGCAGCAGCGGCCCACTCTGCTCAGTCACAAACTGCGAAACTGACTGTAAGAGAGGGAGAGAGGTGGCAATTAGACCCACACAATGATGAGTGCCTCACCCCTGAAATGACCCCACCCGAAGTGGGCACTGAGATCCCCACACACAGAGCAAGAAAGGCTCAGGCTCCATCCCTGGCCTGTGACGACTTAGCCTGATCCATGCCCGGTGAGGTAGTGAGACCCCCCCCAAACACAAAGAGCAGGAAAGGCCCAGGTTTCATCCCCGGCCTGTGCTGAGTTACCCTGATCCTCACCCGGTGAATGGAGCCTGGATTACAGGCTGACATGATAACTGTGTTTGTCCTCCTCAACTACTCCTCTGTAGCAGATCCCAGTGGCTTGGAGACCTGTAATAAGGCATGGACTGCTTTGGCTGAATGGTCTGTTTCATTGCCGCATGTCCTATGTGTATCAGCAAAAAGACATTTTATAATTCCGAGGGAGAGAGAAAGTGAGGGAGAGATGGAGAGGGAAAAGAAGGGGGAGGAGGAGAGACCGAGGGGGAGAGAGAGGAGATGGGGAATATTATCATTATAGTCATATATTTGCATTATTGATTGATATTATTTATTATGCGTTAGTAACAGATCTTTAATTGGTATATAATTGGCAAATGAATTTCCACACAGATAGATGTGAGGTATTACATTTTGGAAAGAAAAATAAAGAGGTCTTGTATCACTTGGAAAATAATAATTTAAATGGGGTGGAGGAGCAAAGAGATCTCGGAGTACAAATACACACTGCACTGAAAGTAGCGACACAGGTTAATGAGGCCATAAAAAAGCAAACCAAGTGAGGGTTTATTTCTAGGCGGATTAAATTTAAAAAAAAGTGAAGTTATGCTAAACCTGTATCGACCCTTGGTTAGACCACACTTGGAGTACTGCATAAAGTTCTAGTCACCATACTATAAAAATGATATAGATACGCTGGAGAGGGTGCAGGGCAGATTTGCAAGGCTGATATCAGGAAAGGAGGAACATGCTTTTCTCTTGAAAAGAGAAGGCTGAGAGGTGACATAACAAACTTCTTTAAAATAATGAAAGGATTTGGAAGAGTAGATACAGAGAGTGTGTTTCCCCTTGTGGGGATGTGCAAGACTGGAGGCCATCATTATAAGATAGTCACCAGGAAAACAAATAGGGAATTCAGAAGAAACTTCTTCACCCAGCGAGTGGTGAGAATGTGGAATGCATATTGATGTAATTAAGGTGAGGCTAGATAAGCATATGAGGGGAAAGGCAACAGAGGGTTACTCTAATAGAGTTAGGTGAGGAAAGACGGGAGGAGGCTCGAAAGGAGCATAAACCCCGGCATAGACTGGTTGGGCCAAATGGCCGCTTGCAGTGCCGTATCTCCTACGTAATCCAGCTGCTGCAGCGACCCCTCTGGCAGGAGTGGGAACTGCAGCGTGATATGTTTACATAGGATCTCCCATTGGGATGCCCAGAGGCAGAGGATTTCCACCTTTGCGGAGGGGAGGGTGTGTTCCAGGCCCCGCAAACTCTTCTCCCTCCCTGGGGTTTCTGGCCTCCCCTCACTGATTCAGCCTCCTCCTCCTCCAGCTAGAGGCTTGAAGCCTAGTCCCGGGCAGGGCCGGGTGGGGATTGGGGAAATTAGCTGCCGGTCTGACCACCTGTTCTGGGCTCTGGGCTCGACTCGGCCCTCCCCTTGCACCCCCTGCCCAATCCCGGGGCTTTTGCCGCCGCTTCCAGTGCTGACGGATCGGCCTCCACTCTGCTCCCCTGCCCCACCCACTGAAGGGGCCGCTGACCAATCGCAGCCACTCGTTGCTTGACCAAAAGCAGCCCCAACCTATAGCTAGCGCCGCTCGGCGGGTGGGGATCCAGAAACCCACTCGACAATCGTCAGCTCACCAATCAATCAAACAGTCGCTGCAGCACCTGAGCAGCACAGCTCCCGCCTCCCCAGCCACATGCTGATGGACAGCTGAGTGAACCAATCACTGCGTGGCGCCGCTGCGCTTCCACCAATCGGAGTGCAGCCTTTGTTGTCAATCCCCGCCAAGCAGCATTATGTCATTCCCCGGCCAGCTTGATTACATCATTCCGCTTCGGCGGTGCTCTGCTCGCTGGAATCACTGAGAGACCTTAAAGCGGAGACGAGTCCCGCAAGTTATGGTTGTACAACTATAATTCACTGAGGCCCATTAAAGCGGGAACTGGTCTCTCTGTTACTGCATCAATTTACAATTGTACCATTTCGTTAATATACATAACCTATTTCCCCAATTCTGACCCATTACTGATATAGGAGGCATTTAACCTGCAATAACCTCTCTCCAACACTCAGTGCCCATTATGACTGACAGGACTGAAGATGCAGGCCTGGGCCGGGTAGTGAGGAACTGGAGTCAGGTGTAGGCCCGGAGCGTGTGGTGAGGGACTGGAGTCTGGTGTGGGTCCAGACCGGGTAGTGAGGCACTGGAGTCAGGTGTGGGCCCAGACCGGGTAATGAGGGACTGGAGTCAGGTGTAGGCCCAGACCAGGTGGTGAGGAACTGCAGTCAGGTATAGGCCCAGACAGGGTAGTGAGGAACTGGAGTCATGTGTGGGACCAGGCAGGGTAGTGAGGGACTGGAGTCAGGTGTAGGCCCGGAGCGAGTGGTGAGGGACTGGAGTCAGGTGTGGGTCCAGACCGGGTAGTGAGGGACTGGAGTCAGGTGTGGGCCCAGACCGGGTAATGAGGGACAGGAGTCAGGTGTAGGCCCAGAGAAGGTGGTGAGGAACTGGAGTCAGGTGCAAGCCCAGACCAGGTGCTGAGGGACTGGAGTCAGGTGTAGGCCCGGAGCGGGTGGTGAGGGACTGGAGTCAGGTGTGGTGTTGTGTATGTACCTTTAAGAGAATAACTGGTCTCAGACTGCAGTACCGGCAGTGACCACCCCTGTATAAAAGGCGCTAGTGAGCCTCTGCTTTTTCAGTTTCGCTATTGACTTCCAGCAGTAAAGACTTGTTTTGTTCAACTCCTGCTGTCCGTGTCTCAATCATTCACGGATGTAATACTGGCGATAAGCAGGTACAAACCTACCTACAGTCTGCACCACCTCCTGGGATCCATTCCTACAGCGAAGTGAGCAGAGATCGTGGCCAGAGAGAAAATGAAAAAAAAGTGAGGAGCAGTAGAAACGGGTGTCGACCGTGGGCATCCGCCCCTGTGTTAGCGGAGTTGAAGATTGCTGGAGAAGCTGTCGGAAGTGGGGCCTGGTTCCTGTCGACGGTGCTTCAGCTAATTGGGCTGGTGGCAGGTCCACTGATCCTTCCTGGGCTGCGGTGGTCGTGAACTCGAGCGGGTGGTTTGCAACGGGCCGAGCAGCATTGTCGGGAAGAAGAGAGAGAGAGGGTGGAGCACACAGGGCGCGGCCGGTGCTACGAAGCCGGGCTGCGTATAGACCCGAGAAGAGGGAGGCAAGAGTCCCACAGGGTTGTTCCACAACGGGAAAATAATAAAAAAAGAAATAGTAAATGCGCAAGTAACTGCGAGGAGCTGCAGGTTGCAACGGGAACCGTGGAAAGCAGCACTAGCAACAGCGGGGAAGAAGGCAAAGCGCGGGAGGCGCCATCTTAATCAGCGGGGAAGAAGGCAAAGTGTGGGAGGCGCCATTTTGTTAAATCGGGGAAGAAGGCAAAGCACGGGAGGTGCCATTTTACATTTGCAAGATGCCGAAGACTGGCTGTATCACTGCTTTTGATAATACAATAGAGGACTGGACCATGTATGTGGAAAGAGTCGAGGTATATTTCGAGGCAAACGAAATAGCTGAGGAGAAAAAGGCATCGATATTGCTAAATTTAATGGGCGCTAGAATGTACAGCCTATTGCGGGACCTGATTACTCCAGCCAAACCGAAGGCGAAGAATTTTAACGAAATTGTTGCTGTCCTACAGGAACACCCAAACCCTGCACCGCTGTTGATAGCAGAAACATTTAAATTCCACAGGAGAACTCAGCATAAAGATGAGAGCAACGCTGAGTACCTTACGGAACTACGCAAGCTATCAAAGCACTGCCAGTTTGGAGAAGGAATGGCAGACACCCTACGGGACAAATTTGTCTGTGGACTCCTGAGTGAAGGAACACAGAAGAAGTTATTATCAGAGAAAGAGCTGACGCTAGATAAGGCTTTTAGCGTGGCAGTATCGTATGAAGCAGCAGCCAGGGGAGCTGCAGAAATTCAACAAAAGCCACAGGAATACAGCACCTACGAAATGACACGGGGATTTGCAAAATGTTATCGTTGCGGCAGAACTAACCATGACCAGAAGGACTGTTGGTCCAAAGACAAACTATGCAGGCAATGCGGGAAGATGGGACACTTTGCACGAGTTTGCAGGTCTGGGAAGAAGACCAGCGACAACAAAAAGGCTACTAAGGAACCGTACAAGAAAGTACAAAAGATGACGGACAGTAGTTCCAAAGACCAGAAGAGCGATAGTGAATCCGGGAACAGGAGACTAAGCTGTCTCAAACTTCACAATGTAATCGCAAAAGAGGATCACCGAACCATTTGGGTCACCCTCACGATAGCAGGGTCCCAAGTTAAAATGGAATTGGATACAGGATCAGCGCTAACCGTCATGAATCGACGAGACTACGAGCGGCTATTTTCACACATACCCTTGAGAGGGACATCCATCGTCTTGACGACGTATACGGGGCAAAAAGTATACCCCAGAGGTGAAATGAGGGTGCCTGTCGAATACAACGGCAAGAAAATACGGAAATTTTATCTCTACATACTGCCAAATGGTGGACCACTGTTATTGGGACGGGAATGGATCAGGAAGATAAACTTAGATTGGCACTCCCTTCATGTAATGACGGTGGATGGTAAAAAAGATGAAGACGTCACTCCTGGACGATTGTCAACAATCTTAGCTAACGCCAAAGAGGTATTTCAACAAGAACTGGGCACGCTTAAAGGCATAACCGCCTCGATAAAAATAGAAGAGAATGCAGTTCCCAAGTTTTTCAAAGCAAGACCGGTACCATATGCAATTCGCCCAGCCGTCGAGGCAGAGCTGGAGAATCTGGAGAAGGCAGGCGTGTTGTCTAAGGTCGACTGGAGCGAGTGGGCGATACCCATCATTCCTGTCATGAAGAAAACGTTAAGTAATAAGTCCGGGGAGCCAAGGAAGATTCGCATCTGTGGGGATTTCAAGGTGACGGTGAACCCAGTCCTTCACACAGTACAATATCCTCTTCCAAGGATAGAAGACATCTTCGCCTCACTGTCTGGAGGGAAGCGTTTTACAAAAATTGACCTAGCACAAGCATATTTGCAGATGGAGGTTGAAGAGTCCTCTAGGAAGTATCTCACGATAAACACTCACAAAGGTCTTTACCAGTATCATCGATTGGTATTCGGAGTAGCATCGGCTCCGACGATATGGCAAAGAGCGATGGAACAAGTCCTGCAAGGGATTCCGAGGACTCAGTGTTACTTGGACGACATCCTTGTGACAGGTAAAGATGACAGTGAACAACTTAATAACCTAGAACAGGTGCTCACTAGACTATGGGAACATGGGCTGCGAGCCAACCGCCCGAAGTGCGAGTTTTTTAAGAAACAGATATCGTATTGTGGCCGCGTGATTGATGAAGAGGGGTTACATAAGTCCCCTGACAAAATTGAAGCGGTTGTTAAGGCCCCAGTGCCTGAAAATGTGTCGCAACTGAGGTCATTCCTCGGATTGGTGAATTACTACCATAAGTTTTTGCCGAATTTGTCGACAATTCTGCACCCACTGAACGCCCTGCTACGAACGGGAGTAGCATGGGAATGGAGCAATGATTGTAAGTGGGCTTTCCAGAAGAGTAAGGACTTAATCACTTCAAGGGAAGTATTGGCTCACTACAACCCAGCACTGCCGATCAGACTGGCGTGTGATGCATCTCCCTACGGCATTGGGGCGGTACTGTCACGTAAATTCCTTGATGGTTTAGAGAGGCCGATAGCTTTTGCGTCACGCGCGTTAACTTCTGCCGAGTGTAACTACGCTCAGATTGACAGAGAGGCCCTCAGCCTAGTGTGGGGGTGAAGAAGTTCAATCACTACCTGCACGGTCAAAAATTTACTCTACTAACCGATCATCAACCTCTTGTCTCCATTTTCAACCCTCAGAAAGGTGTACCGATAATGACAGCACAGCGGCTGCAGAGGTGGTCCCTTTTCCTAGGGGCACACCAATATGACATTGTGTACAAAGGAACTAAACAGCATGGAAATGCTGATGGATTGTCACGCCTACCATTGCCGATGGTGGAAGAAGAAGACCTTGCAGTGGATCCAATGGAGTTATTCCATTCGACCATAGTCGAATGTCTCCCTGTGACGAATGCAAACATAGAAAAGGAAACACGGAATGACCCGACACTATCACGGGTCTATGATTTAACGGTGAAGGGATGGCCAGCACATGGCGAACCACTGCTGCCAGCATTCTCGCCGAGAAGAGAACAGCTGTCAGTGTGCAGAGGAACCTTGATGTGAGGATCCAGATTAGTAATTCCACCTAAGTTGACGGATAGAGTGCTCAATGAGCTTCATGAGGGTCATCTGGGTGGGCTAAAAATGAAGAACTTAGCCAGAGCGTTTGTGTGGTGGCCAGGAATCGATAGAGAAATCGAAGAGATGACCAAGAGCTGTGCAGGATGCCAGAAGGTCCAAAACGCCCCACCACAAGCTCCTCTGCATCCATGGGAGTGGCCCTCATCTCCATGGCAAAGGGTGCACATTGATTTTGCTGGTCCCTTCATGGACTCGATGTTTTTAATTGCGGTGGATGCACATTCAAAGTGGCCAGAGGCAATAAAAATGTCCTCAACCACCACGGAAAAAACTATCACAGTTTTACGAACCATATTCGCCAGGAATGGGCTGCCTGAACAGATTTACTCTGACAATGGACCACAGTTTGTGTCTGAAGAGTTCCGGGGGTTCATAAAGAACAATGGTGTTAAGCATTACACATCTGCCCCATATCATTCAGCCACTAATGGATTGGCCGAGAGGTTTGTCCATACATTCAAGAGGGCGATTGGGCGGATAAATGGCAGATGCACTATAATGTGGACAAGTGCGAAGTTATCCACCTTGGGTGCAGGAACGGGAGGGCAAATTATTATTTAAATGGCAATAGATTGGGAGAGGGGGAAGTACAGAGAGACCTGGGTGTTCTTGTACACCAGTCACTGAAGGCGAGCATGCAGGTGCAACAGGCGGTCAAGAAGGCAAACGGTATGCTGGCCTTCATAGCAAAAGGGTTAGAATACAGGAACAGGGATACCTTGCTGCAGCTGTACAGGGCACTGGTGAGACCACACCTCGAGTACTGTGTACAGTTTTGGTCGCCTCATCTGAGGAAGGATGTTCTTGCCATGGAGGGGGTGCAGCGGCGATTCACCAGGCTGATACCAGGAATGGCGGGAATGACCTATGAGGAGAGACTATGTAGTTTAGGGATGTACACACTGGAGTTTAGAAGATTGAGAGGGGACCTCATAGAAGTGTATAAAATTCTGACAGGTCTAGACAGACTGGATGCAGAAGGAATGTTTCCCTTGGCGGGTGAGAACAGAACTAGAGGACATAATTTAAGGATAAGGGCTAAACCATTTAGGACAGAGATGAGGGGGAATTTCTTCACTCAGAGAGTGGTGAACCTGTGGAACTCATTGCCACAGAGGGCAGTGTACGCCAGCTCATTAAATATATTTAAGAGGGAATTAGATATATTTCTACGGGCAAAAGGGGTTAAGGGTTACGGAGAGAAGGCGGGGACGGGATACTGAATTAAAGGATCAGCCATGATCTCATTAAATGGCGGAGCAGGCACGAAGGGCCGAATGGCCTACTCCTGCTCCTATCTTCTATGTATCTATGTATCTATGTAAGGCAATGTGTAATGAAGGTATACCCCTACAACACAAGGTGGACAACTTCTTGTTTGCCTACCGGAATGCGACACATGCGGTTACCAACCAAACTCCAGCCATGATGTTCTTCAATCGAAGACTACGATGCCGCTTGGATTTGGTTAAGCCAAACGTCCGACGAGATGTGGAGAACAGGCAGTTTCAGAATATGAATGAAAGGCCGACCAGGAGTTTTAAGATAGGTCAACCAGATTTGGCCCGGGAGTACCGCACCGATAAATGGCAGCCAGGAACGATTTGTACATGGCAAGGACCTCTCATGTATACTGTGGACGTTGGAGAGAGCATTGTAAGACGCCATGCTGAACAGATTCTAGAGTCACTGGAAATCGTTAACTCCACACCACGATCTGATACACCTGGTAATGAAATCGACGTACCAATTGCAGCTACCGCAGAACCGGTAATATTGGAAGCAGATGAACCAAACAACGACATTGATCCTGACTCAACATTGCCAGAAGAAACTGATACCCCAAAGAGGCGTATTCCAGACAGAATCAGGAAGCCTCCTCAAAGACTGAACTTATAATTGCTTAAACTTAACCAATGTATCTAGCAACCGTAATTGTGATTGTAATTAGTTATCATTGAGTTGTTAAATGAATGTTATGTACTGTTTATCTAAAAGGGGAGGAATTGTTGTGTATGTACCTTTAAGAGAATAACTGGTCTCAGACTGCAGTACCGGCAGTGATCACCTATGTATAAAAGGTGCTAGTGAGCCTCTGTTGTTTCAGTTTCACTATTGACTTCCAGCAGTAAAGACTTGTTTTGTTCAACTCCTGCTGTCCGTGTCTCAATCATTCACGGACGTAATATGTGGGTCCAGACCGGGTAGTGAGGGACTGGAGTCAGGTGTGGGCCCAGACCAGGTGGTGAGGAACTGGAGTCAGGTATAGGCCCAGACAGGGTAGTGAGGGACTGGAGTCAGGTGTGGGACCAGACAGGGTAGTGAGGGACTGGAGTCAGGTGCAGGCCCAGACCGGGTAGTGAGGGACTGGAGTCAGGTGTAGGCCCAGACCAGGTGGTGAGGGATTGGTGTCAGGTGCAGGCCCAGACCGGGTAGTGAGGGACAGGAGTCAGGTGCAGGCCCTGACTGGGTAGTGAGGGACTGGAGTCAGGTGCAGGCCCAGACCAGCTAGTGAGGGTCTGGAGTCAGGTTTGGCCCAGACAGGGTAGTGAGGGACTGGAATCAGGTGCAGGACCAGACCGGCTGGTGAGGGACTGGAGTTAGCTGCAGGCCCAATCTGGGTGTTGAGGGACTGGAGTCAGGTGCAGGCCCAGACTTTGTAGTGAGGGACTGGAGTCAGGTGTGGGCCCAGACCGAGAAGTGAGGGACTGGAGTCAGTTGTAGGCCCAGACCGGGTAGTGGGGGATTGGAATCAGGTGCAGGCCCAGACCAGGTAGTGAGGGACTGGGGTCAGGTGCAGGCACAGACCAGTTAGTGAGGGACTGGAGTCAGGTGTTGGCCCAGACCGGATCGTGAGGGACTGGAGTCAGGTGTTGGCCCAGACCGGATCGTGAGGGACTGGAGTCAGGTGTATGACCCAGACAGGGTAGTGAGGAACTGGAGTCAGGTGCAGGCCCAGATCGGGTAGTGAGGTATTGGAGTCAGGTGTAGGCCCAGACCGGGTAGTAAGGGACTGGAGTCAGGTGTAGGCACAGACCGGGAAGTGAGGGACTGGAGTCAGGTGTGGGCCCAGACTGGGTCATGAGGGACTGGAGTCAGTTGTACGCCCAGACCAGGTAGTGAGGGACTGGTGTCAGGTGTGGGCCCAGACCGGGTAGTGAGGGACTGGAGTCAAGTGTGGGCCCGGGCCAGGTAGTGAGGGACTGGTGTCAGGTGTAGGCCCAGACCGGGTAGTGAGGGACTGGAGTCAGGTGTTGGCTCAGACCGGGTAGTGAGGGACTGGAGTCAGTTGTAGGCCCAGACCGGTTAGTGAGGGACTTGGGTCAGGACAAGGCCCAGACTGGGTAGTGAGGGACCGGAATCTGGTGCAGGCCCAGTCCGGGTAGTGAGGGACTGGAGTCAGTTGTAGGGCCGACCAGGTAGTGAGGTACTGGAGTCAGGTGCAGGCCCAGACCGGGTAGTGAGGGACTGGAGTCAGGTGCAGGCCCAGACCAGGTGGTGAGGGACTGGTGTCAGGTGCAGGCCCAGACCAGCTAGTGAGGGTCTGGAGTCAGGTTTGGCCCAGACAGGGTAGTGAGGGACTGGAATCAGGTGCAGGACCAGACCGGCTGGTGAGGAACTGGAGTTAGCTGCAGGCCCAATCTGGGTGTTGAGGGACTGGAGTCAGGTGCAGGCCCAGACTTTGTAGTGAGGGACTGGAGTCAGGTGTGGGCCCAGACCGAGTAGTGAGGGACTGGAATCAGGTGCAGGCCCAGTCCGGGTAGCGAGGGACTGGAGTCAGTTGTAGGCCCAGATCGGGTAGTGAGGGACTGGAGTCAGGTGCAGGCCCAGACCAGGTGGTGAGGGAATGGAGTCAGGTGCAGGCACAGACCGGGTAGTGAGGGACTGGAGTCAGGTGTTGGCCCAGACCGGATCGTGAGGGACTGGAGTCAGGTGTATGACCCAGACAGGGTAGTGAGGAACTGGAGTCAGGTGCAGGCCCGGACCGGGTGGTGAGGAACTGGAGTTTGGTGTTGGCTCAGACCGGGTAGTGAGGGACTGGAGTCAGGTGCAGGCCCAGATCGGGTAGTGAGGTATTGGAGTCAGGTGTAGGCCCAGACCGGGTAGTGAGGGACTGGAGTCAAGTGTGGGCCCAGACCAGGTAGTGAGGGACTGGTGTCAGGTGTAGGCCCAGACCGGGTAGTGAGGGACTGGAGTCAGGTGTTGACTCAGACCGGGTAGTGAGGGACTGGAGTCAGTTGTAGGCCAGACCGGGTAGTGAGGGACTGGAGTCAGGTGCAGGCCCAGACCAGGTGGTGAGGGACTGGTGTCAGGTGCAGGCCCAGTCAGGGTAGTGAGGGACTGGAGTCAGGTGCAGGCCCAGACCGGGTAGTGAGGGACTTTAGTCAGGTGTAGGCCCAGACCGGGTGGTGAGGGACAGGAGTCAACTGCAGGCCCAGATCCGGTAGTGAAGGACTGGAGTCAGGTGAAGGCCCAGACCAGCTACTGAGGGACTGGAGTCAGTGCAGGCCCAGACGGGGTAGTGAGGGGCAGGAGTCAGGTATAGGCCCAGACCAGATCGTGAGGGACTGGAGTCAGGCGTTGACCCAGACTGGGTAGTGAGGAATTGGTGTCAGGTGCAGGCCCGGACCGGGTGGTGAGGAACTGGAGTCAGGTGCAGGCCCAGACTTGGTAGTGACGAACTGCTGTCAGTTGTGGACCCAGACGGGGTCGTGAGGGACTGGTGTATGGTGTGGGCCCAGACTGGGTCGTGAGGGACTGGAGTCAGTTGTCGGCCCAGACCGGGTAGTGAGGGACTGGTGTCAGGTGTGGTCCCAGACAGGGTAGTGAGGGACTGGAGTCATGTGTGGGCCCAGACCGGGTAGTGAGGTATTGGAGTCAGGTGTAGGCCCAGACCGGGTAGTGAGGGACTGGAGTCAGGTGTTGGCTCAGACCGGGTAGTGAGGGACTGGAGTCAGGTGTAGGGTCAGACCGGCTGGTGAGAGACCGGAGTCAGGTGCAAGTCCAGCCTGGGTGGTGAGGGACTGGAGTCAGGTGTAGGTCCAGACTGTGTAGTGAGGGACTGGAGTCAGGTGCAGGCCCAGGCCGGGTAGTGAGGGACTTGAGTCAGGTGTAGGCCCAGACCGGGTGGTGAGGGACAGGAGTCAGGTGCAGGCACAGATCCGGTAGTGAAGGACTGGGGTCAGGTGCAGGCCCAGACAGGATAGGGAGGGACTGGTGTCAGGTGCAGTCCCAGACCAGCGACTGAGGGACAGGAGTCAGGTGCAGGACAATACTGGGTAGTGAGGGATTGGAGTCAGGTGCAGGCCCAGGCCGGGTGGTGAGGGACTGGAGTCAGGTGGAGGCCCAGACTGTTTAGCGAGGGACTGGAGTCAGGTGTGGGCCCAGACCAGTTAGTGAGGGACTGGAGTCAGGTACAGGCACAGTCCGGGTAGTGACGGACTGGAGTCAGCTGTAGGGCCAACCAGGTAGTGAGGGACTGGAGTCAGGTGCAGGCCCAGACCAGGTGGTGAGGGACTGGTGTCAGGTGCAGGCCCAGTCAGGGTAGTGAGGGACTGGAGTCAGGTGCAGGCCCAGACCGGGTAGTGAGGGACTTTAGTCAGGTGTGGGCCCAGACCGGGTGGTGAGGGACAGGAGTCAACTGCAGGCCCAGATCCGGTAGTGAAGGACTGGAGTCAGGTGAAGGCCCAGACAGGGTAGGGAGGGACTGGAGTCAGGTGCAGGCCCAGACCAGCTACTGAGGGACTGGAGTCAGTGCAGGCCCAGACGGGGTAGTGAGGGGCAGGAGTCAGGTATAGGCCCAGACCAGGTGGTGAGGGACTTGTGTCAGATGTAGGCACAGACAGGGTATTGAGAGCTTGGAGTCAGGTGTAGGCACAGACCGGGTGGTGAGGGACTGGAGTCAGGTGCAGTCCCAGACCGGGTAGAGAGGGACAGGAGTCAGATGCAGGCCCAGTCCGTGTAGTGAGGGACTGGAGACAGGTGTAGGCCCAGACTGGGCAGTGAGGGATTGGAGTCAGGTGCAGGCCCTGACCGGGTAGTGAGGGATTGGAGTCAGGTGCACGCCCAGACCAGGTGGTGAGGGACTGGATTCCGGTGCAGCCACAGACCGGTTAGTGAGGTACTGGAGTCAGGTGTAGGCCCAGACCGGGTAGTGATGAATTGGAGTCAGGTGCAGGCCCAGACCGGTTAGGGTGGAACTGGAGACAGGTGTAGGCCCAGATCGGGTCGTGAGGGACTGGAGTCAGGTGTTGACCCAGACTGGGTAGTGAGGAACTGAATTCAGGTGCAGGCCCGGACCGGATGGTGAGGAACGGGAGTCAGGTGCAGGCCCAGCCTGGGTGTTGAGGGACTTGAGTCAGGTGCAGGTCCACACTTTGTAGAGAGGGACTGGAGTCAGGTGTGGGCCCAGACCGGGTAATGAGGGACTGGAGTCAGGTGCAGGCCCAGTCCGTGTAGTGAGGGACTGGAGACAGGTGTAGGCCCAGACTGGGTAGTGAGGGATTGGAGTCAGGTGCAGACCCAGACCGGGTCGTGAGGGATTGGAGTCAGGTGCAGGCCCAGACCAGGTGGTGAGGGTCTGGAGTCCGGTGCAGGCCCAGACCGGTTAGTGTGCGACTGGGGACAGGTGTAGGCCCAGATCGGGTCGTGAGGGACTGGAGTCAGTTGTTGACCCAGACTGGGTAGTGAGGAACTGGAGTCAGGTGCAGGCCCGGACCGGATGGTGAGGAACTGGAGTCAGGTGCAGGCCCAGACTGGGTAGTGAAGGAATGGTTTTAGGTGTGGGCGCAGACCGGTCAGTGAGGAACTGGTGTCAGGTGTGGTCCCTGACTGGGTAGTGAAGGAATGGTTTTAGGTGTGGGCGCAGACCGGTCAGTGAGGGACTGGTGTCAGGTGCAGGCCCAGACTGGGTAGTGAAGGAATGGTTTTAGGTGTGGGCGCAGACCGGTCAGTGAGGGACTGGAGTCAGGTGTAGTCCCAGACCGGGTAGTGAGGGACTGGAGTCAGCTGTAGGCCCAGACCGGGTAGTGAGGGACTGGAGTCAGGACAAGGCCCAGACTGCGTAATGAGGGACAGGATTCAGGTGTGGGCCCAGAACGGGTAGTGAGGGACTGGAGTCAGGTGTAGGCCCAGACCGGGTAGTGAGGGACTGGAGTCAGATATGGGCCCAGAACGGTAGTGAAGGACTGGAGTCAGTTGTAGGCCCAGACCGGGTAGTGAGTGTCTGGAGTCAGGTGTAGGCCCAGACCGGGTAGTGAGGGACTGGAGTCAGCTGTAGGCCCAGACCGGGTAGTGAGGGACTGGAGTCAGCTGTAGGCCCAGACCGGGAAGTGAGGGTCTGGAGTCAGGACAAGGCCCAGACTGCGTAATGAGGGACAGGATTCAGTTGTGGGCCCAGACCAGGATTGAGGGACTGCAGTCAGGTGTAGGTCCAGACTGGGTAGTGTGGGACTGGAGTCAGGTGCAGGCCCAGACCGTGTAATGAGGGACTGGAGTCAGGTGTAGGCCCAGACCGGGTGGTGAGGGACTGGAGTCAGGTGCTGGCCCAGACCGGGAAGTGAGGGACAGGAGTCAGGTGCAGGCCCAAACCGGGTTGTGAGGGACAGGAGTCAGGTGCAGGCCCAGACCGGGTTGTGAGGGACTGGAGTCAGGACAAGGCCCAGACTGCGTAATGAGGGACAGGATTCAGTTGTGGGCCCAGACCGGGATTGAGGGACTGCAGTCAGGTGCTGGCCCACACCGGGTAGTGAGGGACTGGAGTCAGGTGCAGACCAAGTTCGAGTAGTGAGGGACTGGAGTCAGGTGTAGGCTCAGACCGGGTGGTGAGGGACTGGAGTCAGGTGCTGGCCCAGACCGGGTTGTGAGGGACAGGAGTCAGTTGCAGGCCCAGACCGGGTTGTGAGGGACAGGAGTCAGGTGCAGGCCCAGACCGGGTTGTGAGGGACTGGAGTCAGGTGCAGGACCAGACCGGGTAGTGAGGGATTGGAGTCAGGTGCATGCCCGGATCGGGTGGGGAGGGACTGGAGTCAGGTGCAAGCCAAGACCGGGAAGTGAGGGACTGGTGTCAGGTGTAGGCCCAGACCGGGTGGTGAGGTATTGGAGTCAGGTGTAGGCCCAGACCGGGTAGTGAGGGACTGGAGTCAGGTGTTGGCTCAGACCGGGTAGTGAGGGACTGGAGTCCGGTGCAGGCCCAGTCAGGGTAGTGAGGGACTGGTGTCAGGTGCAGGCCCAGTCAGGGTAGTGAGGGACTGGAGTCAGGTGCAGGCCCAGACCGGGTAGTGAGGGACTGGAGTCAGGTGTTGGCTCAGACCGGGTAGTGAGGGACTGGTGTCAGGTGCAGGCCCAGTCAGGGTAGTGAGGGACTGGAGTCAGGTGCAGGCCCAGACCGGGTAGTGAGGGACTTTAGTCAGGTGTAGGCCCAGACCGGGTGGTGAGGGACAGGAGTCAACTGCAGGCCCAGATCCGGTAGTGAAGGACTGGAGTCAGGTGAAGGCCCAGACCGGGTAGGGAGGGACTGGAGTCAGGTGCAGGCCCAGACCAGCTACTGAGGGACTGGAGTCAGTGCAGGCCCAGACGGGGTAGTGAGGGGCAGGAGTCAGGTATAGGCCCAGACCAGGTGGTGAGGGACTTGTGTCAGATGTAGGCACAGACAGGGTATTGAGAGCTTGGAGTCAGGTGTAGGCACAGACCGGGTGGTGAGGGACTGGAGTCAGGTGCAGTCCCAGACCGGGTAGAGAGGGACAGGAGTCAGATGCAGGCCCAGACCGGGCACTGAGGGACTGGATTCAGTTGCAGGCCCAGACCAGCTAATGAGGGACTTGTGTCAGGTGCAGGCACAGTTCGGGTAGTGAGGGAGTGGAATCAGGTGCAGACCAGACCGGCTGGTGAGGGACTGGAGTCAGGTGCAGGCCCAGCCTGGGTGTTGAGGGACTGGAGTCAGGTGCAGGCCCAGACCGGGTAGTGAGGGACTGGAGTCAGGTGCAGGCCCAGACTTTGTAGAGAGGGACTGGAGTCAGGTGTGGGCCCAGACCGGGTAGTGAGGGACTGGAGTCAGGTGCAGGCCCAGCCCGTGTAGTGAGGGACTGGAGACAGGTGTAGGCCCAGACTGGGCAGTGAGGGATTGGAGTCAGGTGCAGGCCCTGACCGGGTAGTGAGGGATTGGAGTCAGGTGCACGCCCAGACCAGGTGGTGAGGGACTGGATTCCGGTGCAGCCACAGACCGGTTAGTGAGGTACTGGAGTCAGGTGTAGGCCCAGACCGGGTAGTGATGAATTGGAGTCAGGTGCAGGCCCAGACCGGTTAGGGTGGAACTGGAGACCGGTGTAGGCCCAGATCGGGTCGTGAGGGACTGGAGTCAGGTGTTGACCCAGACTGGGTAGTGAGGAACTGGATTCAGGTGCAGGCCCGGACCGGATGGTGAGGAACGGGAGTCAGGTGCAGGCCCAGCCTGGGTGTTGAGGGACTTGAGTCAGGTGCAGGTCCACACTTTGTAGAGAGGGACTGGAGTCAGGTGTGGGCCCAGACCGGGTAATGAGGGACTGGAGTCAGGTGCAGGCCCAGTCCGTGTAGTGAGGGACTGGAGACAGGTGTAGGCCCAGACTGGGTAGTGAGGGATTGGAGTCAGGTGCAGACCCAGACCGGGTCGTGAGGGATTGGAGTCAGGTGCAGACCCAGACTGGGTAGTGAGGGATTGGAGTCAGGTGCAGACCCAGACCGGGTCGTGAGGGATTGGAGTCAGGTGCAGGCCCAGACCAGGTGGTGAGGGTCTGGAGTCCGGTGCAGGCCCAGACCGGTTAGTGTGCGACTGGGGACAGGTGTAGGCCCAGATCGGGTCGTGAGGGACTGGAGTCAGGTGTTGACCCAGACTGGGTAGTGAGGAACTGGAGTCAGGTGCAGGCCCGGACCGGATGGTGAGGAACTGGAGTCAGGTGCAGGCCCAGACTGGGTAGTGAAGGAATGGTTTTAGGTGTGGGCGCAGACCGGTCAGTGAGGAACTGGTGTCAGGTGTGGTCCCTGACTGGGTAGTGAAGGAATGGTTTTAGGTGTGGGCGCAGACCGGTCAGTGAGGGACTGGTGTCAGGTGCAGGCCCAGACTGGGTAGTGAAGGAATGGTTTTAGGTGTGGGCGCAGACCGGTCAGTGAGGGACTGGAGTCAGGTGTAGTCCCAGACCGGGTAGTGAGGGACTGGAGTCAGCTGTAGGCCCAGACCGGGTAGTGAGGGACTGGAGTCAGGACAAGGCCCAGACTGCGTAATGAGGGACAGGATTCAGGTGTGGGCCCAGAACGGGTAGTGAGGGACTGGAGTCAGGTGTAGGCCCAGACCGGGTAGTGAGGGACTGGAGTCAGATATGGGCCCAGAACGGTAGTGAAGGACTGGAGTCAGTTGTAGGCCCAGACCGGGTAGTGAGTGTCTGGAGTCAGGTGTAGGCCCAGACCGGGTAGTGAGGGACTGGAGTCAGCTGTAGGCCCAGACCGGGTAGTGAGGGACTGGAGTCAGCTGTAGGCCCAGACCGGGAAGTGAGGGTCTGGAGTCAGGACAAGGCCCAGACTGCGTAATGAGGGACAGGATTCAGTTGTGGGCCCAGACCAGGATTGAGGGACTGCAGTCAGGTGTAGGTCCAGACTGGGTAGTGTGGGACTGGAGTCAGGTGCAGGCCCAGACCGTGTAATGAGGGACTGGAGTCAGGTGTAGGCCCAGACCGGGTGGTGAGGGACTGGAGTCAGGTGCTGGCCCAGACCGGGAAGTGAGGGACAGGAGTCAGGTGCAGGCCCAAACCGGGTTGTGAGGGACAGGAGTCAGGTGCAGGCCCAGACCGGGTTGTGAGGGACTGGAGTCAGGACAAGGCCCAGACTGCGTAATGAGGGACAGGATTCAGTTGTGGGCCCAGACCGGGATTGAGGGACTGCAGTCAGGTGCTGGCCCACACCGGGTAGTGAGGGACTGGAGTCAGGTGCAGACCAAGTTCGAGTAGTGAGGGACTGGAGTCAGGTGTAGGCTCAGACCGGGTGGTGAGGGACTGGAGTCAGGTGCTGGCCCAGACCGGGTTGTGAGGGACAGGAGTCAGTTGCAGGCCCAGACCGGGTTGTGAGGGACAGGAGTCAGGTGCAGGCCCAGACCGGGTTGTGAGGGACTGGAGTCAGGTGCAGGACCAGACCGGGTAGTGAGGGATTGGAGTCAGGTGCATGCCCGGAT
This sequence comes from Somniosus microcephalus, assembly GCF_052327205.1. Lineage (NCBI taxonomy): Eukaryota > Metazoa > Chordata > Chondrichthyes > Squaliformes > Somniosidae > Somniosus > Somniosus microcephalus. The sequence continues at coordinate 35,055,661 of NW_028225181.1, read as the reverse complement.
CGGGTGGGGAGGGACTGGAGTCAGGTGCAAGCCAAGACCGGGAAGTGAGGGACTGGTGTCAGGTGTAGGCCCAGACCGGGTGGTGAGGTATTGGAGTCAGGTGTAGGCCCAGACCGGGTAGTGAGGGACTGGAGTCAGGTGTTGGCTCAGACCGGGTAGTGAGGGACTGGAGTCCGGTGCAGGCCCAGTCAGGGTAGTGAGGGACTGGTGTCAGGTGCAGGCCCAGTCAGGGTAGTGAGGGACTGGAGTCAGGTGCAGGCCCAGACCGGGTAGTGAGGGACTGGAGTCAGGTGTTGGCTCAGACCGGGTAGTGAGGGACTGGTGTCAGGTGCAGGCCCAGTCAGGGTAGTGAGGGACTGGAGTCAGGTGCAGGCCCAGACCGGGTAGTGAGGGACTTTAGTCAGGTGTAGGCCCAGACCGGGTGGTGAGGGACAGGAGTCAACTGCAGGCCCAGATCCGGTAGTGAAGGACTGGAGTCAGGTGAAGGCCCAGACAGGGTAGGGAGGGACTGGAGTCAGGTGCAGGCCCAGACCAGCTACTGAGGGACTGGAGTCAGTGCAGGCCCAGACGGGGTAGTGAGGGGCAGGAGTCAGGTATAGGCCCAGACCAGGTGGTGAGGGACTTGTGTCAGATGTAGGCACAGACAGGGTATTGAGAGCTTGGAGTCAGGTGTAGGCACAGACCGGGTGGTGAGGGACTGGAGTCAGGTGCAGTCCCAGACCGGGTAGAGAGGGACAGGAGTCAGATGCAGGCCCAGACCGGGCACTGAGGGACTGGATTCAGTTGCAGGCCCAGACCAGCTAATGAGGGACTTGTGTCAGGTGCAGGCACAGTTCGGGTAGTGAGGGAGTGGAATCAGGTGCAGACCAGACCGGCTGGTGAGGGACTGGAGTCAGGTGCAGGCCCAGCCTGGGTGTTGAGGGACTGGAGTCAGGTGCAGGCCCAGACTTTGTAGAGAGGGACTGGAGTCAGGTGTGGGCCCAGACCGGGTAGTGAGGGACTGGAGTCAGGTGCAGGCCCAGTCCGTGTAGTGAGGGACTGGAGACAGGTGTAGGCCCAGACTGGGCAGTGAGGGATTGGAGTCAGGTGCAGGCCCTGACCGGGTAGTGAGGGATTGGAGTCAGGTGCACGCCCAGACCAGGTGGTGAGGGACTGGATTCCGGTGCAGCCACAGACCGGTTAGTGAGGTACTGGAGTCAGGTGTAGGCCCAGACCGGGTAGTGATGAATTGGAGTCAGGTGCAGGCCCAGACCGGTTAGGGTGGAACTGGAGACAGGTGTAGGCCCAGATCGGGTCGTGAGGGACTGGAGTCAGGTGTTGACCCAGACTGGGTAGTGAGGAACTGAATTCAGGTGCAGGCCCGGACCGGATGGTGAGGAACGGGAGTCAGGTGCAGGCCCAGCCTGGGTGTTGAGGGACTTGAGTCAGGTGCAGGTCCACACTTTGTAGAGAGGGACTGGAGTCAGGTGTGGGCCCAGACCGGGTAATGAGGGACTGGAGTCAGGTGCAGGCCCAGTCCGTGTAGTGAGGGACTGGAGACAGGTGTAGGCCCAGACTGGGTAGTGAGGGATTGGAGTCAGGTGCAGACCCAGACCGGGTCGTGAGGGATTGGAGTCAGGTGCACGCCCAGACCAGGTGGTGAGGGTCTGGAGTCCGGTGCAGCCACAGACCGGGTAGTGAGGGACTGGAGTCAGGTGTAGGCCCAGACCGGGTAGTGAGTAACTGGAGTCAGGTGCAGGCCCAGACCGGTTAGTGTGGGACTGGGGACAGGTGTAGGCCCAGATCGGGTCGTGAGGGACTGGAGTCAGGTGTTGACCCAGACTGGGTAGTGAGGAACTGGAGTCAGGTGCAGGCCCGGACCGGATGGTGAGGAACTGGAGTCAGGTGCAGGCCCAGACTGGGTAGTGAAGGAATGGTTTTAGGTGTGGGCGCAGACCGGTCAGTGAGGAACTGGTGTCAGGTGTGGTCCCTGACTGGGTAGTGAAGGAATGGTTTTAGGTGTGGGCGCAGACCGGTCAGTGAGGGACTGGTGTCAGGTGTGGTCCCAGACTGGGTAGTGAAGGAATGGTTTTAGGTGTGGGCGCAGACCGGTCAGTGAGGGACTGGTGTCAGGTGCAGGCCCAGACTGGGTAGTGAAGGAATGGTTTTAGGTGTGGGCGCAGACCGGTCAGTGAGGGTCTGGAGTCAGGTGTAGTCCCAGACCGGGTAGTGAGGGACTGGAGTCAGCTGTAGGCCCAGACCGGGTAGTGAGGGACTGGAGTCAGGACAAGGCCCAGACTGCGTAATGAGGGACAGGATTCAGGTGTGGGCCCAGAACGGGTAGTGAGGGACTGGAGTCAGGTGTAGGCCCAGACCGGGTAGTGAGGGACTGGAGTCAGATATGGGCCCAGAACGGTAGTGAAGGACTGGAGTCAGTTGTAGGCCCAGACCGGGTAGTGAGTGTCTGGAGTCAGGTGTAGGCCCAGACCGGGTAGTGAGGGACTGGAGTCAGCTGTAGGCCCAGACCGGGAAGTGAGGGTCTGGAGTCAGGACAAGGCCCAGACTGCGTAATGAGGGACAGGATTCAGTTGTGGGCCCAGACCAGGATTGAGGGACTGCAGTCAGGTGTAGGTCCAGACTGGGTAGTGTGGGACTGGAGTCAGGTGCAGGCCCAGACCGTGTAATGAGGGACTGGAGTCAGGTGTAGGCCCAGACCGGGTGGTGAGGGACTGGAGTCAGGTGCTGGCCCAGACCGGGAAGTGAGGGACAGGAGTCAGGTGCAGGCCCAAACCGGGTTGTGAGGGACAGGAGTCAGGTGCAGGCCCAGACCGGGTTGTGAGGGACTGGAGTCAGGACAAGGCCCAGACTGCGTAATGAGGGACAGGATTCAGTTGTGGGCCCAGACCGGGATTGAGGGACTGCAGTCAGGTGCTGGCCCACACCGGGTAGTGAGGGACTGGAGTCAGGTGCAGACCAAGTTCGAGTAGTGAGGGACTGGAGTCAGGTGTAGGCTCAGACCGGGTGGTGAGGGACTGGAGTCAGGTGCTGGCCCAGACCGGGTTGTGAGGGACAGGAGTCAGTTGCAGGCCCAGATCGGGTTGTGAGGGACAGGAGTCAGGTGCAGGCCCAGACCGGGTTGTGAGGGACTGGAGTCAGGTGCAGGACCAGACCGGGTAGTGAGGGATTGGAGTCAGGTACATGCCCGGATCGGGTGGGGAGGGACTGGAGTCAGGTGCAAGCCAAGACCGGGAAGTGAGGGACTGGTGTCAGGTGTAGGCCCAGACCGGGTGGTGAGGTATTGGAGTCAGGTGTAGGCCCAGACCGGGTAGTGAGGGACTGGACTCAGGTGTTGGCTCAGACCGGGTAGTGAGGGACTGGAGTCCGGTGCAGGCCCAGTCAGGGTAGTGAGGGACTGGTGTCAGGTGCAGGCCCAGTCAGGGTAGTGAGGGACTGGAGTCAGGTGCAGGCCCAGACCGGGTAGTGAGGGACTGGAGTCAGGTGTTGGCTCAGACCGGGTAGTGAGGGACTGGTGTCAGGTGCAGGCCCAGTCAGGGTAGTGAGGGACTGGAGTCAGGTGCAGGCCCAGACCGGGTAGTGAGGGACTTTAGTCAGGTGTAGGCCCAGACCGGGTGGTGAGGGACTGGAGTCAGGTGTTGGCTCAGACCGGGTGGTGAGGGACTGGAGTCAGGTGAAGGCCCAGACAGGGTAGGGAGGGACTGGAGTCAGGTGCAGGCCCAGACCAGCTACTGAGGGACTGGAGTCAGTGCAGGCCCAGACGGGGTAGTGAGGGGCAGGAGTCAGGTATAGGCCCAGACCAGGTGGTGAGGGACTTGTGTCAGATGTAGGCACAGACAGGGTATTGAGAGCTTGGAGTCAGGTGTAGGCACAGACCGGGTGGTGAGGGACTGGAGTCAGGTGCAGTCCCAGACCGGGTAGAGAGGGACAGGAGTCAGATGCAGGCCCAGACCGGGCACTGAGGGACTGGATTCAGTTGCAGGCCCAGACCAGCTAATGAGGGACTTGTGTCAGGTGCAGGCACAGTTCGGGTAGTGAGGGAGTGGAATCAGGTGCAGACCAGACCGGCTGGTGAGGGACTGGAGTCAGGTGCAGGCCCAGCCTGGGTGTTGAGGGACTGGAGTCAGGTGCAGGCCCAGACTTTGTAGAGAGGGACTGGAGTCAGGTGTGGGCCCAGACCGGGTAGTGAGGGACTGGAGTCAGGTGCAGGCCCAGCCCGTGTAGTGAGGGACTGGAGACAGGTGTAGGCCCAGACTGGGCAGTGAGGGATTGGAATCAGGTGCAGGCCCTGACCGGGTAGTGAGGGATTGGAGTCAGGTGCACGCCCAGACCAGGTGGTGAGGGACTGGATTCCGGTGCAGCCACAGACCGGTTAGTGAGGTACTGGAGTCAGGTGTAGGCCCAGACCGGGTAGTGATGAATTGGAGTCAGGTGCAGGCCCAGACCGGTTAGGGTGGAACTGGAGACAGGTGTAGGCCCAGATCGGGTCGTGAGGGACTGGAGTCAGGTGTTGACCCAGACTGGGTAGTGAGGAACTGGATTCAGGTGCAGGCCCGGACCGGATGGTGAGGAACGGGAGTCAGGTGCAGGCCCAGCCTGGGTGTTGAGGGACTTGAGTCAGGTGCAGGTCCACACTTTGTAGAGAGGGACTGGAGTCAGGTGTGGGCCCAGACCGGGTAATGAGGGACTGGAGTCAGGTGCAGGCCCAGTCCGTGTAGTGAGGGACTGGAGACAGGTGTAGGCCCAGACTGGGTAGTGAGGGATTGGAGTCAGGTGCAGACCCAGACCGGGTCGTGAGGGATTGGAGTCAGGTGCAGGCCCAGACCAGGTGGTGAGGGTCTGGAGTCCGGTGCAGCCACAGACCGGGTAGTGAGGGACTGGAGTCAGGTGTAGGCCCAGACCGGGTAGTGAGTAACTGGAGTCAGGTGCAGGCCCAGACCGGTTAGTGTGGGACTGGGGACAGGTGTAGGCCCAGATCGGGTCGTGAGGGACTGGAGTCAGGTGTTGACCCAGACTGGGTAGTGAGGAACTGGAGTCAGGTGCAGGCCCGGACCGGATGGTGAGGAACTGGAGTCAGGTGCAGGCCCAGACTGGGTAGTGAAGGAATGGTTTTAGGTGTGGGCGCAGACCGGTCAGTGAGGAACTGGTGTCAGGTGTGGTCCCTGACTGGGTAGTGAAGGAATGGTTTTAGGTGTGGGCGCAGACCGGTCAGTGAGGGACTGGTGTCAGGTGCAGGCCCAGACTGGGTAGTGAAGGAATGGTTTTAGGTGTGGGCGCAGACCGGTCAGTGAGGGACTGGAGTCAGGTGTAGTCCCAGACCGGGTAGTGAGGGACTGGAGTCAGCTGTAGGCCCAGACCGGGTAGTGAGGGACTGGAGTCAGGACAAGGCCCAGACTGCGTAATGAGGGACAGGATTCAGGTGTGGGCCCAGACCGGGTAGTGAGGGACTGGAGTCAGGTGTAGGCCCAGACCGGGTAGTGAGGGACTGGAGTCAGATATGGGCCCAGAACGGTAGTGAAGGACTGGAGTCAGTTGTAGGCCCAGACCGGGTAGTGAGTGTCTGGAGTCAGGTGTAGGCCCAGACCGGGTAGTGAGGGACTGGAGTCAGCTGTAGGCCCAGACTGGGTAGTGTGGGACTGGAGTCAGGTGCAGGCCCAGACCGTGTAATGAGGGTCTGGAGTCAGGTGTAGGCCCAGACCGGGTGGTGAGGGACTGGAGTCAGGTGCTGGCCCAGACCGGGAAGTGAGGGACAGGAGTCAGGTGCAGGCCCAAACCGGGTTGTGAGGGACAGGAGTCAGGTGCAGGCCCAGACCGGGTTGTGAGGGACTGGAGTCAGCTGTAGGCCCAGACCGGGAAGTGAGGGTCTGGAGTCAGGACAAGGCCCAGACTGCGTAATGAGGGACAGGATTCAGTTGTGGGCCCAGACCGGGATTGAGGGACTGCAGTCAGGTGCTGGCCCACACCGGGTAGTGAGGGACTGGAGTCAGGTGCAGACCAAGTTCGAGTAGTGAGGGACTGGAGTCAGGTGTAGGCTCAGACCGGGTGGTGAGGGACTGGAGTCAGGTGCTGGCCCAGACCGGGTTGTGAGGGACAGGAGTCAGTTGCAGGCCCAGACCGGGTTGTGAGGGACAGGAGTCAGGTGCAGGCCCAGACCGGGTTGTGAGGGACTGGAGTCAGGTGCAGGACCAGACCGGGTAGTGAGGGATTGGAGTCAGGTGCATGCCCGGATCGGGTGGGGAGGGACTGGAGTCAGGTGCAAGCCAAGACCGGGAAGTGAGGGACTGGTGTCAGGTGTAGGCCCAGACCGGGTGGTGAGGGACTGGATTCAGGTGCTGGCCCAGACCGGATTGTGAGGGACAGGAGTCAGGTGCAGGCCCAGACCGGGTACTGAGGGACTGGATTCTGGTTCAGGCCCAGACCAGCTAGTGAGGGACTGGAGTCAGGTGAAGGCCCAGACTGTGTAGAGCGGGTCTGGAGTCAGGTGTGGGCCCAGACCGGGTAGTGAGGGACTGGATTCAGGTGCAGGCCCAGTCCGGGTAATGAGGGACTGGAATCAGCTTTAGTCCCAGACCAGGTAGTGAGGGACTGGAGTCAGGTGCAGACCCAGACCAGGTGGTGAGGCACTGGAGTCAGGTGCAGGAAAAGACCGGGTAGTGAGAGACTGGAGTCAGGTGTAGGCCCAGACCGGGTAGTGAGGAACTGGAGTTAGGTGCAGGCCCAGACCAGTTAGTGAGGGACTGGAGTCAGCTGTATACCCAGACCGGGCAGTGAATGACTGGAGTCAGGTGTTGACCCAGACTGGGTAGTGAGGAACTGGATTCAGGTGCAGGCCCGGACCGGGTGGTGAGGAACTGGAGTCAGGTGCAGGCCCAAACTGGGTAGTGACGGACTGGTGTCAGGTGTGGGCGCAGACCGGGGAGTGAGGAACTGGTGTCAGGTGTGGGCCCAGACCGGTTAGTGAGGGACTGGTGTCAGGAGTGGGCCCAGACTGGGTCATGAGGGACTGGAGTCAGGTGTAGGCCCAGACTGGGTAGTGAGGGACTGGTGCCAGGTAAGGGCCAAGACCGGGTAGTGAGGGACTGGAGTCAGGCGTGGGCCCAGACCGGGTAGTGAGGGACTGGAGTCAGGTGTAGGCCCAGACTGGGTATTGAGGGACTGGAGTCAGGTGTTGGCTCAGACCGAGTAGTAAGGACTTGAGTCAGGTGTAGTCCCAGACCGGGTAGTGAGGGATAGGAGTCAGGTGTAGGCCCAGACCGGGTAGTGAGGAACTGCAGTCAGGTGTAGGACAGACCTGGTAGTGAGGGACTGGAGTCAGTTGTAGGCCCAGACCGGGTCGTGAGGGTCTGGAGTCAGTTGCAGGCCCACACCGAGTAGTGAGTGACTGGAGTTAGGTGTAGGCCCAGACTGGGTAGTGAGGGACTGGAGTCAGGTGGGGGCCCAGACCGGGTAGTGAGGGACTGGAGTCAGGTGTGGGCCCTGACCGGGTAGTGAGGGTCTGGAGTCAGGACAAGGCCCAGACTGCGTAGTGAGGGACAGGAGTCAGGTGTGATCCCAGACGGGGTAGTGAGGGACTGGAGTCAGGTGTAGCTCCAGACTGGGTAGTGTGGGACTGGAGTCAGTTGCAGGCCCAGACCGTGTAGTGAGGGAAAGGAGTCAGGTGTAGGCCCAGACCGGGTGGTGAGGGACTAGAGTCAGATGCTGGCCCAGACCGGGTAGTGAGGGACTGGATTCAGCTGTAGGCCCCGACCGGGTAGTGAGCGACTGGAGTCAGGTGCAGGCCCAGACCGGTTAGTGAGGGACTGGAGTCAGCTGTCGGCCCAGACCGGGTAGTGCAGGACTGGAGTCAGTTGTTGGCTCAGACTGGGTCGTGAAGGACTTGAGTCAGGTGTAGTCCCAGACCGGGTAGTGAGGGACTGGAGTCAGTTGTAGGCACAGACCAGGTAGTGATGGACTGGAGTCAGGTGTGGGCCCAGACCAGGTAGTGAGGGACTGGAGTCAGGTGTAGGCCCAGACCGGGTAGTGAGGGACTGGAGTCAGTTGTAGGCACAGACCAGGTAGTGATGGACTGGAATCAGTTGTGGGCCCAGACCAGGTAGTGAGGGACTGGAGTCAGGTGTAGGCCCAGACCGGGTAGTGAGGGACTGGAGTCAGGTGCAGGCCCAGACTGGGTAGTGAGGGACTGGAGTCAGGTGTAGGCCCAGACTGGGTAGTGAGGGACTGGAGTCAGGTGTAGACCCAGACTGGGTAGTGAGGGACTGGAGTCAGGTGTAGGCCCAGACTGGGTAGTGAGGGACTGGAGTCAGGTGTAGACCCAGACTGGATAGTGAGGGACTGAAGTCAGGTGTGGGCCCAGACCAGGTAGTGAGGGACTGGAGTCAGGTACAGGCCCAGACCGGGTAGTGAGGGACTGGAGTCAGGTGTAGGGCCAGACCTGGTAGTGAGGGACTGGAGTCAGGTGCAGGCCCAGACTGGGTAGTGAGGTACATGTGTCAGGTGTACACCCAGACCGGTAGTGAGGGACTGGAATCAGGTACAGGCCCAGACCGGGTAGTGAGGGACAGGTGTCAGGTGTACACCCAGACCGGGTAGTGAGGGACTGGAGTCAGGTGCAGGCCCAGACTGGGTTGTGAGAGACTGTATTCAGGTGTAGGCCCAGACAAGTTAGTGTGGGGATGGCCTCATGTGTAGGCCCAGACCAGTTATTGAGGGACAGGTGTCAGGTATAGGCCCAGACCTGGTAGTGAGGGGCAGGAGTCAGCTGTAGGCCCAGACTGGGTAGTGAGGGACTGGAGTCAGGTGTAGGCCCAGACATGTTAGTGTGGGGATGGTCTCATGTGTAGGCCCAGACCAGTTATTGAGGGACAGGTGTCAGGTGTAGGCCCAGTCCAGGTAGTGATTTGAAATCTGTAAATGAATTGGCTCTCATCTCCCATCATTCCAGTGAGACCGAGTGATGCGCACAATCTTCTATTCCCAATAGTTATGAAAATGATCCGATTGTATGGTTTGTGGGGGTTTTCATTTAAATCTGTCCAATACCTGGTTTAAAGTATATTGTTGTGTAAAGAGTCTTAGAGTGAAAAGGCAATCTGCTGCTGCTCAGTGACTGAAATTAATGTTACTCACCCTGGATCCTATATATCTCTGCTTCTTATTAGTTAGAGTAAGCTGAGCACAACAGATTTACACAAGTCTCCCATTATCATTTCTGAGATCACAGAACATATTTTAACATATTTCCCAATCTGACACTCAGGTCAATTCTACAGTTCACTCCCTATCAATTTGTCATTAAATTCGCTGATTGAAGGAAGTAAGAGATGTAATCACGGCCGGGAATGAAACCTGCCTTGTTTAACGCTGGGATTCAGGTTCACTGTTACTGGTGGAAATTTCGAAGGGATCCTGTGTTGGACAGTGTCAGCTCAGTACCACAACATCAAAATATATGAACCAGATTCTAACCACTGTAGACAAAACTTGCAGTTAAATCTCCATCCCCCGAAATAAGGGACATTCGATGATCTCAGGGTTTGCCTTATTAGGGGATGGGGATTTTCACTCCTGCTGCTGTATAGACTGAAATTATAAAGAGGAATAGTGAGTCCATGAAAGGTGCTGCTCACAATGGTGAGAATCTGTTACCATATTTTGAAATTCCTGATGTTACTTATCACTGTTCCACCCAGCAGTCTACATGTTCAATCCTGCATAGTGAACCCGATTCCCACAGTGCAACCTCGCTGAGTGAAATTAACATCTCTTAGTTTTTGTACATTCAGAGTGTTTAATGATTAAATGATAGGAATTGATTTATTAAGAGAAGCAACATGCAGAGCTGTGATATATTTTAAATACAAAGCATTATAATAAACATTGGAAATAATACTCTCTGACCTGCTGTGTTCAACTGACTGGAGTTAATAACAAGCAGAGACAATTAGTTCCCATGGAGACTGCCACCAATTACAGTCACTGAATAGCTTTAATTAACCTGTTTTGTTACGGCACTTCATATAACAAATATAAAACATCTATTTTATATCTATAATAGTAATATTATACAGATATTGCCCGTTTGTAAGGTGAACTCTGCAAAGAACAAAACATTATTTCACTAGAATTGGGAATGACAGAAAATATGAGCCCCACAGTCCGATAGCAATACATTGAGAGCTGAGGTTTAGTTACAGATTTCAGACATTTTCGGTGATACATTCTAATCCAGTCATTTCAGCGACTGTCTATCCAATTCTCCCGGTCAGTTTACACTCAGACGCTGTCCTAGAAACATGGAGCTGGTCAGTTCACAAATATAATTCTCTGGTACAGCACGACCTAATGATCAGTTTGATTCAGCAAATATTGAGTGTTCAAAAACTGATCTTTGGGAGAAGTGGATTGTCCTAATTGGCCCTCCTCGATATCTTTATTTAGATATTTTCAGTTCTGTAATAATCATGAACGGGAATAATGTCTGATGCTGCTGTGACCAACTGACTGGCACTAATATGACCCTGCAAGCTGCGAGTCTCACTGCCGGTTTCAACACAAGCAACAGAAAAAATCGCTTCTCACAGAACATGTGGGAAGATTTGATAGTTATTTAGAACGGTCACTGACTTCACATCTACTGTTACTACCCATTCCGACATATCACTGTCCTCACTTATACTGTCACTATCCATTCTGTAGTCCACGAACCTCACTTGCACAATCATTCCACATCCAGGCACATTACTGACCACACTTGTACTGTCAATACAAACCGGGGTGCATTGCTGACAGATATTGTAGTGTCATTACAACTCTAGGACTATCTCTGACATACATTGTACTGCCACTCCCCATTCTGAGACATTACTGACCTCAATTGTTCAGTCACTAATCTTACGTAAATATTCACTACCCTTCCTGATTCATCACTGAACTGACCTGTGTTATCAATGCCCATCCAGGTGAATCACTGACCTCACTCATATTGTCACTACACAGCCAGGTTTATCACTGACCTCACTCATACAGTCACTACCCATCCAGATTTATCACTGACCTCACTCATACTGTCACTACACAGCCAGGTTTATCACTGACCTCACTCATACTGTCACTACCCATCTAGATTTATCACTGACCTCACTCATATTGTCACTACACAGCCAGGTTTATCACTGACCTCACTCATACTGTCACTACCCATCCAGGTTTATCACTGACCTCACTCATACTGTCACTACACAGCCAGGTTTATCACTGACCTCACTCATACTGTCACTACCCATCTAGATTTATCACTGACCTCACTCATACTGTCACTACCATCCAGATTTATCACTGACCTCACTTTTACTGTCACTACCCATCCAAGTTTATCACTGACCTCACTCATACTGTCACTACCCATCTAGATTTATCACTGAACTCACTCATACTTTCACTACCCATCCAGATTTATCACTGACCTCACTCATACTGTCACTACCCATCTAGATTTATCACTGACCTCACTCATACTGTCACTACCCATCTAGATTTATCACTGACCTCACTCATACTTTCACTACCCATCCAGATTTATCACTGACCTCACTCATACTGTCACTACCCATCCAGATTTATCACTGACCTCACTCATACAGTCACTACCCATCCAGATGTATCACTGACCTCACTCATACTGTCACTACCCATCCTGGTTTATCACTGACCTCACTCATCCTGTCACTACCCATCCAGATTTATCACTGACCTCACTCATACTGTCACTACCCATCCAGATGTATCACTGACCTCACTCAGACTGTCACTTCCCATCCAGGTTTATCACTGACCTCACTCATACTGTCACTTCCCATCCAGGTTTATCACTGACCTCACTCATACTTTCACTACCCATCCAGATTTATCACTGACCTCACTCAGACTGTCACTTCCCATCCAGGTTTATCACTGACCTCACTCATACTGTCACTACCCGTCCAGATTTATCACTGACCTCACTCATACTGTCACTACCCATCCAGATTTATCACTGACCTCACTCATACTGTCACTACCCATCCAGATTTATCACTGACCTCACTCATACTGTCACTACCCATCCAGATTTATCACTGACCTCACTCTTACTTTCACTACCCATCCAGATTTATCACTGACCTCACTCATACTGTCACTACCCATCCAGATTTATCACTGACCTCACTCATACTGTCACTACCCATCCAGATTTATCACTGACCTCACTCATACTGTCACTACCCATCCAGATTTATCACTGACCTCACTCTTACTTTCACTACCCATCCAGATTTATCACTGACCTCACTCATACTGTCACTACCCATCCAGATTTATCACTGACCTCACTCATACTGTCACTACCCATCCAGATGCATCGCTGGTGCACCGTTGCATGATGGCGCTGCCACAGACATAAGGCTCACTCTATCACTACTCCTGAAATCTCATGGATCCAGGGCAGCACTGTCCAATATAAACGAATAGTACAACATTACAGTAGATTTATACATTCATTTAATTAAATACAGGACATAGAACCTATTTTAGATTATCTGAAAGATCACAGGTGAGGAACTATGAAGTGAATTATAATAGAAATATAATCTGCTGATTTCCCCATTTCTGATTTTTTTGGGGGAGTTTGACCAGTGAAATGTTTCAGTTTCTATGTGTGAGTGTTCAGCCCACCCCTGAGAAGTGCATAGAAATTTTATGGAATGACATGATTACAACGGCTCATGGAAATGATTTGAAAGCTTTAAATGAATCGGCTCCCACTTCACATCATTCCCGTCAGACCAAGCGATTCGCACCATCTGTTATTGCCAATAGTTATTAAAATGAGCCTATTCTATGGTTTGTGGGGTTTTTAATATACATCTGTCCAATACATGGTTTAAAGTTGCTGCTGTTCAGTGACTGGAATTAATGTGACTCACCCTGGAACCTACATGTCTCTGCTTCTTATTAGTTACAGTGAGCTGACAACAGATTTACACACGTCTCCCATTATCATTTCTGAGATCACAGAATATATTTTTAAAAATTCCCCAAAGTGACACTAAGCTCAAATAAAAATTAACTCCCTATCAATTCAATCATTAAATTCACTGATTGAATGAAGTAAGAGATATAACCATGGCCGGGAATGTAACCTGCCTTGTTTAATGCTGGGATTCAGGTTCACAGTTACTGGCAGACATTTCAGAGGGATCCTGTGTTGGTCAGAGTCAGCTCAGTACCAGAACATTAAAATATATGAAACAGATTCTAACCAGAGCAGACAAAACTTTCAGATAAATCTCCATCCCCTGCAATGAGGGACATTCGATGTTGTCTGTGTTCTGCCTTATTAGGGGGATGGGGATTTTCACACCGATGCTGCATAGACTGAACTTATAAAGAGGAATAGTGAATCCCTGAAAGGTGCTGCTCACAATGGTGACAATCTGTTACCATATTTTGAAAGTCCTGATATTATTTTGCACCGTTCCACCCAGCAGTCTACATTTTCAATCCTGCAGAGTGAACCTGGTTCCCACAGTGCAACCTCGCTCAGTGAGATGAACATCTCTTGGTTTTGTACAGTCAGAGTGTTTACTCATTAAATGATAGGAATTGATTTATTGATGTGAGCAAAATGCAGATCTGTGATATATTTTAATTATATCCATTATAATAAACATTGGAAGGAATGCTCTCTGACCTGCTGTGTTCAACTGACTGGAGTTAATAACAAGCAGAGACAATTAGTTCCCATGGAGACTGCCATCAATTACAGTCACTGAACGGCTGAAATTAACCTGTTCTGGTCTGGCACTTCAAATAGCAAATATAAAGTATATTATTTTAAATCTATAAATTAATATTAGACAGATATTGCCCGTCTGTAAGGTGAACTCCCCAAAGAACTGAATATTATTTCACTAGAATTGGGAATAACAGAAAATATGAGCCCCACAGTCCGATAGCATTGCATTGAGAGCACAGATTTAGTTACAGATTCCAGACAATTTCGGTGATAAATTCTAATCCAGTCATTTCAGCGAGTGTCCATCCAATTCTCCCGGTCAGTTTACACTCAGACGCTGTCCTTGAAACATGGAGCATGTCAGTTCACAAATAAAATTCTCTGGTACAGCACGACCTAATGATCAGTTTGATTCAGCAAATCTGAAATGTTCAGAAGCTGATCTTTGGGAGAAGTGGATTGTCCTGATTGCCCCTCCTCGATATCTCAATTTAGATATTTTCAGTTCTGTAAAAAACATGAGCAGGAATAATGTCTGATGCTGCTGTGACCAACTGACTGGCACTAATATGCCCCTCAATGCTGACAGGCTCACTGCCGCTTTCAACACAAGCAACAGAAATCATCGCTTCTCACAGAACATGCGGGAAGATTTGATAGTTACTTAGAAATGTCACTGACTTCATATCTACTGTTACTACCCATTCCGATATGTCACTGACCTCAGTTATACTGTCACTATCCAGTCTGTAGTCCAGGAACCTCACTTGCGCCATCGTTCCAATTCCAGGTACATTACTGACCTCACTTGTACTGTCAATACAAACCGAGCTGCATTACTGACAGATATTGTACTGTAATTACAACTCTGGGAGTATCTCTGACATCCATTGTACTGTCACTACCCATTCCGAGACATTACTGACCTCAATTGTTCAGTCACTGATCTCACTTAAATATTCACTACCCTTCCTGATACATCACTGAACTGGAACCTACTAGTCTCTGTTTCTTATTAGTTACAGTAAGCTGAGCACAACAGACTTACACAAGTCTCCCATTACAATTTCTGAGATCACAGAGCATATTTTAAAAGATTCCCCAATACAAATCTCAGCTCAAATAAACAATTAGCTCCCAACAATTCAATCATTACTTTAACTGATTGAATGATGTAAGAGATGTAACCATGGCCGGGAGTGTAACCTGCCTTGTTTAATGCTGGGATTCAGGTTCACTGTGACTGGTGGACATTTCAGAGGGATCCTGTGTTGGTCAGAGTCAGCTCAGTATCACAACATTACAATATATGAACCAGATTCTCAGCAGTGTAGACAGAACTTTCAGTTAAATCTCCATCCCGTGCAATGAGGGACCGTCCGTGTTGCATTTCTCTGCCTTATTAGGACAGTTGGGGATTTTCACACTGATGCTGTATAGACTGAACTCAGAAAGAGGAATAGTGAATCCCGGAAAGGTGCTGCTCACACTGGGGAAAACCTGTTGCCGTATATTGAAAGTCCTGATATTACTTATCACCGGTCCACCCAGCTGTCTACATATTCAATCCTGCAGAGTGAACCCGATACCCACAGTGCAACCTCGCTCAGTGAGAAGAACATCTCGTACAGTGAGAGCGTTTAATGATCAAATGATAGGAATTGATTTATTGACGTGAGCAAAATGCAGATCTGTGATATATTTTAAATATATATCCATTATAATAAATATTGGAATGAATGCTCTCTGACCTGCTGTGTTCAACTGACTGGAATTAATAAGAAGCAGAGACAATTAGTTCCCATGGAGACTGGCACCAATTACAGTCACTGAACGGCTCAAATTAACCCATTCTGGTCCGGCACATTATATAAGAAACAGAAAGTATATTATTTTATATCTATATTAAAATTGGACAAGTATTGCCCATCTGTAAGGTGAACTCCCCAAGAGCTGAATATTATTTCACTCGCTATTCGGAAGTTCAGAGAATAAGATCCCCACAGTCTGATCTACTGGCCGGAAGTCAGAGCAGCTTTTCAGTCACATATTTCAGGTACTTTTGGTGATAAATTCTAATCCTGTCATTTCAGTGGCTATCCAATTCACCCGGAGAAGAAAAACATAGACAACACCCCTGAACCATGGAGCAGGTCTGTTCACAAATAAATTCTGATACACACACTGTTAGATCACAGACCAGGAGTTCATTCAGACTCACACACACTCACTGTAGGATCAGAGACGAGGAGCTCATTCAGACTCCCACACACTCACTGTAGGATCAGAGACCAGGAGTTAATTCAGACTCCCACAAACACATTGTTAGATCAGAGACCAGGAACTCATTCAGAATCCCACACACACATTGTTAGATCAGACACCAGGAGCCCATTCAGACTCCCACACACACACTGTTAGATGAGAGATCAGGAGCCCATTCAGGCTCCCACACACAGTGTTAGGTCAGAGTTTAGGAGTTCTTTCAGACTCCCACAAAAACACAGTTAGTTCAGAGACCAGGAGCCCATTCAGACTCCCAAATACTCAATGTAGGATCAGAGACCAGGAGCTCATTCAGTCTAGCACACACACACTGTTAGATCAGAGATCAGGAGCTCATTCAGACAACCACACACACACTGTTAGATCAGAGACCAGGGGCACATTCAGATTCCCACACACACTGTTACATCAGAGACCAGGAGCCCATTCAGACTCCCACACACACCCTGTTAGATCAGAGACCAGGAGCTAATTCAGACTCACACACACACACACACACACTGTTAGATCAGAGACTAGGAGCAAATTCAGACTCACACACACACACACACACACACACTGTTAGGTCAGAGACCAGGAGTTCATTCAGACTCCCACGCACACACTGTTAGATCAGAGACCAGAATCCCATTCAGACTCCCATGCACACACTGTTAGATCAGAGACCAGGATACCATTCAGGCTCCCACACACACACTGTTAGATCAGACACCAGGAGCCCATTCAGACTCCCACACATGCACTTTTAGATCAGAGACCAGGGGTTCATACAGACTCCCACACACACGCTCTTAGATCAGAGACCAGGATCCCATTCAGACTCACACACACACAATGTTGGATCAGACACCAGGAACCAAATGATACACCCGCACACACACTGTAAGATCAGAGACCAGGAGCTCATTTGCACTCCCACAAAAACACTCCGTTATCAAAGACCAGAAACCCATTCAGACTCGCACACACACACTTTTAGATCAGAGACCAGGAGCTTATTCAGACTCACACACAGACACACTGTTAGTTCAGAGACCAGGAGCTCATGCTGACTCCCACAAAAGTACTGGTAGATCGGAGACCAGGAGCTCATTCAGACTCGCCCACACACACTGTTAGATCAGAGACCAGGAGACCATTCAGATTCCCACACAGACTGTTAGATCAGAGACCAGGAGCACACTAAGACTTCCACACACACACTGTTTGATCAGAGACAAGGAGCCCAATCAGATTCGCCCCCACACACTGATAGATCAGCAACCAGGAGCTCATTCGGACTCCCACAAAAACCCTGTCAGATCAGAGACCTGGAGCTCATTCAGACTCCCACACACACACTGTTAGATCAGAGACCAGGATCCCATTCAGAGTCCCACACACACCTACTGTCAGATCAGAGACCAGGAGCTGATTTCGATTCCCACACACACACACTGTTATATCAGAGACCAGGAGCTAATTCACACTCCCACACACAATGAAAAATCAGACACCAGGAGACGATTCCGACTCCCACACACACACTGTTTGATCAGAGACCAGGAGCACATTCAGACTCCCACATACAATGAAAAATCAGACACCAGGAGACGATTCAGACTCCCACACACACACTGTTAGATCACAGACCAGGAGCCCATACAGACTAACACAGACACACTGTTAGGTCAGAGACCAGGAGCACATTCAGACACCCACACACACTGTTAGATCAGACACCAGGAGCCCATTTCGACTCCCACACACATAATATTAGAGCAGAGACCAGGAGTCCATTCAGCCTCCCACAAACACACTGTCAGATCAGGGACCAGGAGCTCATTCAGAATACCACTCACACACAGTATGATCAGAGACCAGGAGCTCATTCGGACTCCCAAAGACACACTGTTTGATCAGAGACGATTAGTTCATTTAGACTCCCACACACACACTGTTAGATCAGACACCAGGAGGCAATTCAGACACACACACACACACACTGTTAGATCAGAGGCTAGGAGCTCATCCAGACTCCCACACAAACACTGTTAGATCACAGACCAGGAGCTCATTCAGACTCCCTCACACACTGTTTGATCAGAGACAAGAAGCCCAATCAGATTCGCCCACACACACTGATAGATCAGAGACCAGGAGCCCATTCAGACTCACACACACATGCACACTGTTAGGTCAGAGACTAGGAGCTCATTCAGACTCACGCAAACACCGTTAAATCTGACACCAGGAGCCCATGCAGAGTCACACACACACACTGTTAGATCACAGACCAGGAGCCCATTCAGACTCGCCCACACACACTGTTTGATCAGACACCAGGAGCCCATTCTGACTCAACACACACAGTTAGATCCGGGACCAGGGGCTCATTCAGACTACCAAACACACACACTTTAACTTCATAGATCAGGAGCTTATTCACACTCCCATACACACAGTGATAGATCAGATACCAGGAGCTCCTTCAGACTCCCGCGCACACAATGTTAGATCAGAGAATGGGAGCTCATTCAGGCTCACACACATACCACTGTTAGATCAGAGACCAGGAGATCATTCAGACTCCCACACACACACAGTAATTTCAGAGACCAGGAGCCGATTCAAACTCCCACACACAGACTGTAAGATCACAGACCTGGAGCCCATACAGACTAACACAGACACACTGTTAGGTCAGAGACCAGGAGTCCATTCAGACTCCCACACACACACACAGTTAGATCAGAGACCAGGAGCTCATTCAGACTCCGACACACACACTTTTAGATCAGAGACAAGGAGCTCCTTCAGAATGTCACAAGAACACTTTTAGATCAGAGTCCAGTAGCTCATTCAGACTCTCACACACCCATTGATAGTTCAGAGTCAAGGAGATCGTTCACACGCAGTTAGATCATACACCAGGAGTAAAGTCAGAATCCTGCACACCAACTGTTAATTCAGAGACCAGGAGCCCATTCAGATTCCCACACACACACTGTTAGTTAAGAGACCAGGAGCTCATTCAGAATCACACAAAACTGTTAGATCAGAGACCAGGAGCTCATTCAGACTCTCACATACACAAACTATTAGTTCAGAGACCAGGAGTGCATGGAGACTCCCACATAAATACTGGTAGATCAGAGACCAGGTGCACATTCAGACTCCCACCCACACACTGTTAGATCAGAGACCAGGAGCTCATTCCGACTCCCACCCACACATTGTTAGATCAGAGACCAAAAGCCCATTCAGACTCCCACAAGCACTGTTAGGTCAGAGACCAGGAGCCCACTCAGACTCCCACACACTCACTGTTAGATTAGACACCAGGAGCACATTCAGGCTCCCACACACACACATTGTTAGATCACAAACCAGGAGTCCATTCAGGCACACACAAACACACTATTAGATTAGAGACAAGGAGCACATTCAGACACCCACACAATCTGTTAGATCACAGACCAGGAGCCCATTCAGACACCAACACATACACTGTTATATCAGAAGTCCAGGAGACCATTCCGACTCCCGCACTCACACTGGTAAATCAGAGACCAAGAGCCCGTTCAGACTCCCACACCAACACGGATAGATCAGAGTCCAGGAGGTCATTCAGACTCCAACACACTCACAGTTAAATCAGACTCCAGGAGTAAATTCAGACTCCCGCACATCAAATGTTAATTCAGAGACCAGGAGCCTATTCAGACTCCCACACATAAACTGTTATATCAAAGACCAGGGGCCCATTCAGACTCGCCAACACACACTGTTTGATCAGAGACCAGGAGCCCATTCAGACTCCCACACACACACTGTAAGATCAGAGACCAGGAGCCCATTCAGACTCCCACACACACACTGTTAGATCAGACACCAGAAGCTCATTCAGACTCCCACAAACACATTTTTAGATTGTGAACAGGAGCTCATTCACCCTCCCATACACACACTGATATATCAGAGACCAGGAGCTCCTTCAGACTCCCACGCACACACTGTTAGATCAGAGACCAGGAGCTCATTCTGACTCCCACACACACACTGTTTGATCAGAGACCTGGAGCCAATACAGACTAACACAGACACACTGTTAGGTCAGAGACCAGGAGTCCATTCAGACTCCCACACACACACTGTTAGATCAGAGACCAGGAGCCCATTCAGACTCGCACACACACACACTGTCAGATCAGACACCAGGAGCTCATTCACACTCCCATACATACATTGATAGATCAGAGACCAGGAGCTCCTTCAGACTCCCATGCACACACTGTTAGATAAGAAACCAGGAGCTCATTAGGACTCCCACAAAAACACTGTTAGATCAGAGACCAGGAGCCCATTCAGTCTCCCACATACACACTGTTATATCACAGACCAGGAGCTCATTCAGACATCGACACACACACTGCTGATCAGACACCAAGAGCTCATTCAGGCTCCCACACACACACTGTTAGATCAGAGACCAGGAGCACATGCAGACACCCACACACACACTGTTAGATCACAGAACTGGAGACCATTCAGGCTCCCACACAGACACTGTTAGATCACAGACCAGGAGCCCATTCAGACTCCCACACACACACTGTTAGATTTGAGGCAAAGAGCTCATTCAGACTCCCACACAGACACTGTTAGATCACAGACCTGGAGACCATTCAGACTCCCACACAGACACTGTTAGCTCATAGACCAGGAGCCCATTCCGACTCCCACGCACACATGGTTTGATAAGAGACCAAGAGCCCGTTCAGACTCCCACACCAACACTGATAGATCAGAGGCCAGGAGATCTTTCAGACTCCAACACACACACAGTTAGATCAGACTCGAGGAGTAAATTCAGACCCCCATACATCAAATGTTAATTCAGGGACTAGGATCCCATTCAGACTCCCACACATACACTGTTAGATCACAGACCAGGAGCCCATTCAGACTCGCCCACATACAGTGTTTGATGCACACCAGGAGCCCATTCAGACTCCCACACACACACTGTTAGATCAGAGGCCAGGAGACCATTCAGACTCCCATACACACACTGTTAGATCAGAAACCAGGAGCTCATTCGGACTCCCACAAAAACACTGTCAGATCAGAGACCTCGAGCTCATTCAGACTCCCACACTCACACACTGTTACATCAGAGACCAGGAGCCCATTCAGACTCCCACACACACATTGTTAGATCAGAGACCAGGAGCCCATTCAGACTCCCACAAACACAATGTTAGATCAGAGACCAGCAGCTCATTCACACTCCCATACATACATTGATAGATCAGAGACCAGGAGTTCTTTCAGACTCCCATGCACACATTTTTAGATCAGAAACCAGGACCTCATTCGGGCTCCCACAAAAACATTGTCAGATCAGAGACCTGGAGCTCATGCAGACTCCCACACTCACCCACTGTTAGATCAGAGACCAGAAGCCCATTCAGACTCCCAAACACACACTGTTAGATCACAGACCAGGAGCCGATTCAGACTCCCACACACACACTGTTAGATCACAGACCAGGAGATCATTCAGACTCTCACAAAACTGTTAGATCAGAGACCAGGAGCTCATTCAGGCTGCCACATACACAAACTGTTAGTTCAGAGACCACGAGATCGTGCAGACTCCCACATAAATACAGGTAAACCAGAGACCAGGTGCAACTTCAGACTCCCACCCACACACTGCTAGTTCAGAGATCAGGAGCTCATTCAGACTCCCACCCAAACACTGTTAGTTCAGAGACCAGGAGCTCATTCCAACTTCCACCCACACACTGTTAGATCAGAGACCAAGAGCCCATTCCGACTCCCAAACACACACTGTTAGATCACAGACCAGGAGCCGATTCAGACTCCCACACACAGACTGTTAGATCAGAGACAAGGAGCTCATTCAGACTCCCACGCACACTGTTAGATCAGAGACCAGGAGCCCATTCAGGCTCCAACACACACACTGTCAGATGAGACTCCAGGAATAAATTCAGACTCCCTCACATCAACTGTTAATTCAGAGACCAGGAGCTGATGCAGACTCCCACACACACACTGATATATCAGAAGACCAAGAGCCCATTCGAACTTCCGAACACGCACTGTTAGATCAGAGACCAGGAGACCGTTCAGACTCCAACAGACACACAGTTAGATGAGACTCCAGGAGTAAATTCAGACTCCCTCACATCAACTGTTAATTCAGAGACCAGGAGCCGGTACAGACTCCCACACACACACTGTTAGATCAGACACCAGGAGCCCATTCAGACTTCCACATACACACTGTTTGATCAGAGATCAGGAGCACATTCAGAATCCCACACACACAAAATGTTTTATCACAGACATTCAAACTCCCACACATACAGTTAGATCAGAGATCAGGAATCCATTCAGACTCCCACACACACACTGTTAGATCAGAGACAAGGAATCCATTCAGACTCCCACACACACACACTGTTAGATCAGAGACCAGGAGCTAATTCAGACTCCCGCACACACACTGTTAGATCAGATACCAGGAGCCCATTCAGATTCCCACACACAATGTTAGATCAGAGACAAGGAGCTCATTCAGACTCACACAAACACCGTTAAATCAGACACCAGGAGCCCATTCAGAGTCCCACACACGCACTGTTAGATCACAGACCAGGGGCTCATTCAGACTACCACACACACACATATTAACTTCAGAGATCAGGAGCTCATTCACCCTCCCACACACACACTGTTAGATCAGAGACCAGGAGCTCATTCGGACTCACACACGCACACACTGTTAGATCAGAGAATAGGAGCTCATTCAGACTCACTCACACACACTGTTAGATCAGAGACCAGGAGCTCATTCAGACTCCCGCACACACACTGTTTGATCAGAGACCAGGAGCACATTGAGACTCCCACACACAATGTAAAATCAGCCACCAGGAGTCGATTCAGGCTCCCACACACACACTGCTGTTCACAGACCTGGAGCCCATACAGACTAACACAGACACACTGTTAGGTCAGAGACCAGGAGCACATTCAGACACCCACACACACTGTTAGATCAGACAACAGGAGCCCATTCAGACTCCCACACACATACTGTTAGAGCAGAGACCAGGAGTCCATTCAGACCCCCACAAACACACTGTTAGATCAGGGACCTGGAGCTCATTCAGACTACCACACACATACAGTTAGATCAGAGACCAGGAGCTCTTTCAGACTCCGACACACACACTGTTAGATCATACACCAGGAGTAAAGACAGACTCCCGCACACCAACTGTTAATTCAGAGACCAGGAGCCCATTCAGACTCACACAAAACTGTTAGATCAGAGACCTGGAGCTCATTCAGACTCCCGCACATGCATTGATAGATCAGAGACCAGGAGATCATTCAGACTCCCACGCACACACAGTTAGATCATACACCAGGAGTAAAGACAGACTCCCGCACACCAACTGTTAATTCAGAGACCAGGAGCCCATTCAGACTCACACAAAACTGTTAGATCAGAGACCTGGAGCTCATTCAGACTGCCACATACACAAACTGTTAGTTCAGAGACCAGGAGATTATGCAGACTCCCACATAAATACTGGTAAATGAGAGACCATGTGCAACTTCAGACTCCCACCCACACAATGTTAGATCAGAGACCAAGAGCCCATTCAGAATCCCACAAGAACTGTTAGATCAGTTAAAGGAGCCCATACAGACTCCCACACAGAAACTGTTATATCAGAGACCAGGAGCCCTCTCAGACTCCTACACACTCACTGTTAGATCAGACACCAGGAGCACATTCAGACTCCCAAACACACACTGTTAGGCCAGAGGCCAGGAGCCCATTCAGACTCCCACACACACATTGTTAGATCCGGGACCAGGGGTTCATTCAGACTACCACTCACACACACATTAACTTCAGAGATCAGGAGCTCATTCACACTCCCATACAAGCACTGAAAGATCAGATACCAGGAGCTCCTTCAGACTCCCACGCACACAATGTTAGATTAGAGAATGGGAGCTCATTCAGACTCACACACACACACACTGTTAGATCAGAGACCAGGAGCTCATTCAGACTCCCACACACAATGATAGATCAGACACCAGGAGCCGATTCAGACTCCCACACACACACTGTTAGATCACAGACCTGGAGCCCATACAGACTAACACAGACACACTGTTAGATCAGAGACCAGGAGCTCATTCAGACTCACACACTCACACACTGTTAGATCAGAGACCAGGAGCTCATTCATACTCCCACATACACACTGTTTGATCAGAGGCCAGGAGCACATTCTGACTCCCACACACAATGATAGATCAGACACCAGGAGCCGATTCAGACTCCCACACACACACACCGTTAGGTCAGAGACCAGGAGCACATTCAGACTCCCAAACACATACTGTTAGAGCAGAGACCAGGAGTCCATTCAGTCTCCCACAAACACACCGTTTGATCAGAGCCCAGGAGCACATTCAGACTCCAACACACACATTTTTATATCAGAGACCAGGAGCTCCTTCAGAATGCCACAAGAACACGGTTAGATCAGAGATCAGGAGCTCAGTCAGACTCCCACACACACACACTGTAAGATCAGAGACCAGGAGCTCATTCAGACTCCCACACATGCACTGATAGATCATAGACCAGGAGATCATTCAGAATCCCACGCACACACATTTAGATCATACACAAGGAGTAATGTCAGACTCCCGCACACCAACTGTTAATTCAGAGACCAGGAGCCCATTCAGATTCCCACACATACACTGTTAGATCAGAGACCAGGATCTCATTCAGACTCACACAAAACTGTTAGGTCAGAGCCCAGGAGCTCATTCAAACTGCCACATACGCACTTTTTTAGTTCAGAGGCCAGGAGTTCATGCAGACTCCCACATAAATACTGGTAGATCAGAGACCTGGTGCACATTCAGACTCCCACCCACTCACTGTTAGATCAGAAACCAGGAGCACATTCAGACTCCCACACACAAACACTGTTAGATCACAGACCAGGGGCCCATTCAGACTCCCACACACACACTGTTAGATTAGAGATGAGGAGCTCATTCAGACTCCCACACACACACTGTTATATCAGAAGACCAGGAGCCCATTCCGTCTCCCGCTCACACACTGTTAGATCAGAGACCAAGAGCCCGTTCAGACTCCCACACCAACACTGATAGATCAGAGTCCAGGAGATCATTCAGGCTCCAACACACTCACAGTTATATCAGACTCCAGGAGTAAATTCAGACCCCCGCACATCAAATGTTAATTCAGAGACCAGGAGCCTATTCAGACTCCCACACATACACTGTTAGATCACAGACCAGGAGCCCATTCAGAGTCGCCCACACACACTGGTTGATCAGACACCAGGAGCCCATTCAGACTCCCACACACACACTGATATATCAGAGGCCAGGAGCTCCTTCAGACTCCCATGCACACACTGTTAGATCAGAGACCTGGAGCTCATTCGGACTCACACACTCTTAGATCAGAAACAAGGAGCTCATTCAGACTCCCATACACACTGTATGATCAGAGACCAGGAGCACATTCAGACTGCCACACACAATGATAGATCAGACACCAGGAGCCGATTCAGACTCCCACACACACAGTGTTAGGTCAGAGACCAGGAGCACATTCAGATTCCCACACACATACTGTTGGAGCAGAGACCAGGTGTCCATTCAGACTCCCACAAACACACTGTTAGATCAGGGACCAGGAGCTCATTCAGACTACCACACACACACAGTTTGATCAGAGACCAGAAGCACATTCAGACTCCGACACACACACATTTATATCAGAGACCAGGAGCTCCTTCAGAATGCCACAACAACATGGTTAGATCAGAGACCAGGAGCTCAGTCAGACTCCCATGCACACACACTGTAAGATCAGAGACCAGGAGCTCTTCAGACTCCCACACATGCATTGATAGATCATAGACCAGGAGACCATTCAGACTCCCACGCACACACAGTTAGATCATACACCAGGAGTAATGTCAGTCTCCCGCACACCAACTGTTTATTCAGAGACCAGGAGCCCATTCAGATTCCCACACACACACTGTTAGATCAGAGGCCAGGATCTCATTCAGACTCACACAAAACTGTTAGGTCAGAGCCCAGGAGCTCATTCAGACTCCCACCCACACACTGTTAGATCAGTCACCAGGAGCTCATTCAGACAACCACACACAAACTGTTAGATCAGTCACCAGGAGACCATTCAGACTCCCACACGCACACTGTTAGATCACAGACCAGGAGCCCATTCAGACTCCAACACATAGACTGATATATCAGAAGACCAGGATCCCATTCCAACTTCCGAACACACACTGTTGGATCAGAGACCAGGAGCCCGTTCAGACTCCAACAAAAGCACTGATAATTCAGAGAGCAGGAGATCATTCAGACTCCAACACACACACAGTTAGATCAGACTCCAGGAGTAAATTCAGACTCCCACACATCAACTGTTAATTCAGAGACCAGGAGCCCATTCAGAGTCCCACACACACACACTGTTATATCACAGACCAGGAGCTCATTCAGACTCCCACACACACACTGTTGATCAGACACCAGGAGCTCATTCAGACTCCCACACACACACAGTTAGATCAGAGACCAGGAATCCATTCAGACACTCACACACACACTGTTAGATCAGAGACCAGGAGCTCATTCAGTATCCCACAAGAACACTGTTAGATCAGAGACCAGGAGCTCATTCAGACTCCCACACACGAACTGTTGGTCAGAGGCCAGGAGCTCCTTCAGAATCCCACAAGAACACTGTTATATCAGAGACCAGGAGTCCATTCAGACTCCCACACACTGATAGATCAGACACCAGGAGTAAATTCAGACTCCCGCTCATCAACTTTTAATTCAGAGACCAGGAGCCCATTCAGATCCCGTGTAGGATTTCGCAATAATTTCGAAATCTCCTACAGTTCCGAAGATTGATTTTTGATTAAAGAATACCTGGGTGGAATATACCTTTAAATATCCAGTGATCAAAATGGCCACCCGCCCTCGTAGCAGAAGACAAAGAGGACTGAAAGGCAGCCTGTGTGTGTCTGTGAAAAAGGATAATCCAAGATGGCTGTCCGACCTCGTGGCAAAAGTGCACGTGAAAAGGGACAATCAAAGATGGCTGACAAAGGATTTCGAAAAAAAAACAGTCCTGAAGCAATGGAGTAGTTAAACTGTCAAACAAGGCAGTTCAGGGAGTTTCGCTCCCTACCGGACAATCAATGATTGTTTACACTAAACTGCTACAATGTTGAACCACTTAAGACTGCCAATCTGTTGCGGTTGGGCGTGACCACAGGACAATCAGTTTGTTTACACTAACATCCAAGGGCTGTTTACTTAAGGAAATAGACATGCTTTTTCAAACTGAGACCGTTTCATTTAACCCATCACAATGAATGGAAAACCCATCACAATGAATGGGAATACATTGAAAAACTCAGCATTTGGGAAATGGGTAATTCATTCAAACCCCATCACAGTCAATAGGGACAGTTTGTATCCCTTTTTTCCACCCCAGATACATCCGGGTATGGGCAGGAAGATTTTGGCCCCAAAGGGGGTATAAGATAGCTTCACAAGAAGCCATCTTTCTTTCTCTCTGCAGCCTCACATCCGTGCCCCATCTACAACTGAGGAGCCCGCCCAAGGGAGCGGAATACCAGCAGTTACTTTTAAACACTGGGGTATCTCTATCTTCAGGGTGGTGAAGAATCTAAGACCGCAAGGGCACGGAGCAGGCGTTTCATTGGTGAGCATACCTATTCTGCCCCATTACAAGGCAACTTAGAATAGGTATTAAGGGGTGGGAATTAAGGGGAATCTTGTTAAAACTGTAAGTTTAGTCAATCTGCCACGTTGTGTCCGTTTTCTCCTCCCCTATTGAAGTAAGAGTGTTGCACAAAGCACAAAAGTGCTGTAGTAAACACTCAGAGTTCTGTATTAAAAGTACTGTATCTAAGCAACAGTGGTGCACTAAGTAGAAAGGTGCTGTAGCGAACACTAAGTAGCTGTATTAAAAGTGCTATATTTAAGTAAAAGCCACTAAGCAAAAGGTGCTGTAGTGAGTGTACTGTGTTAAAAGTGCTGTATTTAAGTAAAGGCCACTAAGCAAAAGCTGCTGTAGTGAGCAAAGTGTACTGTATTAAAAGTGTGTTGCACTAGTTAACAGTGCTGTATTTAAGTAAATAGCCGCAAAGCAAAAGGTGCTCTAGTGAGCAAGGTGTACTTTATTAAAAGTGCTATATTTAAGTAACAGTGTTCTATTAAGCAAACAGTGTTGTAGTAGGCACTAAAGTGTACTGTGAGAATTAAAGTGCTGTATTTCAGCATAGGTGTGCTGCATTGTTTATTTTCAATTTCTTTTTTTTTGGTTCAATAGGTTCTGGTCTGTTTTGCACCCAAATGAGTCACGCGT
Source organism: Somniosus microcephalus (assembly GCF_052327205.1). NCBI lineage: Eukaryota > Metazoa > Chordata > Chondrichthyes > Squaliformes > Somniosidae > Somniosus > Somniosus microcephalus. The sequence continues at coordinate 35,027,072 of NW_028225181.1, read as the reverse complement.
TTTTCTGTCTACATCGCTACCGAATAAGTCCGGCGGTCAGAACCAGGAAAAGGGAGCGCTTTGAAACCATACGGGGGTCCCTGGAGCAGCTCAGGGGCTTCTGACTGGCCAGAGAGAATAACTTCTACCTCACTAGTAATTCCTAACACCCCACACACACAATGATAGATCAGAGACCAGGAGCCCATTCAGCATTCTACACACACACTGTTAGATCAGACACCAGGAGGCCATTCAGACTCCCACATACACACTGTTTGATCAGAGACCAGGAGCCCATTCAGACTCTCACACACGCAGTTAAATCAGAGACCAGAAGCCCAATCATACTCACACACACACACTGTTGATCAGACACCAGGTGCTCATTCAGACTCCCACACACACAGTTAAATCAGAGACCAGAAGTCCAATCAGACTCCCACACACACACTCTTGATCAGACACCAGGTGCTCATTCAGACTCCCACACACACAGTTAAATCAGAGACCAGAGCCCAATCAGACTCCCACACACACACTGTTAGATCAGAGACCAGCAGCTCCTTCAGAATCCCACAAGTACACTGTTAGATCAAAGACAAGGAGCTCATTCAGACTCCCACACAGCATTTGTTAAGTCGGAGACCAGGAGACGATTCAGACTCCCACACACACACTATTAGATCAAAGACCAGGAGCTCATTCAGACTCATCCACATACTGTTAGATCAGATAGTAGCCATGATGTGGAGATGCCGGTGTTGGACTGGGTTGGACAAATGTGAGAAGTCACACAACACCAGGTTATAGTCCAACAGCTTCATTTGGGATCACAAACATACAGAATGCTCCGAAAGCTTGTGATCCCAAATAAAGCTGTTGGACTATAACCCGGTGATGTGTGACTTCTCACATTTGTTAGATCAGAGACGAGGAGCCCATTCAGACTCCCACACACACATACTGTTATTTCAGAGACCAGGAGTTCATGCAGACTCCATCAAAAATACTGGTAGATCAGAGACCAACAGCTCATTCAGACTCCCACACACACACTGCTAGATCAGAGACCAGGAATCCATTCAGACTCCCACACACACACTGATAGATCAGAGACCAGGAGCTCATTCAGACTCCCACACACACACTGTTAGATCAGAGATCAGGAGCCCATTCTGAATCCCACACACACACTGTTAGATCAGAGATCAGGAGCCCATTCTGAATCCCACACACACACTGTTAGATCAGAGACCAGGAGCTCATTCAGACACACACACACACTGTTAGATCAGAGACGAGGAGCTCATTCAGAATCCCACACACACTGTTAGCCCAGACACCAGGAGCCCATTCAGACTCCCACACACACGCTGTCAGATCAGAGACCAGGAGTTCATTCAGACTCACACACACACACTGTTAGATCAGGGACCAGGAGCCCATTCAGACTCCCACAGACACACTGTTAGATCAGACACCAGGAGCTCATTCATGCTCCCAAACACACTGTGGTGATTATTCCTTGTTTAGTAAAAGTATTGTGATTGGTTGTTTGTTAACTGCCTTGGGATATATGTTGTAATCTCATTGGTAGTTGATGCCACATGATGTGTGGTGGCCACCTTAAATTCAGTTCTTTTCCAGCTTTGGTTGGGGCTGGATGTGGAAAGAAGTGGTGCTGATTTTAAAGCTAATAAAGCCTAGCTTTGGAAGGCAAATCTATTCTTTATTTCCATTTATTTTGATTGGACATGATGTGCTTCAGTTACACGAGTCTCTTCTTCTTTCATTTGGAGGGACTAAGCCACCTTTATCTATTTGTGGATTAACCTCTTTATCCATTTCTCCATTATCACTTTTTTCCAATTTGATGCCGGATTGTAAGCCAATTGCTACCAAGTCAAGAAGATATAGTAGTCAGGATAGAGAATTTATTAATTCTGAAGTTCAACATCTCTTATTGGAAGGAATCATTGAACCTAGTTGTTCGCCTTGGCGAGCACAGGTAGTTGTCATGGCTAACGAGAGACACAAGAAACGAATGGTGATAGACTATTCCCAAACTATTAATAGGTATACTCAATTAGGTGCGTACCCTTTGCCTAAGATTGATGAGCTTATCAATAAAGTATCTCAGTATAAGGTTTTTATCACTATTGACTTAAAGAGTGCTTATCATCAGATTCCTATTGTTAAGAAGGATCAACCATATATGGCCTTTGAGGCTGGTGGAAAGCTGTATCAGTTTTGCCGAATACCATTTGGTGTTACTAATGGTGTTGCTTGTTTTCAACGGGCAATGGATGCTTTTATAAGTGATAACTCCTTCTCTGACACCTTTTCATACTTAGATGACATCACAGTGTGTGGCAAATCAAGGGTGGAGCATGATTCTAATTTAAAAAGATTCCTTCAAGCTGCGGAAAAAGTTGGTTTAACTTTTAATAAAGAGAAATGTATCTTTTCGACTACTGAGGTAAATCTATTGGGGTATATTATCTCGGGCAACAAGATTAAACCAGATCCAGAACGTCTGCGACCATTGATTGATTTACCTTGTCCTACTAATTCTAAGGCTTTGCAACGAGTTGTTGGACTGTTTTCTTATTATTCTAATTGGATTGCAAATTTTTCACGGAAGATCTGGCCTCTTATTCGGGTTACGACATATCCTCTATCATGGGAGGCCAGGACATGTTTTGAGAATTTTAAAAAGGATATTTTAGGAGCAGTTGTGCATTCCATTGATGAGCAGGTTCCTTTTGTGATCGAGACGTATGCTTCTGATTTTGCAATTGGGGCTACTCTGAACCAAAATGGAAGACCTGTGGCCTTTTTCTCACGTACTTTGAATAATAGTGAAAAAAGACATTCTTCAATAGAGAAAGTGGCATATGCAATAGTAGAAGCATTGCGTAAATGGAGACATTATTTATCGGGGCGACATTTCATGTTGGTAACTGATCAAAAATCTGTGTCCTTTACGTTTGATGTTAAACATTTTGGAAAGATCAAAAATGATAAAATAATGAGATGGAGGATTGAGTTGGCATGTTACCATTTTGACATAGTATATCGTCCGGGGAAGGATAATGTTGCTGCTGATGCACTGTCGAGGGCTTATTGTTCTGTGATTCACGGAGATACGCTTATTAATCTTCACAATGCCTTATGTCATCCTGGGGTTACGAGGATGATACACTTCGTACGCAGTAAGAATTTGCCCTTTTCAGTTGAAGACGTTAAGCAGATGACTTCATCATGTTCTATCTGCGCTCGGTGTAAACCGAATTTCTTTAAGCCTGAACGAGCTCATCTTGTAAAGGCTACTTCTCCTTTTGAACGTTTGAGCGTCGATTTTAAGGGGCCTCTTCCTTCAACTACTCAAAACCGATATATTTTTACTGTTGTGGATGAGTTTTCAAGATTCCCTTTTGCTTTTCCTTGTGCAGATGTATCAGCTGCTACAGTTATCAAATGTCTGACTCAACTTTTTGTCATCTTTGGGATGCCTGCGTATATCCATTCGGATCAGGGAAGTTCTTTTATGTCTTCCCAGTTGAAGGAATACCTTCAGAGTCGGGGAATTTCTACTAGTAGAACTACCCCGTATAATCCCCAGGGTAATGGACAGTGCGAACGATACAATGGGGTGATCTGGAAGGCAGTTATGTTGGCTTTGACATCCCGGAACCTTAAGAATACACAGTGGGAAATGGTACTGCCTTGATGCCCTGCATTCCATTAGATCATTGCTTTCAACGGCTACTAATGTGACCCCCCATGAAAGGCTCTTTAACTATCCGCGGAGATCTACTACGGGATATTCGGTACCTTCATGGCTTACTATGCAGGGACCTGTGCTGCTTCGACGCCATGTTAGATTGTCAAAATATGATCCTTTAGTGGAGGAGGTGGAGCTGTTGGAGGCAAATTCCCAATATGCTCATATTCGATTCCAAGATGGGAAAGAAAGTACCGTTTCAATTAAAGACTTGGCTCCTTGTGGTCGCCAGCCCTCTTCTGAGGATATTAACAATAGTCATGATTTAGATAATGTGGATGCTGTTACAGATACTACGAATGTCTCCAATCCGATTGCAGATAATTATACTTCTATTAGTCAGCCCTTGATGGATGTTTATGACCGTCCCAGTTTACCTTCTGATGGGATTTCTAATCCGGAAACCGTTGAAAATCGGGATATGGATAGCCTTCCTGCTGAAGATACTTCTGTGCCTTCTGGTGTGGGAGGGCAAGGAATTTCACCAAGGTTAAGAAGGTCGACACGAACAAGATATCCAGTCGACCGATTGAAAATGGACTTTTAAATTGATAGTAATGTTTTAAAATTGTTGAAATATTATATTATATTGTTTTAGTTGAGAGATACTTAATACTTATGTGCAATGTTATTATTTGTTGTTGTTCCCTTAGTATTGTGTCATGTAAACAGTTTTACTCTTGTTGTGCATAGTTTTAGTTGTAAATAATTAATTATAAATTGTAAAGGTTATTTAGGTTGGAGTATATTTTAAAAGGAGGAGTGAATGTGGTGATTATTCCTTGTTTAGTAAAAGTATTGTGATTGGTTGTTTGTTAACTGCCTTGGGATATATGTTGTAATCTCATTGGTAGTTGATGTCAAATGATGTGTGGTGGCCACCTTAAATTCAGTTCTTTTCCAGCTTTGGTTGGGACTGGATGTGGAAAGATGTGCTGCAGGTTTTAAAGTTAATAAAGCCTAGCTTTGGAAGGCAAATCTATTCTTTATTTCATACACACACGGTTAGATCAGAGACAAGGAGCTCCTTCAGCCTCCCTCACAAACGCTGTTAGTCAGAGACCAGGAGCTGATTCTGACTCCCGCACACACACTGTTAGGTCAGAGACCAGGACCCCATTCCGACTCCCACATAGACACTGTTAGATCAGAGACCAGGAGAACATTGAGACTCCAACACACACAAAGTTACACCAGACACCAGGAGTTAATTCAGACTCCCGCACACCAACTGTTAATTCAGAGACCAGGAGCCCATTCAGACGCCCACACACACACTGTTAGACCAGAGAGCAGGAGCCCGTTCAGCATGCCACACACACACTGTTAAATCAGGGTCCACGAGCCCATTTAGACTCCCACACACTGTTAGGTCAGAGACCAGGAGCTCATTCAGACTCCCATACACACACACTGTCAGTTCAGAGTCCAGGAGTTCATGCAGACTCCCACAAAAATACTGGTAGATCAGAGCCCAGGAGCTCATTCACAGTCCCCCACACACACTGTTAGCCCAGACACCAGGAGCCCAGTCAGAATCACACACAACACACACTGTTAGATCATAGACCAGGAGCCCATTCAGACTCTCACACCCACACTGTTAGATCAGAGATAACGTGCCAGTTCAGACTCCCACACACACAATGTTAGTTCAGACAACAGGAGCCAATTCCAACTCCCGCCCACACACTGTTAGATCAGAGACTGGGAGCCCATTCAGACTCAATTCAATTCAATTTCAATTTTATTGGTCACATAACTAAAGACAAGAAGTGTAATCTAGTCAGTGAAATGCTTTTTTCTTGACGAGCCGAGAGCACCAAGCAGCAAGAACACTTAGCTGCCTGGTACGCACGGAGCTCACAAGGACGGCAGCCATCTTCATCGGCGCCATCACAAAAAAACACATACCGACATATACATGCATACATACTTTAAATATAAATAAAGCAGACATAAAATAAATAAAAGACATAAAAAGACAGCACATAAAATGAACAACTAATAATGTAAAAAAGTAATTTCTACAGTAATTACATTGATATTTCTACCCAGGCTTCTAGAATAAACTCTGGTTACAGGGTGGCCGCACTGGGAGAGCATCGTGAGGAACTCACAACTTATAATTAAATAAATTTAATTAATTTATTAATAAAAAAATAAAATTAAATAAATAAAGTGCCCCCTCAGTCTTTCTCGATGTTTCCATCATGGTCTCTCTCCATGTTTCCCCTCTCTCTCTCTCGATGTTTCCTCTGTCTTTCTCGATGTTTCCCCTCGGTTTCTTCCACACACCTGGCCTGCACATTATCCCTGGCTGTCCAAAGTGGTGTCCTGGTAACCGGGTTCCGCTCCAGCTCTCATCCTTCAAACTGTCTCTCCAGCTCTCGCTCCTTCAAACTGTCTCTCCAGCTCTCGACCTTCAAACTGTCACTCCAGCTCTCGACCTTCAAACTGTCTCTCCAGCTCTCGACCTTCAAACTGTCTCTCAAGCTCTCGACATTCAAACTGTCCTCTCTCCAGCCCTCGACCTTCAAACTGTCTATCCAGCTCTCGATCTTCAAACTGTCACTCCAGCTCTCTATCTTCAATCTGTCTCTCCAGCTCTTGACCTTCAAACTGTCCTCTCTCCAGCCCTCGACCTTCAAACTGTCTATCCAGCTCTCGACCTTCAAACTGTCTCTCCAGCCCTCGACCTTCAAACAGTCTATCCAGCTCTCGACCTTCAAACTGTCTCTCCAGCTCTCGACCTTCAAACTGTCTCTCCAGCTCTCGACCTTCAAACTGTCCTCTCTCCAGCCCTCGACCTTCAAACTGTTTATCCAGCTCTCGACCGTCAAACTGTCACTCCAGCTCTCGATCTTCAAACTGTCACTCCAGGGCTCGATCTACAAACTGTCTCTCCAGCTCTTGACCTTCAAACTGTCCTCTCTTCAGCCCTCGACCTTCAAACTGTCTATCCAGCTCTCGACCTTCAAACTGTCTCTCCAGCTCTCGACCTTCAAACTGTCACTCCAGCTCTCGACCTTCAAACGGTCTCTCCAGCTCTCGACCTTCAAACTGTCACTCCAGCTCTCGACCTTCAAACTGTCTATCCAGCTCTCGACCTTCAAACTGTCACTCCAGCTCTCGACCTTCAAACGGTCTCTCCAGCTCTCGACGTTCAAACTGTCTCTCCAGCTCTCGACCTTCAAACTGTCCTCTCTCCAGCTCTCGGCCTTCAAACTGTCTCTCCAGCTCTCGACCTTCAAACTGTCCTCTCTCCAGCTCTCGACCTTCAAACTGTCACTCCAGCTCTCGACCTTCAAACGGTCTCTCCAGCTCTCGACCTTCAAACTATCTATCCAGCTCTCGACCTTCAAACGGTCTCTCCAGCTCTCGACCTTCAAACTGTCACTCCAGCTCTCGACCTTCAAACTGTCCATCCAGCTCTCGACCTTCAAACTGTCACTCCAGCTCTCGACCTTCAAACGGTCTCTCCAGCTCTCGACGTTCAAACTGTCTCTCCAGCTCTCGACCTTCAAACTGTCCTCTCTCCAGCTCTCGACCTTCAAACTGTCTCTCCAGCTCTCGAGCTTCAAACTGTCCTCTCTCCAGCTCTCGACCTTCAAACTGTCTCTCAAGCTCTCGACCTTTAAACTGTCCTCTCTCCAGCTCTCGACCTTCAAACTGTCCTCTCTCCAGCTCTCGACCTTCACAATGGGTGTCAGTGATCTCTCCTGCCGTGTTGACAATGGAGCGCTCAAAATGGCTCCCCCCGACCAGCCTGGATGTGCGGACCCCGACTCACGCACACACTCTGTTAGATCAGAGACCAGGAGCCCATTCAGACTCCCACACACACACTGTTAGATCAGAGACCATGAACCCATTCAGACACCCACACACACACTCTTAGATCAGACACCAGGAGCCCATTTAGACTCCCATACACACATTGTTAGATAAGACAGCAGGTGTAAATTCAGACTCCCACACACCAACTGTTAATTCAGAGATCAGGAGGCCGTTCAGACTCCCACACATATTCTTAGAAAGAGTCCAGGAGCTCATTCAGCATTCCGCACATGCACTGCTCGATCAGAGACCAGGAGTCAATTCCCACTCCCGCACACAGACTGTTAGATCAGAGACCAGGAGCTCATTCGGACTACCACACGCACATTGTTAGATTACAGACCAGGAGCCAATTCAGACTCCAGCACACACACAGTTAGATAAGACACCAGGAGTAGAATCAGACTCCCACACACACACTGTTAGATCAGAGACCAGGAGCACATTCAGGTTCTTCCACACACTGTTAGATCAGAGACCAGGAGCTCATTCAGACTCCCACACACACACTGTTAGTTCAGACACCAGGTTTTCATGCAGACTTGCATATACACACTGTTAGATCAGAGACCAGGAGCACATTCAGGTTCTTCCACAGACTGTTAGATCAGAGACCAGGAGCCCATTCAGACTGCCACATACACATTGTTAGATCTGAGACCAGGAAACCATTCAGACTCCCACACACGAACTGTTGGTCAAAGATCAAGAGTTACTACAGAATCCCACAAGAACACTGTTATATCAAAGACCAGGAGTCCATTCAGTCTCCCTCACATTGATAGGTCAGACACCAGGAGTAAATTCAGACTCCCGCGCATCAACTGTTAATTCAGAGACCAGGATCCCATTCAGACTCCGTGTAGGATTTTGCAATAATTTCGAAATTTTCTACAGTATCAAATATCGATTTATGATTAAAGAATACCTGGGTAGAATATACCTTTAAAAATCCAGGGATCAAAATGGCCGTCAGCCTTCGTGGCAGAAGACAAAGAGGACTGAAAGGCAGCCTGTGTGTGTCTATGAAAAAAGATAATCAAAGATGGCAGTCCGACCTCGTGTTAAAAGACCAGGAGCCCATTCAGACACCCACACACACACTGTTAGATCAGAGACCAGGAGCCCATTCAGACTCTCACACACACACTGTTAGATCAGAGACCAGGAGCCCGTTCAGCATTCCACACACACACTGTTAAATCAGACAGCAGGACCTCATTCAGATTTCAACACAGACACTGTTAAACCAGGGTCCACGAGCACATTTAGACTCCCACACACTGTTAGGTCAGAGACCAGGAGCTCATTCAGACTCCCATACACACACACTGTCAGTTCAGAGTCCAGGAGTTCATGCAGACTCCCACAAAAATACTGGTAGATCAGAGCCCAGGAGCTCATTCACAGTCCCACACACACACTGTTAGCCCAGACACCAGGAGCCCAGTCAGAATCGCACACACACACTGTTAGATCATAGACCAGGAGCCCATTCAGACTCCCGCACTCACACTGTTAGATCAGAGATAACGTGCCAGTTCAGACTCCCACACACACAATGTTAGTTCAGACAACAGGAGCCAATTCCAACTCCCGCCCACACACTGTTAGATCAGAGACTGGGAGCCCATTCAGACTCAATTCAATTCAATTTCAATTTTATTGGTCACATAACTAAAGACAAGAAGTGTAATCTAGTCAGTGAAATGCTTTTTTCTTGACGAGCCGAGAGCACCAAGCAGCAAGAACACTTAGCTGCCTGGTACGCACGGAGCTCACAAGGACGGCAGCCATCTTCATCGGTGCCATCACAAAAAAACACATACCGACATATACATGCATACATACTTTAAATATAAATAAAGCAGACATAAAATAAATAAAAGACATAAAAAGACAGCACATAAAATGAACAACTAATAATCTAAAAAAGTAATTTCTACAGTAATTACATTGATATTTCTACCCAGGCTTCTGGAATAAACTCTGGTTACAGGGTGGCCGCACTGGGAGAGCATCGTGAGGAACTCACAACTTATAATTAAATAAATTTAATTAATTTATTCATAAAAAAATAAAATTAAATAAATAAAGTGCCCCCTCAGTCTTTCTCGATGTTTCCATCATGGTCTCTCTCCATGTTTCCCCTCTCTCTCTCTCGATGTTTCCTTTGTCTTTCTCGATGTTTCCCCTCGGTTTCTTCCACACACCTGGCCTGCACATTATCCCTGGCTGTCCAACGTGGTGTCCTGGTAACTGGGTTCTGCTCCAGCTCTCATCCTTCAATCTGTCTCTCCAGCTCTCGCTCCTTCAAACTGTCTCTCCAGCTCTCGACCTTCAAACTGTCACTCCAGCTCTCGACCTTCAAACTGTCTCTCCAGCTCTCGACCTTCAAACTGTCTCTCCAGCTCTCGACCTTCAAACTGTCCTCTCTCCAGCCCTCGACCTTCAAACTGTCTCTCCAGCTCTCGACCTTCAAACTGTCTCTCCAGCCCTCGACCTTCAAACTGTCTATCCAGCTCTCGACCTTCAAACTGTCTCTCCAGCTCTCGACCTTCAAACTGTCACTCCAGCCCTCGACCTTCAAACTGTCTATCCAGCTCTCGACCTTCAAACTGTCTCTCCAGCTCTCGACCTTCAAACTGTCACTCCAGCTCTCGACCTTCAAACTGTCTCTCCAGCCCTCGACCTTCAAACTGTCTATCCAGCTCTCGCTCCTTCAAACTGTCTCTCCAGCTCTCGACCTTCAAACTGTCACTCCAGCTCTCGACCTTCAAACTGTCTCTCCAGCTCTCGACCTTCAAACTGTCTCTCCAGCTCTCGACCTTCAAACTGTCCTCTCTCCAGCCCTCGACCTTCAAACTGTCTCTCCAGCTCTCGACCTTCAAACTGTCTCTCCAGCCCTCGACCTTCAAACTGTCTCTCCAGCTCTCGATCTTCAAACTGTCTCTCCAGCCCTCGACCTTCAATCTGTCTCTCCAGCTCTCGACCTTCAAACTGTCTCTCCAGCCCTCGACCTTCAAACTGTCTCTCCAGCCCTCGACCTTCAAACTGTCTATCCAGCCCTCGACCTTCAAACTGTCTATCCAGCCCTCGACCTTCAAACTGTCTCTCCAGCTCTCGACCTTCAAACTGTCTCTCCAGCTCTCGACCTTCAAACTGTCTCTCCAGCTCCCGACGTTCAAACTGTCTCTCCAGCTCTCGACCTTCAAACTGTCTCTCCAGCTCTCCACCTTCAAACTGTCTCTCCAGCTCTCGATCTTCAAACTGTCACTCCAGCTCTCAACCTTTAAACTGTCTCTCCAGCTCTCGATCTTCAAACTGTCTATCCAGCCCTCGACCTTCAAACTGTCTCTCCAGCTCTCCACCTTCAAACTGTCTCTCCAGCTCTCGATCTTCAAACTGTCACTCCAGCTCTCAACCTTTAAACTGTCTCTCCAGCTCTCCACCTTCAAACTGTCTCTCCAGCTCTCCACCTTCAAACTGTCACTCCAGCTCTCGACCTTCAAACTGTCACTCCAGCTCTCGACCTTCAAACTGTCTCACCAGCACTCGACCTTCAAACTGTCCTCTCTCCAGCTCTCGACCTTCAGAACGGGTGTCAGTGATCTCTCCTGCCGTGTTGACAATGGAGCGCTCAAAATGGCTCCCCCCGACCAGCCTGGATGTGCGGACCCCGACTCACACACACACACTGTTAGATCAGAGACCATGAGCCCATTCACACACCCACACACACACTCTTAGATCAGACACCAGGAGCCCATTCAGACTCCCATACACACATTGTTAGATAAGACAGCAGGTGTAAATTCAGACTCCCACACACCAACTGTTAATTCAGAGACCAGGAGGCCATTCAGACTCCCACACATGTTCTTAGAAAGAGTCCAGGAGCTCATTCAGCATTCCGCACATGCACTGCTCGATCAGAGACCAGGAGCCAATTCCCACTCCCGCACACAGACTGTTAGATCAGAGACCAGGAGCTCATTCGGACTACCACACGCACATTGTTAGATTACAGACCAGGAGCCAATTCAGACTCCAGCACACACACAGTTAGATAAGACACCAGGAGTAGAATCAGACTCCCACACAAACACTGTTAGATCAGAGACCAGGAGCACATTCAGGTTCTTCCACACACAGTTAGATCAGAGACCAGGAGCTCATTCAGACTCCCACACACACACTGTTAGTTCAGACACCAGGTTTTCATGCAGACTTCCATATACACACTGTTAGATCAGAGACCAGGAGCACATTCAGGTTCTTCCACAGACTGTTAGATCAGAGAGCAGGAGCCCATTCAGACTGCCACATACACATTGTTAGATCAGAGACCAGGAAACCATTCAGACTCCCACACACGAACTGTTGGTCAAAGACCAGGAGTTACTACAGAATCCCACAAGAACACTGTTATATCAAAGACCAGGAGTCCATTCAGTCTCCCACACATTGATAGGTCAGACACCAGGAGTAAATTCAGACTCCCGCGCATCAACTGTTAGTTCAGAGACCAGGATCCCATTCAGACTCCGTGTAGGATTTTGCAATAATTTCGAAATTTTCTACAGTTCCAAATATCGATTTTTGATTAAAGAATACCTGGGTAGAATATACCTTTAAAAATCCAGGGATCAAAATGGCCGTCAGCCTTCGTGGCAGAAGACAAAGAGGACTGAAAGGCAGCCCGTGTGTGTCTATGAAAAAAGATAATCAAAGATGGCAGTCCGACCTCGTGTTAAAAGACCAGGAGCCCATTCAGACACCCACACACACACTGTTAGATCAGAGACCAGGAGCCCATTCAGACTCTCACACTCACACTGTTAGATCAGAGGCCAGGAGCCCATTCAGACGCCCACACACACACTGTTAGATCAGAGAGCAGGAGCCCGTTCAGCATTCCACACACACTGTTAAATCAGACAGCAGGAGCTCATTCAGATTCCAACACACACACTGTTAAATCAGGGTCCACGAGCCCATTTAGACTCCCACACACTGTTAGGTCAGAGACCAGGAGCTCATTCAGACTCCCATACACACACACTGTCAGTTCAGAGTCCAGGAGTTCATGCAGACTCCCACAAAAATACTGGTAGATCAGAGCCCAGGAGCTCATTCACAGTCCCACACACACACTGTTAGCCCAGACACCAGGAGCCCAGTCAGAATCGCACACACACACTGTTAGATCATAGACCAGGAGCCCATTCAGACTCTCACACCCACACTGTTAGATCAGAGATAACGCGCCAGTTCAGACTCCCACACACACAATGTTAGTTCAGACAACAGGAGCCAATTCCAACTCCCGCCCACACACTGTTAGATCAGAGACTGGGAGCCCATTCAGACTCAATTCAATTCAATTTCAATTTTATTGGTCACATAACTAAAGACAAGAAGTGTAATCTAGTCAGTGAAATGCTTTTTTCTTGATGAGCCGAGAGCACCAAGCAGCAAGAACACTTAGCTGCCTGGTACGCACGGAGCTCACAAGGACAGCAGCCATCTTCATCGGCGCCATCACAAAAAAACACATACCGACATATACATGCATACATACTTTAAATATAAATAAAGCAGACATAAAATAAATAAAAGACATAAAAAGACAGCACATAATATGAACAACTAATAATGTAAAAAAGTAATTTCTACAGTAATTACATTGATATTTCTACCCAGGCTTCTAGAATAAACTCTGGTTACAGGGTGGCCGCACTGGGAGAGCATCGTGAGGAACTCACAACTTATAATTAAATAAATTTAATTAATTTATTAATTAAAAAAAAAAAAATAATAATAAAGTGCCCCCTCAGTCTTTCTCGATGTTTGCATCATGGTCTCTCTCCATGTTTCCCCTCTCTCTCTCTCGATGTTTCCTCTGTCTTTCTCGATGTTTCCCCTCGGTTTCTTCCACACACCTGGCCTGCACATTATCCCTGGCTGTCCAATGTGGTGTCCTGGTAACCGGGTTCTGCTCCAGCTCTCATCCTTCAAACTGTCTCTCCAGCTCTCGCTCCTTCAAACTGTCTCTCCAGCTCTCGACCTTCAAACTGTCACTCCAGCTCTCGACCTTCAAACTGTCTCTCCAGCTCTCGACCTTCAAACTGTCTATCCAGCCCTCGACCTTCAAACTGTCTATCCAGCTCTCGACCTTCAAACTGTCACTCCAGCTCTCGACCTTCAAACTGTCTCTCCAGCTCTCGACCTTCAAACTGTCCTCTCTCCAGCCCTCGACCTTCAAACTGTCTATCCAGCTCTCGACCTTCAAACTGTCACTCCAGCTCTCGATCTTCAAACTGTCACTCAAGCTCTCGATCTTCAAACTGTCTCTCCAGCTCTTGACCTTCAAACTGTCCTCTCTCCAGCCCTCGACCTTCAAACTGTCTATTCAGCTCTCGACCTTCAAACTGTCTCTCCAGCTCTCGACCTTCAAACTGTCACTCCAGCTCTCGACCTTCAAACTGTCTCTCCAGCTCTCGACCTTCAAACTGTCACTCCAGCTCTCGACCTTCAAACTGTCTCTCCAGCTCTCGACCTTCAAACTGTCTCTCCAGCTCTCGACCTTCAAACTGTCACTCCAGCTCTCGACCTTCAAACTGTCACTCCAGCTCTCGACCTTCAAACTGTCTCTCCAGCTCTCGACCTTCAAACTGTCTCTCCAGCTCTCGACCTTCAAACTGTCCTCTCTCCAGCTCTCGACCTTCAAACTGTCTCTCAAGCTCTCGACCTTTAAACTGTCCTCTCTCCAGCTCTCGACCATCAAACTGTCCTCTCTCCAGCTCTCGACCTTCACAATGGGTGTCAGTGATCTCTCCTGCCGTGTTGACAATGGAGCGCTCAAAATGGCTCCCCCCGTCCAGCCTGGATGTGCGGACCCCGACTCACACACACACACTGTTAGATCAGAGACCAGGAGCCCATTCAGACTCCCACACACACACTGTTACATCAGAGACCATGAGCCCATTCAGACACCCACACACACACTCTTAGATCAGACACCAGGAGCCCATTTAGACTCCCATACACACATTGTTAGATAAGACAGCAGGTGTAAATTCAGACTCCCACACACCAACTGTTAATTCAGAGACCAGGAGGCCGTTCAGACTCCCACACATGTTCTTAGAAAGAGTCCAGGAGCTCATTCAGCATTCGGCACACACACTGCTAGATCAGAGACCAGGAGTCAATTCCCACTCCCGCACACAGACTGTTAGATCAGAGACCAGGAGCTCATTCGGACTACCACACGCACATTGTTAGATTACAGACCAGGAGCCAATTCAGACTCCAGCACACACACAGTTAGATAAGACACCAGGAGTAGAATCAGACTCCCACACACACACTGTTAGATCAGAGACCAGGAGCACATTCAGGTTCTTCCACACACTGTTAGATCAGCGACCAGGAGCTCATTCAGACGCCCACACACACACTGTTAGTTCAGACACCAGGTTTTCATGCAGACTTCCATATACACACTGTTAGATCAGAGACCAGGAGCACATTCAGTTTCTTCCACAGACTGTTAGATCAGAGAGCAGGAGCCCATTCAGACTGCCACATACACATTGTTAGATCAGAGACCAGGAAACCATTCAGACTCCCACACACGAACTGTTGGTCAAATACCAGGAGTTACTACAGAATCCCACAAGAACACTGTTACATCAAAGACCAGGAGTCCATTCAGTCTCCCACACATTGATCGGTCAGACACCAGGAGTAAATTCAGACTCCCGCGCATCAACTGTTAATTCAGGGACTAGGATCCCATTCAGACTCCGTGTAGGATTTTGCAATAATTTCGAAATTTTCTACAGTATCAAATATCGATTTTTGATTAAAGAATACCTGGGTAGAATATACCTTTAAAAATCCAGGGATCAAAATGGCCGTCAGCCTTCGTGGCAGAAGACAAAGAGGACTGAAAGGCAGCCTGTGTGTGTCTATGAAAAAAGATAATCAAAGATGGCAGTCCGACCTCGTGTTAAAAGACCAGGAGCCCATTCAGACACCCACACACACACTGTTAGATCAGAGACCAGGAGCCCATTCAGACACTCACACACACATTGTTAGATCAGAGACCAGGAGCCCATTCAGACACCCACACACACACTGTTAGATCAGAGACCAGGAGCCCATTCAGACTCTCACACACACACTGTTAGATCAGAGACCAGGAGCCCATTCAGACTCTCACACACACACTGTTAGATCAGAGACCAGGAGCCCATTCAGACTCCCACATACACAGTGTAAGATCAGAGACCAGGAGCTCATTCAGACTCCCACACACACACTGTTGTTCACTGATGTGCCAAATAACGGCCTGAATCCAAGAGGTTAAATCTTAAAACTAAAGGCTTTTATTAAGTAAAAACAGAGCACCAAGTTAACACAGGGCAACCATCATTCATCACCGACCCAGCCCTTATGAGTAAGGCCCAGCTCTTATAAGTAAGACACACACCAATCCGGAGGATTCAGAAGGACGGGGCTAGGGAGGATTATTAGTGGTTACACCTGTAGAACATTCCAGACATTAACAAGTACAACAACAACAGACAATACAAATGCCAGAGCACAGTTATTTAATCACATTCACCCGCTGCTATAGATTCAGTCTGTCAGGAGGTCTGATAGTCCTCTGGGAACGACGCAACTCTAGCTGAGGCTCCTCCCGGAGTACCAACTCCGGTTCATTCGAATTCCCAGAATCATCAGTGTTTTCCACATTGAGGGTTTGTGTCTCTGAAGGTCCAATACCACGATTGAAAACTCTACTCTCAGAGTCGAACTCTGTTCGAGCTCCAGCAGGTGCATGATCTTTAATAGAGACTGTATCCTCTCGCCCATCGGTATATTGAATGTAAGCATACTGGGGATTAGCATGGAGGAGTTGTACTTCCTCCACCAGTGGATCAGTCTTGTGGCCTCTCACATGTCTGCGCAACAGCACAGGGCCCGTGGTCGTCAACCATGTGGGTAACAATACTCCAATAGTAGCTTTACTTGGAAAACTGAACATCCATTCATGAGGGGTGGCATTCGTCGCTGTACACAAAAGAGGCCTTATGGAATGCAGCACGTCTGGCAGGACATCCTGCCAGCGAGAGGTCGGCAGGCCTCTCGAATTCAGAGACAGTACGATAGCCTTCCACACTGTCGCATTTTCTTTCTCGACCTGCCCATTACCACGAGGGTTATAGCTGGGAGTTCTACTCGTTGCAATCCCTTTCGATAGCAAAAACTGTCGCAATTCTTCGCTCAAAGGAAGAAGCCCTATCACTATGTATATAGTTAGGCATGCCAAACAAGGAAAACAGTTGGCAGAGGCATTTAATTACAACAGCACTAGTCACATCCGGACAGGGGATAACAAAAGGGAACCGAGAGTACTCGTCTATAATATTAAGAAAATAGACATTACGGTCGCTCGATGGAAGGGGACCTTTAAAATCGAGTCTCAAACGCTCAAATGGTCGAGTTGCTTTAATAAGATGAGCTGGCTCAGACGGCTTATAGAAGTGGGGTTTGCATTCAGCACAAACACGACAGGTTCTGGTCACTGTCTGGACCTCCTCTATAGAGTAGGGTAGATTGTGGGACTTAATGAAGTGGTTCATTCTGGTGACCCCAGGGTGGCAGAGTGCGTTGTGGAGACTTTGAAGCTTATCTATACCTAGACTAGCACATACTCCTCGTGACAAAGCATCCGATGGCTCATTGAATACTCCAGGCCTGTACTGAATATCATAGTCATATGTTGACAGTTCTATTCACCCTCTTAAAATCTTATCATTTTTGATTTTGCCTCTCCGCTTAGTATTGAACATAAAGGCCACAGATCACTGGTCAGTAATGAGCGTAAAACGTTGGCCAGCGAGATAATGTCTCCAATACCTTACTGATTCGATAATCGCCTATGCCTCCTTTTCCAATGAAGAATGTCGAACTTCTGGTCCTTGCAAGAAAGCTACTGGTCTACCAGCTTGGTTAAGAGTTCCTGCCAATGCAAAATCAGATGCATCACTTTCCACTTGAAAAGGGATCTTCTCATCAACGGCACATACCATTGCCTTCTCAATGTGCCGTTTGATAATAAAGAATGCCTCCTGAGCTTCCGCCGATAGCGGAAAAGATATCGACTTAATACGAGGTCGGACTTTATCTGAGTAGCTAGCCACCCACTGGGCATATTACGAGAAGAATCCCAGACACCTTCTTAAAGCTTTTACAGTGTGAGGTAAAGGTAATTCCTTAAGCGGGCGTAATCTTTCAGGATCTGGCCCGATTACCCCATTATCCAGAATGCAACCAAGAATACACAAACGTGTATTATTGAAGGTACACTTGTTTTCGTTGTAGGTCAGGTTTAACCTCTTTGCAGTCTCTAGGTACCGCGCGAGATTTTGATCATGCTCCCGTTGGTCACGCCCACTGATAGTAACATTGTCCAGTTACGGGAATGTTGCTTCCAATGCATATTCATCCACCATATGAACCATCTCCCATTGGAAGACGGATACCCCATTCGTCACTCCAAAGGGCACCCTAAGGAATTGGTACAGGTGCCCATTAGCTTCGAAGGCCGTATAAGGTCGGTCTTCTATTTTAATGGGGAGTTGATGGTAGGCAGACTTTAAATCAATAGCGGAGAACACGCGATACTGAGCTATCTGGTTCACCATCTCAGAAATACGAGGCAAAGGATAGGCGTCTAATTGGGTATACAAGTTTATAGTCTGGCTATAATCGACCACAAGTCTTTTCTTTTCATTAGTTTTAACCACCACTACCTGGGCACGCCATGGGCTATTACTGTGTTCGATGATTCCCTCCCGTTGAAGCCTTTCCTTTTCCTCTTTTATAAATGTTTTATCTTCTGAACTATACTGTCGACTCTTAGTCGCTATAGGTCTGCAATTAGGAGCAAGGGTCACGTACAAAGAAGGAGGACTTACTTTTAAAGTAGAAAGGCCACAGACTGTGCGCAGAAGCTGGGATCCACCACACTAAGGGTAACGCTCTCATGCTGACACTGGAAGTCCAAGCCAAAAATAAAGTTCACACACAACTCAGGTAATATGAGGATTTTAAAGTCCTTATACTCCGTATCCTTAACGGTCAATGTGACTTTACAATATCCAGTTACCTCCGAAGTAAGGGACTTGGACGCCATCACGATTTCACTTCGAGTAGGATACACCTTCAACAAACAGGAGTTAACAAGGTTGGGATGTATAAAACTTTCAGTACTGCCACAGTCTATCAAACTCCCAGTAGGACGACCATTAATCTTAATGTCCATCATAGATTTCGACAAGGAACACAGTATGGTCTGGTCAACCGTAACCGAGGCTAGAGTAAAACGATGGGCGGCAGTAAAGAAGATATCGGGTACAGGATTACCCTTACACACTTTACTAAAACGTCCCCGTTTCTTACATTTAAAACAGGTAGCCTCTCTGGCTGGGCATCTTTGCCTGGAGTGTTTAGATTGGCCACAAAAATAACACTTAGACCCATAGGGTACAGCCGCAACAGTAGGATTAAGTGGAGGCTCCATCGAAGTTATGGATGCCTCCATACTCGGAACAAACGAGGCTGAGAGAGACGCGTGGGCTGATGCATACACTTCTAAATTCTTCTGGGCTACATCTAATGATCGAGTCGCAACAACGACTGTTTTTAAAACTAATGAGTCATTCTCGAGGAGTCTCTGTCTAATATAATTAGATCGGGGACCAGATATAAAAGAATCGTGGATGGCTTCTTCCTGATACAATATGGCAGAGACAGCCTTGTAGTAGCAATCCTTAGCCAAAGCCTTAAGATCCTGCAGGAAATCATCCAGGGATTCCTCAGGTAATTGCATGCGAGTAGACAAAAGATACCTGGCGTATACTTCATCAACCGACTTAAGGTACTGGGCCTTAAGAGCTGCAAGGGCCTCTTCATACGTAGTAATATCTTCAAATATCGAGTAAGATTGAAGACTTACCAAGTTGGTTAAAAGACCCAACTTGTTAACCTTCGGATCGATCGATGCGATGAAGTGTTCAAAACATCGAAGCCAATGCATAAAATTCTTCGACGCATCTGCCGAATGGGGATCGATATCCAGATGCTCTGGTTTCAAAAATCGATCCATCTTCCAAAATTGTTACTTAATAAAATTGATGTGCCAAATAACCGCCTGAATCCATGAGTATAAACTTAAAACTAAAGGCTTTTATTAAGTAAGAAGCATGGCATCAAGTTAACAAAGGGCAACCATCATTCATCACCGACCCAGCCTTGTGAGTAAAACCCAGCTCTTATAAGTAAGACTCACACCAATCAGGAGGATCCAGAGGGGCGGTGCTAGGGAGGATCATTAGTGGTTACACCAGTAAAACTATCCAGACATTAACAAATAAAACAACAACAGACAATACAAATGCCAGAACACAGAGTTATTTCATCACACCAGGTGACCACACATATTACCACACACCCACTGTTAAATCAGAGACCAGGCGACCATTCAGATTCCCATACACACAATGTTAGATCAGAGACCAAGAGCTCGTTCAGACTCCCACACTCACACGGTTAGATCAGCTACCAGGAGCACATTCAGCCTCACACATACACTGTTAGATCAGAGACCAGGAGCTCATTCAGACTCCCACACACAGACACTGTTAGATCAGAGACCAGAAGCTTATTCAGACTCCCAAACACAGGCACTGTCTGATCAGGGAACTGGAGCTTACTCAGACTCACACACACACACACACACACACACACACACTGTTTCATCAGAGACCAGGAGTTCATTCAGACTTGCAAAAAAACACTGTTAGATCAGAGACCAGGATTTCATTCTGACTCCCACACACACACTGTTAGATCAGAGGCCAGGAGATCATTCAGACTCCCACAAACACAATGTTAGATCAGAGACCAGGAGACCATTCAGACTCCCACACACACACTGTTAGATCAGAGACCAGGAGCTCTTCATACTCCACATACAGACTGTTAGATCAGAGACCAGGAGCTCATTCATACTCCACACACAGACTGATAGATCAGAGAAAAGGAGCTCATTATTGTAAGGTCTGTAGGTATTATGGCGAATTAATACACAGACTACAAGAGTAACTTTAACAGGACTTTACTATTCGAAGGTCAGGGCGAATCTGCCCAATAAATCCTGACACAGCACTTATATACCGGTGTGGTCACCGTCGGTATTACAGTATACAGCAGCCAAGATAAAGTAGTGCCACACCTAAAATAGTACTCTTAAAGGTGGACGGTTACATACAATAGTTCTCTTAAAGGTAGAACAGTTACATACACTACAATCCTCCCTTTTTAGCTTACAACATACTTATTCTCCATTAACATAACATCACAACATATATACAACTTATGCAAAACAGTTCACAGATTCAGTCTCTCTGGAGGCTTCCTGACACTGTCCGGATAACGCCTCGGTGGTGTAGTAGTTTTCGGCGGGGTAGTAGGTTCTTCTGGCAAGGTCGATTCGGCTTGAAGGACAGTGTCAGGTTCATCTGATTCCAGTATTACCAGATCGGAGGTAGGTGCTCTGGGTATCTCTGCTTCAACATTAGCCGTGTAAGGTTGTGGAGTAGGTTGGTCCTTTGTGGATGACCCTATGATCTGGTCAACATGGCGCCTTATTATGCTGTCACCAATGTCCACGGTATACATCAGCGGCCCTAGCCTTTTCCCAATAGTTCCAGGCTGCCATTTCTCGGTACGGTAGTCCCGGGCCAAAACTTGTTGACCTATCTGAAAGGATCTAGTTGGCCTTTCATTCATGCCCTGAAATTGCCGGTTCTCTACGTCCCTTCTGACGTTTGGCTTAATCAAATCCAGCCGGCATCTTAGTCTTCTATTGAAAAACATCATGGCGGGAGTTTGGTTTGTGACCGCATGTGTTGCATTCCGGTACGCCAACAAGAAGTTATCTACCTTATGTTGTAGGTTGATGTCTTCATTACCCATGGCCTTTATGGCCTTCTTGAAGGTCTGGACAAACCTTTCAGCTAATCCATTGGTGGCGGGGTGGTATGGGGCTGACGTGTAGTGCTTGACCCCATTCCTTTTTAAGAACTTCCTGAATTCTTCGGACACAAATTGTGGTCCATTATCAGAACAGATCTGTTCCGGCAGCCCATTCCTGGCAAATATGGTCCTTAATACTGTGATGGTTTTTTCCGTGGTGGTGGAGGACATCTTTATTACCTCCGGCCACTTGGAGTGTGCATCCACCGCGATTAGAAACATTGAGTCCATAAATGGACCAGCAAAGTCGACGTGTACCCTTTGCCAAGGAGATGAGGGCCACTCCCATGGATGCAGAGGAGCTTGTGGTGGCGCGTTTTGGACCTTCTGGCATCCTAGACAGCTCTTGGTTATTTCTTCGATGTCTCCATCAATACCTGGCCACCACACAAACGCTCTTGCTAGGTTCTTCATTTTCACTCCACCCAGATGCCCCTCGTGAAGCTCCTTTAGCACCTTATGCTGAAGTTTGGGTGGAAGCACCACTCTAGACCCACACATCCAGGTTCCTCGGCACACTGACAGCTGTTCTTTTCTTTGCGAAAATGCGGGCAGCGTTGGTTCGCCATGTGCTGGCCATCCCTCCACTGTTAAATCGTAGACTCGTGAGAGAGTTGGATCATTTCTTGTTTCATTTTCGATCATCGAATTTGTTACTGGTAGACATTCCACTATGGATGAGTGGAACATCTCTACCGGGTCCACTGTAGCCGCCTCTTCTACTACTGGCAACGGTAGGCACGATAACCCATCAGCATTTCCATGCTGTTTGGACCTTTTGTATTCGATGTCATATTGGTGTGCCCCAAGTAACACGGACCACCTCTGTAGCCTTTGCGCTGTCATAGTGGAAACGGCCTTGTTAGGGTTGAATATGGACACCAACGGCTGGTGGTCTGTCAGTAATGTGAACTTCTTGCCCTGCAGGTAATGATTGAATTTCTTTACTCCCCACACAAGGCTGAGGGCCTCCCTATATATCTGAGCATAATTTCGCTCAGCGGAGGTCAATGATCGGGACGCAAATGCGACTGGCCTTTCCGAGCCATTTGGTAACTTGTGTGAAAGTACTGCTCCAATTCCATAAGGGGAAGCATCACAAGCTAGACGAAGAGGTAACGTTGGGTTAAAATGAGCCAACACTTCCTCAGAGGTAATCAATGCCTTACTTCTGTGAAAGGCCTTCTTACAGTCCTCGCTCCACTTCCATGGTACTTCTTTCCGCAACAGAGCATTCAGCGGATGCAGCACCGTGGATAGATTTGGCAGAAACTTGTGGTAATAATTAATCAACCCCAGAAACGATCTCAACTGTGATACATTTTCCGGAGCGGGGGCCTTCACGACAGCTTCTGTCTTGTCAGGTGACTTGTGCAGACCCTCTTGGTCAATGACATGACCACAGTACGAGATCCATTTCTGGAAGAACTCGCATTTCTGGCGATTAACTCGAAGGCCATATTCCTTCAACCTGGTGAGCACCAGTTTCAAATTTGCGAGGTGTTCCTCCTCGTCCTCTCCTGTAATCAGGATATCGTCCAAGTAACACTGAGTGCTTGGAATACCCTGTAAGACCTGCTCCATGGCCCTCTGCCAAATTGCTGGAGCCGAAGCTACTCCAAAAGCCAGTCTATTATAACGATACAAGCCTCTGTGCATGTTGATTGTGAGATACTGGCGCGACTCTTCCTCGACTTCCATTTGTAAGTATGCTTGTGCCAGGTCTATCTTGGTGAAGTGTTTCCTGCCCGACAATGAAGCAAATATATCCTCAATCCGCGGAAGCGGGTATTGTACCGTGTGAAGCAGCGGATTAACTGTGATCTTGAAGTCTCCGCAGATGCGGACCTTTCCCGGTCCCCCTGGCTTGTTACTTGATGAAGACTTCATGACGGGAACAATGGGCGTGGCCCACTCACTCCAGTCCACCTTAGACAGTACCCCTGAACGTTCAAGCTCTTCCAGTTCTGCCTCCACAGCAGGTCGTATCGCGTAAGGTACCGATCTGGCTTTGAAAAATTTTGGGCTTGCATGTTCTGCAATCTTGATTTTTGCTTTAATTCCTCTCAGTGTTCCCAGTCCTTGCTGGAATACCTCTTTAGCTTCATCCAATATTCTGGACAACCGTTCAGGTTTGACATCTTCCTTTCCAGAATCTACCGTCATTGTGTTTAGTGAATGCCAGTCTATCTTTATTTTCCTGATCCACTCCCATCCCAGAAGTGGTGGACCTCCCTTGGGCAGCACATACATGTCCATCCCTTGGTGATCTTTGTCCTTGTATTTCACCTTGACTTTTATCTTTCCGATGGGGTATACTTTGTGCCCCGTGTATGTCTGCAATACTATCTCCGTATCCCGTAGGGGAATATGTTTGAATAACTTTTTGTAATCTTGCTTATTCATGACCGTCAACGCCGATCCGGTGTCCACTTCCATCTTCACTTGGACTTTTGCAATCTGTTGTGTGACCCAGATAGTTTGTCGGTCAGCTTCTTTACTCACATTGTGAATCCTCAGACTACCCAGTTCCTTGCTGTTGGAGTCTGAGTCCGAATTCTGTTCATCTGGACTCTTCCCAGTCACCTTATGTACCTTTCTGTACTTCTTCTGCGGTGACTTATTATTGCTGGTCTTCTTTCCTGACCGGCATACCTTAGCTATGTGGCCAAGCTTGCCACATTTTCTACATTCCTGGTTTTTAAACCAGCATTGGTTCTGGTCGTGTGTTGTCTTCCCACAACAATAACATTTCGTTGTACCCGAAGTCATTTGATCCACACTGAGTACCGCTGTCTTCAGCTGCATTTCCGCCGTGCCTCTCGCTGCGGCTTCATGCGATGCTGCAATAAGGACAGCCTTATCAAGTGTAAGATCGTTCTCTTCGAGCAGTCGTTTTTGTGTTCCTTCCTTCGACATCCCGCACACGAACTTGTCTCTCAGTGCCTCTGTCAGATTTACCCCAAACTGACAGTATTTTGCTAGCCTATGCAGTTCAACCAGGTACTCCGTGTTGCTTTCCTCTTTTTGTTGCGTTCTCACGTAAAATTTAGATCGTTCCACTAACATCAGCGGTGCGGGGTTAAAATGATCCTTCAGGACAGCAACAATATTAGCGAAAGACTGATCCGCCGGTTTAGCTGGTGATAGAAGATGCTTCAATAACCCGTATGTCTTCGCACCCATTGAGTTTAGTAAGGTTAGAGCTTTGTCATAATTTGCTATCTTATTGACCTTACAATATATCTCGATGCATTCTACATACGTGGCCCAATCTTCCGCATCGGAATCGAAACAATTGATGTTACTACGCTTAGGCATCTTCACACTCGTCCTGAGAACAACAACGAAATATTTCTTTAACTTTTTTTTTCAAAATGGCGGTTTCCCGTGCTTGTCTTCTTTCCCCGCCCACTTTCAAAATGGCGGTTTCCCGCTTCTGTCTTCTTCCCCGCCTACTGGCGGCTTCCCGCGTTTCTTCCCCTGGCGGGAGGGGTAAGCTTTTCCCTCGGGCGACGACCACTGGCTTTCGGGGTTCGCAGCCTGCGCGTCGGCTTCAGTGCGTTCCTTGTTCCCTTTTCTCAGCAGGGCAACCGGCGCTGGGTACAACCCGTTGACGGCGAACAGTTTCAGCCGCTGGGCTGGATCTCGCTCAGTCTCCCTCGCTCGGGCTCTGTCTCTCCCGCTCGCTCGGGCTCTGTCTCTCCCTCAGCGTCTTCCAATCACGCCTCCCAGCCCTCTCGCAGTCCGGTGCTTTCCTCCCCGGCTGCAGCTGAGTTCTCCGTGATTTATTTATTTTTATATCTTCCCACGCCTTACGATCCCGGTCGCAGCGCTTCATGGCCTCGGTCGCTGCCCGGCCTTTTTCACTCCACTCGCGCCTCCCAGCCCTCTCGCAGTCCGGTGCTTTCCTCCCCGGCTGCGGCTGAGTTCACCGCGGTTTATTTATTTTTATATCTTCCCACGCCTTACGATCCCGGTCGCAGTGCCTCGTGGCCTCGGTAGCTGCCCGGCCTTTTTCGCCGGTCGCGGTCTAGCTGTCTCACGACGCCGTTGCGTCTCCCAGCCCGCTTGTATCATGGCTTCCGTGCTCCACGCTGCCCCAGTCTCAGCGCCTCTGGGCTCGACTTCTGTCCGGCCCCTTTCCCCCGACCGTGCTCGAGTTCACCACCCTTATCCTCCGTATATTTTTTTATTTTCCCTTTACTCACAGTCACCGTGGCCGACTTGCTTCTCGTGCTGATCGGCTCACTCACCACCGTGGCAGAAGGGACAATCAGTGCCTGTTGCTGATGGAAGGCTTTGTGTCTGAATTCTTCCTTCTTCCTTGCTCTGCAGACTCGAGTTTTCTCTCAGCAGAACGACGAGGGCGGGTGCCTCTTCTCAATGCTCGTTAACTGCTTCGGAAGTATTGTTGCCGCAGGGTAAGATCGAACTCGTCGCCACTGTAAAGTCTGTAGGTATTATGGCGAATTAATACACAGACTACAAGAGTAACTTTAACAGGACTTTACTATTCGAAGGTCAGGGCGAATCTGCCCAATAAATCCTGACACAGCACTTATATACCGGTGTGGTCACCGTCGGTATTACAGTATACAGCAGCCAAGATAAAGTAGTGCCACACCTAAAATAGTTCTCTTAAAGGTGGACGGTTACATACAATAGTTCTCTTAAAGGTAGAACAGTTACATACACTGTTAGATCAGAAAGCAGGAGCCCATTCAGACTGCCACACACACACTGTTAGTTCAGAGACCAGGAACCATTCCGACTCCCACACACACACTGTTACATCAGGGACCAGGAACTCATTCAGACTTCGACACACACGCAGCTGGATTAGAGACCAGGAGCTCATTCTGACTCCCACACACACACAATTATATCAGAGACAAGGAGCCCAATCAGACTCCCACAAACACACTGTTAGTTCAGACTCCAGGAGATCATTCATACTCTCTCACACAAACACTGCTAGATCAGAGACCAGGGGCCAATTCAGCCTTTCACATACATACTGCTAGATCAGAGATCAGGAGCTCATTCAGATTCCCACACTCATACTCTTAGATCAGAGACGAGGAGCTAATTCAGAAACCGAAACACACACTGTTAGATCACAGACTAGAAGCTCCTTTGGATACCCACAAACACATACTGCTAGATGAGAGACCAGCAGCTCATTCAAACACCCACACACACACACTGCTAGATCAGAGTCCAGGAGCCAATTCAGACTCTTACACACACAGTGTTACATCAGTGACCAGCAGCCATTCAGACTCCAACAAACACACTGTTAGATCAGAGACCAGGAGATCATTCGGACTCCCAGACAGACACACTGTTTGAACAGAAACCAGGAGCCCATTCAGACGCCAACACACATAATGTTAGTTCAGAGACGAGGAGCCCATTCAGCCTCCCACACACACACTGTTAGATCAGAGACCAGGTGATCATTCAGACTACCAAACAAACACTGTTAGGTCAGAGACAACGAGCCCATTCAGCTTCCCTCACACACAATGTAAGACCAGAAATCAGGAGCCCATTCTGACTCCCACACACACACTGTTAGATCAGATACCTGGTGATCATTCAGACTACCACACCAACTCTGTTAGCTCAGAGACCATGAGCCCATTCAGACTCCCACACACGCAATGTTAGACCAGAGATCAGGAGCCCATTCTGGCTCCCACACACACACTGTTAGATCAGATACCTGGTGATCATTCAGACTACCACACCAACACTGTTAGCTCAGAGACCATGAGCCCATTCAGACTCCCACACACGCAATGTTAGACCAGAGATCAGGAGCCCATTCTGGCTCCCACACACACACTGTTACATCAGAGACCAGGAGCTCATTCAAACTCCCACAGAAACACTGTTAGATCAGAGACCAGGAGCTCATTCAGTCTCCCACGTACACACTGTTTGTTCAGAGGCCAGGAGCTTACTCAGACTCACACACACACACTGACTCATCAGAGACGAGGAGTTTATTCAGACTTGCAAACAAACACTGTTAAATCAGAGACCAGCAGCTCATTTAGAGCCCCACACACACTCTGTTAGAACAGAGACCAAGAGCACATTCAGCCTCCCACAAACAAACTGTTAGGTCACAGACCAGGTGCTCACTCAGCCTCCCATAGAAACACTGTAAGATCAGAGACCAGGAGCTCGTTCACATTCCAAACACACACTGTTAGATCAGGCACCAGGTGCCCATTCATATTACCGCATACCCACTGTTAGATCAGGGAGCAGGAGCTCTTCCTGATTTACACACCCACTGTTATATCACAGATCTAAAAGCAATTAAGACTCCCACACACACACTGTTAGATCAGAGACCTAGAGACTATTCAGACCCTGACACAAACACTGTTAGATCAGAGACCAGAAGCTCATTCAGACTCCCACACACGCACAGCTAGAACAGAGACCATGAGCCCATTCAGACTCCCACACACACAGTGTTAGACCAGAGATCAGGAGCCCATTCTGACTCGTACACAAACACTGTTAGATCAGAGACCAGGAGCCCATTCACACTCCCAGACACACACTGTTAGATCAGAGACCAGGAGTCCATTCAGACACCCACACACACATAGTTAGATCGGAGACCAGGAGCTCATTCACACTCCCAGACACACACGGTTAAATCAGAGACCAGGAGCCCATTCAGACTCCCACACACACACTGTTAGATCAGAGACCAGGTGATCTTTCAGACTACCACACAAACACTGTTAGATCAGAGACCATGAGCCCATTCAGAGTCCCACACACACTGTTAGACCAGAGATCAGGAGCACTTTCAGACTCCCAGACACACAATATTAGGTCAGACACCAGGAGCCTATACAGGGTCCTGCACACATATTGTTAGTTCAGACACCAGGGGCCCATTCTGACTCGCACACACACATTGTTAGATCAGAGACCAGGAGCATATTCATACTCTCACAGAAACACTGTTAGATCAGAGACCAGGAGCTCAATCATACTCCCAGACACACACTGTTAGATCAGACACGATGAGCCCATTCTGAGTCCCACACACACATTGATAGTTCAGAGACCAGCAGCCGATTAAGAAACCCACACACACACTGTTAGGTCAGAGACCAGGAGCACATTCAGACTCCCACGCACACACTGTTAGATTAGGGTCTAGGAGCCCATTCAGACTCCCACACCCACACTGTTAGATCAGAGACCAGGAGCCCATTCAGACACCCATACACACACTGTTAGGTCGGAGACCAGGAGCCCATTCAGACTCCCACACAGACACTGTTAGATCAGGGACCAGGAGCCGATTTAGTCTGCCACACACACACTGTTAGATCAGAGGCCAGGAGCTCATTCAGACATCGATACACACGCACTTAGGTGAGAGACCAGGAATTCATTCAGACTCCCACACACACAATGTTCGATCAGGGACCAGTAGCCTATTCAGATTCCCACACACACACTCTTAGATCAGAGACCAGGAGCTCATGCAGGCTCCCACACACACACCGTTGGATCAGAGACCAGGAGCCCATTCAGACCCCCACAGACACATTGTTAGATTAGAGACTAGGAGCCCATTCAGAGATCCACACACACAATGTTAGTTCGGAGTCCAGGAGCCCCTTCAGGCTCCCACACACACACTGTTAGATCAGAGACCATGAGCCCATTCAGAATACCACACACACACTCTTAGACCAGAGATCAGGAGCACTTTCAGAATCCCAGACGCACACTATTAGATCAGACACCAGGAGCCTATACAGACTCCTGCGCACATATTGTTAGTTCAGACACCAGGGGCCCATTCTGACTCGCACACACACATTGTTAGATCAGAGACCAGGAGCATATTCAAACTCTCACAGAAACACTGTTAGATCAGAGGCAGGGGCCCATTCAGACTCCCACGCACACACTGTTAGATCAGAGGCCAGCAGCCCATTCAGACTCCCACACACACTGTTAGGTGGGAGACCAGGAGCCCATTCAGACTCCCACACACACACTGTTAGATCAGAGGCCAGGAGAACAGTTCAGACTCCCACACTCACAATGTTAGTTCAGAGACCAGGAGCTCATTCGCACTCCCATAAACAGACTGTTAGATCAGACACCAGGTGCCCATTCATATTACCACACACCCACTGTTAAATCAGAGACCAGGAGAACATTCAGACTCCCACACACACAATGTTAGTCCAGAGGCCAAGAGCTGGTTCAAACTCCCACACACACACTGTTAGATCAGAGACCAGGAGCAAATTCAGTTTCACACACACACTGTTATATCAGAGACCAGGAGTTCATTCAGACTCCCACACACTCATTGTTATATCAGAGACCAGGAGACAGCTCAGACTCCCACAAACACACTGTTAGATCAGAGTCCAGGCGCCTACTCAGACTCCCACACACAGACCCTGTCAGATCAGGGTGCAGGAGCTTTTCAGACTCACACCCCCACTGTTATCTGAGAGATCTGGAGGCCATTACGACTCCCACACACCCATTGTTATATCAGAGACCAGGGGATAATTCCGACTCCCACAAACACAATGTCAGATCAGAGACCAGGAGACCAATCATACTCCCACACACGCTGTTAGATCGGAGACCAGGAGCTCATTCAGACTACCACACACACGCTGTTAGATCAGAGACCAGGAGCCCATTCAGACTCCCTCACACACCCTGTTTGATCAGAGACAAGAAGTTCATTCGGATTTGCAAACAAACACTGTTAGATCAGAGACCAGGAGGTCATTCATATCCACGCGCACAAAATGTTAGATCAGAGACCAGGTGCTCATTCAGACTCCCACGCACACACTGTTAGATCACAGACCAGGAGCTCATTCAGACTCCTTCACACACACTGTTAGATCAGAGACCATAAGCTCATTCAGGCTCGAAAACACACTGTTAGATCAGAGACCAGGAGCTCCTTCAAACTCCAACACACACTGTTAGATCAGAGACCAGGAGCTCATTCAGACTCCCACAAACAAAACGTTAGATCAGAGACCAGGAGACCATTCAGGGTCCCACACACTCACTGTGAGATGAGAGACCAGGAGCCCATTCAAACTCCTACACACACACAATGTTTCATCAGAGACCAGGAGCTGATTCAGACTTCCAAACACACAGTGTTAGATCAGAGACCAGGAGATTACACAGACTCCCACACACACAATGTTAGATCAGAGACTAGGAGCCCATTCAGACTCCCCCACACACACTGTTAGATCAGAGACCAGGAGATTACTCAGACGCCCACACACACTCTTGATCAGAGAACTGGAGCACATTCAGACTTCCACACATACACTGTTAGATCAGAAACTAGCAACTCACTCAGACTGCCACACACACACTGTTAGTTCAGAGACCAGGAGCTCGTTCAGACTCCCACACACACACGGTCGGATCAGAGAACTGGAGCCCATTCAGAATCCCACACACACACATTTTGATCAGAGACCAGGATCTCATTCAGACTCCCTCACAAACACTGTTTGATGACAGACCAGGAGATCATTCAGACTCCCACAAACGCAATGCTAGATCAGAGACGAGGAGCCCATTCAGACTACCTCACACACACTGTTAGAACGGACATCAGGGGCTCATTCAGACTCCCACACACACACACTGTCAGATCAGAGAACCGGAGCCCATTCAGACTCCCAAACTCTCTCTGCTGGTACAGAGACTAGGAGACAGTTCAAACACCCATACACACACTGTTAGATCAGAGAGCAGGAGCCCATTCAGACTCCCAAACTCTCTCTGCTGGTACAGAGACTAGGAGACAGTTCAGACACCCATACACACTCTGTTAGATCAGAGAGCAGGAGCCCATTCAGACTCCCAAACTCTCTCTGCTGGTACAGAGACTAGGAGACAGTTCAGACACCCATACACACACTGTTAGATCAGAGAGCAGGAGCCCATTCAGACTCACACACACACACTGTCAGATCAGAGAGTAGGATCTCATTCAGACTCACACATACACACTGTAAGAACGGCGATCAGGACCTCATTCAGATACCCACACACACAGTGTTAGATCAGAGACCAGGAGCTCAATCAGATTCCCACACAAACACTATTAGATCAGAGACCAGGAGCACATGCAGACTCCCACACCCACCCTGTTAGATCAGAGACCAGGAGCTCACTCAGACTCCCACACACACACTGTCGGATGAGAGAACTGGAGCCCATTCAGAATCCCACACACACACATTTCGATCAGAGACCAGGATCACATTCATACTTCCACACACAAACTGTTAGATCAGAGATCAGGAGCGCAGTCATACTCACACACCCTGACTGTTCGATCAGAGACCGTGAGTTCATTCAGTTTCCCACACACACACTGTTAGATCAGAGACCAGGATCACATTCATACTCACATACACTCACTGTTAGATCAGAGACTGTGAGGTCATTCAGTATCCCACACACTCACTGTTAGATCAGAGACCAGGAGCCTGTTCAGACTCCCCCACCCCCACACGCACACACTCAGATGAGAGACCAGGAGCCAATTCTGACTCACACACAAACATTGGTAGGTCAGGGACCTGGAGCCCATTCAGACACCTACACACACACTGTTTGATCGAGACCAGGAGATTATTCAGACTCTCGCACACACACTGTCAGATCAGAGACCAGGAGCTGAATCAGACTTCCAAACACACATTGTTAGAACATTGACCAGGAGCTCATTCAGACTTCAAACACAAACTGTTAGATCAGAGACCAGGAGCCCATTCGGAGTTCCATACACTTACTGTTAGTTCAAAGACCAACAGCCCGTTTAGTCTCACACACACACACTGTTAGGTCAGAATCCAGGAGATTACTCAAACTCAGACACACACACACACTGTTAGATCAGAGACCAGAAGTTCATTCAGACTTCCGAACAGACACTGTTTGATCAGAGACCACGATCTCATTCATACCACTGCACACCCAATGTTGGATCAGAGACCAGGAGCTCATTCAGATTGTGACACACACATTGTTAGATCAGTGACCAGGAGTTCATTCAGACTTCCAAACAAATACTGATAGATCAGAGACCAGGAGCTCATTCATAACCCCGCACACACACTGTTAGATCAGAGACTGGGAGCTCATTCAGTTTCCCACACTCACACTTTTAGATGAGAGTTGAGGAGTTAATTCAGACTCCGACACATACACTGTTAAATCAGAGACCAGGAGCTCCTTCGGATTCCCACAAACACATACTGCTAGATCAGAGACCAGGAGCCAATTCAGACTCTCACACGCACAGTGTTAGATCAGTGACCAGCAGCCATTCAGTCTACCACAAACACAATGTTAGACCAGAGATCAGGAGCCCATTCAGACTCCCACATGCACACTCTTAGATCAGACAGCAGGAGCCTATAGTCACACGCACATATATTGTTAGTTCAGACACCAGGAGCCCATTCTGACTCCCACACACACACTGTTAGATCAGAAATCAGGAGCTCATTCAAACTCCCACAGAAACACTGTTAGATCAGATACCAGGAGCTCATTCACACTCCCAGACACACACTGTTAGATCAGAGACCAGGAGCCCATTCTGACACCCACACACACACTGTTAGATCAGAGACCAGCAGCTCATTCAGATTTCCACACACACTGTTAGGTCGGAGTCCAGGAGCCCATTCAGACACCCACACACAAACTGTTTGATCAGAGTCCAGGAGCTTACTCTAACTCACACACACACACTGTTACATCAGAGACCAGGAGTTCATTCAGACTCCCACACACACACAGTTAGATCAGAGACTAGGAGCTGATTCATACCCCCACACACACACTGTTAGATCAGAGACCAGGAGTTCATTCAGACTTCCAGACAAACACTGTTAGATCAGAGACTAGGAGCTCATTCGTACTGCCAGACACACACACTGTTAGATCAGAGACCAGGAGCTCATTCGTACTGCCAGACACACACACTGTTAGACCAGAGACCAGGAGCCCATTCACCCTCCCACACACAAACTGTTAGATCAGAGACCAGGCAATTATTCAGACTACCACAAAAACACAGTTAGATCAGAGACCAGGAGCCCATTCAGACTCCCACAAACACAATGTTAGACCAGAGATCAGGAGCCCATTCAAACTCCCACAGGCACACTGTTAGATCAGACACCAGGAGCCTATACAGTCTCCCACACACATATTGTTCGATCAGACACCAGGTGCCCATTCATAATACCAACAGCCACTGTTAAATCAGACACCAGGTGCCCATTCATAATAACAACAGCCACTGTTAAATCAGAGACCAGGAGCTCATTCAGACTCCCACAGGCTCACTGTTATATCAGGGAACAGGAGACAGCTCAGACTCCCACACACACACTGTTAGATCAGAGACCAGGAGCTCATTCAGACTCCCACAGGCACACTGCTAAATCAGACACCAGGAGCCTATACAGTCTCCCGCACACATATTGTTAGTTCAGACACCTGGAGCCCATTATGACTCGCACATACACACTGTTAGATCAGAGACCAGGAGCCCATTCAGAGTCCCACACACACAATACAATACAATACAATACAAATCGCTTTATTGGCATGATAAGGTACATCTTATGTTGCCAAAGCATCAAAATACATTTATGGTTGAACACATAAACGCGGTTCCATTCATACAGTGTATAAACAGGTATATCCCTGAGTGTATAAATATACATTCGCGTTGTTTATATATATTATTTTCTTAGTTTACTGGTTGTCCCTCTGTTCATGGCAAGCTGTAACATAGTGTGCCGCCAGTGTTATACAGCTTCTCTCCTCTCCCAGTAGGAATGGGAGTTTTTGGTTGTCATTCAGATTTCTGAAATCAGGGCATATTTGTGAGAATTTTTGGTAGAAATTCTCCCTGATGCCCTGATATTTTCCACAAGCTGTGAGGAAGTGCATCTCTGTCTCCACCACTCCCTGACTGCAGTGAGAGCATATCCTGTCCTCTCTTGGCAGCCTGGTCTGCCTGTGTCTGCCTTTTTCGATCGCTAG
Source organism: Somniosus microcephalus (assembly GCF_052327205.1). NCBI lineage: Eukaryota > Metazoa > Chordata > Chondrichthyes > Squaliformes > Somniosidae > Somniosus > Somniosus microcephalus. Next base: position 34,992,208 of record NW_028225181.1, on the reverse strand, counting down.
GCTATGTTCGCTAAGTCTGTACCTTGTCAAGGTTCTTCTCAGTTTGTTATCCTTTACCATGGTCAGGTAATCAGCTATGTTGTATTGTCTGTTTAGGGCCAAGTAGCAATTGAGTTTGCTTTGGGTTTTTGTTGTTTCTGCCCAATATGTCAGATATTTTTCCTTTTGCTTAGCGACGATTGTGTTGGGTCGAATTCTTTGTGTTACCCTGTCACTGTCCTGGGGCTGGGTATTGTTAGCAGTTACTTCACTGAGTCCCAGGACTAGTTGACTGAGGGTATTCTTCTTTATGGTCAGCTCTTGGCATTTCAGGGCGTCGTAGTGATAGCATTGGGGATTGCTCATTTGTAGGTGATTCCAAAATTTGGTGGCTCTTTTTTGGATAGTGATTATTAATGGATATTGGCCTAGTTCCGCCCTGCATGCATTGTTTACTGTTTTCCTTTGAGTCCGGAGGATACTTTTACAGAATTCTGCATGTAGGATCTCAATTGGGTGTTTGTCCCATTTTGCAAATTCTTGTTGAGTTAGCGGTCCCCATACCTCACTGCCATAGAGTGCAATTGGTTCAATTACTGATTTGAAAATTTTGAGCCAAATGCTAATTGGGATTTCTATTTGGATTGATTTTTTGATGGCATAGAAAGCCCTTCTTGCTTTCTCTTTCAGTTCATTCACAGCCAGTTTGAAGTTTCCCGTAGAACTGATTTTTAAGCCCAAGTATGTGTAGTTAGTGGTTTGTTCAATTTTGGTTGTTCCTACTGTGAAATTTATTTTGGGTCCCTGATGTTTGGATCTTTGCTGGAACACAAGGACTTTGGTTTTTTGGGGATTTATTGTCAGGGCCCAAGTCTGGCAGTACGACTCCAGCAGGTCCAGGTTTTGCTGTAGCCCCTCTTTAGTAGGTGACACCAGAACCAGGTCGTCTGCATAGAGGAGGAATTTAACCTTGGATTCATATAGGGTGAGGCCAGGTGCTGTAGATTGTTCAAGTAGTTTTGCCAATCCATTTATGTAAATATTAAAGAGTGTCGGTGAGATTGGCGAGCCCTGCGTCACCCCCCGCCCCTGTGGGAAGTATTTTGTTTGTTTGTCTCCAATTTTAACTGCACATTTGTTGTTTGTATACATTGATTTAATTACATCATATGTTTTCCCTCCTACCCCACTTTCGATAAGTTTCAGGAATAAACCGTCATGCCAGATGGAGTCGAAAGCCTTCTGGAAATCTACAAAGCATGCGTAGATTTTGCTTTTGTTATGGTGAACGTGTTTGTCAATTAGGGTCTGTAGGGTGAAGATATGATCGGATGTTCTATAGTTTGGCAGGAATCCAATTTGGCTTTTACTCAAGACATTGTGCTCCTCAAGGAAGTTTATAAGTCTTTTGTTTATGATGCTACAGAATACCTTCCCCAGGTTACTGTTTACACAGATGCCTCGATAGTTGTTTGGGTCGATTTTGTCCCCACTTTTGTATATGGGCGTTATGAGTCCTTTGTTCCAGATATCAGGGAAATAACCGACACTCAGAACCAAGTTGAAGAGTTTTAGGATAGCCAGTTTCATTTTGTTGTCTGTGTGTTTAATCATCTCGTTTAGTATGCCGTCTGTCCCGTAGGCTTTTCCTGGTCGCAGGTCCTTGAGTTTTTCAAGAAGTTCTTTTTCTGTTATTATGGCGTCCAGCGGGTTTTGGTTATCTTTTATGGCCATTTCTAGCTTTTCCAGTTTTTTGGATATTTGGTGTTGCTCTGGTCTTAGTGTGTTTTTCTGGTATAATTTTTCAAAGTGGTTTACCCATGTGTCCCCATTTTGAATGGCCAAATCGTCGTGTTGTTTTTTGCGTAGTGTTTTCAAGTTTTCCCAGAAACAATTGGAATCAATGGATTCCTCCATGGAGCTGAGTGTATTCTTAATATATTGCTCTTTTTTGGTTCTGAGTGTGTTTCTGTATTGTGTTAGTGTCTGACAATAAGTAAGGCGTAGTTCCTCGTTTTCTGGATGTCTGTGTTTTTGGTCCAGAAAACGAGGAACTACGCCTTACTTATTGTCAGACACTAACACAATACAGAAACACACTCAGAACCAAAAAAGAGCAATATATTAAGAATACACTCAGCTCCATGGAGGAATCCATTGATTCCAATTGTTTCTGGGAAAACTTGAAAACACTACGCAAAAAACAACACGACGATTTGGCCATTCAAAATGGGGACACATGGGTAAACCACTTTGAAAAATTATACCAGAAAAACACACTAAGACCAGAGCAACACCAAATATCCAAAAAACTGGAAAAGCTAGAAATGGCCATAAAAGATAACCAAAACCCGCTGGACGCCATAATAACAGAAAAAGAACTTCTTGAAAAACTCATGGACCTGCGACCAGGAAAAGCCTGCGGGACAGACGGCATACTAAACGAGATGATTAAACACACAGACAACAAAATGAAACTGGCTATCCTAAAACTCTTCAACTTGGTTCTGAGTGTCGGTTATTTCCCTGATATCTGGAACAAAGGACTCATAACGCCCATATACAAAAGTGGGGACAAAATCGACCCAAACAACTATCGAGGCATCTGTGTAAACAGTAACCTGGGGAAGGTATTCTGTAGCATCATAAACAAAAGACTTATAAACTTGAGGAGCACAATGTCTTGAGTAAAAGCCAAAGACCAGATGGCGATTCAGAATCCCATACACACACTGTTAGAAAAGAGTCCAGGATTTCTATCAGACTCCCTCACACAAACAGTAATATCAGAGAAAAGGAACTTATTCAGACGCCCAAAAACACAATCGTAGATCACCGACCAGGAGAACAATCAGACTCCCACACACTGTTAGAACGGAGACCAGGAGATCAATCAGACTCCCACACACACAATGTTAGTTCAGAGACCAGGAGCTCATTCGCACTCCCATAAACAGACTGTTAGATCAGACACCAGGTGCCCATTCATATTACCACACACCCACTGTTAAATCAGAGACCAGGAGAACATTCAGACTCCCACACACACAATGTTATATAAGAGACCAGGAGACAGCTTAGACTCCCACAAACACACTGTTAGATCAGAGCCCAGGAGCCCACTCAGACGCCCACACACAGACACTGTCAGATCAGGGACCAGGAGCTTTTCAGACTCACACCCCCACTGTTGTCTGAGAGATCTGGAGGCCATTAAGACTCCCACACACCCATTGTTATATCAGAGACCAGGGGATAATTCCGACTCCCACAAACACAATGTCAGATCAGAGACCAGGAGACCATTCATACTCCCACACACGCTGTTAGATCAGAGACCAGGAGCCCATTCAGACCCCCTCACACACCCTGTTTTATCAGAGACAAGGAGTTCATTCGGATTTGCAAACAAACACTGTTAGATCAGAGACCAGGAGGTCATTCATACCCCCGCACACAAAATGTTAGATCAGAGACCAGGTGCTCATTCAGACTCCCACGCACACACTGTTAGATCACAGACCAGGAGCTCATTCAGACTCCTTCACATGCACTGTTAGATCAGAGACCATGAGCTAATTCAGGCTCGAAAACACACTTTTAGATCAGAGACCAAGAGCTCATTCAAACCCCAACACACACTGTTTGATCAGAGACCAGGAGCTCATTCAGACTCCCACAAACAAAACGTTAGATCAGAGACCAGGAGACCATTCAGGGTCCCACACACTCACTGTGAGATCAGAGACCAGGAGCCCATTCAAACTCCTACACACACACTGTTTGATCAGAGACCAGGAGATTACTCAGACTCCCACACACACAATGTTTGATCAGAGACCAGGAGCTGATTCAGACTTCCAAACACACACTGTTAGATTAGGGTCTAGGAGGCCATTCAGACTCCCCCACACACACTGTTGCATCAGATAACAGGAGATTACTCAGACTCCCACACACACACTGTTAGATCAGAGACACGGAGACCATTCAGACTCCCAAACACACAAACTGTTTGATCAAAAACCAGGAGCTCATTCAAGAAGCCCCCGCCCCCCCCCCCCCCATACACACACGCTATTAGATCAGAGAACTGGAGCACATTCAGACTTCCACACACACACTGTTTGATCAAAGACCAGGAGCTGAATCTGTCTCCCCCACACACACACTGTTAGATCAGAGACCAGGAGCTCGTTCAGACTCCCACACACACACGGTCGGATCAGAGAACCGGAGCCCATTCAGAAACCCACACACACACATTTAGATCAGAGACCAGGATCTCATTCATGCTCCCTCACAAACACTGTTTGATCACAGACCAGGAGATCATTCAGACTCCCACAAACGCAATGCTAGATCAGAGACGAGGACCCATGCAGACTACCTCACACACACTGTTAAAACGGAGATCAGGGGCTCATTCAGACCCCCACACACACACACTGTCAGATCAGAGAACCGGAGCCCATTCAGACTCCCAAACTCTCACTGTTAGTACAGAGACCAGGAGACAGTTCAGACACCCACACACACACTGTTAGATCAGAGAGCAGGAGCCCATTCAGACTCACACACACACACTGTCAGATCAGAGAGTAGGATCTCATTCAGACTCACACATACACACTGTAAGAACGGCGATCAGGACCTCATTCAGATACCCACACACACAGTGTTAGATCAGAGACCAGGAGCTCAATCAGATTCCCACACAAACACTATTAGATCAGAGACCAGGAGCACATGCAGACTCCCACACCCACCCTGTTAGATCAGAGACCAGGAGCTCATTCAGACTCCCACACACACACTGTCGGATGAGAGAACCGGAGCCCATTCAGAATCCCACACACACACATTTAGATCAGAGACCAGGATCACATTCATACTTCCACACACACACTGTTAGATCGGAGATCAGGAGCCCATTCATACTCACACATCCTGACTGTTAGATCAGAGACCGTGAGGTCATTCAGTTTCCCACACACACACTGATAGATCAGAGACCAGGATCACATTCATACTCACATACACTCACTGTTAGATCAGAGACTGTGAGGTCATTCAGTATCCCACACACTCACTGTTAGATCAGAGACCAGGAGCCTGTTCAGACTCCCCCCCACACACACACACTCAGATCAGAGAGCAGGAGCCAATTCTGACTCACACACAAACATTGGTATGTCAGGGACCTGGAGCCCATTCAGACTCCTACACACACACTGTTTGATCGAGACTAGGAGATTATTCAGACTCTCACACACACACTGTTAGATCAGAGACCAGGAGCTGAATCAGACTTCCAAACACACACTGTTAGATCAGAGACCAGGAGATTACTCAGACTCCCATACACACACTGTTAGAACATTGACCAGGAGCTCATTCAGACTTCAAACACAAACTGTTAGATCAGAGACCAGGAGCCCCTTTGGAGTTCCATACACTCACTGTTAGTTCAAAGACCAACAGCCAGTTTAGTCTCCCACACACACACTGTTAGGTCAGAATCCAGGAGATTACTCAAACTCAGACACACACATACTGTTAGATCAGAGACCAGAAGTTCATTCAGACTTCCAAACAGACTCTGTTTGATCAGAGACCACGATCTCATTCATAACACCGCACACGCAATGTTGGATCAGAGACCAGGAGCTCATTCAGACTGTGACACACACATTGTTAGATCAGAGACCAGAAGTTCATTCAGACTTCCAAACAGACTCTGTTTGATCAGAGACCACGATCTCATTCATAACACCGCACACGCAATGTTGGATCAGAGACCAGGAGCTCATTCAGACTGTGACACACACATTGTTAGATCAGTGACCAGGAGTTCATTCAGACTTCCAAACAAATACTGATAGATCAGAGACCAGGAGCTCATTCATAACCCCGCACACACACTGTTAGATCAGAGACTGGGAGCTCATTCAGTTTCCCACACTCACACTCTTAGATGAGAGTTGAGGAGCTAATTCAGATTCCGACACATACACTGTTAAATCAGAGACCAGGAGCCCCTTCGGATTCCCACAAACACATACTGCTAGATCAGAGACCAGGAGCCAATTCAGACTCTCACGCACACAGTGTTAGATCAGTGACCAGCAGCCATTCAGTCTACCACAAACACAATGTTAGACCAGAGATCAGGAGCCCATTCAGACTCCCACACGCACACTCTTAGATCAGACAGCAGGAGCCTATACAGTCACACGCACATATATTGTTAGTTCAGGCACCAGGAGCCCATTCTGACTCCCACCCACACACTGTTAGATCAGAAATCAGGAGCTCATTCAAACTCCCACGGAAACACTGTTAGATCAGATACCAGGAGCTCATTCACACTCCCAGACACACACTGTTAGATCAGAGACCAGGAGCCCATTCTGACACCCACACACACACTGTTAGATCAGAGACCAGGAGCCCATTCAGAGTCCCACACACACACACTGATAGTTCAGAGACCAATAGCCGATTCAGAATTCCACACAAAAAAATGTTAGATCAGAGTCCAGGACTTCATTCAGACTCCCTCACACAAACAGTTATATCAGTGAAAAGGAGCTCATTCAGACGCCCACAAACACAATCGTAGATCACCGACCAGGAGAACAATCAGACTCCCACGCATTGTTTGAACGGAGACCAGGAGCTCAATCAGACTCCCACATACTGTTAGATCAGAGACCAGGAGCCCATTCTGACTCCCACACACACACTGTTAGATCAGAGACCAGGAGCTCAATCAGACTCCCACGCACACACTGTTAGATCAGACACAATGTGCCCATTCTTATTACCACACACCCACTGTTAGATCAGAGACCAGGGGACCATTCAGATTCCCACACACACAATGTTAAATCTGAGGCCAAGAGCTCGCCCAGACTCCCACACCCGCTGCTATATCAGAGATCTGGAGGCGATTAAGACTCCCACAAACAAACTGTTAGATCAGAGACCAGGAGATCAATCACACTCCCACAAACACACTGTTACATCAGAGATCAGGAGCACATTCAGCCTCCCACACACACATCATTAGATCAGAGACCAGCAGCTCATTCAGATTTCCACACACACACTGTTAGGTCGGAGTCCAGGAGCCCATTCAGACTCCCACACACAAACTGTTTGATCAGAGTCCAGGAGCAAATTCAGTCTCACACACAGACTGTTAGATCAGAGACCAGGAGCTCATTCAAACTCCCAACACTCACAGTTATATCAGAGACCCGGAGAGAGCTCAGACTCCCACACGCACAGTGTTTGATCAGAGACCAAGAGCTCTTTCAGACTCACACACCCGCTGCTAAATCAGAGATCTGGAGGCGATTAAGACTCCCACAAACAAACTGTTAGATCAGAGACCAGGAGATCATTCACACTCCCACAAACACACTGTTAGATCAGAGATCAGGAGCTCATTCAGCCTACCACGAACACATCGTTAGATCAGAGACCAGCAGCTCATTCAGATTTCCACACACACACTGTTAAGTCGGAGTCCAGGAGCCCATTCAGACTCCCACACACAAACTGTTTGATCAGAGTCCAGGAGCTTACTCTAACGCACACACACACACTGTTAGATCAGCGACCAGGAGTTCATTCAGATTCCCACACACACACTGTTAGATCAGAGACTAGGAGCTCATTGATACCCACGCACACACAATGTTAGATCAGAGACCAGGAGTTCATTCAGACTTCCAAACAAACACTGTTAGATCAGAGACTAGGAGCTAATTCAAACTAGATCAAGCTAGATCAGAGACCAAGAGATCGTTCAGACTCCCACACACACTGTTAGATCAGCGACCAGGAGCACATTCAGTTTCACACACACACTGTTAGATCAGAGACCAGGAGCTCATTCAGACTCCCACAGATTCACTGTTATATCAGAGAACAGGAGACAGCTCAGACCCCCACACACAACCACTGTTAGATCAGAGACCAGGAGCTCATTCAGACTTCCACACACACACTGTTAGATCAGAGATCAGGAGCCCATTCAGACTCCCTCACACACCTTGCTTGATCAGAGACCAGGAGTTCATTCAGACTTGCAAACAAACAATGTTAGATCAGAGACCAGGAGTTCATTCATACCCCTGCACAGACAATGTTAGGTCAGAGACCAGGAGCTCATTCAGACTCCCACACAAAGACTGTTAGATCAGAGACCAGGATTTCATTCAGACTCCCACACTCACACTGTCAGAACGGAGACCAGGAGTTCATTCAGACTCCCACATACACACTGTTAGATCACAGACTAGGAGCTCATTCAGACTTCCAAACAAACACTGTTAGATCAGAGACTAGGAGCCCATTCAAACTCCCACGCACACAATGTTAGATCAGAGACCAGGATTTCATTCAGACTCCCACACTCACACTTTCAGAACGGAGACCAGGAGCTCATTCAGACTCCCACACACACTGTTAGATCAGAGACCAGGATTTCATTCAGACTCCCACACTCACACTGTCAGAACGGAGACCAGGAGCTCATTCAGACTCCCACACACACTGTTAGACCAGAGACCAGGAGCCCATTCACCCTCCCACACACAAATTGTTAGATGAGAGACCAGGCAATTATTCAGACTACCACACAAACACAGTTAGATCAGAGACCATGAGCCCATTCAGACTCCCACAAACACAATGTTAGACCAGAGATCAGGAGCCCATTCAAACTCCCACAGGCACACTGTTAGATCAGACACCAGGAGCCTATACAGTCTCCCACACACATATTGTTAGATCAGACACCAGGTGCCCATTCATAATACCAACACCCACTGTTAAATCAGAGACCACGAGAACATTCAGATTCCCACACACACACTGTTATATCAGGGAACAGGAGACAGCTCAGACTCCCACAAACACACTGTTAGATCAGAGCCCAGGAGCTCATTCAGACTCCCACAGACTCACTGTTATATCAGGGAACAGGATACAGCTCAGACTCCCACACACACACTGTTAGATCAGAGCCCAGGAGCTCATTCAGACTCCCACACACAGACACATTTATTTCAGAGACCAGGAGCACATTCACACTAACACACACACACTGTTTGATCAGAGACCAGGAGCTTACTCAGACTAACACACACACACTGTTTCATCAGAGACCAGTTGTTCATTCAGACTTGCAAACCAACAGAGTTAAATCAGGGACCAGGAGCCCATTCAGACTCCCAAACACACACTGTTAGATCAGAGACCAAGAGCTTATTCAGACTCCCACACAGACACTGTTAGATCACAGACCAGGAGTTCACTCAGCCTCCCACACATATACAGTTAGATCACAGACCAGGATTTCATTCAGACTCCCACCACATACTGTTCGATCAGAGACCAGGAGATCTTTCAGACTCACACACCCACTGTTATATCAGAGATCTGGAGGCCACATCCCAGGCACATATTGTTAGATCAGAGATCAGGAGATCATTCCGACTCCCACAAACACAATGTCAGATCAGAGACCAGGAAACCATTCAGACTCCCACAAAAATATGGTTAGATCAGAGACCAGGAACTCATTCAGACTCCCACACACACACTGTTAGATCAGTGACCAGGAGCTCATTCAGACTCCCACACACCCACTGTTAGATCAGAGACAAGGAGACCATTCAGTCTCCCACACACACATTGTTAGATCAGAGACCAGGAGCCCATTCAGACTCCCTCACACACCTTGTTTGATCAGAGACCAGGAGTTCATTCAGACTTGCAAAAAAACAATGTTAGATCAGAGACCAGGAGCTCATTCATACCCCCGCACAGACAATGTAATATCAGAGACCAGGAGCTCATTCAGACACCCACGCACTCACTGTTAGCTCACAGACCAGGAGCTCAATCAGACTCCCACACAAACACTGTTAGATCAGAGACCAGGATTTCATTCAGACTCCCACACACACACTGCTAGATCACAGGCCAGGAGCAGATTCAGACTCACACACACACTGTTATATCATAGATCGAGAGACCAATCAGTCTCCCACAAACACAATGTCAGATCAGAAACCAGGAGACAATTCAGACCCCCACACTCACACTGTTAGAACGGAGACCAGGAGCTCATTCAGACTCCCTCACCCACTGTTAGATCAGAGACAATAAGCTCCTTCAGGCTCCAACACACACTGTTAGATCAGAGACCAGGAGCTCTTTCAGACTACCACAAACACAACGTTAGATCAGAGGCCAGGAGACCATTCAGGCTCCCACACACTCACTGTTAGATCAGAGACCAGGAGCTCTTTCAGACTCACACACCCGCTGCTATATCAGAGATCTGGAGGCCATTAAGACTCCCACAAACATACTGATAGATCAGAGACAAGGAGATCATTCAGACTCCAACACACACATCGTTAGATCAGAGACCAGGAGCTCATTCAGATTTCCACACACACACTGTTTGATCAGAGTCCAGGAGCTTACTCTAACTCACACACACACACTGTTAGATCAGAGACCAGGATTTCATTCAGACTCCCACACTCACACTGTCAGAACAGAGACCAGGAGTTCATTCAGACTCCCACACGCACGCTGTTAGATCAGAGACTAGGAGCTCATTCAGACTTCCAAACAAACACTGTTAGATCAGAGACTAGGAGCCCATTCAAACTCCCATGCACACAATGTTAGATCAGAGACCAGGATTTCATTCAGACTCCCACACTCACACTGTCAGAACGGAGACCAGGAGCTCATTCAGACTCCCACACACACTGTTAGATCAGAGACCAGGATTTCATTCAGACTCCCACACTCACACTGTCAGAACGGAGACCAGGAGCTCATTCAGACTCCCACACACACTGTTAGACCAGAGACCAGGAGCCCTTTCACCCTCCCACACACAAATTGTTAGATCAGAGACCAGGCAATTATTCAGACTACCACACAAACACAGTTAGATCAGAGACCATGAGCCCATTCAGACTCCCACAAACACAGTTAGATCAGAGACCATGAGCCCATTCAGTCTCCCACACACATATTGTTAGATCAGACACCAGGTGCTCATTCATAATACCAACACCCACTGTTAAATCAGAGACCAGGAGAACATTCAGATTCCCACACACACACTGTTATATCAGGGAACAGGAGACAGCTCAGGCTCCCACACACACACTATTAGATCAGAGCCCAGGAGCTCATTCAGACTCCCACAGACTCACTGTTATATCAGGGAACAGGAGACAGCTCAGACTCCCACACACACACTGTTAGATCAGAGCCCAGGAGCTCATTCAGACTCCCACACACAGACACATTTATTTCAGAGACGAGGAGCACATTCACACTAACACACACACACTGTTTGATCAGAGACCAGGAGCTTACTCAGACTAACACACACACACTGTTTCATCAGAGACCAGTAGTTCATTCAGACTTGCAAACCAACAGAGTTAAATCAGAGACCGGGAGCTCATTCAGACTCCCACACACACACTGTTAGATCACAGACCAGGAGTTCACTCAGGCTCCCACACAAATACATTTAGATCACAGACCAAGATTTCATTCAGACTCCCACCACACACTGTTCGATCAGAGACCAGGAGGTCTTTCAGACTCACACACCCACTGTTATATCAGAGATCTGGAGGCCATTAAGCCTCCCAGGCACATATTGTTAGATCAGAGACCAGGAGATCATTCCGACTCCCACAAACACAATGTCAGATCAGAGACCAGGAACTCATTCAGTCTCCCACACAACCACTGTTAGATCAGGGATCAGGAGCTCATTCAGGCTCCCACACACACAATGTTAGATCAGAGACCAGGAGCTCATTCAGGCTCCCACACACACACTGTTAGATCATAGACCAGGAGCTCATTCAGACTCCCACACACCCACTGTTAGATCAGAGACAAGGAGACCATTCAGTCTCCCACACACTCACTGTTAGATCAGAGACCAGGAGCCCGATCAGACTCCCACACACACACACACTCAGATCAGAGAGCAGGAGCCAATTCTGACTCACACACAAACACTGTTAGGTCAGAGACCTGGAGCCCATTTAGACTCCTACACACTCACTGTTTCATCAGAGACCAGGAGATTTCTCAGATTCTCACACACACACTGTTAGATCAGAGACCAGGAGATCTTTCAGACTCACACACCCACTGTTATATCAGAGATCTGGAGGCCATTAAGCTTCCCAGGCACATATTGTTAGATCAGAGACCAGGAGATCATTCCGACTCCCACAAACACAATGTCAGATCAGAGACCAGTAAACCATTCAGACTCCCACACAAATATGGTTAGATCAGAGACCAGGAACTCATTCAGTCTCCCACACAACCACTGTTAGATCAGAGACCAGGAGCTCATTCAGACTCCCACACACACACTGTTAGATCAGAGACCAGGAGCTCATTCAGACTCCCACACACCCACTGTTAGATCAGAGACAAGGAGACCATTCAGTCTCCCACACACACATTGTTAGATCAGAGACCAGGAGCCCATTCAGACTTCCTCACACACCTTGTTTGATCAGAGACCATGAGTTCATTCAGACTTGCAAAAAAACAATGTTAGATCAGAGACCAGGAGCTCATTCATACCCCCGCACAGACAATGTTAGATCAGAGACCAGGAGCTCATTCAGACACCCACGCACTCACTATTAGCTCACAGACCAGGGGCTCATTCAGACGCCCACACAAACACTGTTAGATCAGAGACCAGGATTTCATTCAGACTCCCACACACACACTGCTAGATCTCAGGCCAGGAGCAGATTCAGACTCACACACACACTGTTATATCATAGATCGAGAGACCATTCTGTCTCCCACAAACACAATGTCAAGTCAGAAACCCCGAGACCATTCAGACTCCCACACTCACACTGTTAGAACGGAGACCAGGAGCTCATTCAGACTCCCTCACCCACTGTTAGATCAGAGACCATAAGCTCATTCAGGCTCCAAGACACACTGTTAGATCAGAGACCAGGAGCTCTTTCAGACTACCACAAACACAACGTTAGATCAGAGACCAGGAGACCATTCAGGCTCCCACACACTCACTGTTAGATCAGAGACCAGGAGTCCATTCAGAGTCCCATACACATACACACTCAGATCAGAGGCCAGGAGCCAATTCTGACTCACACCAAACACTGTTAGATCAGAGACCAGGAGCCCATTCAAACTCCCACACACACAGTGAAAGATTAGACACCAGGATTTCATTCAGACTCCCACATGCACACTGTTTGATCAAAGATCAGGAGCTCATTCATACTCCCAATAAGACAATGTGAGATCAGAGACCAGAAGCACATCAATATTCCCACACACACACTGATAGATCAGAGACACGGAGACCATTCAGACTTCCACACACACACTGTTAGACCAGAAACAAGTAACTCACTCAGACTGCCACACACACACTGTTTGATCAGAGACCAGGAGCTCAATCTGTCTCAACCACACACACATGGTCAGATCAGAGAACCGGAGCCCATTCAGAATCCCACACACACACTGTTAGATCAGAGACAGGAGCCCATACAGATTACTACACATCCACTGTTAGATCAGGGACCAGGAGCTCTTGCAGACTCCCACACACACATGGTTGGATCAGAGATCAGGAGCTCAATCAGATTCCCACACAAACACTATTAAATCAGAAACCAGGAGCACATGCAGACTCCCACACACACACTGTTAGATCAGAGACCAGGAGCTCATTCAGGCTCCCACACACACACTGTCGGATGAGAGAACTGGAGCCCATTCAGACTCAAACACCCTCACTGTTAGATCAGAGACCGTGAGGTCATTAAGTCTCCCACACACTCACTGTTAGATCAGAGACCAGGAGCCCGATCAAACTCCCACACACACACACACTCAGATCAGAGAGCAGGAGCCAATTCTGACTCACACACAAGCACTGTTAGGTCAGAGACCTGGAGCCCATTTAGACTCCTACACACTCACTGTTTCATCAGAGGCCAGGAGATTTCTCAGACTCTCACACACACACTGTTAGATCAGAGACCAGGAGCTGAATCAGACTTCCAAACACACACTGTTAGATCAGAGACCAGGAGACCATTCAGGCTCCCGCACACACACTGTTAGATCAGAGACTAGGAGATTACTCAGACTCCCACACACACACTGTTAGATCAGAGACACAGAGACCATTAAGTCTCCCAAACACACAAACTGTTTGATCAGAGACCAGGAGCTCCTTCAGGACCCCCACCCCCACACACATGCTATTAGTTCAGAGATCAGTAACTATTCAGATTCCCACACGCACACTGGTAGTTCAAAAACCTGGAGACCATTCAGACTCCAACACACACACTGTTGCTCAGAGACCAGGAGCACATTCAGACTTTCACACACAGGCACTGTTAGATCAGAGACCAGGAGCCATTTCACCGTCCCACACACACACTGTTAGATCACAGACCAGGAGCTCACTCAGCCTCCCACAAAAACATTGTTAGATCAGAGACCAGGATTTCATTCAGACTCACACACCCACTGTTACATCAGAGATCTGGAGTCAATTAAGAATCCCACACACACATAGTTAGATCAGAGACCAGGAGATCATTCTGCCTCCCACAAACACAATGTCAGATCAGAGACTAGGAGACCCTTCAGACTCCCACACAAACATGGTTAGATCAGAGACCAGGAGCTCATTCAGGCTCCCACACACCCACTGTTATATCGGAGATCAGGAGACCATTCAGCATCCCACACACACTGTTAGATCAGAGACCAGGAGCTCATTCAGACTCCCACACACACACTGTTAGATCATAGACCAGGAGACCATTCAGACTCCCACACGCACACTGTTAGATCAGAGACTAGGAGCCCATTCAGACTCCCTCACACACCCTGTTTCATCAGAGACCAGGAGCTTATTCATACCCCCGAACACACAATGTTAGATCAGAGACCAGGAGCTCATTCAGACTCCAACACACACACTGTTAGATCACAGGCCAGGAGCAGATTCAGACTCACACACACACTGTTATATCAGAAATCGAGAGACCGTTCAGTCTCCCACAAACACAATGTCAGATCAGAAACCAGGAGACCATTCAAACTCCCACACTCACACTGTTAGAACGGAGACCAGGAGCTCATTCAGACTCCCACACACACTGTTAGATCAGAGACCATGAGCTCGTTCAGGCTCCCACACACTCACTGTTAGATCAGAGACCAGGAGCCGGTTCAGAGTCCCACACACACACTTTTAGATCAGAGACACGGAGACCATTCAGACTCCCACACACACACTGTTAGATCAGAGACCAGGAGCCGGTTCAGAGTCCCACACACACACTTTTAGATCAGAGACACGGAGACCATTCAGACTCCCACACAAACACTTGGTCAAAGACCAGGAGCACATTCAGACTTCCACACACACACTGTTAGATCAGAAACTAGTAACTCACTCAGACTGCCACACACACATTGTTTGATCAGAGACAGCACGGTGGCATAGTGGTTAGCACTGTTGCCTCACAGCGCCAGGGACCCGGTTTTCGAATCCGGCCTCGGGTGACTGTCTGTGTGGAGTTTGCACATTCTCCCCGTGTTTGCATGGGTTTCCTCCGGGTGCTCCGGTTTCCTCCCACAGTCCAAAGATATGTGGGTTAGGTGGATTGGCTATGATAAATTGACCCTTAATGATAGGGGGATTAAATACGTGGGGTTACGGGGATAGGGTGGGATATGTGTTGGTGTCGGGGTTACGGGGATTGGGTGGGATATGTGTCGGTGCAGGCTCGATGGGCCGAAATGGCCTCTATCTGCACTGTTGTGATTCTGTGATTTCTGTGATTTCTGTGACCTGGAGCTCAATCTGTCTCCCCCACACACACACTGTTGGATCAGAGATCAGGAGCCAATTCACCCTCCCGCACACAAACTGCTAGGTCAGAGACCCGGAGCTTGTTCAAACCTCCCACACACATGGTCAGATCAGAGACCCGAAGCCCATTCAGAATCCCACACACACACTTTTCGATGAGAGACCAGGAGCACATTCATAGTTCCACACACAGACTTTTAGATCAGAGACCACGAGCTCATTCAGATTCCCACACATCCACTGTTAAATCAGGGAGCAGAAGCTCTTTCAGACTCCCACACACAGACTGTTAGATCAGAGACGAGCAGCTCATCCAGACTCCCACACACACATGTTTGGATCAGAGACCAGGAGCTGATTCAGACTCCCACACACACACTGTCAGATGAGAGAACCGGAGCCCATTCATAATCCCACACACACACATTTATATCAAAGTCCAGGATCACATTCATAGCTCCAGACGCTCACTGTTAGATCAGAGACCAGGAGCCCATTCAGACTTCCCCCACACACACACACACTCAGATCAGAGACCAGGAGCCAATTCTGACTCACACACACACTGTTAAATCAGAGACCGTGAGGTCATTCAGTCTCCCACACACTCGCTGTTAGGTCAGAGAGCAGGAGCTCATTCCGACTTCCCACACACACGGTCAGATCAGAGAACTGGAGCCCATACAGATTCCCACGCACGCACTGTTAGATCAGAGACCAGGAGCCCATTCAGAATCCCACACACTCACTTTTCGACGAGACACCAGGAGCACATTCATAGTTCCACACACACACTTTTAGATCAGAAACCAGGAGCTCATTCAGACTCCCACATACACACTGTTGGATCAGAGACCAGGAGCTCAGTCAGACTACCACACACACATTGTTAGATCAGAGACCAGGAGCCAGATCAGACTCACACACACACTGTTAGATCAGAGACCAGGAGCCCATTCAGCCTCCCTCACACATATTTAGAACGTAGACCACGAGCACATTGAGACTCACACACACACACTGTTAGAACGGAGATCAGGAGCTCATTCAGACTCCCACACACACACTGTCAGATCAGAGAACCGGAGCCCATTCAGACTCCCACACACACACTGTTAGATCAGAGACCAGGAGCTCAATCAGACTCCCACACACACACATTGTCGGATGAGAGAACCGGAGCCCATTCAGGATCCCACACACCCACATTTAGATCAAAGACCAGGATCACATTCATACTTCCACACACACACTGTTAGATCAGAGACCAGGAGCCCATTCAGACTCACACACACTCACTGTTAGATCAGAGACCAGGAGTCCGTTCAGATTCCCACACACACACACACACACTGATCAGAGACCAGGAGCCAATTCTGACTCGCACACAAACACTGTTAGGTCAGAGACCTGGAGTACATTCAGACTCCTTGACATACACTGTTTGATCAGAGACAAGGAGATTATTCAGACTCCCACACACACACTGTTAGATCAGAGAAGGAGCTGAATCAGACTTCCAAACACACTCTGTTAGATCAGAGACCAGGAGATTACTCAGACTGCCACACACACACTGTTAGAACATTGACCAGGAGCTTATTCAGGCTCCCAAATACACACTGTTAGATCAGAGACCAGGAACCCATCCAGAATTCCAAACACTGAATGTTAGATCAATGACTAGCAGCCTGCTCAGTCTCCCACACACACACTGTTAGATCGGAATCCAGGCGCTTACTCAAACTCATACACACATACACTATTAGATCAGAGACCAGAAGTTCATTCAGACTTCCAAACAAACACTGTTAGTTCAGAGACCAGGATCTCCTTCATCCCCCCGCACAGGCACTGCTGGATCAGAGAGAAGGAGCTCATTCAGGCTGCCACACACATATTGTTAGATCAGAGACCAGGAGTTCATTCAGACTTCCAAACAAACACTGATAGATCAGTGATCAGGAGTTCATTCAGAACCCCGCACACACACTGTTAGATCAGAGACCAGGAGCTCATTCTGACTCCCACACACACACTGTCAGATCAGAGACCAGGAGCCCTTCAGACTCCCACACACAAACACACTCATATCAGAGGCCAGGATCCAATTCTGACTCACACACAAACACTGTTAGGTCAGAGACCAGGAGATTATTCAGACTCCCACACACGCACTGTTAGATCGGAGACCAGGAGATTAGACAGACTCCCACACACACACTGTTAGAACATTGACCAGGAGCTCATTCAGACTCGCAAACTCACACTGTTAGATCAGAGACCAGGAGCCCATTCGGAGTTCCACACACTCACTGTTAGATCAAAGACTAGCAGCCCGTTCAGTCTCCCACACACACACTGTTAGATCAGAATCCAGGAGCTTACTCAACCTCACACACACACACACACTGTTAGATCAGAGACCAGGTTCTCATTCATAGCCCTGCATACACACTGTTGGATCAGAGGCCGGGAGCTCATTCAGACTGCCACACACACATTGTTACATCAGAGATCAGGAGTTCATTCAGACTTCCAAACAAACACTGATAGATCAGAGACCAGGAGCTCATTCATAACCCCGCACACACACTGTGAGATCAGAGACCAGGAGCAAATTCAGAATCTCGCACACACAGTGTTAGACCAGTGACCCGCAGCCATTCAGACACCCACAAACACACTGTTAGACAAGACACCAGGAGCCCATTCAGCCTCCCACAGACACACTGTTAGCTCCACAACCAGGTGATCATTCTGTCTACCACACAAACACTGTTAGATGAGAGACCATGAGCCCATTCAGACTCCCACACACACAATGTTAGACCAGAGATCAGGAGCCCATTCATACTCCCACACGCACACTGTTTGATCAGACACCAGGAGCCTATGCAGTCTCCCGCACACATATTGTTAGTTGAGACACCAGGAGCCCATTCTGACTCCCACACACACCCTGTTAGATCAGAAACCAGGAGCTCATTCAAACTCCCACAGAAACACTGTTAGATCAGAGACCAGGAGCACATTCACACTCCCAGACACACACTGTTAGATCAGAGACCAGGAGCCCATTCAGAGTCCCACACACACACTGATTGTTCAGAGACCAGGAGCCGATTCAGAATCCCACACACAAACTGTTAGATCAGAGTCCAGATTTCATTCAGATTCCCTCACACAAACAGTTATATCAGAGAAAAGGAGCTCATTCAGACTCCCACAAACACAATGTTAGATCACCGACCAGGAGCTCCATCAGACTCCCACACACTCACTGTTATTTCCGAGACCAGGAGACAGCTCAGACTCCCACACACACACTGTTAGATCAGAGACCAGAAGCCCACTCAGACTCCCACACACAGACACTGTTAGATTAGCGATCAGGAGCTCATTCAGACTCCCACACACAAACACTGTTTAATCAGAGACCAAGAGCTCTTTCAGACTCGCACACCCACTGTTATATCAGAGACCAGGAGTTCATTCAGACTTCCAAACAAACACTGTTAGATCAGAGACTAGGAGCTCATTCATACCCCCGCACACAATCTGTTAGATCAGAGACCAGGAGCTCCTTCAGACTCCCACGCACACAATGTTAGATCAGGGACCAGGAGCTCATTCAGACTCCCACATACCCACTGTTAGATCAGAGACCAGGATTTCATTCAGACTCCCACACACACACTGTTAAATCACAGACCAGGAGCAGATTCAGACTCACACACATACTGTTATATCAGAGATCGAGAGACCAATCAGACTCCCACGCACAAACTGCTAGATCAGAGACCAGGGGACCACTCAGACTCCCACACTCACACTGTTAGAACGGAGACCAGGAGCTCATTCAGACTCCCACACAGTGTTAGATCAGAGACCAGGAGACCATTCAGGCTCCCACATACACACACACAGATCAGAGACCAGGAGCCAATTCTGACTCACACAGAAACTCTGTTAGATCAGAGACCAGGAGCTCATTCAGACTCCTACACACACAACGTTTTGATCAGAGACCAGGCGATTACTCAGAGTCCCACACACACACTGTTAGATCAGAGACCAGGAGCCCATTCAGATTCCCACACACACTGTTAGATCAGAGCCCAGGAGCCCATTCCTACGCCCACACAATCACTGTTAAATCAGGGACCTGGAACTCATTCAGACTTCGATACACACGCAGTTGAATTATAGACCAGTAGCTCATTCTGATTCCCACATGCACACATTTATATCAGACATCATGAGAGCATTCAGACTCCCACAAGCATACTATTCTGAGAAGTCACACAACACCAGGTTATAGCCCAACAGCTTTATTTGAAATCACAAGCTTTCGGAGCGCTGCTCCTTCGTCAGGTGAAGTGAAGAGATGCATATAGGCACAGCATATATAGTCAGAGAACGCTGCCAGATGGTTACAGGTAATCTTTCTAACTGCCCATTAGCACACCTCGGCAGAGAGATAATCACAGGAGTCAAAAGTATGAAAGGTGTCCAAATAGGTCAGTCAGGAAAACATTACATCGAAGAACAATGCTGTGGGGTCACAAGGGGTCAAATGTTGCAGATGCTGGCGTCTGTATGAAAAACAAAAAACAAACGAAAAAAAAATTTTTTTTTTGCTGGAAATCACAGCAGGCCCGGCCGCATTTGAGTAGAGAGAACAAGCCAACGACGACTCGAGTGTGGATGACTCTACATGAGGTGGAGTTACATGTAGTGTGACATGAACCCAAGATCCCGGTTGAGGCAAACCTCATGAGTGTGGAACTTGGCTATCTGTTTCTGCTCGACGTATTTGTGTTGTCATGTGTCTCGAAGGCCGCCTTGGAGAATACTTACCTGAAGATCGGAGGCTGAATGTCCTTGACTGCTGAAGTGTTCCCCGACTGAGAGGGAACACCCCTGCCTGGTGATTGTTGTGTGGTGTCCGTTCATCCGTTGTCGCAGTGCCTGCATGGTCTCGCCGATGTACCATGCTCTGGGGCATCCTTTCCTGCAACATATGAGGTGGACAATGTTGGCCGAGTCACATGAGTATGTACCATGTACCTGGTGGGTGGTTTCCACACGTGTGATGATGGTATATGTGTTGATGATCTGGCATATCTTGCTGAGGTTGCCGTGGCAGTGTTGTGTGGTGTCGTGGTCGCTGTTCTCCTGAAAGCTGGGTAATTTGCTGTGAACGATTGTCTGTTTGAGGTTAGGTGGCTGTTTGAAGGCGAGTAGTGGTGGCGTGGTAATGGCCTTAATGAGGTGGTCGTCGTCATCGATGACATGTTGAAGGCTTAGAAGAACATGGTGTAGTTTCTCCGGTCCAGGGAAGTACTTGACAACGAAGGGTACTCTGTTGGTTGTGTCCTGTGTTTGTCTTCTGAGGAGGTCTATGCGACTTTTCGCTGTGGCCAGTCGGAACTGTCGATCGACGAGTCAAGCATCATATCCCATTCATACGAGGGCGTCTTTCAGCGTCTGTATGTGTCCATCACGTTCCTCCTCGTCTGAGCAGATCCTGTCTATTCGCAGGGCTTGTCAATAGGGGATGGCTTCTTTAACGTGGTTAGGTTGGAAGCTGGAGAAGTGTAGCATCGTGAGGTTGTCCGTGGGTTTGCGGTAGAGTGAAGTGCTGAGGTGTCCATCTTTGGTGGAGATTCGTGTATCCAAGAATGAAACCGATTCTGAGGAGTAGTCCATGGTGAGTTTGATGGTGGGATGGAACTTGTTGATATTGTCGTGTAGCCTTTTCAGTGATTCTTCGCCATGGGTCCATAGGAAGAAAATGTCGTCGATGTATCTGGTGTATAGCGTTGGTTGGAGGTCCTGTGCAGCGAAGAATTCTTGCTCGAACTTGTGCATGAAGATGTTGCCGTATTGGGGTGCTAATTTGGTCCCCATGGCTGTTCCGTGTGTTTGGGTAAAGAGCTGTTTGTCGAAGGTGAAGACATTGTGGTCAAGGATGAAGCGGATGAGTTGTAGGATGGTGTCTGGAGATTGGCTTTTTTTGGTGTTGAGTACTGAGGCTGTCGCAGTGATGCCATCATCGTGGGGGATACTGGTGTAGAGTGCCGAGATGTCCATCGTGGCGAGGAGTGTTGCTGGTCCAACTGGTCCGTGGGTGCTGAGTTTCTGTAAGAAGTCTGAAGTGTTGCGACAGAAGCTGGGGTTTCCCTGTATGATGGGTTTCAGGATGTCATCGATGTATCCAGAGAGGTTCTCACGCAGGATTCCGTTGCCTGATACGATAGGACGTCCGGGTGTGTTGGATTTGTGTATCTTTGGGAGGCAGTAGAAGTCTCCCACGCGGGGAGTACGTGGGATGAGAGTGCGTAGGATGCTTTGAAGGTCTGGAGCGAAGGTCTTGATCAGTCTGTTGAGTTGGCAGATTTGTTCTTTGGTCGGATCTGCGGGTAACTGTCTGTAGTGTTCCTGGTTGTCAAGTTGTCGGTATGCATCTCCTGACAGCTTGAGCATACATGTCAAGCTCAGGGCAGCGACCCTCCGGATGGGTCCAATTTGACTCTTTCTTCTTTGGTTGCTGCACTGCGGATCCCTGTGTCTGCTGTTCCGGATCATTGATTGTCTCATTGGGTTCGCTGCTGACATCTTGGGGTTTGTGGAAGAATTCCCGGAGCCTCATTCTCCTGATGAATTCCACTGTGTCTGCCGTGAGACTGATTTGGTGGTGGGTCAGAAAATGAGCCCTTGGCTGAGAACTTCGATTTTGTTTGGTTGAAGGGTGTGGTCGGGCAAGTTGACGATGGACTTCCCTGTGGTTTCAACCATGGTACTGGGGGAGGCTTGGTTACTGCTGGTGGTGATGCCGAGTTTCTCAAGCTTCCTGCCTTGGTGTGCAGTTAGGCAGCATAGTTCTGTTGCCTCGTCTGTTTGGCGGTGTCTCGTAGCTGGTCTGCTGTGTCCTGAGCACAAGTTGAGAACAAGGACTCTATCTTGATTTCGAGGTTGCGGCGTCTGCTGTAGAGTTGGTTTACGAGATGGTTGAGGAGTATGCGAGATGTACGATGACAGAGTCTCTCAGCATACTCTGTGTTGTAGGTCGATTTGAGTGGGTTCGTGATCTGTAGTCCTTTCGGGATCTTGTCTGCTTTCTTGCATCTCTGTAGAAACTTGATGTCTGTGTCGATAAGTGAGATCTTATTGGGGATCCTCTCCACTTTGAGCCGGCAGTTTGTGGTGTCGATAGTAGCCATGATGTGGAGATGCCGGTGTTGGACTGGGGTGGACAAATATGAGAAGTCACACAACACCAGGTTATAGTCCAACAGTAACACTGCCAGATGATTACAGGTAATCTTTCTAACTGCCCTTTATCACACCACGGCAGAGAGATAATCACAGCAATCAAAGGTGTGTATGGTATCCAAACAGGTCAGTCAGGAAAACATTACATCAAAGAAAAATGAGGTGGGGTCACAAGGGGTCAAATGTTGCAGATGCTGGGATCTGTATGAAAAACAAAAAACAAACGAAAAAAAAATAAAAAAATTTTTGCTGGAATTCACAGCAGGTCCGGCCGCATCTGTGTAGCATGACCAATCCAATGACAACTCGACTCGAGACGATTCACAGCCTTCAACATGTCATCAATGACGACAAACAGCTCGCTAAGGCCATCCCCACGCCACCACTGCTCGCCTTCAAACAGCCGCCTAACCTCAAGCAGACCATCATTTGCAGCAAATTACCCAGCTTCCAGGAGAACAGCGACCACGACACCACACAACCGTGCCACGGCAACCTCTGCAAGACATACCATATCATCAACACAGATACCATCATCACACGTGAGGACAACACCCACCAGGTACATGGTGATTCGGCCAACGTTGTCTACCTTATACTTTGCAGGAAAGGATGCCCCAGAGCATGGTACATCGGCGAGACCATGCAGACAGTGCGACAATGGATCAACGGACACCACACTTGAATCGCCAGGCAGGAGTGTCCCCTCCCAGTCGGGGAACACTTCAGCAGGCAAGGACATTCAGCCACCAATCTTCTGGTACGCATTCTCCAAGGCGGCCTTCGATACACGTGACAAGGCAAAATCGTTGAGCAGAAACTGATAGCCAAGTTCCGCACTCATGAGGACAGCCTCAACCAGGATCTTTGGTTCATGGTATGCTACATATAACCCCACCTGACGTAGAGTCATCCAGACTCGAGTCGTCGTTTGCTTGTTCTCTCTACACAGATGCAGCCGGACATAAAGACCCCAGCATCTGCAACATTGTACCCCTTGTGACCCCACCTCATTGTTCTTTGAGGTAATGTTTTCTTGACTGACCTGTTTGGACACCATTCACACCTTTGATTGCTGTGATTATCTCTCTGCCAAGGTGTGATAAAGGGCAGTTAGAAAGATTACCTGTAATCACCTGGCAGTGTTCTCTGACTATATAAGCTGTGCCTATATGCATCTCTTCACTTCACCTGACGAAGGAGCAGCACTCCGAAAGCTTGTGATTTCAAATAAAGCTGTTGGACTATAACCTGGTGTTGTGTGACTTCTCATATTTGTCAACCCAAGTCCAACACCGGCATCTCCACATCAAGCACACTCCAGGAGATCATTCAGACTCACACACACACACTGCTAGATCAGAAACCAGGAGCCAATTCAGCCTCGCACATACACACTGCTAGATCAGGATCAGGAGCTCATTCAGACTCCCACACTCATACTCTTAGATCACAGACGTGGAGCTAATTCAGACACGACAAACATACTGTTAGATCAGATACCAAGAGCTCCTTCGGATTCCCACAAACACATACTGCTAGCTCAGAGAACAGGAGCTCATTCAGACTCCCACACACACACACTGTTATATCAGAGACCAGGTGCCATTCAGCCCCCGACACACACACTGTTAGTTCAGAGACCATGAGCCCATTCTGACTCCCACACACACGCGGTTAGATCAGACACCAGGAGACCATTCAGACTCCCACACGCACACTGTTAGATCAGAGACAAGGAACTCATTCAGACTCTGACAGACACACTGTTTGATCAGAGGCTAGGAGCTCATTCATACTCCCACACACACACTATTCGATCAGTCCCCAGGGGCCCATTGAGACTCCCAAATACACGCACTGTTAGATCAGATACCAGGATTACATTCAGCCTCCCACACACACACTGTTAGATCAGAGGGCAGGAGCACATTCAGATTCCCCAAAAAACACAGTTAGATCAGAGAACAGGAGCAAATCCAGGCTCTCCCACACACACTGTTAAATCAGAAATCAGGAGCACAATCAGACTTCCAAACACACACTGGTAGATCCAAGATAAGGAGCTCAGTCCGACTCACACACACACACACACACACACACTGTTAGGTCAGAGACCGGGAGCCCATTCAGTCTCACACATAAACACTGTTAGATCATAAACCAGGAGAACATTCAGACTCCTAAACACACTGGCTAATCAGAGAACAGGAGCTCATTGAGAGTCGCAAACACACACTGTTAGTTCAGAGATCAGGAGCTCATTCAGGATCCCACACACACACTGTTAGATCAGAGACCAGGAGCTCATCCAGACTCCCACACACACACTGTTGCATCAGAGACCAGGAGCACATTCGGACTCCCACACACACTGTTAGATTAGAGACTAGGAGCTCATTCAGACTCCCACACAAACACTGTTAGATCAGAGACCAGGAGTCCATTCAGACTCCTGCGGCAGAGCCACCAAGCGACTCTTATAAGGATGTACATAATTGCCTTTAACAGAGTAATCGGTACCTGTATTTATTTGCTGTATGTAAATAACACGGTCCCTTTATGATGTAGAACGAACGCCATGACATCATCACGCATGTCACGTGACGTTCCCAACGGCGGGAAACGACATCAGCGGGGAAGCTTCCAGAACCAGTCCTCGTGGAGTCAGCCTTAAGCAAACAACTGCTGTTTAGTTCTCTTGCGTTTTAACTGTTACTTCCACCAGATTGTATGAAGCATCGTTTAATTACCAGAGTTGCCTGGTCTCAGTACTTCAGATAGGAATTTGGCAATTCCTACCATGGTGACCCCGAATCTTTGCGGACGATTTTCGTGGAGGAAGCGAGAAGCAATGCCAGGATGGATGCGAACGCAGTGGCTTTGGAGCTCCCTCGGTTTTAGGAACAACAGACAGCCTCCTGGTTTGTGCAAGCGGAGGCTCAGTTCGAGCTTCGGAATATCGTGGTTGATCCGACCCGGTATCTCTATGTGGTCTCTGCAGTAGACAGCTCCACGGCTTCGAGGATCATCAACCTGCTGGAAAACCCCCCAGCCGACAGCAAGTATAATACCTTTAAGGCACGGCGGCCTCACGAATGCGCAGCTTGCACGATGATTGCTCATGCTGCCTGGGCTAGGCGACTCCAAGCCATCGTAGTTAATGAGCCAGTTGCTCCCACTCCTCGTGTCCGAACCGCAATGTTTCCTCTTTCAGGAGTTGTTCCTGAGCCAGTTGCCCAAGCAGGTACAGGCGGCCCTCGCACGGTCAGAAACCACGGATTGTGTGGCACTTGCGGATGAAGCTGATATTATTTACGCAGTCATGCAGCAACTTTGCGCCACCTCGAGACTTCCTTCCCCACGGGACCCCGCTCCAACGCCTCCACCATCCGCCTTGTGTTATTACCACGCCCGTTTCAGCGCGAAGGCCGGATGCTGCCACCCACCCTGTGGTTTCATGCCTAAGGCAACCAAAAACTACCAGCACCAGCTGTGCAAAAGGAACACCGAACCTGCAGTATGCCCCATGGCTGCGATGGTGATTGGCGACTCCGGAAAGTTACTCTATCTCACCGATTCCATCTCGGGCCGGCGATTTTTGTGCAACACGGGGGCATAGTGCAGCATTCTTCCCGCATCAGCCCGCAACTTCCGGGCTGGGAGGCGCTGGCTTCCCCTCCAAGCCGCCAATGGCAGTGCTATTCGTACATTCGGGAGTCGGCTGATCAAGGTGTGTTTCGGCGGGCAACACTTCCAGTGGGAGTTCATCACCGCCAGAATTTCGCAAGCGATCCTCAGCGCGGACGTTTTATGCACCAATGGCTTGTGGGTAGATTTTAAAAATCGTCGACTGATCAACGCCGCCAATTACAAATCCATTCCGTGCGTTCAAGGTTCAGTCATGTCGCACGCGGTCTCCTGCGCCTTGCCAGAGCTCAACGAATTCACCCGCCTTCTTGGCGAGTTCCCGGAGCTAACCAGGCCCACCTTCTCTGCGACATCCACCAAACATGGCGTGGAGCACCATATTACAATGACCGGCTCCCTGGTCTACGCATGGGCTCGGTGACTAGAAGCCAGCAAACTCGCGGCTGCAAAGGGGGACTTTGCCACAATGGAGCGGTTGGGGATTATTCACCAGTCGACTAGTTCCTGGTCTTTGCTGCTCCATATTGTCCCTAAACCCGGTGGCGTCTGGTGACCCTGCGGTGACTACCGGCACCTTAACGAAGTCATGACCCCCGATCGGTACCCCATACCGCATATACAGGATTTCTCCACACATTTAGCGGGAACTTCGATCTTTTCCAAGGTCGACGTTGTTCGTGGGTACCATCAACTGCCTGTACACCCCAGGACATCCAAAAGACGGCGGTCATTACCCCCTTCGGCCTATTTGAGTTCCTTCAAATGCCTTTCGGACTCAGAAATGCGGCACAGGCATTTCAGCGCCTAATGGATTCGGTGCTGCAGGATCTTAAGTTTTAATTTGTTTATCTCGATGTCATCCTGATTTCCAGTGCCACCAAAGAGGAACACATCAATCATCTGTGCATCCTCTTTTGCCGCCTCCATCAACATGGCCTAATAATCAACCCGGCCAAATGCCAGTTCGGGCTACAGCAGCTGGACTTCTTGGGCCACCGCATCACCGCGGAGGGGGCCACGCCACTTCGGTCAAAGGTGGAGGCGATTGCAGCATTTCCACGGCCGCAGTCCGTCAAGGCCCTCCAGGAGTTCCTGGGTATGGTTAATTTTTATCATCATTTTATTCCCAGGGCCGCGCAAATTATGCGGCCACTCTACGAGACCCTCCGAGGAAAGTCGGGAAAGGAACCCCTGGTTTGGACGCCCGAGATGGTGTGTGCCCTCGGGGACACAACGGCCGCTCTCAGAAATGCCACAATGTTGGCGCACCCACTGCCTGGAGCCAGCATCGCTCTGATGACCGACGCATTGGACTATGTCATCGGAGCCGTGAAGGATCAGTGGGTCAACGGTATGTTGCAGCCGCTGGCGTTTTCCATCACTAACTGCGCAGTAATGAGCGCAAGTACAGCACGTTCGACAGTGAGTTGTTGGCGCTGTTCGTGGCCATCCGCCATTTTCGTTTCCTGTTGGAAGGGCGCCACTTCACTGCGTTTGTGGACCACAAACTGTTGATGTTTGCTGTGGCCAACACTGCCGAACCGTGGTCAGCTAGACAGCAGCGGCAACTCACCTTTATTATAATTTTACCACCGACATCCGGCACGTGGCCGGCAAGGACAACGTGGTGGCTGATTGCCTCTCACGGGTGGCCGTCCAAGCCATTCAGCTGGGAATAGATTATTCACACATGGCTGCCGACCAAGCAGCCGACCCGGAAACTCAGGCATTCCGTACTGACTACTCTTGCCTCCAGCCAACAGATGTGGATTTCCATGTGGCGGGCACATTCTTGCTTTGCGATGTCTCATTGGGGGATCACCACCCGATCATTCCATTTTCTTGGCAGCGGAAAGTTTTTGACGCCATCTACGGACTTTCACATCCTGGCGTGAGGGGGTCTCAAAAGTTGCTGGCATCCAAATTCATCTGGAGAGGAATGCACAGCGATGTCCACGACTGGGCTAACACCTGCGTCGTTTGCCAAAGCGCCAAAGTGCAACGCCATGGCAAAGCCCCCTTGGCCATTTCCTCATGGGTTGCGTGGTTCAGTGTCCCAAAAGATATTCCTCAGACCGTGGTCCGCAATTCTCATCTGAACTTTGGAACACTGTAGCTTTAGGTTTGGGCACCAAGCTCCATCACACCACGGCCTACCATCTGCAGGCAAACGGATTATGTGAGCACTTTCATCGGTCGTTGAAGGCGTCATTGCGAGCCACCCTGCAAGGCACCACATGGGCAGATAGGCTGCCTTGGGTTATGCTTGGGTTGCGGACAGCGCCAAAGGAGGACTTGCAGTCTTCTGCTGCCGAATGTGTACGGCCAGCCACTCCAGGTGCCAGGCGAGTTCTTGCTATCACCGACGAAGCGGTGGTATGCAGCCACCCAACTAGACACCCACCGGGAAGCAGCCCAGTGTTTCAAGCCAATTCCGACGTCACATCATGGTTTGCCTGCCTCCCACGTTCCAATGGAGTTGATGCAGGCCAGGTTCATTTTCGTTCATCATGATGCCCATCGCAGTCCACTGGCACCTACTTATACGGGACCTTTCCAAGTATTGCCTGCAGGTGCCAAGAGCTTTTTGGTCGACATCGGCGGCAAACCCGACCACATCTCAATTGACTGCCTCAAGCCCGCGCACCTGGATCTCGAGCAAACAGTCGAGGTTGCACAGCCACCGTGTCGTGGTCGACCACCTGCTGCTACCCCGCCTGACCGGATCATTCCACCGGGCAGCTCCTCAGCTGCTCAGCAATTTCCTCTCCAGGAATATAGGAGTCATTCGAACAGGCTCCTCCAACCTCCTCTACGATTGACTTTCGCTGTTAAGGAGAATTCTGGGGTGGCGCATGTGGCAGAGCCACCAAGGGACACTTATATGGATGTACATAATTGCCTTTAACAGAGTGATTCGGTACCTGTATTTGTTTGCTGTATGTAAATAACGCGGTCCCTTTAAGATGTAGACCGAACCCGATGACGTCAACACGCAGGTCAGGTGACGTTCCCAACGGCGGGAAACATGATGACGTCATGACGTCAGCGGGGAAGCTTCCAGAATCAGTCCTCGTGGAGTCAGTCTTAAGCAAACACCTGCTGTTTAGTTCTCTTGCGTTTTAACTGTTACTTCCACCAGTTTGCATTAAACATCGTTTAATTACCAACGTTGCCTGGTCTCAGTACTTCAGATAGGAATTTGGCAATTCCCACAGTGGTGACCCCGAATCTTCATGGATGATCTTCGCGGAGGAAGCGAGACGCAGTGCCACGAAGAATGCGAACGCATTGGCTTTGAAGCTCCCTCAGTTTTGGGAACAAGAGGCAGCCTCCTGGATTCTGCAAGCGGAGGCTCAGTTCGAGCTTCGGA
Source organism: Somniosus microcephalus (assembly GCF_052327205.1). Classification (NCBI taxonomy): domain Eukaryota; kingdom Metazoa; phylum Chordata; class Chondrichthyes; order Squaliformes; family Somniosidae; genus Somniosus; species Somniosus microcephalus. The sequence goes on along the minus strand of NW_028225181.1, from coordinate 34,961,945 downwards.
ATATCGTGGTTGATCAGACCTGATATCTCTACGTGGTCTCCGCAGTCGACAGCTCCATGGCTTCATGGATCATCAACCTGCTGGAAAAGCCCCCGGCCGACAGCAAGTATAATACCCTTTAGGCGCGGCTACTTCAGGTTTTCGGACTCACGAAGGCAGAGCTTGCACGGCGATGGCTCACGCTGCCCGGGCTAGGCGACTCCAAGCTGTCATAGTTAATGAGCCAGTTGCTCACACTCCTCGGGCCCGAACCGCAATGTTTCCTCTTTTGGGAGTTGTTCCTGAGCCAGTTGCCCGAGCAGGTACAGGCAGCCCTCACACGGTCAGAAACCATGGATTGTGTGGCACTTGCAGACGAAGCTGATACTATTTACGCGGTCATGCAGCAACTTTGCACCACCTCGAGACTTCCTTCCCCACGGGACCCCGCCCCGACGCCTCCACCATCCGCCTTGTGTTATTACCAAGCCCGTTTCAGCGCGAAGGCCGGAAGCTGCCACCCAACCTACGGTTTCACGCCCAAGTTGCCTGGTCTCAGTACTTCAGATAGGAATTTGGCAATTCCTACACTCCCACACAAACACTGTTAGATCGGAGACCAGGAGCTCATTCAGACTTCGACATACACGCTGTTAGATCAGAGACCAGGAGCTCATTCAGAATCCCAAATACACGCACTATTAGATCAGAGACCAGGAGCTCATTCAGATTCCCACACACACACCGTTAGATCACAGACCAGGTGCCCATTCAGACTCACACTCATTCACTGTTAGATCCGTGACCAGGAGCCCATTCAGAATCCCTCACACACACTGGTAGACCATAGACCAGGAGCCCATACAGCCTCCCACTCATACACTGTGTGATCAGAGACCAGGAGCTCATTCAGACTCCCAGACAATCATTGTCATATCAGAGACCTGGAGCCCATTCAGCCTCACACACTGACACTGTTAGATGAGTGACCAGGAGCGCATTCCGACTCCCACACACACACTGTTAGATCAGCGACCAGGAGCACATTTAGACTCTCACACACACTGTTAGATCAGAGACCCAGAGCCCATTCAGACTCCCACACTCACTGTTAGATCAGACTCTTGGAGCCTGTTCAGATTTCCACACTGACACTGTTTGATCAGAGACCAGGAGCTCATTCAGAATCCCTCACACACACTGGTAGACCATAGACCAGGAGCTCATTCAGACTCACACACACTGTTGGATCAGAGACCAGGAGCCCATTCAGACACCCACACACACACTGTTATAACAGAGTCAAGGAGCTCATTCAGGCACCCAGAAACAAAAGGAAAGATCAGCGACCAGGAGCTCATTCGGACTCCCACACACACACACTGATAGAACGGAGACCAGGAGCTCAATCAGACACCCACAAAAACACTATTAGATCAGAGACCAGGATCACATTCACAGTTCCACACACACACAGTAAGATCAGAGATCAGGAGCCCATTCAGATTCCCACACACACACTGTTAGATCAGAGACCAGTTGACCATTTTGACTCACACACACACACTGTTAGATCAGTGACCAGGTGACCATTTTGACTCACACACTAACACTGTTAGATGAGTGACCAGGAGCCCATTCAGGCTCCCACACACACACTGTTAGATCAGAGACCCAGAGCCCATTCAGAGCCCAACACACACACTGTTAAATCAGATACAAGGAGCCCGTTCAGATTTCCACACATACACTGTTATATCAGAGACCAGGAGCTCATTCAGACACCCATAAACAAAAGGATAGATCAATAGATCAAAAAGATATAAAAACATTTAGGATAGAAAGCGGGGCGGGGTGGGGGGATAATTGATAAGCCCCCTGGTCTGGATGGATTGCATCCGTGCATATTAAAAGAAGTTGGGGAAGTGACAGCAGAGGCACTATTACATTTTTTATATTCATAACAATTCAGTCGAAAAGGGAATAGTACCAGAGGACTGGCGGGCAGTTAGAGGGTCTATTACGATGCCAGCATGGCTCTAAACCGGTGGAGAGCGGTAAGTGCAGCAGCGGCAGGGCACAGGCCTGTTCCTCAACCCGTCCCCCCAACTTAACACCTTCGGCTCGTTAGGCAATTGGTGAGCTATTTAATTGTGCTCATTACTGTACTAGTTATACAGATATTAACTTAAAAGCAGTTGAGTGGCTTGCGCGTGACCTCCAGACTGCTGCGCAGCCACGCTGCTTAATGGGAACATTAGTGTGAGGCCTTCAACAGCTCCCCATATCGTAAGTGGCCCTCCAGCCCAAATAATTGGCCACCCCTGAGCTACAGTGTACTCTTCCTCCTACAGTGGTTATGATTTTTAAACGCAAGCTTGTCATCAAATCATGACTTTGTAATTTACCTCTTAAACTGTAATATTTTACATTATGGGCCTTATCCTTCGCTTTTGTTTCTCAGTTAAAAAAAAAACATTTTAAGCCAAGAAAAACATTGGTTGGCAAATACCGAAAGTATTTGAAGGAAATGGGAACAAATCAATGCTGGAGAATCCGATTGCGAAGAAAAGTGAACCAGTTTTCTAGAAAATGCAAATTTACAGTGTGAAATTTAGTGAGTGTAATGACCCTGCTGACATTGCGATGCATGGTGCAGAGAACTGTACTGATGAGGGTTGCTTGCACTCGTACCTGCAGGGTGTGAACAACATGGTGTGGGTGTCTCTGTCTGACATATTTCTGTCTGTAGAAGTAGTTAACGTTGTAAGAATTGTTGGAAGATTTATAGCTGTAACAGCAACCCTGTCATTTTGGAGTAAACTATGTTTTACTTGTATTTGAATTCAGTATTTATCTGAAATTACTTGGGCTCAGTGTTTTCTAAACAATTCTGGAATAAATCATCTTTGCGCTTATATATCATTAATCACCATGACTCAGTGCCTAAATGGGAGATATTAGGAATTAGGTGAGAGAATACATTTGCACCAGTTGGCTGTTATATTATTACAGACCGGTAAGCCTGACATCGGTAGTGGGGAAAATGCTAGAGTCCATTAATAAGATGTAACAGCAGAGCACTTGGAAAACAGTGACAGGATCGGACAAAGTCAACATGGATTCACAATAGGTAAATCGTGCATGACTAATCTACTGGAATTTTTTGAGGATGTAACTTGTAAAATAGATAAGGGAGAACCAGTGGATGTGGTGTATTTGGACTTTCAGAAGGCCTTCGATAAGGTCCCACATAAGAGATTAGCGAGTGTGGTGGCGTTGAGTGTACGGCGAGTTTGGCAAGTGAGAGAAAAGTTATTTAAGTTTATTTAGTGACTTTAAGTGAGGGGAAAATTTAAATTTCCTGCAGTAAGTTAAATTTATTAAAGTAAATTAAACTGTTGGAATGTTTAAACCGGAAGTAGAATCCGGGTTTAAAAAGGGGCGGGTCGAGTGCGGCAGCGCAAGTGCGGTGGCGTTGAGTGTACAGAGCGTTTGGTAAGTGAGAGAGTTCGGGCAAGTGGGAGGTTAGGGTTTGTTTCTGTCCTGTTTTGTTTCCCACTCTCAGGCATAGACAGCACTGCGAAAGCGGTGCAGCGGGACGAATCAACCTTGCAGGCCCCACAGACAGCATTCAAAAGGGAGGTAGGTGATCAGCTGGTTGGTAGGTCCTCTTCCTTCTCTGCTATACCTTTATAAGTGGGTAAGCACTATTAAATAGTGGTGTAATATTCATCATCTATATTGGGTCAGAGGGTTTTTCTAACTAATAATAAGAAATTTAATTAATTACATAGAAATGGCTGAACAGGTGATGTGTTACTGTTGTGAAATGTGGGAGCCGGTGGAACCCATTGAGGCTCACGGTGATTACATTTGCGATAAGTGTTTGCTGCTCGAGGAACTCAGGCTCCGTGCTAATGAGCTTGAGACCGAGCTTCAGACACTGCGACACATCAGGGAGGGGGAGAAGTACCTGGACTCTATGTTTCAGAAGGTAGTCACACCTATGAAATTAACTAATTCAGAGGTAGTCCGTGGTCAGGGACAGGACGGTGTGACTATGAGTGAGGCAGGTACGCGGATTCAGGAGGTAGACATGGAGGAGCCGCAGCCCTTGCTCTTGTCAAACAGGTTTGAGGTTCTTACTCCCTGTGAGGGCGGGAGCGGGGACTGCAGGGGGGATGAGCAACCTGGCCACAGCACCATGGAAAGGGGGGCCATTCAAGAGGGGGGAGTAAAAAGAAATGTTGTAGTGGTAGGTGATAGTGTCATTAGGGGGATAGATAGGGTTCTCGGCAGTCGAGAGCGGGAGTCCCGAAGGCTGTGTTGCCAAGGTTAAGGACATCTCTTCTGGGCTGGAAAGAAACTTGGAGTGGGAGGGGGAGGATCCATTTGTCGTGGTCCATGTTGGTACAAACGACGTAGATAGGACAAGGAAGAAGGTTCTGTTAAAGGAGTATGAGCAGCTAGGGTTCAAATTAAAAAACAGAACCTCAAGGGTAATAATCTCTGGATTTTTACCTGAGCCACGAGCGAATTTGGCTTGGATAAATAAAATTAAAGACTTAAATGCGTGGTTCAAAGACTGGTGTGGGAGAAATGGGTTTTGCTTCTTGGGACACTGGCATCAGTACTGGGACAAGAGAGAGCTCTTCTGTTGGGACGGACTTCACTTGGCCAGTGCTGGGACTAGAATCCTGTCGAATCATATAACTAGGGCTGTAGAGAGTGCTTTAAACTAATTAGTGGGGGGGGGAGGTTTCTGGAGAGCAAATAATAAAAATGACAACGGAGGATGTCACAGACCTAGGTAGCAGTAGGGGAATTAAAAACCAGAGCGTGACAGGAAGGGACAGAAGGTATGGAGTAAAAGGTAAAGTAGTAAAAGGGGAAAAAGCAGGAACTAAGTGTCACAAAACATATTTGAAAGTTCTTTATCTGAATGCACGTAGCGTTCGTAACAAAATGAATGAGTTAACGGCACAAATAACTACATATGGGTATGATCTTGTGGCCATTACAGAAACATGGCTGCAGGGTGACAATGACTGGGAATTAAACATACGAGGGTATATAACAATTAGGAAGGACAAGCAGGAAGGAAGGGGAGGTTGGGTTGCTATGTTAATAAAGGAAGTAATCACTGTAATACAGAGAAATTATATTGAGTCAAAGGATCAGGATAGTGAAATAGTTTGGGTGGAGATAAGGAATAATAAGGGGAAAACAACACTAGTGGGCGTAGTCTATAGGCCTCCTAACAGTTGTAAATCTGTTGGAAGGAGTATAAATCAGGAATTAGTTGGGGCTTGAAATAAGGGAGCAGCTATAATTATGGGAGATTTTAACTATCATATTAACTGGACAAATCAAATTGGGCAGGGCAGCCTTGAGGAAGAGTTCATTGAGTGTATTAGGGATGGGTTTCTTGAGCAGTATGTAACTGAACCGACCAGGGGGCAGGCAACCTTAGATCTTGTCCTGTGTAATGAGTCAGGATTATTTAAAAATGTCCTAGTAAAGGATCCCCTTGGAATGAGTGACCATAACATGGTTGAATTCCATATTCAATTAGAGGTTGAGAAGGTTGGATCTCAAACAAGCGAACTGAACTTGAATAAATGAGACTATGAAGGTATGAGAGCGGAATTGATTAGAGTGGACTGGGAAAATAGCTTAAAGGGTAAGACGGTACATGAGCAGTGGTGTACATTTAAGGAGTTATTTTATAACTTTCAAAAAATATATATTCCACTGAGGAAAAAACGGTGTAAAATAAATGACAGCCATCCGTGGCTAAGTAAAGTAATTAAGGATAGTATCCGACTAAAAACAAGGGCATATAAGGTAGCCAAATCTAGTGGGAGGGTAGAAGATTGGGAAGTCTTCAAAAGACAGCAAAAAATAACTAAAAGATTGATTAAGAAAGGGCAGATAGATTATGAAAGTAAATTAGCAAAAATTAGAAAAACAGATAGCAAGAGTTTCTATAGTTATATAAAAAGAAAAAGGGTGGCTAAAGTAAATGTTGATCCCTTAGAGGATGAGACCGGGAAATTAATGGTGGGAAACATGGAGATTGCAAAAACGCTGAGCAAATATTTTGTTTCAGTCTTTACGGTAGAGGGCACGAAGAATATCCCAGCACTGGACAAACAAGGGGCTCTGGGGGGGAGGAGCTAAATACGATTAAAATCACTAAGGAATTGGCACTCGGTAAAATAATGGGACTCAAGGCGGATAAATCCCCTGGACCTGATGGCTTACATCCTAGGGTCTTGAGGGAAGTGGCGGTAGGGATTATGGATGCATTGGTAATAATTTTCCAAAACTCCCAAATTCAGCAAAGGTCCCGGCAGATTGGAAAACAGCTAATGTAACACTCTTATTTAAAAAGGTTAGTAGGCAGAAGGCTGGAAACTATAGACCAGTTAGCCTAACATCTGTGGTTGGTAAAATTTTGGAGACCATTATTAAGGAGACAGTAACGGGACATTTGGATAAACATAATTTAATAGGACAAAGTCAGCATGGTTTTATGAAGGGGAAGTCATGTTTGACAAATTTGCTTGAGTACTTTGAGGACGTAACATACAGGGTGAATAAAGGAGAACCAGTGGACGAAGTGTATTTAGACTACCAAAAGGCATTTGACAAGGTGCCACACAAAAGATTATTGCTCAAGATAAAAAATCATGGAACTGGGGGTAATATTCTGGCATGGGTGGAGGATTGGTTATCTAACAGAATGCTGAGAGTTGGGATAAATGGTTCATTCTCAGACAGGGAATCAGTAACTAGTTGTGTTCCGCAGGGATCAGTGCTGGTTCCCCAACTCTTTACAATCTATATTAACGATTTGGAGGAGGGGACCGAGTGTAACATATCAAAGCTTGCAGATGATACAAAGCTGGGAGGGAAAGTAGCGAGTGAGTAGGACATAAAAAACCTGCAAAGGGACATAGACAGGCTAAGTAAGTGGGCAGAGATTTGGCAGATGGAATACAATAGTGGAAAGAGTGAGGTTATGCACTTTGGCAGGAAAAATCATAGAGCAAGTTATTATCTTAATGGCAAGAAAGTGGAAAGTACTGCAGTACAAAGGGATCTGGGGGTCCTGGTGCACGAAACTCAAAAAGTTAGTATGCAGGTGCAGCAGGTGATCAAGAAGACCAATGGAATGTTGGCTTTTATTGCTAGGGGGATAGAATATAAAAACAGGGAGGTATTGCTGCAGTTATACAAGGTATTGGTGAGACCACACCTGGAGTACTGCATACAGTTTTGGTGTCCATACATAAGAAAAGACATACTTGCTCTCGAGGCAGTACAAAGAAGGTTCACTCGGTTAATCCCGGGGATGAGGGGGTGGACATATGAGGAGAGGGTGACTAGTTTGGGACTCTACTCATTGGAGTTCAGAAGAGTGAGAGGCGATCTTATTGAAAAATATAAGATTGTGAAGGGGCTTGATAGGGTAGTTGCGGTGAGGCTGTTCCCAATGATGGGTGAAACTAGAACTAGGGGGCATAATCTTAGAATAAGGGGCTGCTCTTTCAAAACTGAGATGAGGAGAAACGTCTTCACTCAGAAGGTAGTAGGTCTGTGGAATTTGCTGCCCCAGAAAGATGTGGAAGCTACATCATTAAATAAATTTGAAACAGAAATAGGCAGTTTCCTAGAAGTAAAGGGAATTAGGGGTTACGGGGAGCGGGCAGGAAATTGGACATGAGTCTGGGTTCGGATCGGTCATGGCCCTGTGATTGGCGGCGCGGGCCCAGGGTCTGTGTAGCCTGGTCCAGCTCCAATTCTTGTGTTCTAATTCTGTGTTAGATTTCAGGAGATGGTTCTATTCACAGGGATTAGAGGAGACCTCGGGAACAGGCTGCCAGCTAGGAGTCCTTCAAGTGTAAATTGGGCCTGTTGCTGGCTGGGGTGGAGATCACCTTTTACAGAAGGTAAGTACTGCAGGAAATACAGGGACAGAGTGATCTCCTGGACGAGTTAAGATCGCCTAGATGGGTCGGAGAGGAATTTCCCAGATTTTTTCTCCCAAATTGTCCATTGGGTTTTTTACCTGGTTTTTCGCATCTCCCGGGCGATCACATGGGTTCGGGTGGGATGGAGAGTGGACGTAGATTTGAGGTTAGGATCAGATCAGCCATGATATTATAAATGGTGGAGCAGGCTCGAGGGGCCGATTGGCCTAGTCCTGCTACTATTTTTTATGTTCTTATGTTCTTATTGACTTGGATAGAGAAACGGTTGGCAGACAAAAAGCAAAGAATTGGAATAAACGGGTCTTTTTCCGAATGGCAGGCAGTGACTAGTGGGGTACCGCAGGGATCGGTCCTTGGACCTAAGCTATTCACAATAAATATAAATGATGATCTGGACAAGGGAACTAGATGTAATATCTCCAAATTTGCAAACGACACCAAAATGGTTGGGCGTGTGTGCTGTGAGGAGGATGTCCAGAAACTCCAGGATGATTTGGACATTTTGGGCGATTGGGCAGGAACATGGCAGATGCAATATAACGTGGATAACTGTGAGGTTATCCACTTTGGTGGCAAAAACAGCGAGGCAGATTATAATCTAAATGGCAATAGATTGGGAGAAGGGGAAGTGCAACGAGACCTGGGTGTACTTGTACACCAGTCGCTGAAGGTAAGCATGCAGGTGCAGCAGGTGGTTAAGAAGGCAAATGGTATGTTGGCCTTCGTAGCGAAAGGTTTTGAGTACAGGAACAAGGATGTCTTGCTGCAGTTGTACAGGGCCTTGGTGAGGCCACACCTTGAGCATTGTGTGCCGATTTGGTCGCCTTATCTGAGGAAGGATGTTCTTGCCATGGAAGGAGCTCAGCGAAGATTGACCAGGCTGATACCTGGGATGGCAGGAATGACGTATGAGGAGAGATTGGGTCGATTGGACTTGTACTCACTGGAGTTTAGACGAATGAGAGTTGACCTCATTGAAACTTATAAAATTCTGACAGGACTGGACAGACTAGATGCGGAAGGATGCTCCCGATGGTCGGGGAGTCCAGAACCAGTGGACACAGTCTAAGGATAAAGGGTAGGCCATTTAGGACAGAAATGAGGAAGAATTTCTTCACCCAGAGAGTGGTGAACCTGTGGAACTTTCTACCACAGAAGGCGGTGGAGGCCAGTTCATTAAAAATATTCAAGAAGGAGTTGGATATATTTATTAAGGCTAAAGGGATCAAGGGGTATGGGGAGAAAGCAGGGACTGGGTACTGAATTTGGATGATCATCCATGATCGCATTGAAAGGCGGAGCAGGCTCGAGGTGTTGAATGGCCTACTCCTGCTCCTATCTTCTATGTTTCTATGTTTCAGCGACCAGGAGCTCATTCAGACTCCCACACGCATTCTGTTAGAATGGAGACCAGGAGCTCATTCAGACTCCCACACATACACTGTTAGAACGGAGATCAGGAGCTCAATCAGACACCCACACAAACACCATTAGATCAGAGACCAGGAGCACAATCATAGTTCTACACACACACTGTTAGATCATAGACCAAGAGCCCATTCAGCCTTCCACACACACACTGTTAGATCAGGGACCAGGAGCCCACTCAGATTCCCACACATCCACTGTTAGATCAGAGACCAGGATCCCATTCTGACACACACACTAACACTGTTAGATGAGTGACCAGGAGTCCATTCGGACTCCCACACTCACACTGTTACAGCAGAGACCAGGAGCTCATTCAGAATCCCTCACACACTGTTAGATCATAGACCAGCAGCTCATTCAGACTCACACACACACTGTTAGATCAGAGACCAGGACCCCATTCAGACTCCCACAAACTCAATGTTAGGCCAAACTCCAGGATATCAGTCAGACTCCCAAACAGACCCTGTTATATCATAGACCAGGAGCTCATTCAGATTCATACATACACTGTCAGATCAGAGGTCAGCAGCCCATTCAGACACCCACACACACACAGTTAGATCAGCGACCAGGAGCTCATTCAGATTCACACACACACACTGTTAGAACGGAGACCGGGAGCTCATTCAGACTCCCACACACACACTGTTAGAATGGAGATCAGGAGCTCAATCAGACACCCACACACAAACTGTTAGATCAGAGATCGGGAGACCATTCAGACTCCCGCGCACACACTGTTAGATCGGAGACCAGGAGCTCATTCAGAGTACAACACACAAACTGTTAGATCAGAGACCAGGAGCTCATTCAGACTCACACACATTCACTGTTAGATCAGTGACCAGGAGCCCATTCAGGCTCCCACACGCACACTATTTGTCCAGAGACCAGGAGCCCACAGAGAGTCCCACTCAAACACTGTTTGATCAGAGACCAGGAGCTCATTCAGACTCCCAGACATCTATTGTTATATCAGAGACGTGAAGCCCATTTAGACTCACACACTAACACTATTAGATGAGTGACCAGAAGCCCATTCCGAATCCCACACACACTCTGTCAGATCAGAGATCCAGAGCCCATTCAGACTCCCACACACACTGTTAGATCAGAGGCCAGGAGCTCATTCAGAATCCCTCACTCACACTGGTAGATCATAGACCAGGAGTTTCAGACTCACGCACACACTCTCAGATCAGAGACCAGGAGGCCATTCTGACTCCCACACACTCAATGTTAGACCAGACACCAGGATATCATTCAGACTCACACACACACCCTGTTATATCATAGACCAGGAGCTCATTCAGACTCAGACACACACTGTCGGATCAGAGAGCAGGAGCCCATTCAGACACCCACACACACAGTGTTATATGAGATACCAGGAGCTCATTCAGACACCCAGAAACAAAAGGATAGATCAGCGACCAGGAGCTCATTCAGACTCCCACACAAACACTGTTAGAACGGAGACCAAGAGCTCAGTCAAATGCATTTTGGAGGGACTAACAAGGCAAGGGAATACACAATGAATGGTAGGACCCTAGGAAAGACAGATGATCAGAGGGACCTTGGTGTGCATGTACATTGATCCCTGAAGGCAGCAGAACAGCTGGATAAGGAGGTTAAAAAGGCATATGGGAAAATTGTCTTCATTAGCCGAGGCATAGAATATTAAAGCAGGGAGGTTATGATGGAGCTGTACAAAACGCTGGTTAGGCCAAAGCTGGAATGCTGTGTGCAGTTCTGGTTGCCACCCTATAGAAAGGATGTGATTGCTTTGGAGAGGGTGCAGACGAGATTCACCAGGATGTTACCTGGGCTGGAGCGCTTCATCTATGAAGAAAGACTGGACAGGCTGGGGTTGTTTTCCTTGGAGCAGAGAAGGCTGAGGGGGGACCTGATTGAGGTGTACAAAATTATGAGGGGCATAGATACTGTAGATAAAAAGGAACTTTTTCCCTTAGTAGAGGGGTCAATAACAAGAGGGCATACATTCAAGGTAAGGGGCAGGAGGTTAAGAGGGGTTTGAGGAAGAACTTTTTCACCCAGAGGGTGGTTGGAATTTGGAGCTCACTGCCTGTAAGGGTGGTAGAGGCAGGAACCCTTACAACATTCAAGAAGCACTTGGATGAGCACTTGAAATGCCATAGCATACAAGGCTACGTACCAAATGCTGGAAAATGGGATTAGATTACACAGGGCTTGATGGCCGGCGAGGACACGATGGGCCAAAGGGCCTCTTTCTGTGCTGTATAACTCTATGACTCTATGAGTCCCACACCCACACTGTTAGAACGGAGATCAGGAGCACAGTCATAGTTCCACAGATACACTGTTAGATCAGAGACCAGGATCCCATTCACACTCCCACACACACACAGTTAGAGTACAGACCAGGAGCCCATTCAGATTCCCACACATCCACTGTTAGATCAGAGACCAGGAGCCCATTCAGACTCCCACACACAGACTGTTAGATCAGAGACCAGGAGCTCATTCAGAATCCCTCACACACACTGTTAGATCATAGACCAGCAGCTCATTCAGACTCCCACACACAGTCAGTTGAGAGACCAGGAGCCCATTCAGAATCTGACACACACTGTTAGATCATAGACCAGCAGTTCATTCAGACCCACACAGACACTGTTAGATCAGAGACCCAGAGCCCATTCAGACCCCCACACACATACTGTTAGATCAGATACAAGGAACCCGTTCAGATTCCCAAAATCACACTGTTAGAGCAGAGACCAGGAGCTAATTCAGAATCCCGCACACACACTGTTAGTTCATAGACCAGGAGCCCATTCAGTCTCCCACACATTCAATGTTAGACCAGACTCCAGGATATCAGTCAGACTCCCACACACACCCTGTTATATCATAGACCAGGAGCTCATTCAGACTCACACATACACTGTCAGATCAGAGGCCAGGAGCACAAGCAGACACCCACACACATACAGTTAGATCAGAGACCAGGAGCCGGTTCTGTCTCCCAGACACACATAGTTAAATCAGAGCCCTGGAGCTCATTCAGTCTCACACATTAACACTATTAGATGAGTGACCACGAGCCCATACAGACGCTCACACACTCACTGTTAGATGAGAGACCAGGATTTCATTCAGACTCCCTCACACACACTGTTAGATCAGAGACCAGGAGATCATTCAGACTCCCACACACGCACTGTTATTTCAGAGGCCACGATTACATTCAGCCTCCCACACACACACTGTTAGATCAGATAACAGGAGCCCATAAAGACTCCCACAAACAAAATGATAGATCAGCGACCAGGAGCCCATTCAGACTCCCACACACACACTGTTAGATCAGAGACCAGGATGCGATAAAGACTCCCACACACACACTGGTAGATCAGAGACCAGAAGCCCATTCAGACCCCCACACACACACTGTTAGTACAGAGAGCAGGAGCTCATTCAGATTCCCACATAAACACTATTAGTTCAGAGACAAGGAGCAAATGCAGATTCCCACACACACACTTTTAGGTTAGTGACCAGGAGCTCATTCAGACTCCCACACACACACTGTTAGATCAGAGACCAGGAGCCCGTTCAGACTCCCACACACACACTGTTAGATCAGAGACCAAGATTTCATTCATCATCAGTAACAATCCTCATGTCACAGCGAAAAGGATGTACATTGACTCCATTTCAAACTCACCCTCAGTAACAATCTTAATGCCAGACAGATCAATAATGATTGACACTATCTCCATTTCACACTCACTCTCAGTTGCAATCTTTATGTGAGAGCAATAGGGATTGACACTGTCTCCATTTCACACTCACCCTCAGTAACATTCCTATTGTCAGAGCAATAATGATTGACTCAGTCACCATTGCAGACTCACCCACAGCATCATTCCTAATGTCAGAGCAATAAGGATTGACATTGTCTCCATTTCAAACTCACCCTCATTAATAATCCGAATGCCAGACAGAGCAATATGGATTAACATTGTCTCAATTTTCCACTCACCTTCAATAACAATCCTAATGCCAGATGGAGAAATAAGGATTGACACTGTCTCCATGTCGCACTCACCCTCAGTTACAATCCTAATGTCAGCGCAACAAGTATTGACACTCTCTGTTTCAAACTCACCCACAGCAATAAGCCTAATGCCAGACTGTGCTAAAAGAATTGACACTAACTGCATTTCTCAATCACCCTCAGTAACAATCCTAATGTCAGAGCAATAAGGATTCAGAGTGTCCATCTCCCACTCACCCTCTACCAATCATAATGACAGAGAGAGCATTACGGATTGATAATGTCTCCACTTCATACTCAGCCTCATAACAATCCTAAAATCAGAGCAATCAGGATTGACACTGTCTCCATTTCCCACTCACCCTCAGTAACAATCCTAATGTCAGAAAAATAAGGATTGACCCTGTCTCCATCTCACACTCACCCTCCATAACAATTCTAAATTAGAGCAATAAGGATTGAACCTGTCCCCATTTGCCGCTCTCCCTCAATAACAATCCTAATGCCATACTGAACAATAAGGATTGACCCTGTCTCCATTTCCCACTCACCCTCTGTAACAGTCCTAATGACAGAGCACTATGGTTCATCCTCAATAGCATGCCTAATGTCACAGCAATAACAATTGATAAAGTCCACACTTCACACTCACCCTCATTAACAATCCTAATGTCAGAGCAATAAGGATTGACCCTGTCTCCATTTCACACTCACCCTCAGTAACAATCCTAAGGTCAGATCAATAAGGATTGACACAGTCTCCATTCCACTCTCACCCTCAGTAACGATCCTAAATTGAGAGCAATAAAGATTGAACCTGTCTCCATTTCCAACTCACCATCAATAACAATCCTAATTTCGGACTGTGCAATAATTATTCGCACTGCGTCCATTTCACACTCAACCCCAGTAACAATGCTATGGTCAGAGGAATATTGATTGACACTGTCTCCATTTCCCACTCACCCTCAGTAAAAAACCTTATGCCAGAGCATTTAGCATTGAAACTGTCTCCATTTCACGCTCACCCTCACTAACAATCCTATTTTCAGGGCAGTTAGGATTGACACTGTCTCCATTTCAGGCTCTCCCTCAGTAACAATCCTAATGTCAGCGCAATATGGATTGACACTGTCTCCATTTCACACTCACCCTCAGTAAGAATCCTAATTTCAGGGCAATAAAGATTGACACTCTCTCCATTTCACACTCGCCATCAGAAACAACGCTAATGTCAGTGCAAGAAGGATTGATACTGTCTCCATTTCAATCTCACCCTCAGTAACAGTGGTAGATAATTCCACAGGTTCACCACTCTCTGGGTGAAGAAATTTCTCCTCATCTCTCTCCTAAATGGCTTACCCCTCATCCTTAGACTGTGACCTCTAGTTCTGAAATCCTCCACCATCGGGAACATCCTTCCTGCATCTAGTCTGTCTAGTCCTGTTAGAATTTTATAACTATCAATGAGATACCCTCTCATTCTTCTAAACTCTAGCCTAATCGAACCAATCTCCCCGACCGCACTCACGCGTCTGGCCGGAGGAAATGCCGGCTTTCAGCATGCACAGCGCATGCGGGGAAAACCGGCATTTCCTGTCCTCTGAACGAAGGGGTTCAGAGGCACAGCACGTGCGACTGCACAGGCAGCGCCTGCGCAGTGACCTTCGGCGATTTCATTCATAGATTTAGTGAGGTTAAGTCCTTACAACTTACACATGAAAAAAGCAGGAGTAAAGTTGCTCCAGAGGCTGCGGTGGAAGATATATTTTATCGTGGAGTTTCTGAAAGGCAATATTTTTGTTTGGGAAAGGGTTGAAAGTTATTTTAAGAAATGCTGAGGTAAGTTTTAAAGTTTAATTTTTTTTTTAAACGGGTTTTCACTACTGTAGGTAGAAGGAGCAATTGTGGCTGTGTGAATTGAATTTGCTGTGTTTATTAAATGTGAAAATGACTGTTCTAAAATGAATAATGTAACATTTCCAACATTTTTAAGAAAGAAACTTTTCATCAGTAAGTAATTATGTATGTATGTCTGTATATATTCCTTTACGTATATGTATGTATATGTATATATTCCTTTACTTATGTGTATGAATGTTTGCATTTAATTATGACTTTGAGAGAAAGTAACTTATTGGAAAATCATCTCGGGCTGTGAAATTGATCAGGCGGGTATCATGTATTGCCAAGACGATAACGCGTTATCACCCTAACTGCTCATGAACTGTCTTCTGAGTGCAGCAGTGCGGCGCTTTAGAAGACAGGCACAAACGGCCAAGTTGTTTTGCTCTCAAGTGCTCTGCTCTGCTCGCATTAACATTGGACCTTGAACCCGCTCTGGACATTCAGCTCACTGCAGCAGAGTGTGACCGCGGTGTGTCAGTCAGCGGGTAGGTGACGAGGTTGGTGTTGAGCCCGCTCTGGACATTCAGCTCACTGCAGCAGAGTGTGACCGCGGTGTGTCAGTCAGCGGGTAGGTGACGAGGTTGGTGTTGAGCCCGCTCTGGACATTAATCTCACTGAAGCAGAGTGTGACCACGGTGTGTCTGTCAGCGGGTAGGTGACGAGGTTGGGGTTGAGCCCGCTCTGGACATTAATCTCACTGAAGCAGAGTGTGACCGCGGTGCGTCTGTCAGCGGGTAGGTGACGAGGTTGGGGTTGAGCCCGCTCTGGACATTCAGCTCACTGCAGCAGAGTGTGACCCCGGTGTGTCAGTCAGAGGGTAGGTGACGAGGTTGGTGTTGTTGTGGGTCGCTTTCAATCGAGGCTGGGACGCGATGCAAGGGGGAGGGTTGCTACGAGGTTTGGAATACATTGCCAGTCAGGAGCGCGAAATTCGAAAGGAACCAAAGAAAAACCCCGTCACCAGATTTGAGAATCTGTAGATCCGCTTTGAGAAAGTGAATCAGAGCAGAATGAAGGGAGAACTGTTCGACTGCCCAGAAGCGATCAAGGCACAGCTCGGTCGGCATGTTCCCCTGGTTTATGATGCTGGAACATTCCTCACACAGAAATTATTCAACCCAGTGGAAAAAAATCTAACGGACGATAATTTATTCTACCGATTGAAGGAATGCCGAACGTGGTTACCGAGTGATGGTGAAAAGTTTAACTTTTGTTCCATTCTACCGAATTGTGTTGACCGTTGATCTTTTCACATTTTATAGACCGTATTTGAAGGGTCTCGGTAAAAATGTTCAGTGTTTATGACAACGGGGTGTGGGTGATCAACTGGTGAGTGTAACAGGCGCAGGGCTGAAAGCAGGAAGCTCTCTGACAATCTCTCTCTCTCTCTCTCTCTCTCTTTGATGGGGAAAGTTGATTGACAGCTGGAGGCTGTTGGTGGTTTGATCAATGCAGGAAGTTCCCTCCAAACCGTGTTGTGATTGACAGCTGCAAACCACATGTTTGTCCCAGGACACAAACCAGCGTGGTTATAATTGCCCAGTTTAAACTCACAGTTCAGCGTCAGTAATTCGAGAATTTAACGTATTGGATGCTGCCTTTATGTAGATGCAATGGCCGAGTGGTTAAGGCGTTGGACTTGAAATTCAACGACTGTTCAAGCCTTCCTTGCAGCGGATTTGCAGGTAAAATCTAATTTGTTTCTTCACAGAATTATACGGCACTGAAAATAGCATTCGGTCCATCGTGACTCTGCCTGCTGAAAAAGCGCGATCTGTTTCCCAGCAACAACTCCACTTTGAAGCAATTCGACATTTCAGGCCGAAGGGCCTCTTTCTGTGCTGTAAAACTCTATGACTCTAAAGAATTGGCTGGAAAGCTGCCTTAATTACCTGTTAGCTGAGCTTGATTAAGATTATTAGTTCAATAACGGAACTGAAAAACTAACTGTTCAGGAAGGCATGACCAAATTCCGAAAGTGTTCTGCAGACTGTTCCGAAGAATAGAGCATGGAACATTTAAGATGCTGAAGGGGATTGACAGGCTAGATGCTGAGATGTTGTTTCCGCGGGCTGGAGAGTCTAGAACTAGGGGGCATAGCCCCATTATAAGGGGGTACATAGATACATAGATACATAGAAGATAGGAGCAGGAGTAGGCCATTCGGCCCTTCGTGCCTGCTCCGCCATTCGATGAGATCATGGCTGATCCTTTAATTCAGTATCCCGTCCCCGCCTTCTCTCCGTAACCCTTAACCCCTTTTGCCCGTAGAAATATATCTAATTCCCTCTTAAATATATTTAATGAGCTGGCGTACACTGCCCTCTGTGGCAATGAGTTCCACAGGTTCACCACTCTCTGAGTGAAGAAATTCCCCCTCATCTCTGTCCTAAATGGTTTAGCCCTTATCCTTAAATTATGTCCTCTAGTTCTGTTCTCACCCGCCAAGGGAAACATTCCTTCTGCATCCAGTCTGTCTAGACCTGTCAGAATTTTATACACTTCTATGAGGTCCCCTCTCAATCTTCTAAACTCCAGTGTGTACATCCCTAAACTACATAGTCTCTCCTCATAGGTCATTCCCGCCATTCCTGGTATCAGCCTGGTGAATCGCCGCTGCACCCCCTCCATGGCAAGAACATCCTTCCTCAGATGAGGCGACCAAAACTGTACACAGTACTCGAGGTGTGGTCTCACCAGTGCCCTGTACAGCTGCAGCAAGGTATCCCTGTTCCTGTATTCTAACCCTTTTGCTATGAAGGCCAGCATACCGTTTGCCTTCTTGACCGCCTGTTGCACCTGCATGCTCGCCTTCAGTGACTGGTGTACAAGAACACCCAGGTCTCTCTGTACTTCCCCCTCTCCCAATCTATTGCCATTTAAATAATAATTTGCCCTCCCGTTCCTGCACCCAAGGTGGATAACTTCGCACTTGTCCACATTATAGTGCATCTGCCATTTATCCGCCCAATCGCCCAGTCTGTCCAAATCGCTCTGGAGCTTCCTGGTCTCTTCCTCTGAGCCCACCCCCCCTCCTAGTTTAGTGTCGTCTGCAAATTTGGAAATGCTGCATCCGACTCCCTGATCCAGGTCATTAATGTAAATTGTGAACAGCTGGGGGCCCAGGACAGATCCCTGTGGTACCCCACTTGTTACTGCCTGCCATTCAGAAAATGAGCCGTTTATTCCAACTCTCTGTTTTCTATCTGACAGCCAGTTCCCTATCCACGCCAAAACTTTCCCCTTTATCCCATGAGCCTCAATTTTCCATGCTAATCTTTTATGTGGGACCTTATCGAAGGCCTTTTGGAAGTCCAGGTACACCACATCTACTGGCTCTCCCCCATCTATTCTACCAGTTACTCCCTCAAAAAATTCCAATAGATTAGTCAAGCACGATTTACCCTTTGTAAATCCATGTTGACTCTGTCCTATCCTGTCCCCATTTGCTAAGTGCTCCGCTATTTCATCCTTAATGATGGACTCCAGCATTTTGCCCACAACTGATGTAAGGCTTACAGGTCTGTAATTACCTGCTTTTTCCCTACCCCCCTTTTTGAATAGTGGGGTAACGTTAGCTACCCTCCAATCCATCGGTACTGTTCCCGAGTCTAATGAATTCTGAAAAATCATCCTTAGTGCATCCGCTATCTCTAGGGCCACCTCCTTCAGTACCCTAGGATGCATGTTATCAGGCCCTGGGGATTTGTCCACCTTCAATCCCTTTAGCTTCCTTAACACCATATCCTTAGAGATATTGATTTGCGTCAGTTCCTCCTTTGCCAATGTCCCTATTTTTCCCGATATCCCAGGGAGGTTTTTTGTGTCTTCCTTCGTAAAGACTGACCCAAAGTATGCATTTAGTTGATCTGCCATTTCCTTATTTCCCATTATATATTCCCCCGTATCTGACTGCAATGGACCAACTTTGGTTTTCACCAGTCTTTTCCTTTTGATATACTTATAAAAGCTTTTGGAGTTAGTTTTTATATTTTCCGCCAGCTTGTTTTCGTAAGCTATTTTGCCCCTCTTGATTATGCCCTTTGCCCTCCTTTGCTCTATCTTAAACTGTTCCCAATCTTCCGCTCTGGCGCTTTTTTTGGCTATTTTATACGCCCTATCTTTGGATTTTATGCTGTCTCTAATTTCCCCTGTTATCCACGGTTGAGTCACCTTTTTAGATTTCCTTTTATGCCAGATTGGTATAAACAATTTTTGCAATTTTGTCATTCTATCTTTAAATGTTTGCCATTGTTTATCTACCTCCAGTCCTCCCAGGAACGTTGTCCACTCAGACCTACTCAGTTCCCGTCTCATGGCATCATAATTCCCCTTGTTTAAATTCAGGACCTTAGTCTCTGAGTCAATTTCTTCGCTCTCCATTTCGAGTGAGAAATCGATCATGTTATGATCGCTCTGACCCAAGGGTCCCCGTACAACAAGATTACTGATTAGTCCCTTCTCATTGCACAGTACCCAGTCCAATATAGCCTGTTCCCGAGTTGGTTCCTCGACATATTGATCCAGATAACCATCCCTCAAACACTCAAGGAATTCCTCCTCCTCATTATTTTTACTGATTAGGCTAGTCCAATCTATATGTAAGTTAAAGTCACCTATGATGACAGCTGTGCTCTTATTGCACGCTTCTCTAATTTCCCTCGTGATGCCCTCCCTAACCTCTATTTTACTATTTGGAGGCCTATATACCACTCCTATTAATGTTTTTCGCCCCTCGCTATTTCTTAGCTCCACCCATATAGATTCTGTATTAACTGAGTTAATATCCTTCCTTTCAATTGCATTTATCCCCTCTTTTACTAGCAATGCTACCCCTCCTCCCTTTCTTTTTTGTCGATCCTTCCTAAATACTGAATACCCCTGTATGTTAAGCTCCCAGCCCTGCTCACCCTGCAACCATGTTTCCGTAATCCCAATTAGATCATAATTATTAACCTCTATTTCCACAGCTAATTCATCTACCTTGTTCCTGATGCTTCTCGCATTAAGGTATAAAACCCTCAGGCTTTTTTTATGCTCACATTTTTTATGAATTAGTTTGGCCCTTTGTTTTTTGTTCCTCACCCTTTTATCATTTATTTCTGTCTGCCTTTCACTTTCCTCTATTTCACTACATAGGTTTCTAGCCCCCTGCCATACTAGTTTAAATGCTCCCATTAGGCCATTAAAGACTGAGATGAGGAGGAATTTCTTCACTCAGAGGGTTGTGAATTTTTTGGAATTCCCGACCCGAAAGCGCTGTGGATGCTAAGTCGTGTAATATATTCCGGGCTGAGAGAGATAAATAGATTCCTGGACTCAAGGGGAATGAAGGGATATGGAGATCGGGCGGGAAAGTAGAGTTGAGGTTGGTCATCAGCCATGATCTTAATGAATGGCAGAGCAGGCTCGAGGGGCTGTGTGGTCCTACACCTGCTCTTATTTCTGAAGTTGTTATTGAAAAAACAATATTTTTCGATTGCTGCAAAACCTTAGTTCTGAGGAGAGCTCATCGACCTGTAACGTTAACCTTTGTCTCCATCGCCACAGATGTTCCCAGAACTGTGGAGTTTTTCCGGCTTATCTGAAATTTCAGGGGCAGCACAGTGGCATAGTGGTTAGCACTGTTGCCTCACAGCGCCAGGGACCCGGGTTCAAATCCGGCCTCGGGTGACTATCTGTGTGGAGTTTGCACATTCTCCATGGGTTTCCTCCGGGTGCTCCGGTTTCCTCCCACAGTCCAAAGATATGCGGGTTAGGTTGATTGGCTATGATAAAAATTGACCCTTAGTGCTAGGGGGATTAAATACGTGGGGTTACGGGGATAGGGTGGGATATGTGTTGGTGTAGGGATTATGGGGATTGGATGGGGTATGTGTCGGTGCAGTCTCGATGGGCCGAAATGGCCTCTATCTGCACTGTGGGGTTTCTGTGAATTCTGTGTGAAATATTCCATCTTTGCAGTTTGTTGCTTTGTGTTCTATTGTGCTTCCCGTTGGATTTACAAAAATCGAAAAGTGATTGTGGTGTCTCAAAAATCGAAATCAGTGAATCCTGAGCATTGGCGGTTCAGGGATAGAATTCTCGCCTGCCATGCGGGAGGCCCCGGCCAGTGCATCGCTCCAAGTTTTACTAAACTATTTCGGTAAATGTTTCAAATTAAAGAAGCTACATGGAACGCTGTACTAAAAGACTCCCTGTTGGGTTTAAACGGTCTTATCTTGGTCCGTTACGCTTGTATATTTGCCTGTGAATCCCGATGCAGCATATCACAGATGTCTTAGAGTCATAACGGCACAGAAAGAGACCATTCGGCCCATCGAGTCCGTGCTGGCTCTCTAGAGTAATGCAATCCGTCCATTTCCCCGCTCTTTTTCTATACTAGAGGAGTTAAGATTGTGACCAAGACGATCCGGCACTAGCGTGCTCTCCGTGCTTCGGGCGGCCTGCTCTCACCGCTCGCTCCCGCAACCGGAGCGAGGTGTTCGGCGAGTCGGGCGGAGGCAGCGCAGCACATCGGGGCGCAGCAGCAGCCACGTCGACCCGCTAGAGCGCGTCGGCTGGCTGCTCCTCAGCGGGGAAGTATTCCAACTGGGAGGAGAGGAGCCGAGCATGGCGGCCAGAGGCCGGACCGGAAGCGGGAGAAGCAGGCCCGGGCCATCGGACCGTGGAGCTGGCGATGGTGAGGTGGAGACCGCGGCGACCGGAAGATGTGTTCGGCGAGTCGGGCGGAGGCAGCGCAGCGCATTGAGCAGCAGCAGCAGCCACGATGACTCGCAGTCCAACTGGGAGGAGGGGAGCCGGGAATGGTGGCCAGAGGGTGAGCGGGAGAAGCAGGCCAGCACATGTGGAGCCGAGCCAGCAACAGTGAGGAGGAGGCCACGGTGATGTGGAGGACGGAGCGGCTGAGGGACATCATGATCCGACTACCACTGGATGCCAAAGAATTGACTTTCTGAACACGGCGCTGTAAAAATAGCTGACGTGTCCCTACGGGGAGTAAGCATTCCATTGTACAAGTACATATGGCAAATAAAAATTGAATTGTGTTCCCATAGCCCTGCAAGTTTATTTCCCTCAAGTGTCTATCCAATCTCTCCTTGAAAATATTGCGTGTCTCCACTTCCACCACTTCTGCCGGCAGGGAGTTCCAGGGCCTTACCACTCGCAGTGTAAAAAGTTTTTCCTCACGGCCCCCCTGTATCTCTTGGCCAAAAACTTAAATCGGTGTCCCCATTCCTTGTACAATTAACTAGTGGGAACAGCCTTTCCCCTTCTAGTCTATCCATCCCGTCATAATAATGTACACCTCCATCAAATACCCACTCAACCTCCGTTGCTCTGGTGAAAACAAATCCAGCTTCTCCAACCTGTCCTTGTAGCTAAGATCCCCCATCCCCGGAACCATTCTGGTGAATCTCCTCTGCACCCCCTCAAGGGCCTTCACATCCTTCCTAAAGTGTGCTGACCAGAACAGGACGTAATTCTCCAGTTGTGGCCTAACCAGCACTTTATAAAGGTTTAGCATAACTTCGTTACTTTTGTACTCAATACCTCTATTTATGAAGCCCAAGTTCCCGTATGATTTGTTAACCACTCTCTCAATAGATCCTGCCACCGTCAGTGACCTATGCACATTAACGACCAGACTGAGACTATGTTCATAATAAAACAGTTCAGTTGTCGGTTTTCTGGTGACGGAGAAGCTGAAGGGCCTGTTTGCTCAATGAACTAGAGAATATATATTAAACACATCAACACGGATAAGTGAAGCGGACCAGTTACAACCAGCATCAGTCAGTGGTCGCGTGATCTGATGGATACGATCCCTGGCTCATGTGGTCATTGTGCTGTTTATCCCAAGATTGCAAGTTTGAGTTCCACCCTGGGCTTTGTATACACCGGGTGAAAATGTCTCCTACACGGATCAGTGCCCTTTTACACCTGACCATTTCAGAAAGCCTTTGACCTGATATAACGGGAATAAGTAAATTGGTTTCACCGACTGAAGCTGACTGTTCATTTATAACATTGTCAAACTGGCTGCACGGGCTGCACTTTCACCAGAATGTTAGCAGTGCAACAAGGGTTAGATTATGAGGAGAGATTACAGAAACTAGGTTTAAATTTCCTGGAGTGTAGAAGGTTAAGGGGTCATTTCCTAAAGGCCTTTTTGGTTTCTGTAAGCAATTGATGGGTGAATAGAGACAACCGTTTCCCGTTGGTTCGGGAGTCTATGACAAGGGGACATAACCTTTAAAATTAGAGCCAGGCCATACAGGAGAGAAGATAAGGAACATTTCATCATTCAAAATCAATGACAATTGAACGAATCTGCAATAGAGATCAGGAATGGGAGCTAGATTCCCCCATTTCTCTTCCTTCTAGTCTGCGTCCCATTTTAACATTCTGTTCTCAGCCACAATGTTTACTGTGCCTCCGCTATCAGTGAGCTCTGCTAACGTGGACACATAACTCTCTATTATTGATAAATATGGGGAGCACATTCCCAAGTGTTCACTGAAATCTTGAGCCTTAATATTGCGAAGCATCCTCTCATTATTAACCAAGTGATGAGATGTGTAAATCTCTCAGAAAGCTCAGGGACAGCACATGCGCATGGCAGCACTGTCATGGCTGGGTCGTTAAGGCATTGGACGTCAGTGGGTATGAGACCTGCTCGGTGCGGGTTTAAGTTTATTTGATTGGCGGCAGTACATCTTGTCCTCTCTCCGTGATTGTAACAGGCTCTTTTTTAATTAAATCAAAATTTTCTTTGCATCACCTGCAGCGAGTCCGGGATAAGTGTCTTTCCATCAGGTGCTGGTGAAACCGGGATTAGTGTCATTGCATCAGGTTCTGGCGAGTCCGGGATAAGTATCTTTGCATCAGGTATTGTCGAGACCGGAAGTGTCACTGCATCAGGTTCTAGCGAGTCTGGGACTAGTGTCTTTGTATCAGGTGCTGGCGAGTCCGGGATTAGTGTCTTTGCATCAGGTGCTGGCGAGTCCGGGATTAGTGTCTTTGCATCAGGTGCTGGCGAGTCCGGGATTAGTGCCTTTGCATCAGGTGCTGGCGAGACCAGATGTGTTTCATTGCATCAGGTTCTAGCGAGTCTGGGACTAGTGTCTTTGCATCAGGTGCTGGCGAGTCCGGGATTAGTGTCTTTGCATCAGGTGCTGGCGAGTCCAGATTAGTGTCTTTGCATCAGGTACTGGCGAGACCAGATGTGTTTCATTGCATCAGGTTCTAGCGAGTCTGGGACTAGTGTCTTTTCATCAGGTGCTGGCGAGTCCGGGATTAATGTCTTTGCATCTGGTGCTGGTGAGTCCGGGATTTGTGTCTTTGCATCAGGTGCTGGCGAGTCCAGGATTAGTGTCTTTGCATCAGTTACTCACGAGTCTGGGATTCGTGACTTTGCATCTGGTGTTGGCAGGTCCGAGATTAGTGTCCTTCCATTAGGTGCTGGCAAGTCCGGGATTAATGTGTTTGCATCAGGTGCTGGCGAGTCTGGGATTAGTGACTTTGCATCAGATGCTGCGTGTCCGGGATTCGTGTCTTTACATCAGCTGCTGGTGAGTCCGGGATTAGTGTCTTTGCATCAGGTGCTGGCGAGTCTGGGATTAGTGACTTTGCATCAGGTGCTGGCGAGTCCGGGATTCGTGTCTTTACATCAGCTGCTGGTGAGTCCTGGATTAGTGTCTTTGCATCAGGTGCTGGCGAGTCCGGGATTAGTGTCTTTGCATCAGGTGCAGGTGAGTTCGGGATTAGTGTCTTTGCATCAGGTGCAGGCGAGTCCGGGATTAGTGTCTTTGCATCAGGTGCAGGCGAGTCCGGGATTAGTGTCTTTGCATCAGTTGCTGGCGAGTCTGGGATTGGTGTCTTTGCATCAGTTACTGGCGAGTCCGGGATTAGTGTCTTTGCATCAGGTGCAGGCGAGTCCGGGATTAGTGTCTTTGCATCAGTTGCTGGCGAGTCCGGGATTCGTGTCTTTACATCAGCTGCTGGTGAGTCCTGGATTAGTGTCTTTGCATCAGGTGCTGGCGAGTCCGGGATTAGTGTCTTTGCATCAGGTGCAGGTGAGTTCGGGATTAGTGTCTTTGCATCAGGTGCAGGCGAGTCCGGGATTAGTGTCTTTGCATCAGGTGCAGGCGAGTCCGGGATTAGTGTCTTTGCATCAGTTGCTGGCGAGTCTGGGATTGGTGTCTTTGCATCAGTTACTGGCGAGCCCGGGATTAGTGTCTTTGCATCAGTTACTGGCGAGTCCGGGATTAGTGTCTTTGCATCAGGTGCTGGCGAGTCCAGCTTTCGCTTCCCAGACTGAGATTTAGGATCTGGAACCAGATCTTGCTGACAGCGCTACTGGATGAATATTATTTCAATTGTTTTGTTTCATTCTCTCGATCAGATTCAGTTTTACAAAGAAACCTGAAGCGGTTTTGTTGAATCAGACCAAAGGTTGAAGGGCGGAGTGTTTGACGCGGTGAGCTGCTGCTGGATTCGATCCAGTCCAAGCGGCTCGGGTTTCCGGTCTGATCTCGGTAAGGGGCAGCTTTCTCCCTGAGCAGTTTCACTCTGTTATCGCCAATTGCCCCAGGGACCAGTATTTATATCTGGAATTCAGCACCATGGAGAGAGAGAGAGCAGCAACTGCCTGTGGTTAACTTCACCTGCTGCTGATTCACTGAGATCTCCAGGCCGGGGTTCGGGCTCTATTTGATTCGACAAATGGTATGTTGGCCTTCGTAGCGAGAGGGTTTGAGTACAGGAACAAGAATGTCTTGCTGCAATTGTACAGGGCCTTGGCGAGACCACATCTTGAGTATTGTGTGCAGTTTTGGTCGACTTATCTGAGGAAGGATGTACTTCCCATGGAAGGAGTTCAGCGATGATTCACCAGGCTGATACCTGGGATGGCAGGAATGACGGATGAGGAGAGATTGGGACGATTGGGCTTGTATTCGCTGGAGTTTAGAAGATGAGAGGGGATTTCATTGAAACTTATAAAATTCAAACAGGACTAGACAGACTAGATGCAGGAAGGATGTTCCCGATGGTCGGGGAGTCCAGAACCAGGGGTCACAGTCTAAGGATAAGGGGTAAGCCTTTTAGGAGAGAACTGAGGAGGAATTTCTTCACCCAAAGAGTGGTGAACCTGTGGAATTCTCTACCACAGAAGACAGTAGAGGCCAATACATTAAATATATTCAAGAAGGAGTTGGATATATTTCTTAAGGCTAAAGGGATCTTGGCGTATGGGAGAAAGCAGGGACCGGGTACTGAACTTGGAAAATCAGCCATGATTGCATTGAATGGCGGAACAGGCTCGAGGGGCCGAATGGCCTACTCCTGCTCCTATTTTCTATGTTTCTATGTTTCCCGGTTTTCCACTTGTTCTTGCCAGGTGAAGGAGACAGATTCTCGCTCTCACCGAGTTGTTAAATTACTGAACCGGCCTCACTGAAGGAAGTAGAGAAATCGGCATCTAATGT
Source organism: Somniosus microcephalus (assembly GCF_052327205.1). Lineage (NCBI taxonomy): Eukaryota > Metazoa > Chordata > Chondrichthyes > Squaliformes > Somniosidae > Somniosus > Somniosus microcephalus. The sequence goes on along the minus strand of NW_028225181.1, from coordinate 34,935,084 downwards.
GTAGAGGGATCTCACATTCTCGCCCTCTCTACAATCACTATCCCTGCAGTGCATGCAAACATTTTCTGTGTGAGTATCTGGGGGAATCGGAAGGAACAGGGACAGGGAGGCTATTGAAACCCGGAGCAGAACAAGAACTTTTACATGTTGAGTCTAACTTTTGACAAGCCATATATTTCGCTGAATGCCAGTTTATGATCAAATTTTATGATCATGATTATGAAGCCTGACTTTGCTGGGAACTCGAGCCACAAGAATGGTGCATTAACGGCATGCACCATTATTAATAGGTGAATGTTGCAGCATTGAGACACGAGATGGGTCGAGTTGTGCCATAAACTGATGGGTTTTCACTTCAAATGGGAGCATAACGGCGCTCAGCCAGGATGTGAACCTTGGACCTCTACACATATTAATCAGTAAAAGCCGATTAGCGAGAGTCGCACCACTAGAACAACGAGCCGCTGGCGATGTATCCGTTAAGCCAGGTAAAATTTAGCTACCACACAAAGCATCCTTTCAGACCACTTCTGTACATGCAATCTTGTTTTCTATTTTTGGAAATTCCTCTCCGACCCATCCAGGCGATCAGATCTAGTCCTCGATTCCTTGCAATACCTTACTTTTGCAGGAAAAGATCTCTGCCCCAGCCAAAAACATGTTGAGCTCTCGCTTGAGGGAATTCAGTGAATCGGCTTCCACTGCCCGAGCCGGCAGATTGTTCCAGAGCTCCACTCTTCTCTGGGAAAGAACCACCTCCTGACATCTGACTTGGATCTCGACTTATATAACTTAACATCGTCACCCCAGGTTCTCCCTCAACTATTCAATTGGATCAAATCGTCAACTGGAACAAAACCTACTCCGTTCATCATCTTATAATCATCGATCAGATCAACTCTCAGTCTAAGCTTCTCTAAAGTATACAATCACAACTCGTTCCGCCTATATTGATAACTAAGATGCTTTATACTGGGAATTAATATAGTGACCCTCCTCTGCACCCTTTCCAAAGCAGGTTGTCCTTTATCTGAAGGGGGCTGAAACACAAAAGGGGATGAAGATATTCTACAGTTTATACAGTTCTAGTTAGACCACATCTGGAGTATTGTGTTCTGTTCTGGGTACCACATGCAGGGAGGATATATTGGCTTGGAGCGGTGCAGCGCAGATTTACCAGATTAATACCGAGGCTTACAGGGTTAAATTATGAGGATTGTTGTATAAACTTAGCTTCTGTTCCCTTGAGTTTAGATGATTGGTGGATGATTTGATCCTGGCGTTTAAAGTGTTAAAAGCTTTAATAGTGCAGATAGAGATAAATTATTTCCTCTACTTGTGGGATCAAGTACAAGGGGAAAAAACTTAAAATAAGTGTCACGGCATTCAAAAGTCCAATCCGAAAGCATCTTTTCACATAAAGGTTTGTAGGATTCTAAAACTATCTCCCCGATAAGTCCGTGGATGCTGGGGTTACATTGTTGCTTTCAAGACCGAGATCGACACATTGTTGTTAGGTAAGGGTATCAAGATTTATGGAGCAAAGGCAGACAAATGTAGGTGAGGTGCAGATCAGCCATGATCTAATTGAAGGTTGGAGCAAGTAGAGGGCTGAAAGGACAAGTCCTGGTCCTAAGTTCCTGTATTTTGTTGTCTTTCTTCTCATTTAACTTTATCTTAAATTAGATGTCAGCAGACTGGATCAAGAATTCGTCCAGTCATTCATATTCTGGGAAGAATGTTCCTCATGAAGCAACTCCACCGTTCATTCTCCTCTTCCAGTTGTGACACAGCTGGAAGCAGAGGATGTCGGAATTGTACCAGGTTCAACCATACACAGCAGTACTGCGCAGCAGCCAGCAGAGGGAGCAGGGGATGCAATACTGCCAAGCGGCCAGAGGAGGGAGCTGCTCCACCAGGTGGTGGAATTATGCACAGCGGCCAGAGGAGGGAGCTGCTCCACCAGGTGGTGGAATTATGCACAGCGGCCAGAGGAGGGAGCTGCTCCACCAGGTGGTGGAATTATGCACAGCGGCCAGAGGAGCTAGCAGCTCCACCAGGTGGTGGAATTATGTACAGCGGCCAGAGGAGGGAGCTGCTCCACCAGGTGGTGGAATTATGCACAGCGGCCAGAGGAGCTAGCAGCTCCACCAGGTGGTGGAATTATGTACAGCGGCCAGAGGAGGGAGCAGCTCCACCAGGTGGTGGAAATATTCACAGCGGCCAGAGGAGGGAGCAGCTCCACCAGGTGGTGGAATTATGCCAAGCGGCCAGAGGAGGGAGCTGCAGTAGAGACACATGCTGATCCTATAGAACAAACATACACGGCGGGAGGGAATTTACCCCAAATCGCTGGGGGTTCATTTCAACACTTTGTACATTTCAGCCTAGAACTTTGTCACATGGTATTACAGAGATGTAAAAATTAGTAATATAAGAACATAAGAAATAAGAGCAGGAGCAGGCCATCTGGCCCTTCGAGCCTGCTCTGAAATTCAATAAGATCATGGATGATCATGGACCTCAACTCCACTTTCTCGCCCGCTCTGCGTATCCTTTGAATCCCCTAGAGTCCATAAATCTAGCTATCTCAGCCTTGAATATACTCAAAGAAGCAGCATTCACAGTTCTCTGGGGCAGCGAATTGCAAAGATTCACAACCACTGAGTGAAAAAATTCCCTCTCATTTCAGTCTTAAATGGACGACCCCTTATGCTGAGACTATGTCCCCTAGTTCTAAACACTCCAGCCGGGAGACATAACCTCTTAGCATCTAACCTGTCAATCCCCTTCTGAATCTTGTATGTTTCAATGAGATCACCTCTCATTCTTCTAAACTCCAGAGAGTATAGGCCCAATCTATACAATCTCGCATCATAGGGCAGCAATCTCATCCCAGGCAACAATCTAGTGAACCTTTGTAGCACCGCCTACAATGCAAGTATATCCTTCATTAGATAAGGAGAACAAAACAGTGCACAGTCCTCCAGGTGTGGTCTCAGCAAGGCCCTGTAAAATTGCAGCAAGACTTCTTTACTCATATACTCCAACCCACTTGCAATAAGGACCAACATGCCATTTGCTTTCCTTATTGCTTGTTGTACCTGCATGCTAGCTTTCTGTGTTTCTTGCACGAGGACACCCAAGTCCCTCTGAACACCAACATTTGAAAGTTTCTCACCATTTAAAAATATTCTGTTTTGCTATTCTTCCTACCAAAGTGAATAACCTCACATTTCCCTACATTATACTCCATCGGCCAGCTTACTGCACACCGACTTAGTCTATCTATATCCCTTTTCAGACTCTTTGTGTTCTCCTCACAGCTTACTGTCCAACCTAGCTTTGTATCATCAGCAAACTTGAATACAGTAAATTCGGTCCCTTCATCTATGTCATTAATATCGATTGTAAATATCTGAGGCCTCAACACTGACCCTTGTGATAACTCACTAGTTGCAGCATGCCAACCTGAAAACAGAGTCGTTTATCCCTACTCTCTGTTTTCTGTCCGTTAACTAATCCTCTACCCATGCTATTATATTCCCACCTACCCCAAGAGCCATAATCTTGTCCAATAAAAGTTTATCCGGCACCTTATCTAATGCCTTTTGGAAATCCAACATCCACTGATACCCATTATCTGCCCAGCTAGTTACATCTTCAGAAAACCCTAATACATTTTTCAAACACGATTTCCCTTTGATAAAACCATGTTGACTCTGGTTAATCATATAATATTCTAAGTGACTTGATGCCACCTCCTTAACAATGGATGCCAACAATTTCCCGACGACTGATGTAAGGCTAAGTGGCCTGTAGTTCCCTGTGCTTTCTCTCCCTCCTTTATTGAATAGCGGTGTTACACTTGCGATATGTGAAGAGAAAAAGATTGGCGAAGTCAAGCGTAGGTCCCTTACAGTCAGAATCAGGGGAATTTAAAATTGGGAACAAAGAAATGGTTCTGTCATCAAAAAGGAGGATACAAATAACCTCCCAGAGATGTCGGTGAATATAGGGACTAATGAGAGGGAGGAACTGAAAGAAATAAGTATTTGTAGGGAATTGGTGTTGGGGAAGTTAACGGGATTGAAGGCCGATAAATCCCCATGGCCTGATAATCTACATCCTAGGGTACTTAAGGAAGTGGCCCTGGAGATAGTAGATGCATTGCTGGTCATCTTCCAGAAGTCGATAGACTCTGGAACAGTACCCATCGATTGGAGGGTAGCTAATGTTACCCCACTAGTCAAAAAAGTTGGTAGAGCAAAAGCGGGGAATTATAGACCGGTAAGCCTGACATCGGGAGTGGGGAAAATGCTAGAGTCCATTATAAAAGATGTAATAGCAGAGCCCTTGGAAAACAGTGACAGGATCGGACAAAGTCAACATGGATTTACAAAAGGTAAATCGTGCTTGACTAATCTACTGGAATATTCTGAGGATGTAACTGAAAAAATAGATAAGAGAACCAGTGGATGTGGTGTATTTGGACTTTCAGAAGGCTTCCGATAAGGTCCCGCATAAGAGATTAGCTTGCAAAATTAAGGCATATGGGATTGGGGGCAAGGTATTGACTTGGATAGAGAACTGGTTGGCAAATAGAAAGCAAAGAGTTGGAATAAACGGGTCGTTTTCCGAGTGGCAGGCTGTGACTAGTGGGGCACCACAAGGATCGGTCCTAGGACCCCAGCTGTTCACAATATATATTAATGACCTGGACAAGGGAATTGAATGTAATATCTCCAAATTTGCAGACGACACAAAGCTGGGTGGGAGGGTATGCACTGAAGAGAATTTCGTGAAACTCCAGTACGATTTGGACAGGTTGGTTGATTGGGCAGAAACATGGCAAATGCACTATAATGTGGATAAATGTGAGGTTATCCACTTTGGTGGCAAAAACATGAAGGCAGATTATTATTTCAATGGCAATAGATTGGGAGAAGGGGAAGTGCAAAGAGACCTGTGTGTTCTTGTGCACCAGTCGCTGAAGGTAAGCATGCAGGTGGAGCAGGCGGTTAAGAAGGCAAATGGTATGTTGGCCTTCGTAGCAAGAGCGTTCGAGTACAGGAACAAGGATGTCTTGCTGCAGTTGTACAGGGCCTTGGAGGGACCGCACCTTGAGTATTGCGTGCAGTTTTGGTCGCCTTATCTGAGGTAGGATGTTATTGCCATGGAAGGAGTGCAGCGAAGATTCACCAGGCTGATACCTAGGATGGCAGGAATGACGTATGAAGAGTGATCGTGTCGATTGGGCTTATACTCACTGGAGTTTAGAAGATTGAGAGGGGATCTGAGGAAATCTACATGATATAAGGGGTTAATTTTAAGTGCTTGCTGGGTAAAAGTTTTCAGACTTGACACTGGGCAAGTGTCGATGTGTAACTAGAGCCATTGTAAGTACTCGGACTGCAGCCAGGAACAGATGTCTGCCCACCTAATGAGAATGTAGAAGTGAAATAATGAGTTTCTTTGATGTACCAATGACCTGATAACTTGTGACCGAAAGCAAAGCTAGCCTCCCAATATATGATTAAAGAGGACCTCCGGTTACACGATTCATGCCCTGTTATAGATTAACGGTTGACTTATGTGTCCAGGATCCTTCTGTCAATATGTTATTTCTACCTGATAGAGGAACAAAGGAATGTCAATCAAACTTTTTTGTTACACTGTATAAATATAGTACGCTTACGCTGTATCATTGGAATAGTAGCCTCACCCCTTGAGTAGAGGTGCTGATTCCCCTTGCAAGAAAAGGAAAATAAAAGGCCTGTCCATCTGACGAATCCAAGTGTGTATTGAGTCATTACCCAGAGCTAAGAAGTAAGGCACTTCTACAATTCTCATCGAAACCTATAAAATTCTGTCAGGCCTGGACAGACTAGATGCAGGAAGGATGTTCCCGATGGCCATGGATTCCAGAACCAGGAGTCATTGTCCAAGGATAAGGGGTAAGCCATTTAGGATTGAGGAGGAGCAATTTCTTCACCCAGAAAGTGGTGAACCTGTGGAATTCTCTGCCACAGAGGGTGTTGGAGGCCAGTTCATTAAATATATTCAAGAAGGAGTTAGATATATTTCTTAAGGCTAACGGGATCAAGGGATATGGGGAGAAGGCAGGGACAGGGTACTGAATTTGGATGATCAGCCATGATCTCATTGAATGGCGGAGGGGGCTCGAGGGGCCGAATGGCCTACTCCTGCTCCTATCTTCTATGTTTCTATGTTTCTATGACCTTCCAACCCGCTGGGACCATTCCAGAATCTGGGGAATTTTGGAATATCAATACCAAGGCATCCACTGTCTCTGCTATCACCGCTTTTAGAACACTAGGATGTAGGCCGTCAGGTCCCATGCATTTGTCGGCTTTTAGCCCCATTAACTTCTCTAGTAATTATTCTCTACTTATATTCATTAGGTTAAGTTCCTCACTTGTTAGGTATACTAGTTAAATTACATTGTGGGAGAAAAAACAAGGTGGAATCAGCTCAAAAGTAAATATGATCTGTTTCAGCCTGATATCAGGAGAATTAACAACAATTAGAATGGACTCCAGGCAGAGTGGTGTTGGTGGAAGCCCGGGAATGGTGCAGGAAATAACTGGATTAAGCAATGGGGTGAAGACTAGGGTTGTTCCGGAGGGGTGAATTAGAATGGGCTGAATGGTCTTTCACACGGGTAAGGATCTTGTGATCAGTCCGTGTAGGTGTGAAAAATGTCCCCCTGCCAGTCTCCATTATTAGTTATCTTAATGACAGTCTGCAAACTGAATTAGACTGGGAAGTCAATCAACCTGGGCAATATTTATCACTCAATCAACGTAACAAAAACAAATTATCTGGTCATTATCACCTTGCTATTTGTGGGCGGTTGCTGTGCACAAATTGACTGCCGCGTTTCCTACTTAATGTATAAAAGTACTTCATTGGATGTAAAGCACTTTGGAACATCCGGTGGTGGTGAAAGGTGCTATATAAATGCAAGTCTTTCTTTTATCTGCTTCGGCGAGAAGAAAGTCCAGAGCGGGTTAGAGATCGAATTCAAATCGCACCAAAACTCTTTCACAGTAATTGCAGTCGTTGAGGCGCCTTTAATCCGGAATATTTGCACTCACCCTCTTCCCAATGCGCTTGTGATTCACGTGGATTGATTTGGAAACTTCTCTTTCATCTTTACAATGGTTTCAATGGCACTCAGAGGGTTATGAATCTTTGGAATTTTCTGCCTCAGAGGGCTGTGCATGCTGAGTCTTTGATTATATTAAAGACTGAGCTAGATTGATTTTGGGACTCTAGGGGAATCAAGGGATATGGAGATCGGGTGGAAAACTGTAATTCAGGTCGATGATCAGCCATGATCTAATGGAGTGGCGCAGCAGGCTGGAGGGGCCGGAATGCCTACTCCTGCTCTTATTTATTATGCTCTGATGTAAGTTCATGGTGAAAAGTCGAGGTCAAAAGGAGAGCTGGTCCGGGCTTTGAACCCAGGGACTCTCGCTTATTGCAGCAACAATTACACAAACCCCTAGACCACCGGACCCAGTGGTGAACCCAGGCACTCTCGCTTATTGCAGCAACAATTACACAAACCCCTCGACCACCGGACCCAGTGGTGAACCCAGGCACTCTCGCTTATTGCAGCAACAATTACACAAACCCCTAGACCACCGGACCCAGTGGTGAAACCAGGCACTCTCGCTTATTGCAGCAACAATTACACAAACCCCTGGACCACCGGACCCAGTGGTGAACCCAGGCACTCTCGCTTATTGCAGCAACAATTACACAAACCACTAGACCACCGGACCCAGTGGTGAAACCAGGCACTCTCGCTTATTGCAGCAACAATTACACAAACCCCTAGACCACCGGACCCAGTGGTGAACCCAGGCATTCTCGCTTATTGCAGCAACAATTACACAAACCCCTAGACCACCGGACCCAGTGGTGAACCCAGGCACTCTCGCTTATTGCAGCAACAATTACAAAAACCCCGAGACCACTGGACCCTGTGGTGAACCCAGGCACTCTCGCTTATTGCAGCAACAATTACACAAACCCCTAGACCACCGGACCCAGTGGTGAACCCAGGCAGTCTCGCTTATTGCAGCAACAATTACACAAACCCCTAGACCACCGGACCCAGTGGTGAACCCAGGCACTCTCGCTTATTGTAGCGACAATTACACAAAACCCTAGACCACCGGACCCAGTGGTGAACCCAGGCACTCTCGCTTATTGCAGCAACAATTACACAAACCCCTAGACCACCGGACCCAGTGGTGAACCCAGGCACTCTCGCTTATTGCAGCAACAATTACACAAACCCTAGACCACCGGACCCAGTGGTGAAAGCAGGCACTCTCGCTTATTGCAGCAACAATTACACAAACCCCTAGACCACCGGACCCAGTGGTGAACCCAGGCACTCCCGCTTATTGCAGCAACAATTACACAAACCCCTAGACCACTGGACCCAGTGGTGAACCCAGGCACTCTCGCTTATTGCAGCAACAATTACACAAACCCCTAGACCACCGGACCCAGTGGTGAACCCAGGCACTCTCGCTTATTGCAGCAACAATTACACAAAACCGTAGACCACCGGATCCAGTGGTGAACCCAGTCATTCTCGCTTATTGCAGCAACAATTACACAAACCCCTAGACCACCGGACCCAGTGGTGAACCCAGTCATTCTCGCTTATTGCAGCAACAATTACACAAACCCCTAGAACAACGGACCCAGTGGTGAACCCAGGCATTCTCGCTTAATGTAGCAACAATTACACAAACCACGAGACCACTGGACCCAGTGGTGAACCCAGGCATTCTCGCTTAATGTAGCAACAATTACACAAACCCCTAGACCACGGGACCCAGTGGTGAAAATAGGCACTCTCGCTTATTGCAGCAACACTTACACAATACCCTAGTCCACCGGACCCAGTGGTGAACCCACGCACTCTCGCTTATTGCAGCAACACTTACACAAACCCCTAGACCACCAGACCCAGTGGTGAACCCAGGCACTCTCGCTTATTGCAGCAACAATTACACAAACCCCTAGACCACCGGACCCAGTGGTGAACCCAGGCACTCTCGCTTACTGCAGCAACAATTACACAAACCCCTAGAACAACGGACCCAGTGGTGAACCCAGGCATTCTCGCTTATTGCAGCAACAATTACACAAACCCCTAGACCAATGGACCCAGTGGTGAACCCAAGCACTCTCGCTTATTGCAGCAACAATTACACAAACCCCTAGACCACCGGACCCAGTGGTGAACCCAGGCATTCTCGCTTATTGCAGCAACAATTACACAAACCCCTAGACCAATGGACCCAGTGGTGAACCCAGGCACTCTCGCTTATTGCAGCAACAATTACACAAACCCCTAGACCACCGGACCCAGTGGTGAACCCAGGCACTCTCGCTTATTGCAGCAACAATTACACAAACCCCTAGAACACCGGACCCAGTGGTGAACCCAGGCACTCTCGCTTATTGCAGCAACAGTTACACAAACCCCTAGATCACCGGACCCAGTGGTGAACCCAGGCACTCTCGCTTATTGCAGCAACAATTACACAAACCCTTAGACCACCGGACTCAGTGGTGAACCCAGACACTCTCGCTTATTGCAGCAACAATTACTCAAACCCCTAGACCACCGGACCCAGTGGTGAACCCAGGCACTCTCGCTTATTGCAGCAACAATTACACAAGCCCCTAGACCAGCGGACCCAGTGGTGAACCCAGGCACTCTCGCTTATTGCAGCAACAATTACACAAACCACTAGACCACCGGACCCAGTGGTGAACCCAGGCACTCTCGCTTATTGCAGAAACAATTACACAAACCCCTCGACCACCGGAACCAGTGCTGAACCCAGGCACTCTCGCTTATTGCAGCAACAATTACACAAACCCTCAGACCACCGGACCCAGTGGTGAAAGCAGGCACTCTCGCTTATTGCAGCAACAATTACACAAATCCCTAGACCACCGGACCCAGTGGTGAACCCAGGCACTCTCGCTTATTGCAGCAACAATTACACAAACCCCTAGACCACCGGACCCAGTGGTGAAACCAGGCAATCTCGCTTATTGCAGCAACAATTACACAAATCCCTAGACCAACGGACCCAGTGGTGAACCCAGGCACTCTCGCTTATTGCAGCAACAATTACACAAACCCCTAGACCACCGGACCCAGTGGTGAACCCAGGCACTCTCGTTTATTGCAGCAACAATTACACAAACCCCTCGACCACCGGACCCAGTGGTGAACCCAGGCACTCTCGCCTATTGCAGCAACAATTACACAAACCCCTAGACCACCGAACACAGTGGTGAAAGCAGGCACTCTCGCTTACTGCAGCAACAATTACACAAACCCCTCGACCACCGGACCCAGTGGTGAACCCAGGCACTCTCGCTTATTGCAGCAACACTTACACAAACCCCTAGACCACCGGACCCAGTGGTGAACCCAGGCACTCTCGCCTATTGCAGCAACAATTACACAAACCCCTAGACCACCAGACCCAGTGGTGAACCCAGGCACTCTCGCTTATTGCAGCAACAATTACTCAAACCCCTGGACCACCGGACCCAGTGGTGAACCCAGGCACTCTCGCTTATTGCAGCAACAATTGCACAAACCCCTAGACCACCGGACCCAGTGGTGAACCCAGGCACTCTCGCTTATTGCAGCAACAATTACACAAACCCCTAGACCACCGGACCCAGTGGTGAACCCAGGCACTCTCGCTTATTGCAGCAACAATTACACAAACCCCTAGACCACCGGACCCAGTGGTGAACCCAGGCACTCTCGCTTATTGCAACAACAATTACACGCACCCTGAGACCACCGAACACAGTGGTGAACCCAGGCACTCTCGCTTATTGCAGCAACAATTACACAATCCCCTAGACCACCGGACCCAGTGGTGAAAGCAGGCACTCTCGCTTACTGCAGCAACAATTACACAAACCCCTAGACCACCGGACCCAGTGGTGAACCCAGGCATTCTCGCTTATTGCAGCAACAATTACACAAACCCCTAGACCACCGGACCCAGTGGTGAACCCAGGCATTCTCGCTTATTGCAGCAACAATTACACAAACCCCTAGACCACCGGACCCAGTGGTGAACCCAGGCATTCTCGCTTACTGCAGCAACAATTACACAAACCCCTCGACCACCGGACCCAGTGGTGAACCCAGGCACTCTCGCTTATTGCAGCAACAATTACACAAACCCCTAGACCACCGGACCAGTGGTGAACCCAGGCACTCTCGCTTATTGCAGCAACAGTTACACAAATCCCTAGACCACCTGACCCACTGGTGAACCCAGGCACTCTCGCTTATTGCAGCAACAATTACACAAACCACTAGACCACTGGACCCAGTGGTGAACCCAGGCACTCTCGCTTATTGCAGCAACAATTACAAAAACCCCTAGACCACCGGACCCAGTGGTGAACCCAGGCACTCTCGCTTATTGCAGCAACAATTACGCAAACCCCTAGACCACCGGACCCAGTGGGGAACCCAGGCACTCTCTCTTATTGCAGCAACACTTACACAAACCCCTAGACCAACGGACCCAGTGATGAACCCAGGCACTCTCGCTTATTGCAGCAACAATTACGCAAACCCCTAGACCACCGGACCCAGTGGGGAACCCAGGCACTCTCTCTTATTGCAGCAACAATTACACAAACCCCGAGACCACCGGACCCAGTGGTGAACCCAGGCACTCTCGCTTATTGCAGCAACAATTACGCAAAACCCTAGACCACCCGACCCAGTGGTGAACCCAGGCACTCCCGCTTATTGCAGCAACACTTACAAAAACCCCTAGACCACCGAACACAGTGGTGAACCCAGGCACTCTCACTTATTGCAACAAAAATTACACGAACCCTGAGACCACCGGACCCAGTGGTGAACCCAGGCAATCTCGCTTATTGCAGCAACAATTACACAAACCCCTAGACCACCGGACCCAGTGGTGAACCCAGGCACTCTCGCTTATTGCAGCAACAATTACACAGACCCCTAGACCACCAGACCCAGTGGTGAACCCAGGCACTCACGCTTATTGCAACAACAATTACACGAACCACTAGACCACCGGACCCAGTGGTGAACCCAGGCAATCTCGCTTATTGCAGGAACAATTACACAAACCCCTAGACCACCGAACACAGTGGTGAAAGCAGGCACTCTCGCTTACTGCAGCAACAATTACACAAACCCCTCGACCACCGGACCCAGTGGTGAACCCAGGCACTCTCGCTTATTGCAGCAACACTTACACAAACCCCTAGACCACCGGACCCAGTGGTGAACCCAGGCACTCTCGCTATTGCAGCAACAATTACACAAACCCCTAGACCACCAGAACCAGTGGTGAACCCAGGCACTCTCGCTTATTGCAGCAACAATTACTCAAACCCCTGGACCACCGGACCCAGTGGTGAACCCAGGCACTCTCGCTTATTGCAGCAACAATTACACAAACCCCTAGACCATCGGACCCAGTGGTGAACCCAGGCACTCTCGCTTATTGCAGCAACAATTGCACAAACCCCTAGACCACCGGACCCAGTGGTGAACCCAGGCACTCTCGCTTATTGCAGCAACAATTACACAAACCCCTAGACCACCGGACCCAGTGGTGAACCCAGGCACTCTCGCTTATTGCAACAACAATTACACGCACCCTGAGACCACCGGACCCAGTGGTGAAAGCAGGCACTCTCGCTTACTGCAGCAACAATTACACAAACCCCTAGACCACCGGACCCAGTGGTGAACCCAGGCACTCTCGCTTATTGCAGCAACAATTACACAAACCCCTAGACCACCGGACCCAGTCGTGAACCCAGGCATTCTCGCTTATTGCAGCAACAATTACACAAACCCCTAGACCACCGGACCCAGTGGTGAACCCAGACACACTCGCTTATTGCAGCAACAATTACACAAACCCCTAGACCAACGGACCCAGTGGTGAACCCAGGCACACTCGCTTATTGCATCAACAATTACACAAACCCCTAGACCACCGGACCCAGTGGTGAACCCAGGCACTTTTGCATACTGCAGCAACAATTACACAAACCCTTGACCACCGGACCCAGTGGTGAACCCAGGCACTCTCGCTTATTGCAGCCAAAAAATACACTTGCCCCTAGACCACCGGACCCAGTGGTGAACCCAGGCACTCTCGCTTATTGCAGCAACAATTACACAAACCTTTAGACCACCGGACCCAGTGCTGAACCCAGGCACTCTCGGATATTGCAGCAACAATTACAAAAACCCCGAGACCACCGGACCCAGTGGTGAACCCAGGTACTCTCGCATATTGCAGCAACAAATACACAAACCCCTAGACCACCGGACCCAGTGGTGAACCCAGGCACTCTCGCTTATTGCAGCAACAATTACACAAACCCCTAGACCACCGGACCCAGTGGTGAACCCAGGCACTCTCGCTTATTGCAGCAACAATTACACAAACCCCTAGACCACCGGACCCAGTGGTGAAAGCAGGAACTCTCGCTTATTGCAGCAACAATTACACAAACCCCAAGACCACCGGACCCAGTGGTGAAAGTAGGCACTCTCGCTTATTGCAGCAACAATTACACAAAGCCCTAGTCCACCGGACCCAGTGGTGACCCCAGGCACTCTCGCCTATTGCAGCAACAATTGCACAAACCCCGAGACCACCGGGCCCTTTGGTGAACCCAGGCACTCTCGCTTATTGCAGCAACAATTACACAAACCCCTAGACCACCGGACCAGTGGTGAACCCAGGCACTCTCGCGTATTGCAGCAACAATTACACAAATCCCTAGACCACCGAACACAGTGGTGAACCCAGGCACTCTCGCTTATTGCAGCAACAGTTACACAAATCCCTAGACCACCTGACCCACTGGTGAACCCAGGCACTCTCGCTTATTGCAGCAACAATTACACAAACCACTAGACCACTGGACCCAGTGGTGAACCCAGGCACTCTCGCTTATTGCAGCAACAATTACAAAAACCCCTAGACCACCGGACCCAGTGGTGAACCCAGGCACTCTCGCTTATTGCAGCAACAATTACACAAACCCCTAGACCACCGGACCCAGTGGTGAACCCAGGCACTCTCGCTTATTGCAGCAACAATTACGCAAACCCCTAGACCACCGGACCCAGTGGTGAACCCAGGCACTCTCGCTTATTGCAGCAACACTTACACAAACCCCTAGACCAACGGACCCAGTGATGAACCCAGGCACTCTCGCGTATTGCAGCAACAATTACACAAACCCCTAGAACACCGGACCCAGTGGTGAAGCCAGGCACTCTCGCTTATTGCAGCAACAATTACACAAACCCCTAGACCACCGGACCCAGTGGTGAACCCAGGCACTCTCGCTTATTGCAGCAACAATTACGCAAACCCCTAGACCACCGGACCCAGTGGTGAACCCAGGCACTCTCGCTTATTGCAGGAACACTTACACAAACCCCTAGACCAACGGACCCAGTGATGAACCCAGGCACTCTCGCGTATTGCAGCAACAATTACACAAACCCCTAGAACACCGGACCCAGTGGTGAACTCAGGCACTCTCATTTATTGCAGGAACAATTGCACAAACCCCTAGACCACCGGACCCAGTGGTGAACCCAGGCACTCTCGCTTATTGCAGCAACAATTACACAAACCCCTAGACCACCGGACCCAGTGGTGAACCCAGGCACTCTCGCTTATTGCAGCAACAATTACACAAACCCCTAGACCACCGGACCCAGTGGTGAACCCAGGCACTCTCGCTTATTGCAGCAACAATTACACAAACCCCTAGACCACCGGACCCAGTGGTGAACCCAGGCACTCTCGCTTATTGCTGCAACAATTACACAAACCCCGAGACCACCGGACCCAGTGGTGAACCAAGGCACTCTCGCTTATTGCAGCAACACTTACACAAACTCCTAGACCACCGGAACCAGTGGTGAAACAAGGCACTCTCGCTTATTGCAGCAACAATTACACAAACCCCTCGACCACCGGACCCAGTGGTGAACCCAGGCACTCTCGCTTATTGCAGCATCAATTACACAAACCCCTAGACCACCGGACCCAGTGATGAACCCAGGCACTCTCGCTTATTGCAGCAACAATTACACAAACCCCGAGACCACCGCACCCAGTGGCGAACCCAGGCACTCTCGCTTATTGCAGCAACAATTACACAAGCCCCTAGACCACCGGACCCACTGGTGAACCCAGGCACTCTCGCTTATTGCAGCAACAATTACACAAACCCCTCGACCACCGGACCCAGTGGTGTAAGCAGGCACTCTCGCTTATTGCACCAACAATTACACAAACCCCTAGACCACCGGACCCAGTGGTGAACCCAGGCACTCTCGCTTATTGCAGCAACAATTACACAAACCCCTAGACCACAGGACCCAGTGGTGAACCCAGGCATTCTCCCTTATTGCAGCACCAATTACACAAATCCCTAGACCAGCGGACCCAGTGGTGAACCCAGGCACTCTCGCTTATTGCAGCAACAATTACACAAACCCCTAGACCACAGGACCCAGTGGTGAACCCAGGCATTCTCCCTTATTGCAGCAACAATTACACAAACCCCTAGACCACCGGACCCAGTGGTGAACACAGGCACTCTCGCTTATTGCAGCAACAATTACACAAACCCCTAGACCACCGGACCCAGTGGTGAAACCAGGCACTCTCGCTTATTGCAGCAACAATTACACAAACCCCTACACAACCGGACCCAGTGGTGAACCCAGGCACTCTCGCTTATTGCAGCAACAATTACATAAACCCCTAGACCACCGGACCCAGTGGTGAACCCAGGCACTCTCGCTTATTGCACCAACAATTACACAAACCCCTAGACCACCGGACCCAGTGGTGAACCCAGGCCCTCTCGCTTATTGCATCAACAATTACACAAACCCCTAGACCACCGGACCCAGTGGTGAACACAGGCACTCTCGCTTATTGCAGCAACAATTACACAAACCCCTAGACCACCGGACCCAGTGGTGAACCCAGGCACTCTCGCTTATTGCAGCAACAATTACACAAACCCCTAGACCAACGGAGCCAGTGGTGAACCCAGGCACTCTTGCTTATGGCAGCAACAATTACACAAACCCCTAGACCACCGGACCCAGTGGTGAACCCAGGCTCTCTCGCTTATTGCAGCAACAATTACACAAACCCCGAGACCACCGGACCCAGTGGTGAACCCAGGCACTCTCGCTTATTGCAGCAACAATTACGCAAACCCTTAGACCACCGGACCCAGTGGTGAACCCAGGCACTCTCGCTTATTGCAGCAACAATTACACAAACCCCTAGACCACCGGACCCAGTGGTGAACCCAGGCACTCTCGCTTATTGCAGCAACAATTGCACAAACCCCTAGACCACCGGACCCAGTGGTGAACCCAGGCAATCTTGCTTATTGCAGCAACAATTGCACAAATCCCTAGACCACCGAACCCAGTGGTGAACCCAGGCACTCTCGCTTATTGCAGCAACAATTACACAAACCCCTAGACCACCGGACCCAGTGGTGAACCCAGGCACTCTCGCTTATTGCAGCAACAATTA
Source organism: Somniosus microcephalus (assembly GCF_052327205.1). Classification (NCBI taxonomy): domain Eukaryota; kingdom Metazoa; phylum Chordata; class Chondrichthyes; order Squaliformes; family Somniosidae; genus Somniosus; species Somniosus microcephalus. The sequence continues at coordinate 34,918,387 of NW_028225181.1, read as the reverse complement.
CACAAACCCCTAGACCACCGGACCCAGTGGTGAACCCAGGCGATCTCGCTTATTGCAGCAACAATTGCACAAACCCCTAGACCACCGGACCCAGTGGTGAACCCAGGCACTCTAGCTTATTGCAGCAACACTTACACAAACACCTAGACCACCGGACCCAGTGGTGAACCCAGGCACTCTCGCTTATTGCAGCAACAATTACACAAACCCCTAGACCACCGGACCCTTTGGTGAACCCAGGCACTCTCGCTTATTGCAGCAACAATTACACAAACCCCTAGACCACCGGACCCAGTGGTGAACCCAGGCACTCTCGCTTATTGCAGCAACAATTACACAAACCCCTAGACCACCGGACCCAGTGGTGAACCCAGGCACTCTCGCTTATTGCAGCCAACAATTACACATACCCCTAGACCAACGGACCCAGTGGTGAACCCAGGCACTCTCGCTTATTGCAGCAACAATTACACAAACCCCTAGACCACCGGACCCAGTGGTGAAAGCAGGCACTCTCGCTTATTGCAGCCAACAATTACACATACCCCTAGACCAACGGACCCAGTGGTGAAAGCAGGCACACTCAAGAGGTCGCCATAATCAAACCATGTGTTGGTTATTCTTGGTAACCAGAGCATTTGAAACCGAGGCAGCTCTGACTTTGCCTTCTCTACCTGTCTTCTAAAGCGCTGCACAGCTGCAAGGAGTAATAAATAAAAGAGAATCACTAATAAATCCAATAAAGATTTGAGCAGAAACGTATTTGCCATAACAGTGTTTAGAATGTGGAATTCGCTACTACACTGTTTAGTGTTGTTTAGCCAGTTTTCTATCCACTCTGCAACTAGCACCCGTTTGGAATATGAGTTGAGACGAATGGCATAGTTGCATTTAAAGGGAATCTAGATGAACACATGATGGAGAAAGGAGTATAAAGATATTCTGATAGGGTAAGATGAAGTAGAGTGTGAGCAGGCTTGTGTGGAGCATTACCACTGCCATGGACCACTTGGCTGAATGGCCTGTTTCAGAGTTGTAACTTCAATTTAACCTTAAACTTAGAGCTCGATCGTTCAGGAGTGATGTCAGGAAGCACTCCTTCACACAAAGGGTCGTGGAAAATTCAAAACTGAAGTTGATATTTTTGTCAGCAATGTTATTAAGGGATATGCAACCAATGCGGGTAAGTGAAGTTCAGATACAGATCAGCCATAATCTCATTGAATGGCGGAACAGGCTCGAGGGGCTGAATGGCCTCCTCTTGATCCTATGTTCCTATGTTACCCAGAATTTTCTTGGCGGTCTGTTCGAATCGCAGTCCAGCCCTTCCCACTGTTACGTCCTCTAAATCTGCACCGAAGATTTTCACTGGTGTCCGATTCATCAACTTGAGCTACTTTTTAGTGTCAAAAGCAAAGCAATGTGGATACTGGAAACTTGAAATAAATCAGGAAATGTTGGATACACTCAAGCGGTCAGGCAGCATCTGTGGAAAGATTCTGATGAAGGGCTTGTGATGAAATGACACCGACCTGAAGTGTTAACTCTGTTTCTTTCTCCACAGAAGCCATCTGGCCGGTTGAGTGTTCGCAGCATTTTCTGTTTCTACTGATAAATTAGTTCTCGGCATCAACTGTGCTGATCCTTTACTCGCCCCTCCACCTGGTGATTCGGATTCAGCGCTCTAACCTTCTCGGCACAGGTTCGATGCCCGATCGGGGAAATGTTAAGTTAAATTGAACCTTATTAAATTAATAATACGAAATTAAGAAATTCTGTGAAAGATGAACAATTGTTGAAATCGCCATTGACAACTGATAACTTTCTGTTTCAGACTGATGGAAATACATGGTAAACGAGTGACAGTGAAACTTTAATCAGTTTCTGTGCTTTTCATGTGATGAATTTCCACCCATCTCATTTCACAGACTGTATTGTAAGACTCTGGTTAATAAATGTTCAGTGCGTATTGCACCAGGAATCCGTTATAAAATTTAACAGGAATGGCCGATTGTTGCCCCTTTTCCCAATAGAGAAGAAACTCGCCACAGGAAGTTCATCTGGAGCAAATTGCAAACAATGTGTCTGCCAGGGATTGAACCGGGCACCCTTCGCATGTGAGATAAACGTGATGCCCACTCCACTACGGAAACCCCGACAAGGCTGAGCCGAGGACGTTTCCAGGGAAAAGGTGAGCCGCTGAGCCACCTCGCTCTGCACTGACACTGTTATTAAACAACATTTATTAAACTAAACAACATCAATTCGGTCCCACACTAAAAGGTCTCCTCGGTTCCCTTTCACAAACCTTTCACTGATCAAAACTACACAAGTCACACAGGGGAAAAATCTTCATTTCACAATCATTAAGTACAAGCCTAGTTTTTGTAATCTCGCCTCATAATCTAACCCTTGGAGCCCTGGTTACATTCTGGTGAAAGTCCAGCCTGTGCGCCCAGGTCGACAATGTTTTAAATGAACAGTCAGCTTCAGTCGGTGAAACCAATTTACTTATTCCCCTTTCATCAGGCCAGCGAATTTTTGAAACGGCCTGATGTAAAATGATTTTGTTTCTTATAGGAGATGTTTTCACCCGGTGTGTAAAACGCCGAGGGTAGAACTGGAACTTGCAATCCTGGGATAAACAACACAATCATCACCTGAGCCAGGAAGCTGGTCCATCAGGCCACGAGACCACTGACTGACGGTGATTGTCTCGGGTCTGCTTTAGTTATCAGTATCGATGTGTTTAATGTATGTTATGCGTGCTTCATTGAGCAAGTGGTTTCTTTAGCTTCCCCGTTACCAGACAACCGACAACTGATCTGTTTTATGATGAACATAGTCCTAGTCTGACCGATACATGCAGCATAAGGATTCACAGCCAAACAGACAAGTGAAGCATACCAAGATAAGACGATCTGACTCCCAACAACGAGTCTTTTTTTGTGCAGTGTTTCAAGTAACTGCTTTAATTTAAAATGTTTACTGAAATAAATTAACAAAGTTTGGAGTTTTGTATTGGCACTGTTTGTGACAGTTTAATCAGAGATGTCCCGGCGATGTCCCGGGTGACAGAATTAAGCAGCTGCCTGTTGCAGCATTCTGACAGTGAACTGCTCTTTTCTCTCTTCCACTTGTCTATTTCCCTGTGCTTTTCCATCTCTGTTTACTTCCTGTCTCAGCTTCCAAAATCACAACAAGTTCGGGGATATTTCTGAGACGTCGATTCAGTGTTGCATATTTACCTTTGCTGAACTGCCTCCAATGCATGTATATTCTTCCTTAAATAAGGAGAGCAAACCTGTACGCACTAGTGGCAGGGTGGTCTCACCAACGCCCCATAGAGTTGTAGCAAGAATTCACTACTTTTAAACTCTATCCCCCTTGCAATAAAGGAGAATATTCCATTTGCCTTCCTAATTATTTGTTGTACCGGCATGCAAACCTTTTGTGTTCCATTTACGAGGACACCCAGGTCCCTCTGTACCGCAGCATTCTGTAGTCCCTCTCCATTTAAATAATATTTCGGTTCTAATTCTTCCTACCAAAGTGGATAACCTCACAATTTCCCACATTATACTCCATCTGGCAGATTTTTGCCCACTCAGTTACCCTATCTATATCCCTTTGCAGACTCTTTGTGGAGTCCTCACAACTTGCTTTCCCACGTATCTTGGTATCGTCAGCAACCAGTACACTTGATCCCTTCATCCAAGTCTTTAATAAACATCGTTCAACTCCCAGCGGGACCATTCCTTTGTCTGTTAGGAAACTCCAGGGGTGAGTTTATTCTCATGTGAAAGGGCCACAATCCTTTGAAATGAAACTACGCCTGCACCAGTTCCCATTCTGCATCAAGGCTGCAGTCCCTGTGGGGGCCTGTGTCTAATTCCATCGCTCTCATAATTTCTGGCTGATTTTGTTCACTTCACCTAAAAACATCTGTTCTATGCAGTGCCTTGTGTGACTTTGCTGTGGCCGCAGATGCGTGGTGCCGTGATGTGTAATGGTTAATACTCTGCGTTATGGCCGCAGCAACCTCGGTTTGAATCCGAGTCACGGCACTGCTCGCTTTATATCTTCTGTTCTCGGTGGCAGCTGCTCACAGAACGCAGCGAAAAGTCAAACTTTACGACAATAAATTAATATTGTTTTGCTTGTGGTGAAAACCTTTTCACTCCTTCAAATCCCCGCGCTGTCAGATGCCTGAGCTTGATGCTCCATAATTCAAACCCGCCTCTTCTCCCAGCTTTATCTTCCTTCCACAATCAATAGCCCTCCTTTTCTTTCCTCCTTCCATTTCATTGTCACTTTCCTGCGGTATTACATTAATCTAACCTTCACTTTCACCTACTTACGCCATTAAGTTTGCTCTGCTATCACCGCTGTTCCTGGGTGGACATGTTCCATTTGCAGCAATCTGAATTGGTGCTTTGAAACCAGTCGCTACATTTAGACCTGCGGGACCACTCGACAGACAAGCATCGCAAAAGCAGGGCCGGCCTTCGGAAGCAAAATAGCCGGATTGTACCTGAAATATCCTTGGCCTACTGGAGAAGACATCTGACTTCGCTACTAATCCTAATCGGTATTGTTGTCGGTCATGGATCATTCTGTGTCAGCTTGAACTGGGTGTGCACAAGCCCCGGATCTGTTAGTGTTTTAGTCTTTTTAAAAGGAGTGTGCATTCAGCTGTGCTGACCGAGTTGTAAGGTGTTGTGTTCGGAGTTACATTGCGTTTCTCTGCGCAGGTGTGAACCCAGCTCGCAGCACATCTGCTCATTAATTCCAAATATGTTCATATTTTCCTCAATCCACCCCTTTATATGAGCTGCTGCCCTGAATTTGCTCACAATTCTCCCCACATCATCGTATTTGTTTGTTCGTAGTGGCGGTATTGCCTAATGGATAAGGCATCTGAATTCTTGGTGCTGATCCTGATGTTATCAGAAGATTTCAGGTTCGAGTCCTGCCATTATCGTTTAACTCATTGGCCAAAATGTTTTCTTTTGTTAATCTGCCTTAATACTTACCATTTCTGACAGATCTTTACCTAAAGTACCGGAAGGACTTATGCTTCCAGAAGCTGATTGCACATTTTTGACATTGCCGATCTGGGTGAACGGGCAGGACAGGCAGTGAAGGGGATTTTGTGGCAGGGTACTTACTTTCGCATTACTCAGTTTTTATTTGGAAATTATTATTTTAAATCAGAACAATGTTTAAGGGAACGGTCATTGTTTGTACAATAACTTTGCCACTCAGTCTGAGAAACAACCCAGTGAGGGGCTCGCACCCACTCGAGGTGAGTCTTTGTGCCCATCTGCCCAGTTGGTTAGAGGTGGTGCAAATAACGCCTTCACAAAAACAGACACAATGTCAGGTGCAAAGTATGGTGAATGACATCCATTGCACCTTTGTACTGAGTAACACACTTTCGGTTTATTTGTCTTTATTCGGTTTGCTGATAAAGATTTAGCTCGTGGCCTGTTCCCTTTAATGGTCACAAGCAGCAACAGACAGACGGAGCTTGTCTGACCGGCCCGAGGTGTGAAAAGGGCGTCAGTTTTGGAAAAATGCATGAAATCAAATGTTCACCCGGCAATGAGAGAGACAAGAACCACAGAAAAGGACAGAGGCTGATAGAGAAATAAAAGATAAATAGAGTCGATGTAAATGTTTACCATTCTTGACGTCTCTCTATTCAAACCTGATACTTCAGTGCCGGATAACGAACTTCAATATAAATTCTTCAGTTTGAGAATCGGACCAAAGAGACACGAAATAACACAAAACTGCTGAAACCCGGGATTGAACCAGGGGCCATTTAGATTATTGGTCTAACGCTCTCCCAGCTGAGGTATTTCGGCCTCACAGAAATCTGTGCTTTGCGTCATTCATTTGAAAGATAATAGAATCCCGGATGGAAATACCCCTAACCTGCAACACTAGCAGAAAAGTGTAAAGAAAGAAATAACGACTGAGATGGCAGGGAAAGTAATTCTAAAATGTAAAATGAGGACTTTCCAACCGAATCTGGTGAAGTGAGACCAATATTGTTGAATTGAAATACTTCGTGTACCACTTGATATTGCTGTACATCGTATAAGAAGGTGGGATTGGATGGACAGAAGCGGTCTGAAAGGACGGCTGATCTGCTGCGGGTGGCAGCGAGACTTTCCGGCTTCGTTCCCACAGAATTGTTGGTCTCGGGGTTTGATTCTCCCTTGGGGGAGTTTCATTGGTTGATAAGGGCGAGGTTCCCAGGTTTAAATTATGTCTTTTTAGCATTGCAGCAGGTCGGACTGACATTTCCAGAGAATGTTTGAGCTCCAGTGGACTAATAGACTGGTACAAAAGCAAAATACTGCGGCTGCTGGAAAACTGACACAAAAACGGAAAATGCTGAAAATACTCAGCTGGTCAGGCAGCATCTGTGGAGAGAGAACCTGAGTTAATGTTTCGGGTCGAAGACCATTCTTCAGAACTGGAAAAAAGCTGGAGATGGAGCAGGTTTTTAAGCAAGTACAGTGGCAGGAAAAGGGGGATGTGAGGGAAGAACAAAAGGGATGGTCTATGATAGGATGGAAGGCAAGAGAGATTAAGAGACATTAACAGAGATTAAGAGATGGTGCATGGCAAAAGGACAGGATTGATCAACGCAATACACGTGGATTAAAGAAAATATTTCAAGGCAGTGCGCAGATTGAAGCTGACAAGTTAATTAATCACAATTAAACCGACCTCACTGGCGATTCCCATTTCTTGAATGATATTAATAAACGAGGTGTGGCTTTGCTGCAAGAACTCACCAATATAACCCGACTAAACAGCGCCTCTGGTGAGACTGCAACACACAAAATTTGAATGCTTTTTCGACCATTGACTCGAGTCCAATATGTTATCCATTGTGTTACAGAAACAAATACAGCTCATGTTTCTGAATCCGTGAGTTTGTGCTTCTTTTTGGGTGAGCGGGAGACTGGAAGATATGTTTAGAAAGTTTCACTGTAAATCATTTACGCCTTCGTCTTTTCCCAAAATTTGTACAAACACATAAACGAGAGGATCTGACACATCGCTCCGAGAAACTCATCCACTAATCAGTCGAAACTGCCAGTGTTTTTTGTGAGGTGTTTCAATTTATTCTGGCACACATCTGGTGCAAAAGTATCCGTGACCCAGGCGTGATTCTCATGATCTGGCCTCCCGAGACACCACTTCATAACTTCTAACTATAGGTAAAGAACGGGATGAGGTCCTAAAAGCTGAATATAGGGAGTTAAGAGGTAAATTCAAAAATAGGACCTCAAATGTAGTAATCTCAGGATTGCTACCAGTGCCACATGCTAGTCAGAGTAGAAATAGAAGGATATTTCAAATGAATACGTGGCTAGGGGAATGGTGCAAGGGGGAGGGATTCAGATTCCTGGGACATTGGAACCGGCTCTGGGGGAGGTGGGACCAGGAGAAAATGGACGGTCTGCACCTGGGCAGGGCCTGGACCGATGTCCTTGGAGGAGTGTTTGCTAGTGCTCTGGGGGAGGGTTTAAACTAAAATGGCAGGGAGCTGGGAACCTGAGCAGGGAGACAAAGGAAAGGGAAACAAGGATAGATGCAAAAGACGGGAAGGAGAAAAACAAAGGTGGCAATCAGAGAAATCAAGGATTTAAAACTAACATGGCCACAGTGAATAATAATTCTAAAAGGTTTAAGAGAGTTAAAAAAACAAACCTGAAGGCTTTGTGTCTTAATGCAAGGAGCATTCGTAATAAGGTTGATGAATTAGCAGCGCAAATAGAGGGGCATTAATATGATATGATAGGAATTACAGAAACAACGCTCCACAGGGACCAAGGCTGGGAACTCAACATCTAGGGGTATTCAATATTCAGGAAAGACAGGCAAAAATGAAAAGGAGGTGGGGTACCATTGCTGGTTTAAAGGGGATTAACACAATTGTAAGGAAAGATATTAGCTCTGATGATGTGGAATCTCTATGGGTAGAACTGAGAAATACCAAAGGGCAGAAAACGTTAGTCGGAGTGGTGTAAAGACCACCAGACAGCAATGCAGAGGATGGGGATGGCATTAAAAGGGAAATTAGAGAAGCGTGCATTAAGGGCACAGCAGTCATCATGGGTGACTTTAATCTACATATAGATTGGGCTGACCAAATTAGTAACAATACTGTGGAGGAGGAATTCCTGGAGTGCAAAGGGGTGGTTTCCTGGACCAATATGTCAAGGAACCAACTAGGGATCAGGCTATCTTAGACTGGGTATTATGCAATGAGAAAGGATTAATTAACAATCTAGTTTTGCGAGGCCCCTTGAGTCGGAGTGATCATAATATGATATAATTCTTCATTAAGATGGAGAATGAAGTAGTTGACTCAGAGACTAAGGTCCTGAATTTAAATAAAGGGAACTATGATGGTATGAGACGCAAGTTGGGTAGGATTGAATATGTAACGTCACTCAAAGATTTGACGGTGAACAGGCAATGGCAAACATTCAAAGATCGCATGGTTGACCTGCAGAATTTGTTTTTCCCAGTTTGGCATAAAAATAAATCAAAAAAGATGACTCAAACGTGGCTAACAAGGGAAATTAGGGAAAAAAAGATCCAAAGAGAGGACATATAAATTGGCCAAAAAAAGCAGTAAACCTGAGGATTGGGAGCAGTTTAGGATTCAGCAAATGAGTACAAAGGGTTTAATTAAGAGGGGGAAAATAGAATATGAAAGTAAGCTTGGAGGGAACATAAAAACTGACCATAAAAGCTTTTATAGATATGTGAAGAGAAAAAGATTGGTGAAGTCAAGCGTAGGGCCCTTACAGTCAGAATCAGGGGAATTTATAATGGGGAACAAAGAAATGGCTGACCAATTAAATACATATTTTGGTTCTGTCTTCACAAAGGAGGACTCAAATAACCTCCCAGAGAAGTCGGAGAACATAGGGACTAATGAGAGGGAGGAACTGAAATAAATCAGTATTTGTAGGGAAATGGTTTTGGGGAAGTTGACGGGATTGAAGGCCAATAAATCGCCAGGGCCTGATAATCTACATCCTAGGGTACTTAAGGAAGTGGCCCTGGAGCTAGTAGATGCATTGCTGTTCATCTTCCAGAACTCGATAGATTCTGGAACAGTACACATGGATTGGAGGGTAGCTAATGTTACCTCACTATTCAAAAAAGGTGGTAGAGAAAAAGCGAGGAATTATAGACCGGTAAGCGTGACATCTGTAAGGGGAAAATACCAGAGTCCATTATAAAAGATGTAATAGCACAGCACTTGGAAACCAGTGACAGGATCGGAAAAAATTCAACATGGATTTACAAAAGGTGAATCGTGCTTGACTAATCTACTGGAATTTTTTGAGGATGTAACTGGTAAAAGAGATAAGGGAGAACCAGTGGATGTGGTGTACTTGGACTTTCAGAAGGCTTTCGATATGGTCCCACATAAGAGATTAGCGTGCAAAATTAAGAAACATGGGATAGGGTGCAAGGTATTGACTTGGATAGAGAACTGATTGGCAGATAGAAAGCAAAGTGTTGGAATAAATGGGTCATTTTCTGAGTTGCAGGCAGTGACTAGTGGGGTAGCGCAAGGATCGGTCCTAGGACCCCAGCTATTCACAATATATATTAATGAACTGGACGAGGGAATTGGATGTATTATCTCCAAATTTGCAGATGACACAAAGGTGGGTGGGAGGGTATGCTGTGAGCAGGATGTCGTGAATCTCCAGTATGATTTGGACAGGTTGGGTGATTGGGCAGAAACATGGTAAATGCACTATAATGTGGATAAATGTGAGGTTATCCACTTTGTTGGCAAAAACAGGAAGGCAGATTATTATTTGAATGGCAATAGATTGGGAAAATGGGAAGTGCAAAGAGACCTGGGTGTTCTTGTGCACCAGTCGCTGAAGGTAAGCATGCAGGTGCAGTTTGCGGTTAAGACGGCAAATGGTATGTTGGCCTTCGTAGCAAGTGGGTTCGAGTACAGGAACAAGGATGTCTTGCTGAAGTTGTACAGGGCCTTGGTGAGATCACACCTTGAGTATTGTGTGCAGTTTTGGTCGCCTTATCTGAGGAAGGATGTTATTGCCATGGAAGGAGTGCAGCGAAGATTCACCAGGATGATACCTGGGATGGCAGGAATGACGTATGAGAAGAGATTGTGTCGATTGGTCTTATACTCACTGGAGTTTAGAAGATTGAGAGGAGATCTAATCGAAACCAGGCCTGGACAGACTAGATGCAGGAAGGATGTTCCCGATGGCCGGGGAGTCCAGAGCCAGGTGTCATAGTCTAAGGATAAGGGGTAAGCCACTTAGTACTTAGATGAAGAGGAATTTCTTCACCCAGAGAGCGGTGAACCTGTGGAATTCTCTGCCACAGAGTGCGGTGGAGGCCAGTTCATTAAATATATTCAAGAAGGAGTTGGATATATTTCTGAAGGCTAAAGGGATTAAGGGATATGGGGAGAAGGCAGGGACAGGCTACTGAACTTGGATGATCAGCCATGATCTCATTGAATGGCGGAGCAGGCTCGAGGGGCCGAATGGCCAACTCCTGCTCCCATCTTCTATGTTTTTCTGTTTCTATGTGACAGATGAGAGGACGAGAAGGCTGTGCTATGATGAGATATTGTGTACAATGGGCCATTACTCTCTGGAGTTTAGAAGAATGAAACGGGATCTCATTGAAACATGGAAGATTCTATAGGGGATTGACAGGGTAGATGCTGAGAGGTTGTTTCCCCTGGCTGGAGTGTCTAGAACTAGTCTCAGGATAAGTGGTCGGCAATTTAAGACTGAGATGAGGAGGAATTTTTTCACTCAGATGGTTGTGAATCTTTGAAATTCTCTGCCCCAGAGCGCTGTGAATGCTGAGTCTTTGATTATATTGAAGACTGAGATAGATGAATTTTTGGACTCTACAGGATACAAGGTATATGGAGATATGGCGGGAAAGTGGAGTTGAAATCGATGATCAGCCATGTCCTTGTTGGGTGGCGGAGCAGGCTCCAGGGGCTGTGTGACCTGCTCCTGCTCTTGTTTCATATGATCTTGTTTCTTATGTTCTTATGAAGGCTTTTGCACACCCGCCAGCTCCCGCGGGGTTTGAGGCAGCCATGAGAAGCAGCATTCTCTATCAGCACCCATATCATGCTCACACCTGCCGCCTGCTGCCACTAATCTACAACAAATCCAAGGACAGCATCAGGGCACAAAGAATCATCAGGGAAAGAGGCATGGACTCAAAATCCAAATTAGACAGACAGGATCAGTGGAACTGTTAATATTCTGTGGTGGGTAATTCGGTCAGAGTTGCAAACAAATAGGTGTAAGACAGAGACAAACTATTTCCTCTGGTGGGATGGTCCAGCAGAACGGGGCATAGCCACAAAATTAGAGCCATCCCGTTCAGGGATGGTATCAATAAGCAGTTCTTCACATAGAGGGTAATGGAAATCTAGAATTCTCTCTCCCAAACGCTGTAGAGGCCAGGGGTCAAATGATATATTCAAAATTGAGATTGATAGATTTTGATTAGGCAAACCCATGATGGTTTATGGAATCTTCGCAGGTAGATGCAGTTGTGACACAGATCAGCCATGATCCATAAAAAAAGCCTCTTATAACTCACAGGCTTTAAATGGATGGTTTTATTCGATGTTGCAGAGCTTTTAACCAAACAGATTTTATTAAATCTGCAAAAAGACAAGGTTAGGACGCAAACTGAGGAGCTTATATTCACAGAGTTAATATCAAAATAAGGCTCCTTGTGCAATAAAGCTGGAAAACGGGAGCAAGAAGGAAGGGAATGGAGGGAAGGAAGAAAGCAAGGAAGGAGGGAGGGAAGGAAGGAAGGAATGGAGGCAGGAAAGAAGAAAGGATGGAATGAATGAAGGAAGGTAGGAAGGGAACGAAGGAAGGAAGAAACGAAGGATGGAAGGAAGGAAGGAAGGAAGGAAAGAAGGATGGACGGAAGGAAGGAACAAATGAACGAACAAAGGAATAAATGAAGAAAGGAAGGAATGGAAGGAAAGACGGGAAGGAAGGAAGGATGGAAGTAAGGAATGGGAGAAGGAAGGAAGGAAGGGATGAAGAAAGGAAGGAAGGAAGGAGGATGGGAAGAGGCAGGGCATGACCTGTGTCCAATCCGAGCTCTCTATTCGGTCCTCTTCGCAATGGAGCTGAGTGATATATTAGATTGAGAAATCATCGTTTTATTAATGAAATCGCGGGTTTCTTGCTGTATGCCGGACACATGCTCTGCAGAGAATTTTAGGTAGTTCTAATTTTAAGACTTCTGCCAAGCTGAACGAATTTGTGATTTTTGACAAAAAGTCTTGAGGGCTCGTCCAGAATCTCTCGCATTTTTATCAATATTTTTCCCTAAGCAAGTATCATACCCCTAGATCAACCAGCTGCTGACACGAAGTAGTTGAATGCTTGAAGTAATCGAATTATAGATTATTAATTTAGAACAGAAAGACATTCGGCCCATCCTCCCTGTGCTCGCACTCTGAAAGAGCTGTCCAATTAATCCCACTTCCCTGCTCTAACACGTAGTCTTACCAATGTTTTCCATTCCAAGTATATATTAGTAAGTTGAGCCGTGCCATGACCTAAATGCAGCATGCTGGGCAGGCCAATGTGACTTAGCACTTGAGGCTCTGTAGTTTTTTTCTTTGAACTCTCTTCACTCATTAGGGTAATCAGAGCTCGGATCAACCAAGGCATTAAACTTTTCTAACAAATTAGATTTATTAACGTTAAAATACAACAAGTTTTGCAACAGTGTTCGAATCTTCCCAGGCAAAACTTTGACATTTCGAGTCCAATGCCTTTACCACTCGGATATCACAGATGCTTAAGCACAGCGGCCAGGTGAAATTCACAAATTGCGGACCCTGCACTGAGTGTTTAATCTCGGCAATGACCATTTTGCTGTTTTATTTTATTCATTTTAATGGGATCAGGGGGTTGCTGGCAATGCCAGAATTTATTGCCCATCCCTAGTTGCCGATGAGAAAGTTGTGGTGAACGCATTCCTGAACCGCTGCTCTCCCTGTGGTGAACGTACTCCCACAGTGCTGTTAGGGAGGCTGTTCCAGCATTTTGATCCAAGGACGATGAAGTGTCGGCGATATACTTCTCAGTCAGGATGGTGTGTGACTTGGAGGGGAACTTGCAGGTGGAGGTGTTCCCATGCGCTTGCTGCCCTTGTCCTTCCAGGTGGTAGAGGTCGAGTGTTTGGGAGGTGCTGCCGATGAAGCCTTAGCGAGTTGCTGCAGTGCACCTTGTAGATGGTACACACTGCAGCCATGGTACGCTGGTATTGGAGGGAGTGAGTGTTTAAGGTGGTGGATGGGGTGACAATCAATCGGGCTGCTTTGTCCTGGATGGTATCGAGCTTCTTGAGTGTTGTTGGAGCTGCACTCATCCAGGCAAGTCGAGATTATTCCATCACACTCCTTACTTGTGCCTTTTAGATGGTGGAAAGGCTTTGGGAATCAGGAGATGAGACACGCGCCACACAATACCTAGCATCTGACCTGCTCTTGTTGCCACAGTGTTTATGGTTTGGTGATATTCAATTTCCTGCCAATTCATTAAATTGAAAAGAGTCGCAGCGATCATCATTACAATAAACTAAACACTCCAATATTTAAGAGGAGTATAACAAGTTGAGAACAATTTCCAATATTCTGCAGGATAACGAAAATAAACAGCAGGCATATTGTGTTTTGCTCCCACATGTCAAAGATCAGCCTCAGGCTTTGATCCCTGCCCGCCGGCTACTGAAGCCTTGACTACAGATTATAAACTGATTCTAAGTTAGAGCTAATGATTTAGGGTAGAGCCTAAACACAGCGGTTGGGATCAAATATATTAAGCAGTTATTTTAGAACAGAGACAGCGTTAAATAAAATATATTGCTCAAATGGATCAATGTATGAATATGACACTAAAAGTGTTTAAATACAGTGGGTGGATTTAACACAGATTCGGGGCCAGTGGTTTCTAAAGTGATCTTACCTGTGGCTCTTTTGTCTCTCTCTCCCCTTCCTCCCACACACTGCCGGTTTTAAACATTGTATTAAATTTCCTGCTCTGGGCCATTCAGCCCATTCTAATTCATCCCTCCAGAACAACCATAATGTTCACCACATTGCTTAATCTAGTTGCTTCCTAAATCATTCCGGGACTATCACCACCATCGCTCGGCCTGGAGTCCATTCGAAGTGTTGATCTTTCTCCTGATATCAGTACTAAAGAGTTCACTTTTAAATTTGAGCTTCTTCCACCTTGTTCCTTCGCCCACAATGTAATTGATTTAGTATTCCACACAAGTTACTAACTTGTTTATCTGTGAAATACCATGACACAAATGCCTCCATTCTAAACTGAAATATCCAAGGTGTCGATGTTAACGCCAGCAGGTAAATCCCTCCCGGCGTGTATGGTTGTTCTTCAGGTTCGCAGTGTGCCTGGTGCTGCTGCTCCCTCCTCTGGCCGCTCTGCAGTATTGCAGCACCTGCTGCCTCTGTTGGCTGCTGCATATTACATAAGAACATAAGAAATAGGAGCAGGAGTAGGCCAATCGGCCCCTCGAGCCTGCTCCGCCATTCAATAAGATCATGGCTGATCTGATCCTAACCGCCAATCCACTATCACAAAACCATCTCCTGAATCTAACAGAATTAGACACACGAAATAGGAGCAGGATCAGGCTACACGGCCCCTGGGCCCGCTCCACTACCCACAGGGCCATGACCGATCCGAACCTAGACTCATGTCCAAATTCCTGCCCGCTCCCCGTAACCCTTAATTCCCTTTACTTCTAGGAAACTGTCTATTTCTGTTTTAAATTTATGTAATGATGTAGCTTCTACAGCTTTTTGGGGCAGCATATTCCATGGACCTACCACCCTCTGAGTGAAGTAGTTCTTCCTCATCTCAGTTTTGAAAGAGCAGCCCCTTATTCTAAGACTATGCCCCCTAGTTCTAGTTTCACCCATCATCGGGAACATCTTCCCCGCATCCACCCGATCCGACCCCTTCACAATCTTATATGTTTCAATAAGATCGCCTCTCATTCTTCTGAACTCCAATGAGTAGAGTCCCAATCTACTCAACCTCTCCTTGTGAGGGTGCCAGTCAGTTCTGTTGGTAACCTCTAGATGGCACCTTCACCTTGTTTGTGTCCTTTGTTAATTGTCCCTAGTTTCCTGTGTTAATTCTTAATGGCCTGTTAGCTGTTCATGGGTTTCACCTGGTTTTCTTGGTATATAAGTTCTATGGTTGTTTCACTCGGTGCTCAGTCCTCACTAGGGTGAACCAGGGACTTAGTCTTGACAATGTTCCTTGTCTTGACTAGGTGCTCTGTGTGACTAGCCTTTTCTCTATGGCAGCTTGCCTTCACAAGCTGGTTGCCATGGTTCTTGCTTGTGTTTTAAGATGTATTTAAGTCTGTTGTTCTGTTAAGTTGCTTGTCTTGGTAAGGTGCTGTTTGGACAAGCGTGTTGCTATGTGGGAGCCGTTGGGATCTTGTCTTGAGCTTTGCATTGATAAGCCGATTACCCTTGGGGTAGCTTGTCTGGAGTTGTGCCTCGGCAAGCCGTTGGCCCCTTGTGGTAGCTTGTCGCAAGCTCAGTATAGACAAGTGGGCTTCCTCATGGAAGCTGTCCGGAGTTCCTATCTTGACTAGTTGTCTCGTAACTTGTCTCTAGTTCTTATGTATGCTTGTTGTGTTTCTGTCTCGAGTTCTTTTGTCTCTAGTTCTTATGTATATTGCTGTGTCCTTTGTGTTAACTTAGTTATGTGCTAATCTAGTAAAGTTCAAACAAAGTATGGTATATTTGTCTCTTGTTTGGTTTCTGCACTTGGGTCCAGAACCTACCTTGCCCGGAGAGCACGGCCCCTTATTTATACGGCCCCGTGGCTCCCCAATCCTGACACTCCTCATATGTCCATCACCTCATCCCCGGGATTAACTGAGTCAACCTTCTTTGTACTGATTCGAGAGCCAGTAGGTATTTTCTTAAGTATGGACACCAAAACTGTACGCAGTATTCCAGGTGCGGCCTCACCAATACCTTGTACAACTGAAGCAATACCTCCCTATTTTTATATTCTATCCCCCTAGCAATGAAAGCCAACATTCCATTGGCCTTCTTAATCACTTGCTGCACCTGCGTACTAACCTTTTGAGTTTCATGCACCAGGACCCCCAGATCCCTTTGTACTTCAGTACTTTCCAGTTTCTTGCCATTAAGATAATAACTTGCTCTACGATTTTTCCTGCCAAGGTGCATAACCTCACACTTTCCAGTATTGTATTCCATCTGCCAAATCTCTGCCCACTTATTTAGCCTGTCGATGTCCCCTTGCAGGTTTTTAATGTCCTCCTCACTCACTACTTTCCCTCCCATCTTAGTATCATCTGCAAACTTTGATATGTTACACTTGGTCCCTTCCTCCAAATCGTTAATATAGATTGTAAAGAGTTGGGGACCCAGCACTGACCCCTGCGGAACACCACTAGTTACTGATTGCCAGTCTGCGAATGAACCATTTATCCCAACTCTCTGCCTTCTGTTAGATAGCCAATCCTCTATCCATGCCAGAATATTACCCCCAATCCCGTGATTTTTTATCTTAAGCAATAATCTTTTGTGTGCCACTTTGTCAAATGCCTTTTGGAAGTCTAAATACACTACGTCCACTGGTTCCCCTTTATCCACCCTATGCGTTACTTCCTCAAAGAACTCCAGCAAATTTGTCAAACATGACTTCCCCTTCATAAAACCATGCTGACTTTGTCCTATTAAATTATGATTATCCAAATGTCCTGTTACTGTCTCCTTAATAATGGACTCCAAAATTTTACCTACCACAGATGTTAGGCTAACCGGTCTATAGTTTCCAGCCTTCTGTCTACTGCCCTTTTTAAATAAGGGTGTTACATTAGCAGTTTTCCAGTCTGCCGGGACCTTTGCCGAGTCCAGGGAGTTTTGGAAAATTATTACCAATGCACCCACAATCCCTACCGCCACTTCCCTCAAGACCCTAGGATGTAAGCCATCAGGTCCAGGTGATTTATCCGCCTTGAGTCCCATTATTTTACCGAGTACCACTTCCTTCGTGATTTTGATCGCGTTTAGCTCCTCCCCCCCTTTAGCCCCCTGTTTGTCCAGTGTTGGGATATTCTTAGTGTCTTCTACTGTAAAGACTGATGTAAAATATTCATTCAGTGTTTTTGCCATCTCCATATTTCCCACCATTAATTTCCCGGTCTCATCCTCTAAGGGACCAACATTTACTTTAGCCACCCTTTTTTCTTTTTATATAACTATAAAAACTCTTACTATCTGTTTTTATATTTTTTGCTAATCTACTTTCATAATCTATCTTCCCTTTCTTAATCAATCTTTTTGTTATTTTTTGCTGTCTTTTAAAGTTTTCCCAATCTTCTATCCTCCCACTAGATTTGGCTACCTTATATGCCCTTGTTTTTAGTCGAATACTATCCTTAATTTCTTTACTTAGCCACGGATGGCTGTCTTTTCTTTTACACCCTTTTCTTCTCAGTGGAATATATTTTTTTTGGAAGTTGTAAAATAACTCCTTGAATGTACACCACTGATCATGTATCGTCTTACCCTTTAATCTATTTCCCCAATCCACTCTACTCAATTCCGCTCTCATACCTTCATAGTCTCCTTTATTCAAGCTTAGCACGCTTGTTTGAGATCCAACCTTCTCACCCTCTAATTGAATATGGAATTCAACCATGTTATGGTCACTCATTCCAAGGGGATCCTTTACTAGGACATTTTTAATTAATCCCGTCTCGTTACACAGGACCAGATCTAAGGTTGCTTGCCCCCTGGTCGGTTCAGTTACATACTGCTCAAGAAACCTATCCCTAATACACTCAATGAACTCATCCTCAAGGCTGCTCTGCCCAATTTGATTTGTCCAATTAATATGATAGTTGAAATCCCCCATAATTATAGATGTTCCCTTATTACAAGCCTCAACTATTTCCTGATTGATACTCCGTCCAACAGAGTTGCCACTGTTCGGAGGCCTATTGACTACGCCCACTAGTGTTTTTTTCCCCTTATTATTCCTTACCTCCACCCAAACTGTTTCATTATCCTGATCTTTTGACCCAATATCATTTCTCTGTATTACAGTGATTCCTTCCTTTATTAACATAGCCACCCCACCTCCTCTTCCTTCCTGCCTGTCCTTCCTGATCGTTAAATAACCTGGTATACTGCTGTATAAGGGTCAACCTGGTGCAAATTCTAACTCCTCTGCTTCTAGCTCTGTCATAAATCGTAAGAACATAAGAAATAGGAGCATGAGTAGGCCATTTGCCTCTTAGAGCTTGCTCTGCCATTCAAGAAGATCATGGCTGAACTTGTACCTTGTTCTGAGACGGTGACCTGTGGTTCTAGGACAATAGCAAAATACTGCAGATGCTCTAAATCCGAAATAACAACAGAAAATGCTGGAAAAACTCAGCAGCCCAGGCAACATCCTTGGAGAGAAATTAGAGTTGACGTTTCGGGTCAAACCCTTTTTCAAAACTGGAAAGGGAATGAAATAGATCGAAAGGCAGGGCTGGGGAGGGAACAAAAGATGTGAATATATATTAAGAGGTATTCAAAACGAGACATAAGAACATAAGAACTTAAGAAAATAGGAGCAGGAGTAGGCCATACCGCCCCTCGGGCCTGCTCCACCATTCAATAGGATCATGGCTGATCCGAACCTAGACTCACATCCACTTCCCTGCCCGCTCCGCATAAACCCTAATTCCCTTATCAGCTAGGAAACTGTCTATCTCCATTTTAAATGTATTTAATGTCGCAGCTTCCACAGCTCTCTCCATAGATTTACTACCCTCTGAGTGAAGAAGTTTCTCCTCATATCAGTTTTGAAAGGGCAGCCCCTTATTCTAAGATTATGCCCCCTAGTTCTAGTCTCACCCATCAGTGGAAACATCCTCGCCGCACCCACCCGATCAAGCCCCCTCACAATCTTATATGTTTCAATAAGGTCGCCTCTCATTCAGAAGAATGAAAGAATGAGAGACGAGATGGTGATAGGACTAGTAAAGAGACAAAAGACGGCCCAGATTAGGTATGAAATGTACTGGCAGAATGAGAGACATCTGCCATGTAAAATAAAGAGGAAAGAGGGGGGGGGAAACACAAAACAAAGGGGTGGAGAAAAAAAATTATATAAGTAAAAATGTAATAGAGGCCGAGGTTATGATCTGAAATTGTTGAACTCGAGATTGAGTCCGGAAGGCTGCAAAGTGCCTAATCGGAAGATGATGTGCTGTTCCTCGAGTTTACGTTGAGCTTCCATGGAACAATGCAAGAGGCCAAGGATGGTGAGGTCCGAGTGGGAATGGAGCGGTGAATTAAAATGACAGGTGACCGG
Organism: Somniosus microcephalus; assembly: GCF_052327205.1. NCBI lineage: Eukaryota > Metazoa > Chordata > Chondrichthyes > Squaliformes > Somniosidae > Somniosus > Somniosus microcephalus. The sequence goes on along the minus strand of NW_028225181.1, from coordinate 34,898,891 downwards.
AAGCTCGGGGTCACCCTTATGGACTGAACGGAGGTGTTCCGCAAAGCGGTCACCCAATCTGTGTTTGATCTCCGCAATGTAGAGGAGACTGCATTGTGAGCAGCGAATACAATGTACTAGATTGCAAGAAGTACAAGTAAATCACTGTTTCACCTGGAAGGGGTGTTTGGGGCCCTGGACAGTGGGACGGGGGGAGGTATATGTGCAGGTGTTACATCTCCTGCGCTTACACGGTAAGGTGCCAGGCAAAGGGGAAGGGGTGCTGGGGGTGATAGAGGAGTGGACTAGGGTGTATTGGAGGGAAATGTCCCTACGGAATGCTGAAAGCGGGGGCGAGTGGAGGGGAAGATACGTTTGGTGGTGGGATCACTTTGGAGGTAGCGGAAATGGTGGAGGATGATCGGTTGAATGTGCAGGCTGGTGGGGTGAAAGGTGAGGACAAGGGGAACCCTATCGTGGTTCCGAGAGGGAGGGGCAGGTGTGAGGGCAGAAGTGCGGGAGATAGAACAGACACGGTCGAGGGCCGTGTCAACCACGGTAGAGGTGAATCCTCGGTTGAGGAAAAAGGAAGACATTTCGGAAGCACTGGTGTGGAAGGTGGCATCGTCGGAGCAGATGCGGCGGAGATGGAGAAAATGGGAGAATGGAATACAGTCCTTACAGGAGGTGGGGTGGGAAGAAGTGTAGTCCAGGTAGCTGTGGGAATCAGTGGGCTTGTAGCGAATATTGGTCAATAACCTATCCCCAGAGATGGAGATGGAGAAGTCGAGGAAGGGAAGGGAAGAGTCAGAGATGGACCATGTGAAGGTGAGGGAAGGGTGGAAATTGGAGGCAAAGTGAATGAAATTGTCTAGTTCGGGGCAAGAGCAGGAAACGGCACCGATACAGTCATCAATGTCTCAGAAAAAGAAGTGAGGGAGGGGACCTGAGTAGGACTGGAACAACGAGTGATGCACATATCCCACAAAGAGGCAGGCATAGCTAGGACCCATGCGGGTTCACATAGCAACACCTTTGATTTGGAGGAAATGAGTGGAGTTAAAGTGCAAGTTGTTCAATGTGAGAACAAGTTCAGCCAGGCGGAGGAGGGTAGTGGTGGATGGGGACTGGTCGGGCCTCTGTTCAAGGAAGAAGCGGACACCCTCAGGCCATCCTGGTGGGGTAAGTAGGTGTAGAGGGATTGTACGTCCATGTGAAAAGGAAGTGGTTGGGGCCATGAAACTGGAAACTGTTAAAATGGCGAAGGGCGTCTAAAGAGTCGCCGATGTAGGGGGAAGAGACTGGACAAGGGGAGAAAAGATAGAGTCGAGATAGGAAGAGATATGTTCCGTGGGGCAAGAAGAGGCTGAAACGATGGGTCTACCAGGGCAGTCCTGTTTGGGGATCTTGGAAAGGAGGTATAAGCGGGCTGTGCGGCGTTGGGGAACTATGAGGTTGGTGGCCGCGGGGGGAAGATCTGCAGAGGAGACGAGGTCAGTGACAGTCTTGTAAACGGTGGTTTGATATTCAGCAGTGGGGTCATGGCCCAGGTGGAGGTAGGAGGAGGTGTTGGAGAGTCAGAGAGTTAGAACCCGTGTTTCTAGACTCCCCAGCCGGGAGAAACATCCATCCTGCATCTACTCTGTCAAGATCTTTAAGATTTTTGTATGTTTCAATCAAATCACATCTCATTCATCTTATCTCCAGGAAATATAGGCCTAGCCTACTCAATCTCTCCTCAGAGGACAATCCCCCCATCCCAGGAACAAGTCTGGTGAATCTTCACTGTACTCCCTGTATGACAAGGATATCCTTCGTAGGTAAGGGGAACAAACTGTAGACTACACTCCAGGTGTGGTTTCACCAAGGCCCTAGATATTTTCAGTAAGACTTTAATCATATACTCAAACCTTCTTCTAATAAAGGCTAACATAACATTTGCTTTCCTAATTGCTTGCTGTACCTGCATATTAACTTTCAGTGATCCGTGTAGAAAAACACCCAAATCCCTCTGAACAACATTTTCCAACTCTCACCAGTTGAAAGACACTCTGCTTTTCTATTTTCCTACCAAAGTGGATAACTTCACATTTCTCCACGTTATAATCAATTTGCCCTGTCCTTGCCCACTCATATCGCCTGTCTACATCCACATTAAGCCTCCATGCATCATCTCACAACTTACATTCCCACCCAGCTTTGTATCATCAGCAAATTTGGTACATTACATTTGGTCCCCTCTCCGAAATTATTGATATAAATTGTGAATAGCTGCGGCCCAAGCACTGATCCTTGTGATACACCACTACTTACAGCCTGCAACCCGAAAATGACCCGATTTTTGCTACACTCTGTTTTCTGTCCGTTAACCAAGCCTCAATCCATGCTAGTATATTACCCCATTCCCACGAGCCCTAAACCCCTCCAAACTTCTGACCTCATCGAACCTTCCTATATCCCTTGTAGCCCTTTCAGTAAATCTCTCGACCATTATCCACATCTGACCGATCCTCAGCTGCATTAAACCTGTGCTCTTCGTAAAGCAGTCTGTGCTTGCAATTTCTAATACTTCCGGTATTGGAATCTAAACAGCTCAGGTGTCTGTCATCTCCTCTTTAAAGTTTTTGTTCTTTTACAATCCATCATTACACCATTTGTAGAGTTTTATGATTCCTTTTGACAAAAACATGCATTGGACAGTGCAGAGGAAGCTTTACTCTGTATCTAACCTGTGCTATACCTGCCCTGAGGGTGTTTGATGGGACAGAGTTGAGGGATCTTTACTCTATATCTATCCCGTGCTGTACCTGCCCTGGGACTGTTTGATGCAACAGTGTAGAGGGAGCTTTACTCTATATCTTACCTGTGCTTTTCCTGCCCTTGGAGTGTTTGATGGGACAGTGTAGATGGAGCTTCAATCTGTATCTAACCCGTGCTTTGCCTGCCCTGGGAGTGTCTGAGTGTCTCACTCCCTCACTCTCTCTCCATCTCGCTCCCTCTGTTTTTCTCTCTCTCAATGTCTATCCACCTGTCTCTCTGTCGCTATTTCCTCTCTCTGCTTCCATCTCCCCATTTCTCTCTCTCTCTCTTCTCTTCTGCCATCACGCTATGTCTATTCCTACTTCTCTCCTACTCCCTGTCCACCTATTTTTTTACTCTCTCCCTCTCTCCTTCTCTCGCTGTTCCCTCTCTGATATTTTCTTGATTGAAAAGTACCCTGAATTATTTCAGCCGGACTTTTTGAAATATCAAAAATGAATTACATTACGGTGACTTTTTTTATATCTTACACATAGGGCTCGGAATTTGTTGGCTGTATTTAGTTTCTCAAAGATTTGAGTTTTTAAAATGGACTCGGAAATGTGTACAGAGACTGTTTCAGACATTCCTGCATTAGGGAACGATGTGTGATCTCTTCAGAAGCAGCAAATAGGATTGTTGAAAGGAGGTGCAGAATTTGTTTGGTTGAATAGGGTGAGAATTGGATCGTGTCTGAATTACTTCAAACTCTTCAAGTATATGAAGGAACAAGAGGCAGGTGCAATTTACAAACCTGAGACCACAGGCAAGGGCCGAAGGAAGGTTTGTTCACAGATCAACCATTCTCCAGTCTGGTAGATTCGGGGTGATGTCATTCTGGAGGCCAAGGCAAACAATACAGAAAGCATCATTTCAATCCCACCCTGTGCTGTTGTGAATTTGAATTCTGTTCTTTTTTAATAAATAAATCTGGAATAAAAACACTTCCAAAACAGAATGACTTACTCCCGTCTGATACTGTATAGCCGAGTGTGCCATACAGTACCAGGCGGGAGTGAATTGTTGCCTTTTACCCAGTGTGTACTGTATAAAGATACAGTTTAAAGTGTGTATATTTTGATGTTTGTGTGTGTGTGTGTGTCTTTTTGATGTTGGATTTAGCATACATTTTAAGATGGAGGTCTAAGGATAAAAATACAGAGCGATTAAAAGCGAGGATGTGCAAGGAGACAGAATAGGAGGAGCGCAGATACCTCAAAGGGTTGTAGGGAAGGAGGAGGTTACAGAGATAGCGGGGGGCAAGGCTATGGAGGAATTTGAAAAAAAACATGAGAATATTAAAAGTGAGGCATTGCTGGACTGAGAGACAGTGTAGGTCACCAATCACAGGGGAGATGGTGAAAGTGACTTGTTGATAGTTAGGATATGGGCAGTAGTGTTTTGAAAGAGCTTCAGTTTATGGAGGGTGGAAGATGGGTGGTCGGCTAGGAGTGAATTGGAATAGTGAAGAAGTGCAAAAGGCATGGTAATGGGTTTCATCAGCTCGCTCTGCAAATTCACAACAAGCACTCAATGGTGGGTACAGCACGGGTTAGTTACAGATCAAAGCTTTGTAAGACTCGAATTTTCGGAGCAAAACCAGATGTAGAGACGGAACTGATGATAAAGTTGAAGTTTATTAGAAAACGGCCGGGAGGCCTTGTGCACAAAGGGAGAGAGGCTAGCTTCCTCAAGCTCGCATCTAACACTCAAAGGTAAACCAGCAATACAAGAATGTTTATACCTTTCAAGAGGCAACGCCCAGCTGTTCCAAAATGTGGGCGTACACGTAAAATCAGCGTCACAACAGTTACTCTCTTATGGGTTGTAATGTTTATCACTCAACTGTCAGGGCCCGTCTTGAGGTGTCCTGTGACATTAAACATCTCACACTAGTTGTAGTTACTGCTTATCAGTAAGCACATCATTTCCAGACATTAAGAGTCCACAAAGTAGCTTTGAGCAAGGCCGCAACCATGCTTATCACCACTGGTGATCTTGTGCTAGCCCTGGAGATGCGCAGTTACTTCATTAATCTCTTGAGAAAAGCTTGTTTGCATAAACAATGTCAGCTCGAGGTTCGAGCAAACATTCCAAAGGGAGATAAGGTGTTTGAAGCAAGGATTGTCAGAAATGGCTGATTCCTTTTAGTGTTAATTAGTGGCCACAACTTGTTTTGGAATTTTAGATACTTCTCTTATAAATGTTGTATCGCCCAATTCTACAGTAGGAGCCAGTGCCTGAAGGTTTGTAAATCCAAAAGGACATGTCTTCCCTAACCATCGAGCAAACAAACCAAAAAGCCACATATTCTGTGGCTAGTGTCCCTATCTCTTAGAAGGGCCAGCTATGTTGAACGCTGCTTCTGTGAAGCTGATAACAACATTCCAGAATGTTTGGCGATACGTGGGGTGGCGGCCAGTAGTCTGGCAAATCTGCTTTGGTCAGCTATTCTAGAGTACTCGTTAAAAAGAGTTAAGATATAATGGTCAAGCATCCCATCATGCTTTGCAGCTATCTAATTGCTACATGTACGCTTTTAATACATATATATCTCAATAATATACAGCTAATCAGCCTTTAAATATGATTTGTAGTATTACAGCCTAATGCTTAATGGATTAGAGACTGGAGGATTCAGGCTTCAGTTAAAAGGCCCAATTTTGCAATCCAGCAGCCCCCCTTTCCAATCCACGAAAGGGAACATTTAGACGGGGTTGGAAAGTGTGTCCCTACGAGTAGCTGGCATAGCATGCTGGGAAATCAGTCTGATCCATGGGTGGATCTGTATATTTAGTTCAAAGTCTATCCTTTCTCCTGCGCCCGCTGCTCCTATTACTGCATCACATGACCTGGCAGTAACGGCCCTCAGCTGATCCCTCACTTAAATTCAATCTGCTGTTCCGTTGTTCCGATTCAGCCCCGCCTGGTGTGTCCTCTGCTTCTTCAGTCTTTCATGATGTTACACCACCTGGGATTTCCTCTACGTTGCTTCGGATATTCTCTTTCGGTGTGCTCAATTAAGTTGTTAGTGAAGGGCATGAGTATCCAATCTGCTTATGTATCAAAGTCTTACTACATAGTGTATACATATATCAAATGCACTGTCATTATAAGCTGAAGAACTAACAGAGCATGTGAAATAACACAAACATAAGGGTGTGCTGTGTGGCATAGTGGTTAGCACTGTTGCCTCACAGCACCAGGGACCCGGGTTCAAATCCGGCCTCGGGCGACTGTCTGTGTGGAGTTTTCACATTCTCCCCGTGTTTGCGTGGGTTTTCTCCGGGTGCTCCGGTTTCCTCCCACAGTCCAAAGATGTGCGGGTTAGGTTGATTGGCTATGATAAATTGACCCTTAGTGTTAGGGGGATTAAATACGTGGGGTTACGGGGATAGGGTGGGACATGTGTTGGTGTAGGGGTTACGGGGATCGGGTGGGATATGTGTCGGTGCAGGCTCGATGGGCCGAAATGGCCTCTATCTGCACTGTGGGGTTTCTGTGATTTCTGTGATATATCTGTGGGGGAGGGTTTAAACTAAAATGGCAGGGGATTGGGAACCTGTGTATGGAGACAGAGGAAAGGGGACCAAGGATAGAAGCAAAAGACAGGAAGGAGAAAACTAAAAGTGGCAGACAGATTAATCAAGTGTTTAAATCAAATATGGCCACAGTAACTAATAATTCTAAAAGGTCTAAGAGTGTGAAAAAAAAAGCCTGAAGACTTTATGTCTTAATGCGAGGAGCATTCTTAATAAGGTGGATGAATTAGCTGTGCAAATAGATGTTAACGGATATGATATGATTGGGATTATGGAAACATGGCTCCATGGTGACCAGGGCTGGGAACTCCACATCCAGGGGTATTCAATATTCGGGAAAGACAGGCAAAAAGGAAAAGGAGTTGGGGTAGCATTGCTGGTTAAAGAGGAGATTTAAAAAATCTGAGTATGAAGTTGTGTTAAGAGACATTACCAAAGCCCTAAAAACGAATCCGGTAGCATCTATGCACGTTTAACTGGCAGATTAATCCAGTATTATAACACGGTCGGTTTAATTGGGTCATAAGTTTAAATCTGATTTTATACTTAAAAAAAAATAAGGCTTCAGCCGTCTTAAAAAATAAAAATTAAATTAACCTTGTGCATTGCAGAGCACGTGCTGACTGCGCATTGAAATATTTCCTGGAAACAGAAATCAAACATTGAAATATTGGCTATAATTTTGGTGGTTGGAAAGGAAAAGGCAACAAAAAGGGATCAAATTAAAGCCGTTTATTTTGATGCAGATCAAAATAACTAACCTGTTGCCGGGTTTGGGGTGGGGGTGAAAAGATGTGGCCTTCTTCCCCTGGCCATGCATCTCCTCCGCACCCAAAAACCCCTCCATCCAAACATCGGGGTTTAAAACTCGCCGCCAATGCTGAGCTTTGGGCGCGAGACACAGGCAGAGATAAAGACTTCCAGTAGGCAGGGCCTTGGGGGTGAGGGGAAAATGGAGGCCCAGGAGCCCTAAATCAGGAAGAAGGCCCCCAGGGACCGGCTCACCCACAAACTCGCTGAGGTCCGTTGTGTGAGGAAGTTTAAAAAAATCCAAAACGGAATAGATCAACTTAAAGGACTGTGTGGAAATAACTTTAATCTGTATCTAAACCGTGATGTGTCTGCCCTGTGACTATTTGATGAGGCATTGTAGAGGGATCTCTATTTTGATCTAACCGGGGCTGTAGTTACCCTGGGAGCTTTTACTCGGGCAGTGTAGAGGGAGATTTACTCTGTATGTAGGCCGTGCTGCACCTGACCTGGCAGGGTTTGATGGAACAGTGCAAAGAGAACTTTAATCTGTACCTCACCCATGCTGTACCTGTCCTGGTAGTGTTTGACAGGACAGTGTGTAGGGAGCTTTACTCTTGGAGCAACTTCTTCTGTCAAAGCTGCAATGAGATTTAAATTTTTAATGAACATTTCACAATAAATGACTGCTAAAATACATATAACCTCTAAATTTCTAAAATGATTTTGGAAGGCACTGAAGCAAAGGTCTAATTTCCCCTCAGCTAAACAAGTTTCAACCAGGTTTTGAAGTCCAAACGTATTTACTGAGGCTCTGAACTGCTTAAAACGTTTTAGAATTGAAATTTCTCAATATTTGATTTTGAGTGATCGAGTGAAGTGAATAGTTGCATACAAACATGCAACCATGGTGTTGAGGAGGGGGAAGGTAGGGGAGGTTTTTTGGGGTTACATATTGGTTTTAAATTAATTTTTAAAAAATATACCATTAAGACATTTAGGAAGAGAAGCGAAAAACGGGAAAACCATTCCATTTTGTCTGTCGTTCCATAGTCCTAACAAGTCGCAGGAATAATGTAAATATAAATTTCCTCTTAAAAATTTAGTGGAGTGTTAATATAAGCAAGAGTTATGCAATGATGTATAAAGATTGCAGGAAACTACTTTAGAAGGAACCACTCTTGGTTTATTGAGAAACACAGAAAATACTTTGATTAAACTGATAATGAACAATTCGATTTGGTTTGACTGTCTGAAGTAGGAGAGTAAAAATGGAGAGAACAATGAAGTTTGTTTCCCGCTGTTATGGGGAAGAACCTAAAATAATTCAACACGTTTCATGATAGGAGCAGGGACTAAAATTGTGCAGAATGTTTGAGAGGAAAACATTAGCAGTGAAATAGGTAAATTAAAAATCCTTACGTCAACACATGAATAAATATGTCCAAGTCAGTCTGACTGGTTCTGCTGTCCAGGAAGAAAGACAAATGTTAATTTATGTTAAGTCATAGCTTTTCCTGCTTTGTGGCTATAATTGAGTGAGGCAAATTCTATGTATATTTGTCAAATTAACAGCAATAAATCACATTTCTGTGCATTTTTTATGTCTTAAACAATTGAATTTGTGGCTCAGAATCTGTCTGTTAAATCTAGTTTCTTTACCGGAAAGATTTGAGTGTTTAAAGTTGATCTAGGATATGGTATCAAAGGCTGTCTCTGACATTCCTGCATTGTGGAAGAGTATGATATCTTTGCAGAGGTAGGACATGGAATTGTTGAATGGAGGCGCAGTTTTTGACCAGGGCACCACCCTGGCCAGGTACATGCTTATCCTGAGCTTCTGCATCCTGTGTAGATCGGAAACAGGTTAAGTTGTTCATATTAATCACCCCAAGACAATGACATGGTTAAACAATGTCTGGCCAACTCCAGAGACTTCAAGCACAGGAGATGGTGAAATATACAAAACCCAAGTTTCCTGGACCAGATGAGGCAGCAGGTGTTGGCACACATTCTAGCTCTGCATCTCTTGTGTCTTTGGAGCAGGTTCAGTCTTTCACAAATAATAGACGTGAGAGAGATCCTGAGAGAAATTAAGAACAGACCATCTGAGAGTTTCAAAGAGAGAGGTGTAGAGATTTCAAGAAATACAACATTATCAAGTAATAAAGGAAAGGTAAAGGGAGATACAGAAATATAAAGCGAGATCGATATACAGAGAGGAACATAGAGAGAGATGTACAGAGATATATAGAAAACCGTAGAAATAGAGAGTTATAATGAAAAAAATAGAGATACAGGACAGGAGTCTTTGTTCACCCTGCGTGTGTGCCCCACTGGTCCCAGAAGGTAACCAAGGGACCCTCACCACCTGTCCCTCTAAATCTAAGTAAAACATCTGTCAGTCTCTTATATAGAAACAATAGAAACATAGAAGATAGGAGCAGGAGAAGGCCATTCGGCCCCTCGAGCCTGCTCCGCCATTCAACGAGATCATGGCTGATCATCCAAATTCAGTACTCTAACCCTGCCTTCTCGCCATATACCTTGATCCCTTTATCCATAAGAAACATATCCAACTCCTTCTTGAATATATTTCATGAACTGGCCTCCACTACCCTCTGTGGTAGAGAATTCCACAGGTTCAACACTCTCTGGGTGAAGAAATTCCTCCTCATCTCAGTCCTAAATGGATTACCCCTTATCCTTAGGCTGTGACCATTGGTTCTGGACTCCCCAGCCATCGGGAACATACTTCCTGCATCTAATCTGACTAGTCCTGACAGAATTTTATAAGTTTCAATGAGATCCCCTCTCATTCTTCTAAACTCCAGCGAGTACAAGCCCAATCGACCCAATCTCTCCTCCTACATCATTCCTGCCATCCCAGGTATCAGCCTGGTGAATCTTCGCTGCACCCCCTCCATGGCAAGAACATCCTTCCTCAGATAGGGCGACCAAACTTGCATACAATACTCAAGGTGTGGTCTCACCAAGGCCTTGTACACCTGCAGCAAGACATCCTTGTTCCTGTACTCGAACCATCTCGCTACGAAGGCCAACATACCATTTGCCTTCTTCAAAGCCTGCTGCACCTGCATGATTACCTTCAGCGACTGGTGCACAAGGACACCCACGTCTCGTTGCACTTCCCCTTCACCCAATCTATTGCCATTCAGATATTAATCTGCTTTCCTGTTTTTACCACCAAAGTGGATAACCTCGCATTTATCCACATTATATTGTATCTGCCATGCTTCCGCCCAATCACCCAGCCAGTTCAGATCATACTGGATTTTCTGGGCATCCTCCTCACAGCACACTCTCCCACCCAGCTTTGTGTAGTCTGCAAATTTTGAGATATTACATCCAATTCCCTCGTCTAGATCATTAATAGATATTGGGGCAGAAATTTCTCCCCTAACGCCAGGGTACGGAAGGGGTACTCACGCATCTGGCCGGAGGAAATGCCGGTTTTCAGCATGCACAGCGCATGCGCTGAAATCCGGCATTTCCTCTCCTCTAACCCAAGAGGTGAAGAGGCTAGCGTGTGTGCTGTAGGGGGCAGTGCGTGCATCTTGGATTTCCTCCATTTTGGGGGATTTGCACATGTCTAAAGGCCTCCGGTCTTTACGCTTGTAAAAAGCACACGTAAGTATTTATTTTTACAGGTAAGTGGTGTTTTAGTGTAATTTAGAATGTTTTTTCCACAGGTTTATTATTTAAAAGAATCTACAATAAGGTAAGTTTAGTTTTAGACCCTTTTTATTAAAAATTTATTTTTTCAAAAAAAAAAGTTATTGTTTAAATTATTTTTTTTAAACTTATTTATACTTAATTTAATGATTGGGATGTTTTTTACATTTTTATTTAAAGTTTAAATAGTGTTTTGGGCCCCCGTAGTTTTCATGAGTTTGACAGTTCTTACTCTCAAACTCATGAATGAACCTTCCCCTCCCTTGATTGGTTGTACAGTGCTCACCTGATCCCAGCTGGCACATCGCACTAACTACACTGCTGGATCAGGTAAGCACTGCACGCTGACATCTGAACCGGGCCTGTGACAGGAAATGCAAGCAGGCCCAGGCTTCAGATGTCAGCGTGCAGGGTGAGTGCAGATTGGGGGCTTGCACGAGCGGCAAGCTCCTGACACCAAGTTCTGGGCCATTGTGAATAGCTGGGGTCCTAGGACCGATCCCTGCGGTATCCCACTAGTCACGGATTGCCAGTCAGAGAAAGACCCGTTAATTCCGAATCTTTGTCTTCTGTCTGCCAACCAGTTCTCTATCCAAGTCAGTACCTTGCCTCCAATCCCATGTGCAGTAACTTTGCATGCTAGTCTCTTATGCGGAACCTTATCGAAAGCTTTCTGAAAGTCCAAATACACCACATCCACTGGTTCTCCCTTATCTATTTTACAAGTTACATCCTCAATAAATTCCAGTAGATTAGGCAAGCACGATTTACCTTTCGTAAATCCATGTTGACTTTGTCTGATCCTGTCACTGTTCTCCAAGTGTTCTGCTATTACTTCATTTATAATGGACTCTAGCATTTTCCCCACTACCGATGTCAGGCTCACCGGTCTATAATTCCCAATTTTTTCTCTATCACCTTTTTTGAATAGTGGGGTAGCATTAGCTACCCTCCAATCCATGGGTACTGTTCCAGATACTTGTGAATTCTGGAAGATGGCCAGCAATGCATCTATTATCTATAGGGCCACTTCCTGAAGTACCCTCGGATGTAGACTATCAAGCCCTGGGGATTTATCGGCCTTTAATCCCGTCAATTTTCCCAAAAAGATTTCCCTACAAATACTGATTTCTTTCAGTTCCTCCCTCTCATTATACCCTATTTCCCCCGACATCTCTGGGAGGTTATTTGTGTCCTCCTTTGTGAAGACAGAACCAGAATTTGTATTTAATTGGTCTGCCATTTCTTTGTTCCCCATTATAAATTCCCCTGATGCTGACTGCAAGGGACCTACGCTTGACTTCACCAATCTTTTTCTCTTCACATATCTATAAAATCTTTTACAGTCAGTTTTTATGTACGCTGCAAGCTTTCTCTCATACTCTATTTCCCCCCTCTTAATCAATCCCTTTGTCCTCCTTTGCTGAATCTTAAACTGCTCCCAATCCTCAGGTTTTTTGTTTTTTTTGGCAAATTTATATGTCCTCTCTTTGGATCGTATGTTATCCCTAATTTCCCTCATTAGCCACGGTTGAGACACCTTTTGTGTTTTATTTTTATGCCAAACGGGGATGAACGAATGCGATGTTTGCCATTGCCTATTCACCATCAACCCTTTGAGTGATATTCACCAATCAATCCTACCCAAATCGTGCCTCATACCATCGTATTTCATCACTCCCAAAGTCCCAGAGATCCAATGAGAGAAGCTGAGGACCAGTAAGCAGATAGTGAGAAATACAAAGACAGAGATCAGGAAAAGTAATCGAAAGATATATGGAGAGATTAAGGTGCTGAAAGAGAATAAAGGAGAGATGGAGAGAGAGGTACAGAGAAAGATGGAGAACTCAGGATAAAAATACGGAGTGGTTAAAATCAGGGATGCGCAAGAGCCCAGAATTAGAGGAGTGCAGAGATCTCAAAGGGCTGTAGGGATGGAGGTGGTTACAGTGATAGGGAGGGGCAAGGCGAATATTAAAATTGAAGCGTTGCCAGGCCGGGAGTCAATATCCATCAGCGAGCACATGGGTGATGGGTGAAAGGGACTTGGTGCGAGATAGGAGACACAAAGGCATGGATGAGAGTCTTAGCTGCTCAATCTGCAATTTGACATCAAACATACACTGGCAGGTATAGCACTTGCTAGATACAGATAAAAGCTGTCTCAGCACTGCCCCATCAAACACTCACTGGGTCGGTACAGCGTTGTGAGTTACAAGCTAATGTGTCTCCACTGCTGCGCAGTAGGACTCTATATCAAGTGATCCTGTGTACAGTGTGTCTCTCCCAGTTTGGAATCGGACTCTGTAACACGTGTGCCTGCTATCAATGTGTGTCTCTCCCAGTGTGGAATCGGACTCTGTAACAAGTATGCCAGTGTTCAGTGTGTGTCTCTCCCAGTGTGGAGTCGGATCCTGTAACAAGTGCCACTATGTACAGTCTGTGACTCTGCTGGTCTGGAGTCAGACTTGGTACCAAGTGTCCCTGTGCACATTCTGTGTTTCTGCTGGTGTGGAGTTGGACTCCTTAAAAAATGTACCTGTGTACAGTGTGTGTCTCTGCCAGTGTGGAGTTGGACTCTATAACAAGTGTCCCTGTGTACAGTCTGTGACTCTGCTGGTCTGGAGTCAGACTCTGTAACAAGTGTCCCTGTGTACAGTCTGTGTCTCTGCTGGTGTGGAGTCGGACTCTGTAACAAGTGTCCCTGTGTACAGTGTGTGTCTCTGCCAGTGTGGAGTTGGACTCTATAACAAGTGTCCCTGTGTACAGTCTGTGTCTCTGCTGGTGTGGAGTTAGGCTCTGTAACAAGTGTCCCTGTGTACTTTGTGCCTCTGCTGGTGTGGAGTTGGACCCTGTAACAAGTGTCCCTGTGTACTTTGTGCCTCTGCTGGTGTGGAGTTGGACCCTGTAACAAGTGTCCCTGTGTAAATTGTGTGTCTCTGCTGGTGTGGAGTCTGACTCTGTGACAAGTAGAAACATAGAAAAATAGGAGCAGGAGTAGGGCATTCGGCCCTTCGAGCCTGATCCGCCATTCCATATAATCATGCCTGATCCTCTATCTCAATACCATATTCCCGCTATATCTCCATACCCCTTGATGCCTTCTGTGTCTAGAAATCGATCCATCTCCTTATTACATATATTCAGTGATTGGACCTCCAAAGCATTCTATGGTAGAGAATTCCAGAGGTTCACACTCTCAGAGTGAAAAAACATTCTCCTCATTTCAGTCCTATATGTTCTGCCCCGTATCCTGAGACTGTGACCCCTCTTTCTAGACACCCAAGACAGGGGAAACATTCTCCCTGCATCCAGTCTGTCAAGCCCTGTCTGAAAGTTATACGTTTTAGTGAGATCCCCTCTCATTCTTCTGAAATCTAGTGAGTACAGGCCTAGTCGAACCAATTTCTCCTCATACGACAGTCCTGCCATCCCTTGAATCAGTCTGATGAAACTTCGCTGCACTCCCTCTATGGCAAGTATATCCTTTCTTAGGTAAGTAGACCAAAACTGCACTCCGTACTTCAGGTGTGGTCTCACCAAGGCCCTGTACAGCTGTAGTAAGACATCATGACTCTTGTTCTCAATTCTCTTGCAATAAAGGCCAACCTTCCATTTGCCTTCCTAACTGCTTGCTGCACCTGCATGTTTGCTTTCAGGGACTGGTGTACAAGAACACCCAGGTCCCTCTGTACATCAACATTTCCCAATCTATCACCATTTCAATAATACTCTGCTTTTTCCTTTTTCCTACCGAAGTGGATAACTTCACATTTATCCACGTTATACTGCATCTGCCATGTACTTGCCCACACACCAACTTGTCTAAATCGCCTTGAAGCCTCTTTGCACCCTACTCACAACTCACAATCCCACTTAGTTTGGTGTCGTCAGCAAACGTGTGCCCCTGTGTACTGCGTATTTCTCTGCTGGTGTGGAGTCGAACTCTGTAACCAGTGTCCCATTGTGAGTGAACTTAACACAATTAGTGCTTTAACTGGCCTGGGATGTTTGAGGGGTCATTGTAGCTGGAGCTTTATGCTGCATCTAAGCAGTGCTTTACTTGCACTAGGAGGTTTGACGGGACAGTGCAGAGGGAGCTTTAATCTGTAACTAACACATGCTGTACTTGCGCTGGGAGTGTACCTGCATGCTATCTTTTTGTGATTCATCTGCAAGGACCCTCAGATCCTTCTGCACTTCATCATTTTGTTATCTCTCATTCTGCAGCACCTGTTATTTATAGGGTAAATCTCCCTGTACACTGTGCAATCAAATTCTCCCAAGGCAAGTACAGCACGAGTAAAGCTTTCACTATCTAATCCCACCAAATACACCCAGGTCAGGTACAGCATAGACCTTCCCTTTTGTTCGTTCCTCCCACCCCTCCCCCCTTCCCTGCCTCTCTACTTGCTTAAAATCTGATGCATTAGTAACAATTTCCAATTCTGATGAAAGGCCATCGACCTGAAACATTAACTCTGTTTCTCTCTCCACATATGCTGCCTGACCTGCTGAGCAATGTTTCCTGTAAGCTGTGTGCATGCACGGCGATCTGTAAAGTCCCGCGCACTGAAATTCAGAGGCGGCACAGTGAGCTGGAGCGGGCAGAGGGGCCCGATAACCAATTACCCACGTAT
Organism: Somniosus microcephalus; assembly: GCF_052327205.1. Taxonomy (NCBI): domain Eukaryota; kingdom Metazoa; phylum Chordata; class Chondrichthyes; order Squaliformes; family Somniosidae; genus Somniosus; species Somniosus microcephalus. Next base: position 34,883,485 of record NW_028225181.1, on the reverse strand, counting down.
GCTCACAGAGCCGTTTGTTAACTCACAGGGCCGATCCGAATTGGAACAACATTTGCTGAGATACAGAGCCCTGCAACCCGGCGAGCGTTGCCTCGGGATTCTTTCAGTGCTTTTTCTGTGGAGAAGCGTGTAGTCCATTCCCGGGGACTGAGCGGTGGCCGCACTTTGGAACAACACAGGTGGAGGCGCACTGCATATAAAAAGGTACAGCGGCCACTGGAAGGAAGTGACAGCAAACATTTTTTTGGCCCCTCGCTGAAACAAAATTATGAGAAATTGTTTTTTGTCATTTGGAAAATTGTTTAAAGCCAGAAAAAGTTAGGGAAAGTGATGGTGAATGTTTTGTGGTAAGTTCCAGTTCAATTTCGCCAGTGCTCGTCCCCTTTCTGAAACAGTTTATCAGGGTTATTTAAATCATGTTGCGAGAGAGGTGATAACGTTTGAGCCCCCGTGTGTGCCTCAGAGTCTGAGAGTCGGAGGGAGTGGCAGCAGAAAAACAGGAAACAACATGTCCAAAAACTGATCCCAACAGATCGCCAAGGTTAGGCATAGATCACCACACCACCTTCTCAGGAAGTTTAACAACTCTGATATACGCCACACCACTCACTATAACACATTGATATACCCCTCACCCCACACTGTAAAACTGCGATATACACCACGCCCCTCACTGTCACACTCTGATATACCCCACGCCCCTCACTGTAACACTCTGACATACACCACGCTCCTCACTGTCACACTCTGATATACCCCACGCTCCTCACTGTCACACTCTGATATACACCACGCCCCTCACTGTCACACTCTGATATACACCACGCTCCTCACTGTCACACTCTGATATACACCACGCCCCTCACTGTCACACTCTGATATACCCCACGCTCCTCACTGTCACACTCTGATATACACCACGCTCCTCACTGTCACACTCTGATATACCCCACGCTCCTCACTGTCACACTCTGATATACCCCACGCTCCTCACTGTCACACTCTGATATACCCCACGCTCCTCACTGTCACACTCTGATATACCCCATGCCCCTCACTGTCACACTCTGATATACCCCACGCCCCTCACTGTCACACTCTGATATACACCACGCCCCTCACTGTCACACTCTGATATACCCCACGCTCCTCACTGTCACACTCTGATATACCCCACGCTCCTCACTGTCACACTCTGATATACCCCACGCTCCTCACTGTCACACTCTGATATACACCACGCTCCTCACTGTCACACTCTGATATACCCCACGCTCCTCACTGTCACACTCTGATATACCCCACGCCCCTCACTGTCACACTCTGATATACACCACGCTCCTCACTGTCACACTCTGATATACACCACGCTCCTCACTGTCACACTCTGATATACACCACGCCCCTCGCTGTAACACTCTGACATACCCCACACCCCTCACTGTAACATTGTGATATACCATCACAGTAATCCTCTCTTACATATCCAAACCTCTCACTGTAAACAGACCAATATACACCATCACCTCAATGTAACACTCTCATATAACCCACACTCCTCACTGTAATAATCTGATAAACCACATGCCCATCACTCTAACACTCTGGTATACCTCACTACACTCTGATATAACCAGCACCCCACATTGCAACACTCAGATACACCACGCTCTCTTAAATACCACAAACTTCTCACTGTAACACACTGAATACCCCGCACCCCTCATTGTAACACGCTGAGATATCGAACACCCCTCATTGTAACACTCTGATGATAGACCCCACACACCTCACTGAAACATTCTGATACAACCCAGACACGTCGCTATAACAATCTGATATGACCCTCATCCCTGTTTGTAACACTGTTATACACTATACCCCACACTGTAACACTCTGATATATCCCCACCCCTCACTGTAACACTGTGATATAGCCACAGCATTCACTTTAACCCTCTGATACATCCCACACTACTCACTGTAACACTCTTATATACCCTTCACTTTAATCCTCTCTTACATATCCCAAACCTTTCACTGCAACAGACTGATATACCGCACTCACCTCACTTTAAAACTCTGATATACGCCACACCACTTACTCTAAAACTCTGGTATACCTCACTACATTCTGATATACCCATCACTCCGCACTGCAACACTCAGATACACCCCGCTCTCTTAAATAACACAAACCACTCACTGTAACACACTGACATACCCCAGACCCTCAATGTAACACTGTGATATGCCCCACACCCTTCTTTTTAACACTCGGATATTCTCACACCCCACACTGTAACACTCTGACATACACCACACCCTCACTGTTATACTCTGATATATCCCTCACTTAAATCCTCCTTATATATTCCAAATCTCTCACTGTAACAGACCGATATACGCCACTCACCCCACTTTGAAACACTGATTTCCCCCACACTCCTCAATATAACCCTCCATGATAACTGAACACTGCTCATTATATTACTCTAATATACACCATACCCCTTCACTGTAGCACTCTGATGTAAACCCACTGCCCTGACTATAACACTGGGGTGTGTGTGCCCCACACACCCCACACTGTATAACACCGATATACCCCACACCCTCAGTGCAAAACACTGATGTACACCACACCCCTCACTGTCACACTCTGATATACTCCACTCACTTCAATGTAACACTCTAACATATCCCACACCCCTCACTGTAACACTCTGATATACCTCACACCCCTCACTGTAACACTTTGATATAGCCCACACCCCTCACTGTCACACTCTGATATACCCCTCTCCCTTCAATGTAACACACTGACATATCCCATACCCCTCACTGTAACACTCTGATATACCCCACACCCCTCACTGTAACACTCTGATATACCCCACACCCCTCACTGTAACACTGTGATATTCCCCACACCCCTCACTGTAACATTGTGATATACACCACGGCATTCACTTCAGCACTGTGAAATACCCCACAAACTTTCTCAGTGTATCACTCTGATATAACCTGCACCCCTCACTGTAATACTGTGATAAACCCCACACCCCTCACTCTAACACTCTGGTATACCTCACTACACTCTGATATAACCAGCAACCCTCACTGCAACACACAGGTACTCATCACTTTCTTAAGTACCACAAACCTCTCACTGTAACACACTGATATATCCCACACCCCTCATTGTAACACTCTGAGATACCGAACACCCCTCACTATAAAACTCTGATGAAATACCCTACACCCCTCACTGTAACACTGTGACATACCCCACAGCATTCACTTTAACCATCTGTTACATCCCACACCCCTCACTATTACGTTCTGATGTACACTTCACTGTAACACTTTGATATACCCCAAACTCGTGAATGTAATCCTCTCTTACATACCCAAAACCTCTCACTGTAACACACCGTTATACACCACACCCCTCACTGTAACACTCTGATATACTCCATAACCCTCGCTGTAATACATTGATAATCCTCACTCCCCTCACCGTAACACTCTGATATATGCCACACACCTCACTGTAACACTCTGTTACACCCACACCCCTCACTGAAACACTCTGATATACACCAAAACACTCAGTATAACAGTTTGATTTAACCCACACCCCTCACTGTAACACTGTGATATACCCCACACCCCTTACTGTAACACTGTGATGTACCTCACACCATTCACATTAACAATCTGATGCACCACACACCATTCACTGTAAGACTCAGATATACCCGATAATCCTCACTTTAGCATTGATTTAGACCACACCCCTCAAGGTAACACTGTGATTTACCCCAGACCCTCACATTAACATTCTTATATACCCCACAGCCCTCACTGTAAGAGTCTGATATACTCCACACCTCTCACTGTAGCACGATGAAAAACCCCACACCCCTCACTGTAACACTCTTATTTACCCACACCTCTCACTTTAACACACTGATATACCTCACACACCTCACTGCAAAACTCTGATATATCCTGCACCCCTCACTGTAACACGCTGCTAACTCCACACCCCTCACTGTAACACTCTGATACACCTCTCACTGTAATCCTCTCTTACATACTGATAAACACTACACCCCTCACTGTTACACGCTGATAAGCTCACACCCCTCACTGTAACACTTTGATATACCCCCACCCCCTCACTCTAACACTCTGATACACCTCTCACTGTAATCCTCTTTTATGTACTGAAGTACCCCACACCACTCACTGCTGTCACTGGCACTTTAATCCCAAAGACTTCAATCTTAGTAATATGTGATACTTTATCAAGCACCTTTTGTAAGGATAGGGAAATTGGTAGTATGAATCATACAACCATAGAATTGGTGATCCAAGTTGTGTTGATGCTTTTTTTAGCGTACTTGACGACTCGCCCTGATCAAAGGCCTCGTCTGGTTTAAACAATGAATTACAAAATCATTGATTTTAATCCTATTTTATTATTTCTATCTATTTGTTCTCAGGATATGGGTAACACTGTCAAGGCTGGTATTACTTGCCCATCCCTAGTTACACATGAGAAAAGGGAGGGCCTTCATCTTGAGCCGCTGCAGTCCGTGTGGTGAAGGTGCTCCCACCATACAGTTATTAAAGGAATTTCATCTTTTGACCCAGTGACGATGAAGGAACGAAATATATTTGAAGGGTACGGTAGCATTATGGTTATGTTGCTCGTCTAGTAAACCAGATGACTGGACAAATGATCCAGTAGTTCAAATCCCACCAGTTGTTGAATTTAAATTAAAAGAAGTAAAAAAATCTGGAATAAAAAGCTCATGTCAGTAATGGTGACCATGAAAGAACCAGATTGTCGTAAAAACCCATCTGGGTCACTAATGGCCGTAAGTGGAAGGAAATCTGCTGTCCTTACCTGCTCTGGCTGAAATGTGACTCCAGGCCCACTAAAATGTGATTGACTATTAACTGGTCTCTGAAATGGCCCAGCAAGACACTCGCTTGTCTCAGGCAGATCGTCCCCACCTTCTCAAGGGCAACTAGGAATGGGCAATAAATGCTGGCCTTGTCGGCGACGCCCACATCCAAAGAATGAATTATAAAAATGATTTATTATGCATCATAATAATTTGAAAAGCGTCATAATATTTTATTAATGGTCATAATGATTTATAAAGATCTGTAAAGATCTGTAAAGTGGAGTAAAGATTTTAAAGTACTTTAAAGGTTATAATGATTAATAAAGTCCTGGTGCTGGGCCGCCTCACCCCCAGGCTGAGCTGCTCGGGCTCCTGTGGGCCGGGATGGGCCTGCCGTGATGCTCAACCTCGCCGCCGGCTCTCACGGTAAACAGGATTCCAGCTGCAGCCGCTCTCTGGATGGTCGCCTCCTGCCGTGAGAGAAAGGGCCCGAGTGATTGCCACCATCCTTGCATGGGGCCACCTGAGCTGCCATCTTTGTGATGGGCGCTGCAGCCGCCATCTTTGTGCCAGGTCTCCAGAGCCACCAGCTTTGTGTGGGGCCCCAGAGATATCATCTTTGTGCGGGTCCCCGGAGCCCCCAACTGTGTGCGGGGCACAGCAGCCATCATTTTTGTGGGGCCCCGGAGCCACAATGAGTCATCATGCGGGGTGCAAGAGCCGCCATCTATGTGGGGGGCTGCAGAGCTGCAATCTTTGTGCGCTGGCCCCAGAGATGCTATCTTTGTGTGGACCATGAGTGCCGCGATCTTTGTGCTGCCATCGTTGTGCAGGGTGCTGGATGTGTCAGATTTGTGCCGGGTCTCCAGAGCCGCCAACCTCGTGCGGGGTCCCAGAGCTGCCAACATTTTGCGAGGTGCAAGAACTGCCATCTTTTTTGGGGGGCCGCAGAGCCGGCATCTGTGTGCAGGGACCCACAGTCTCTGTCTTTGTGCATTGCCCCAGATCCACAAGTGTTGTGCGGGCCCACAGAGTAGCTATCTTTGTGCAGAACACGGGTGCCAACATCTTTATGCATGGCGCAGGTGCCGCCATCTTTGTGCAGGGCGCCAGAGTAGCCATCTTATTGGGGGGGCAGCAGAGCCGTCATCTTTGTGCGGGGCAAATGAGCTGCTATCTTTGTATGGAAGGCGGGTGCTGCCATCTTTGTGCATGGCGTCAGAGCCGCCATCTTTGCACCTGGCACCAGAGCCTCCATCTTGGGCGGGGCACCAGAGCCGCCGTCTTTGGTGGGGTTTCAGAGCCGCCATTTTGTGTGGGTCATAGATGCCGCCATCTTTGTGAGGTTCGTAGGTGCCGGAATCTTGATGCAGCGCGCCGGAGCCGCCATCATTGTGCTGGGCCCCCAGAGCCGCCATCGTTGTTCTGGGCAAGGATGCCAGAAAATTTATCGGGGCCCCAGAGCCACAATGCTTGAACTGGTCCCCGGAGCCTCCAACTTTGTGCGGGTCGGCCGGAGCCTCCATCTCTGTGCCAGGCCCCCAAAGCGGCAAGCATGTGCGGGGCGCCAGAGCCGCCATTTTTGATCAGAGCTGCAGAACCGCCATCTTTGTGCATTGCCACTGAGTCACCATCTTTGTGCATATCCCCAGAGCTGCCATCTTTGTGCGGGCCCCAGAGCCGCTATTTATGTGCGGATCGCTTGTGCCACAATATTTGTGTGTGGCCCGGTTGCTGCCATCGAAGTGTGGATTAAGGGTGCCACCATCTTTGAGTGAGGAACCGTTGCAGCCAACTTTGTACGGAGCTCAAGTGCGGCCAGCATTGTGCCTGGCGCCAGAACCGCAATCTTTGGCAGGTGCGAGCTTCCCAATTTTTGGCACAGCGCTAGGGGCACCATTTTTTGCGGGGCCATTTTGTGTGGGACGAGGGTGCCGCCAATTCCGTGCGTGTCGCGGGTATTGCTATCTTTGTGTGGGGCACCGGAGCTGCGATCATTGTGCCGGCCCCCAAAGCCGCCATCTGTTTTCTGGGCACGCGTGTTGCAAAACATGTGCAGATCCCCAGAGCCGCCATCTTTAAATGGGTCGCCGGAGCCTCCGTCTTTCTGCAAGGTGCCCGGAGCCGCCATCTTTGTGTGTGGTGCCAGTGCAGCTATTTTTGTATGGATCGCAGGTGCCGCCATATTTTGCGAGGTGCGGTTGTTGACAACTTCTTGCGGGGCGCCAGAGCCGCCCACTCATTGCATTGCGCCAGATCCGCAATCTTTGGTAGGCACGAGGTCCGCAATTTTGGCACGGGGCCAGAGGAGCCATCTTTGCACAAGTCCCCAGAGCAGCCATATTTATGAGGATCCCCGTAGCCGCCATCTTTGCTCGGGGCCCCAGAGCCGCCATCTTTATTCTGGGCATGGGTGCCGCCATCTTTGTGCAGGGCCCCAGTTCCGCCACCTTTGTGCGGCACGCAAGTACAGCATTGTGCCAGGCCCCGAGAGCCGCCCTATTTGTGCATGGCCTCGGAACCGCCATCTTTTTGCAGGACCCCAGAGTCGCCATCTTTGTGCTGCACGCCAGAGCCCCATCTTTGTGCGGGGCCGCAGAGCCGCCATCTTTTTGCCAGGCCACAGAGCCGCTATTTTTTTCATGCCCCAGAGCCGCCATTTATGTGCATGACCCCGGAGCCACCATCTTTGTGCGGGGCCCCAAAGCCGCCATCTTTGTGAGGGGTGTCGGAGCTGCTTTCTTTGTGCAGTGATCCAGTGATGCTACCTCTGTGCGGGGCCCCAGATCCGCCATCTTTGTTCCCGGCCCCCAGAACCGCCACCTTTGTGATGGCTCCAGAGCCGCGATCTTTGTGCGGGGCCCCAGAGATGCCATCTTTCTGCAGGTCCCCAGAGCCACGATCGTTGTGCTGGTTCCCAGAGCTGCTATCTTTGTGTGTGGCCCAGGCCCAAGGAACTTTCAACACTCAGGCTGCAAAGTCTACAATCTTCTCATCCTTTAATGAATTTTACAATCAGAGTAAAGGGATACTTCCCCATATTCTTCAACTGCTCTCTGAACTTAGTCTGGGTCATGCCGTAAACCCCTGTGTTTGTGCAGCAACTCAGCAGCTGTAGCATGTATCCCAGTTCCATTACATAATCAGGCATAAATACAGAATAATTCCCCAACCAGAACATCCGGCTCCACATAGAATACACCATAAACACTGCCCATAACAGGATGAAATTGCTAGAGATAACAAGCAGTAAAATGATGGATTTCCTGCGGCTCTCCATCTCTGGGTCTCTGGGACTCTCCCCACTGCTGGGAGCCCGGAGTCTCCTGCGGGCTCTGCTGGACACTAAAATGTGTCTGACGGTGACCGCATTGAGAAGCAGAATCACCACAAATGGGACACATGGGGTGAGGATATAATGAAGGAGCTCGATTGGTCCCCAGACTTTTGACAACCGAACTTCCATTGTGACCTCACAAAACCAGGGGGTGTTCCCAATCCGATACCGATTTGTGAACATAAAATACCAGATGACATTCTTTAAACCGCTCATCACAGTCACTGTTCCCAGAACAACAGCCGCCATTTTCTCAGTGCAATATTTAGTTTTCAGCTTTTGGCAACAAATGGCCACAAATCGATCAAAGGTGAAAGTGACGGTGAACCAGACAGAACAGTCTGTGGCTGCGAACAGCAGGACGGCGTGGATATTACACACGGGGATGTACCGTACGAAAAGTAACTGTTCCCAATAAACAATCGGAATGTGCCTCAATATCAGGTCGAGGATAACGACCAGTAGATCCGCCACTGCCATGGCCACCAGGTAGCGAGTGACACAGTTGGAGAGGCCGCACTTTCCCCGAGACAGGATTACAATCGTTACTAAGTTCACTGTAAGGAAGGGAAAAAAATAGGGTTAATTATACATCAGGCTGGGAGCAAGAGCAGCAGTTTGATTGGATTGGGACTGAAATCAGCAACTGATTTGCGAAATTCAATGACATAATCTAATTCTATCACCTGTGGAGCTGAATTCTGACCTTATAAGAACATACAAAGCATAAGAAAAAAGGAGCATGATGAGGCCACTTGGCCCCTCGAGCCTGCTCCGCCATTCTATAAGAAACATCCTCTCTGCATCTACCTTGTCGAGCTCCCTCAGTATCTTATATGTTTCAATAAGATCACCTCTTATTCTTCTGAATTTCAATATGTATAGGCCCAGCCTGCTCAATCTTTTCTCATAATTCAACCGCTTCATCGCTGCAAATAAGCTAGTGAATCATCTCTGAACTACCTCCAATGCAAGTAAATTTCCTTAAATAAGGAGACCAAAACTGTACGCAGTACTCAGGTTGTGGTCTCAGCAATACCCCGTACAGTGGTAGCAGGACATCCCTGTTTTTATACTCCTACCCCCTTGAAATAAAGGCCAACATTCCATTTGACTTTTTGATTATTTGCTGTATCTGCATGCTAACATTTTTGTTTCATGCACAAGGACCCCCAGGTCCCTCTGAACTGTAGCATTTTGCAATCTCTCTACATTTAATTAATACTTTGTTTTTTATTTTTCCTGCCAATGTGTATAACTTCGCACTTTCCCACATTATACTCCATCTGCCAAATGCTTGCCCACTCACTGTCTATATCCCTTTGCAGATTCTTTGAGTTCGCTGCACAACTTGCTCTCCCACCCATCTTTATATCATCCGCAAACTTGGCTACATTACACTCGGTCCCTTCATCCAAGTCATTAATGTAATTTGTAAATGGTTGATGCTCCAGCACCGATCCCTCTGGCACCCCACTAGTTACCGTTTGCCAACCAGAAAATGACCCATTTATCCTGACACGCTGCTTTCTGTTGGTTAGCCAATTCTCTATCCATGCTAATATATTTCCCCCAATTCCATGAGCTCTTATCTTATGCAGTAACCTTCTATGTGGCACATTATCAAATGCCTTCTGTAAATCCAAATACACCATGTCTACTGGGTCACCTTTGTCCACCCTGCTCGTTACATCCTCAAAGATCTCCAGCAAATTTGTTAAACATGATTTCCCTTTCCTAAAGTCATGCTGGCACTGCCTGACTGCATTATGATTTTCCAAATACCCGGCTACTACTTCCTTAATGATGGACTCAAGCATTTTCCCAATGACAGATATTAGGCTCACTGGTCTATAGATACATGCTTTCTGTCTCCCTCCTTTCCTAAATAGGGATGTTACATTTGCTGTTTTCCGATCTGCAGGGACCTCTCCAGAGTCCAAGTAATTTGGTATATTGCAACCTTACGCATTATGTTGGAGGGAAGCTCATTGATGAAGCAGCTGAAGATGGCTGGGCCTAAGACACTGCCCTGAGAAACTCATGCAGCAATGTACTGGAGCTGTGATGATTAAGCTTCAATCACCACAACCATCTTCATTTGTGCTAGGTATGACTCCTGCAAGTGGAGACCTTTCCCCCTGATTCCCAATGATTTCAGTTTTACTAGGGCTCCTTCTTGCCGCACTCGGTTAAATGCTGCCTTGATATCAAGGGCAGTCACTCTCACCTCACCTCTGGAATTCAGCTCATTTGTCCATGTTTGGAACAAAGCTGTAAGGAGGTCGGGAGCCAAGTGGTCTTGGCAGAACCCAAACTGGGCATCAGTGAGCAGGTTATTGGTGAGTAAGTGCTGCTTGATAGCACTGTCAATGGCCATTGCGATGGCTGTTAAAAATAGACGGACACCTTGAATTTACAATCAGAGGCAAAGAGTAACAAAATCCAGGAATGAACGCTATCCTTGTATAATTCATTGTTTAGGCCCCAGCTGGAGTACTGTGTCCAATTCTGAGCACCACACTTTGTGAAGTATTAGAAAGGTGTAGATCAGATTTACCAGAATGGTGACAGGAATCTGCGACTTGAGTTACGTGGAGAGACTGGAGAATCTGGGATTGTTCCTCTTAAAGCAGCGAAGGTTATTGTATTGTGTGCAGTTTTGGTCGTCTTATCCGAGGAAGGATGTTCTTGTCATGGAGGAATTACAGCAAAGATTTACCAGACTGATACCTGGGATGGCAGGAATGACTTATGAGGAGAGATTGGGTCGATTGGAGTTTAGAAGAATGAGAGGGGATCTCATTGGAACTTATAAAATTCTAACAGGACTGGACAGACGAGATGCAGGAAGGATGTTCCCGATGGTCGGGGAGTCCAGAACCAGGGGGCACAGTCTAAGGATAAGGGGTAAGCCATTTAGGACAGAGATGAGGAGGAATTTCTTCACCCAGAGAGTGGTGAACCTGTGGAATTCTCTACCACAGAAGGCAATAGAAGCCAGTTCATTAAACATATTCAAGAAGGAGTTGGATATATTTCTTAAGTCTAAAGGGATCAAGGGATATGGGGAGAAAGCAGGGACAGGGCACTGAATTTGGATGGTCAGCCATGATCTCATTGAATGGTGGAGCAGGCTCGAGGTATCGAATGGCCTACTCCTCCTCCTCTCTTCTATGTTTCTATGTTTCTATCTATCATAAATGACAGATTCATAGAAATTTATGACACAGAAGGCGGACAATCAGCTCACTGTGTCTGTGCTGGTCGAAAACGAGCTATCCAGCCTAATCCCATTCTCCTGCTCTTGGTACCTTGCCCTATAGGTTACAGCACTTCAAGCGCATGTCCAAGTATTTTTAAATGTGCTGAGGTTTTCTGCCTCAACCCTACTTTCAGGCCCTGAGTTCCAGTTCCCCACCGCCCTCTGGGTGCAACGATTCTCCTCAACTCCACTCTAAGCTTTCTAACAATTACTTTAAATCAATGCCCCCAGTTATTGATCTCTCTGCTAAGGGAAATAGGTGCTTCCGATACAATCTATCCAGGCACCTCTAAACTTTATACACCTCAATCAAATCTCCCCTCAGCCTCCTCTTTTCTACAGTAAACAACCCCAAACTATCCAATCTTTACTCATAGCTAAAATACTCCAGTCCTGGCAACATAATCGTAATTATCCTCTATAATGTCTCTAGTGCAATCACATCTTTCCTGTAATGTGGTGACCAGAACTGAGCATAGTACACTAGCTGTGGCCTAACTAACGATGTATACAGTTCAAGTATAGCCACCCTGCTCTTATTTTCTGTACCTTGGCTAATAAAGCAAAGTATGGCATAGGCCATCTTAACTACCCTATCTACATGTCTTCTACATTCAGGGATCTGTGGACATGCAGTCCAAGGTCCCTTGTTTCTCTACACTACACATTACCCTACCATTTATTGCGTATTCCCTTACGTTGTTAGCCCTCCCCAAATGCATTAACTCACACTTCACTGGATTGAATTCTATTTGCCACTTTTATGCCCACCTGACCAGTCCATTGATATCTTCCTGCAGTCTACACCTTTCTCCCACACTTTCAACCACACAGCCTATTTATGTATCATCAGCAAACTTCTTAATCATGGCCACAACATTGAAGTCTAACTCATTGATATATGCCCCTAAAAGCAGGGGACCAAGTACTGAGTCCTGTGGAACCCCACTGGAAACAGACTTCCAGTCACAGAAACTCCCGTCGACCATTAGCCTTTGCTTCCTGCCACTGAGCCAATTTGGGATCCAACTTGCCATTTTCCCTGGGATCCCATGGGCTTTTACTTTTTTAACCAACCTGCCATGTGCGACCTGGTGAAAGGCCTTGCTAATATCTATGTGGACTACACCAAATGCACTGCCCTCAACAGTTCTCATCATCTGCTCAAAAAATTCTATCTAGTTAGTCAGACACGATCTTCCCTTAACAAATCCATGCTGACTATCCTTGATTAATCCGTGCCTTTCTAAATGCCGATTTATAGTTTCACTCAGAATTTTTCCAACAAGTTTTAAACCACTAAGGTTAGACTGAGTAATCTGTAATTTGTCTATCCCTTTCTTTAAACAATGTTAGGACTGCTTCAGTCCTCTGGCACCAAACCTGTAGCCAGAGAGGATTGGAAAATAATGGTCTGAGGCTCTGGTATTTCCTCCCTTGCCTTTCTCAGTGCCTGGGATAGATTTCACGTGAGCCTCGAGATTTATCTACTTACAAATATTTAATACTTCCTCTCTTACTATGTTTATCTCATCTACTATTTCACTCTCCTCCTTAAATACAATGTCTGCATCGTCCATCTCTTCTGTGAAGACAGATGCAAGGTATATATTAAGAACCATACCCACATCTTCCACCTCTACAAACAGATTAACTTGTTGGTCTCTAATACGCCCTATTCTTATTTAGTTATCCTCTTAATCTTGATGTATATATGAAACCTCATTGGACTTTCCTTGAATTTACTTGCCAGTATTTTATCGTGCCCGGTCTTTGCTTTCCTAACTTTCTTTTTTATTTCAACCTTGCACTTTCTATACTCCTCTAGGCTTTCTGTAGTATTTATCTCTCCGTATCTGACAAAAGGTTCCCCTTTATTTCTTATCCCGCCGTGTATGCTCCTTGATATCCAGGGAGGTTCTAGATTTGGAAACACCATCTTTTTAATTTGTGGGAACATATTTGCTCTGAGCCCTCACTATCTCTGCCTTGAATTCATCCTCAGCTTTGCGACTGATTTCCCTTCCAGAAGCTGTTTTCAGTGCACTTTTGCTAAATCACCTCTCTGCTTTAGTACACTTGGCCATTCCCCAATTGAGAACTTTTACACCTCGTCTATTTTTGTCCTTTTCCATAAGGGGAGTTTTAATAAAGATTCTCAAATCCATGATGGGTTTTGATCGAGTAAGTAATTCTTTTTCCAATGGCAGAATTGTGGGTAATCAGGGGACACAGATTTAATGTAATTGGCAAAAGAGCCAGAGGAGAGATGAGGAGAATTTTATTTATTGCAGTGAGTTGTTGTGATCTGGAATGCACTGATTCAGAACGTGGTGAAAACAGATAATAGTAACTTTCGAAAGGGATTGGATAGTTAGTTGAAATTTTTACAGGGTTCTGGCTAAAGTGTCCGATTAATTGATTAGCTCTTTCAAAGAGATGGCATCGACACAATGGCCTCCTTCCGTGATGAGCCATTCTCTGATTCTATGAGCAGGAGACAGAGAGAGAGAAGAGGGAGAGAGAGCGAGATAAACAGAGAGAGAAATAAAAATAGAGACAGGCAGACTGGGAGAGGTACAGAGGTATTGATATTACATTTAAAAGGGGAATTGGATAAATACTTGAATGGGAACAATTTGCAGGAATATGAGAGAAGATCAGGGAATGGCACTAACTGGAGTGGTGATGTCATGGTGGGATTTGATCTTATGTAGCAGAATATTAAGATCGAGGTGTTGCTGGATAGGAAGCAAATGTTGGTCGTCGAGCTCAGGGGTGATGGATGAACGGGACATGATGTGTGTTAGGATATGGGCAGCAGAGTTTTCGTTGAACTTTAGATTATGGAGGCATGTAAATGGGAGGCTGGGCAGGAGAGCATTGTAATAGTCGAGTTTGGAATTAACAAAGGCATGGATCAGGGCCTATGCAGCGGAAGGGCAGAGGTGGGGTGGAAACGGGTGATATTTGACTTGGTGGAAGCCAGCCCTGTGATTCAGAGGATTACAGATCTAATTGCTGGGTATAGAGACTGAACAGAGACAGCAATAGCAGCAAATGGGGAGAGAAATTTACATAACAGTAATAGAGTTAGCAAAGGTTTGCAGAATTAATAGTTGGATACAGTGACTTATTTGGTTCAACGACAGCAACAAGGAGGGGAAAGTAAACGAAAAGAACAGTAAAACAGTTAAACATAGTTTATAGAATTAATAGCTGGATGGAGAGTCTTACCCGGAATACCAACAGCAGCGAGGAGGGGGTAGTAAACGTATTGAATAATCTTAAATGCATAATAGATCCGATCCTCTAATGGCAATCTGTCATAATATGCAGAAAGAAAGTCAAACTCCCAGCTGAAACTCCTGTCCATTGTTGTAACATTCCAATCTACTGTGCTCAGATTCCGACCCATTGTTTTAACATTCCAATCTACTGTTCTGAGATTCCGAGTCCCTCTCTGTGGAGCAGCGTGCTGATCCCTGTTAGTGCCAGAGGTGATGCTCTCACTGACACTATGGTTAACACTTTGAAAGGAGTCCCTCATAAATAGAAGAGGGAAACCCTGCATTGATACAATTAGGGTCCATGGTGACTGACATTAATTACATTCACTGAACAAACAGATTCCGTTACCCCGTGGAGACTGACATTAAATACAGTCACTGAACAAACAGCTTCAGTTAAACCGTGGAGACTGACATTACTTACATTCACTGAACAAACAACTTCAGTTAACCCCTTTCAATCCAACACTTTTTCTGCTACAGTAAAGTAGAACATTTACCATTCCGGATGGGCTGTATGAGGGTTGCTGAGGGATGGAATGGTGGAAATAGTGCAGGCTCTGGCCAGAATATTTAAATCCTCCTCGAATATGGGAGTGGTGCCAGATGACTCGAGGATTGCAAATGTTACACCCTGATTAATAAAGGAGAGAGGGATAAACCCTGTAACTGCAGGCCAGTCAGACTAACGTCAGTGGGACATTTTTGAAAATAAAAAGTTCCCTTCATGGGTTAGAATGTCTCCCCACACCCTCGTGGTTTGCCAGCTGGGAATATTATTATAACTAATGTGCACTCAGTGCAAGGGAAAATGCCAAATACTAGAATTCCGAAACCAAAGGACTTGGAAGGAGCATTAGGTTAAGGTGGAGGGAGATACACCTGTTTGAATCGTTTATTTTGTAATTTTGAATAAAGATTGTTGTTTTTTGTGGTTTTTTTGTTATTTTTAATAAAGACTTTGACGTGTTATTTTTATTAAAGATGTGTGTGTGTACCAAGTGGTGCAGGGGTGTTGGACCCCCTCCATGCTTGGATGTGTGTAAATAATTGTATTTTGCCTATGTATGCTTATGTTCACTACATTTTCGAAGAATGGGAAATGCATGTGTCATAGGATTTTAGATAGGTATTTACAGGGAAGATTGGCTGTGGAGGGTTGGAATTTTGCTCACCTTCATAAGTATGATATTAAAGCGAGGTTTAGTATCAACAGGCGGAGTGTAGGGTTCTCAAAATTCCCACATTCCCCAAAGTTAGCAAAAGAAGGACACTGAAGGACAAAGTTATTAATAAGGGTACCCTAAATAAAATGGCTTCTGGACCTCGTGGCAGAAGCCTGCAAGATTGGAAAGCAGGGCCCTGCAAAAACGGCAAGTCAAATGACATGCCTGGGCCTGTGAGAGACTTTGTTATTTCTGAAGCCAGACAACTAGATAATGCAGAATACGCATTCTTCATTTTGAAACCAATCAACTAAGGAAAGACTTAATCTTGAACCCATCAAACCTTTGCATAAAGAATCACTTACAATTTAAACCATCTACCGAGCCAGGAAGATACCGATTCACATTACACATAACAAACACCGAGGCATTAAAGACCATTTAGCAACGGGGCAACCACCCAAAAAGCAATTAAGGTGAACGACTATAATCACTTTAACGAGCCCGCCAATAATTAGACAAAGAACTAACCCTGATTTGGCGCGCAGATATCAACCTCCAAAAGGTATAACTGTAGGCCCACCGGTAATCAAAAGTGTGCAGCAAGCGGGCAAGCGAGGTGAGATGAACGGCAAGGCCAACGAACAAGTGGAGAATGGCAGCGTGGAGAAGCATTGTGGACAAACAGGTGCACGCTCAGGTCCAGAGACGCTCGGACCTTAAAGAAGCAGATCGGCACGGTGGGGCAGGCTCGGCTGAAGAAGACTAGGCTGCAAATGTAGCCTTACATGAGGAATGACCATGAGCACCGCGGTAACAAAGAGCCAGTTAAACCATACCTTCAGATCATTACCACTGCACAGGTAGTGATCTAGGCCACCGCGACCAAGCCAACACCAAGGACCGTCAACCGAACCGCAACCGCAACAAAACTTCGATGACCAGACCACCACCAGAAGAACAAAAGACGCAGTTTTCCTCTCTACAAGGTAATGTAAGCAACAAAGACTTTACTCCCTATATCTAACGGGGAAAAGTGGGTACTTTACTCAGACGACTCCACCACCGCGCCCTGGGGCCACGTGACGACGGCAGGCCCCAAAGGACACAAAGAGCGAACCCCAAAACTGCAACTGGCTTAATCGACAGGATTCGACCTATCCAGAAACCCTTATTGGTGAGCATAATCCCTGGCTCCTTGCAGCACAAATTAGTTAGATATTGGGGGTGTGACAAGGGTAGGGGAATTAATACTGTGATTTTTTTCCCTCGATGTGACATGTGTTCCCCATTCCGAATTAAGTGTACCTTTGTGTGCCTGCAACTATTCTAGTAATTCTCAGTTTTGTGATTTTATCGTGCCTTTAATAAAAATACAATTTTCTTGCACCAAACCAATTGTCTACTCCAATTCTGTATCGCCACCTGTACCTAATCCCAGTGTTGGAACCCCAGAGGTGTGGGAGTGATTCGATTCCAAACGCTGAGAAACCCAGTCAGAGGCAAGCTGACTGCACACACGCCACCAGCTACAGATATTACATTGCAATGAGCTATTGCATTGCAAAGGTATTTTATATTGCAAAGTGATATTCTTTTGCAATGTTCTATTGCAGTGCAAATGATGATTATATTGCAAAGTGAAATTCCATTGCAATGTGCTATTGCGTTGCAAATAATGATGATATTGCAAACTGATATACCACTGCAATGTGGTATTGACTTGCAAATGATAGTTATATTACAAAATGATTTTCCACTGCAATATATATTGCATTAAAAATGATGGTTATCTTGCCAAATTATATTACATTGCTATGTTCTATTGCATTGCAGTTCACAATTATATTTCAAAGTGATATTCCATGGCAATGTGCTATTGCGTTGCAAATCACCATTATTTTGCAAACTGATGTTCGAATGCAATGTGCTGTTGCACTGCAAATGACTATTATATTGCAAAATGATATTCCATTGCAGTGTGGTATTACATTGTAAATGACTATTACATTGCAAAGCGTTATTCCATTGTGCTATTCCATTGTGCTATTGCATTTCAAATGACGATTATATTGCAAAGTGGTCTTGCATATCATGATAATATTGCAAAGCGATATTGTGGAAATATAGAAAAAGGGGCAACTATAGATTGCAATGCTTGCTGGGATATTATATTCGGTCAACTGAGAATTAGAGCTTACTTCAGCAGCTAATCCCAGACAAGCTGTCAGAAGTTGTAACAACAATGAGGATGTGATAACCGAGACCAGAGACAACAATGAGTAAGGGACGAGAAAAGGCTAGTCCCTATAAGGAGATGGTAGCTGTTACTAGGCAAAGACGAGTGTTGATTTGATAACACTGTTAAAGTGGTTAATCAGATAAGAATAACATCACTGAGAACTTGTTTACTGAAGTGTATAAATATGCTGCGATTACTGATGATTTTCGGAGTTGCTAGCCTAGCCCTTGTCTAGGCACTCTCCCCTTGTGTGCAAGTAAAATAAACTAACAATTTGACGGTACTGCTTGTGTGTTAGAGTCTTTCTCGGAGTCGAGATTTCGACAATATTCTATTGCAATGTGCTATTGCATGGAAAATGACGATAATAACGCAAAGTGATATTACATTGCTATGTGTTATTGAATTGCAAATTTCGACTATATTGAAGAGTGATATACCACTGCAATGTTTTATTGATTCACAAATGAAGATTATAATGCAAACGTGATTTTACATTGCAATCTGCTATTTCATTGAAAATGATGATTATATTGCAAAATGATATTACATTGCAATGTGCTATTGCATTGCAAATTTCGATTATATTGCTAAGCGATATTCCACTGCAATGTGCTATTGCATTACAAATGATGATTATATTGCGAATGTCATTTTCCATTGGAACATGCTATTGCATTGAAAATGATGGTTATATTGCAAAGTGATATTCCATTGCAATGTGCTATTGCATTGCAAATGACTATTATATTGCAAAGCAATATTCCATTGCAATATGCTATCGCATTGCAAATGACTATTATATTGCAAAGTGATATTCCATTGCAATGTGCTATTGCATTGCAAATTATTATTACATTGTGGTTTTCCGCTATTTGCATGCTCAAAATTGGTAAAGCCCCAGGCCCAGGAGAGATTTATCCCAGGCTGCTGTGTGATGCAAGCGAGGAGATTGCAGGAGCTGTGGCACACATTTTCAGAACCTCTCTGGCCACAGGGGAGGTGCCAGATGACTGGAGGACAGCTAATGTAGTGCAATTATTCAAGAAGGCTAGTAGGGATAAACCAGGGAATTACAGGCCAGTGAGGCTAACATCAGTGGTAGGGAAATTATTGGAAAAACATCTGAGGGACAGAATTAATCTCCTCTTGGAGAGGCAAGGATTAATCAAGGATAGTCAGCATGGTTTTGTCAGGGGGAGATCGTCTAACCAAGTTGTTTGAATTTTTCAAGGGGATGACTAGGTGTGTGGATGAGTGTAGTTCATTTAATGTAGTCTAAATGGACTTCAGTAAGGCTTTTCACTAATTCCTGCATGGGAGACTGGTCAAGAAGGTAAGAGCCCATGGGATCCAGGGCAATTTGGCACATTGGATTCAAATTGGCTTAATGGTAGGAGGCAGAGGGTGAAGTTGAAAGTTGTTTTTGTGACTGGAAGCTTGTGTCCAGTGGTGTACCACAGGGATCAG
Source organism: Somniosus microcephalus (assembly GCF_052327205.1). Lineage (NCBI taxonomy): Eukaryota > Metazoa > Chordata > Chondrichthyes > Squaliformes > Somniosidae > Somniosus > Somniosus microcephalus. The sequence goes on along the minus strand of NW_028225181.1, from coordinate 34,863,790 downwards.
TGCTGGGTCCCTTGCTGCTTGTAATGTACATTAATGAGTTAGATATTACTGTAGTAGGTATTGTCGTGACATGCCACCATTGGACATAATCCGCTCATGGCAGCACGGACAGTTTACGCAGGCGCACTGCCGGCAGCAGCCGCCCCCAGCCGTGGGCCCTTTCCTCCAGCAGCTTGTTTCCCGTAGGAACAGGCTGCCGGGAGCACTTCCTGTCTGGGGAATATTTAAGTGATTGCGCGGGCTTTTTAAGCACTTGTTTTTGCCATGATGTAAATTAAAGCAGTTGTGTTCCATCAACTCTGGTCTCGACTCCCACGTTTGCCGCAGTATCTCAAAACTGGTGACCCCGATGCTCAGGACGAATCCTAAGCTAGCATGGCGGATACAAATGCAGTCACAGTTAAACTACCGGGCTTTTGGGAGAACCTGGCCGAGGCCTGGTTCGTTCATGCCGAGTCCAGATTCCGGCTGAGAAGCATTACAGTCGACGCCACGAAGTACGACTACCTCATCACCTCTCTCACTTGTGCCACAGTCCCTAAGGTTTGGGCAGTGCTGCAGGATCCACCAGAGGAAGGCAAGTACGAACACCTGAAGGCCGCGCTCCTTAAAAAATTTCAGGCACCCTCCTACCAGCGCAACTGCCAACTCCTCGACCTTCCAGGCCTTGGTGACGCTTCACCATCAGACCTGCTTTCCCACATGCTGTCCCTCTCGGGTGACAAAAAACCCGGCGCCCTCTTTCGCACGCTTTTCATTCGGCAGCTCCCCGCCAGCATCCGCCCGCTCATTGTGGAGTCTGGCTCCATGGACCTGAACGAGATAGCTGAAAAGGCCGACCGGCTGCTCTCTGCGCAGACCGCCCGCGACGTCGCGCCCGACCTCACGGCAACGACCACGCGGTCCCCCCGGCTCACTAGGCCCGACCGCTCTTCCACTCCGGGTCACTGCTACTACCACACCCGTTTTGGCACTAGGGCCCAATGCTGCACGCCACCGTGCACTTTCAAACCCCTCCCCGCATCGGCCCCCATGATGGCCGTGGGGCAAAAGGGGCCCCTACTGTACGTCATCGACGACAGCACCAACCGCCGATTCCTGTGCGACACAGGAGCCCAGCAGTGCATCACCCCCGCCTCCGCCCTCGAAATCCAACGCGGTGCACGGGGTGTTACGCTGGCTGCAGCCAATGGCTCTGACATCCACACATACGGCACCCGCATGGTCACGCTCGACCTCGCAGGCCGCCGCTACCGCTGGGAGTTCCTCACAGCCAAGGTCCTCTGCCCCCTCATCGGCGCCGACTTCCTACGCGCCCACGGCTTCCTTGTCAACATTCCGAGGCACCGCCTCGTCGACATCAACAATTTGGCCCCCATCCCTGGCGCAGTCACCCCGGCCCATTCGGCCAGCCTGATGACCTACTGCCTCGCCAGAGCCACGGAAGACTACTCTGCACTACTAGCCGAGTTTCCCGCCCTCACTAACCTGGCCTTTTCGTCCAAAGCCGCCAAACACGGTGTGGAGCACTATACCCCCACCACCGGCCCCCCGGTTTCTGCCCACGCCCGCAGACTCAACCCGGCCAAGCTGGAAATCGCGCGGGCCGAGTTCACCACCATGGAGCAACTCGGCATCATCCGCCGCTTCAGCAGCCCTTGTGCCTCACCCCTCCACATCGCCCCCAAGCCCGGCGGAGGCTGGCGCCCCTGTGGGGATGACTGCCACCTCAACGACGCCACCACCCACGACCGATACCCGGTACCGCACATCCAGGACTTCTCGGCCCGACTGGCCGGACGAACCATCTTCTCCAAGGTTGACCTGGTGCGCGGTTACCACCAAGTCCCCATACACCCCGTGGACATCCCCAAAACGTCCGTCATCACCCCATTCGGCCTGTTCGAATTCCTGAGGATGCCCATCGGCCTCAAGAATGCAGCACAGGCTTTCCAGCGCCTTATGGACTCAGTCCTCCGGGACCTGAACTTCCTATTCGTCTATCTAGACGACATTCTCGTGGCCAGCTCCTCCAAACAGGAACACTTTGAACACCTTCGCATCCTGTTTGGGCGCCTAGCCCAACACGGGCTCATCCTCAGCCCGGCAAAGTGCCAATTCGGCCTAGCCGAGATCGATTTTCTCGGCCACCACATCACCCCTGCTGGGGCCGTCCCCCTGCCCAACAAGGTGCAGGCCGTCCAGCAATTCCCCCACCCCAAAACCATCAAGGGCCTCCAGGAGTTCCTCGGGATGGTGAACTTCTACAACAGGTTCATCCCCAGAGCTGCAGCCCTCATGACGCCCCTATATGACTCCCTCCGAGGTAAATCCGGCAAGACGGCAGTAGCCTGGACAGCTGAAACCTCAGCCGCCTTCGACGCCACCAAAAACACGCTCGCCGACGCCACCCAGCTCGCGCACCCGAGGGCCGATGCCCGGGTCGCGCTCACCACCGACGCCTCCGACCATGCGGTCGGAGCCGTGTTCGAGCAGTGGGTCAAATGCGCGTGGCAGCCACTTGCCTTCTACAGCCGCCAACTGCGCCCCCCGGAGGTCAAATACTCTACTTTCTACCACGAGCTCCTCGCGCTCCACCTATCGGTCCACCATTTCAGGATCCTCCTGGAGGGCCGCCCCTTTACCGCATACGTGGACCACAAGCCGCTCACATACGCGATGGCCAAGAACACCGAACCTTGGTCCGCTAGGCAGCAACGCCAGCTTGCGGCTGTGTCCGAGTTTACCACGGACATCCAGCACGTCTCCGGTAAAGACAACGTTGTCGCCGACTGCCTTTCCCATCCCGCCATCTGCGCGAATCACCTAGCGGTCGACTACGCGCAACTAGCAGCGGCCCAGCTCACGGACCCAGACCTCCTCTCGGCGGCTACCAGCCTGCCAGGGCTATGCCTTGCCAAGGTCGTGCATGGGCCCGAAGCCACGGCAGTCACTTGTGACATCTCACTCGGCGAACCTAGGCCGGTCGTCCCTGCAACCTGGCACCGCTGCATCTTCGACGCGCTCCACGGGCTCTCCAATCCGGGTTCCCGCGCATCTGTCAAACTCCTCTCCCAGCGCTTCATCTGGCGTGGCCTCAGCAAAGATGTTTGGACTTGGGCCACCTCCTGCCTCGCCTGCCAACGGGCTAAGGTACAGCTGCACACAAAAGCACCCCTGGGAGACTTCGAGGTACCCAGCCGCTGCTTCGACCACGTACACGTCGACATCGTCGGTCCTCTGCCGCCATCGTAAGGCCAAACGTATCTCCTCACGATGGTCGACAGCTACACACGCTGGCCTGAGGCAGTGCCACTGACCTACACCACCACAGCCGACATCGTCAGGGCGTTCGTTAACACCTGGGTCACGAGGTTCAGCGTACCGGCCGACATAACCTCCGACAGAGGCGCCCGGTTCACCTCCGAACTCTGGACAGCCACAGCACGCAACCTCGGGGTGACGCTCCACCGAACCACGACGTACCACCCGCAAGCCAACGGGCTGTGTGAACACTTCCACAGGTCACTCAAGGCCTCACTCCACGCCAGCCTGCAGGACAGTACCTGGACTGACCGCCTACCGTGGGTGCTACTAGGCCTATGCACCGCGGTCAAGGAAGACCTCCAGTCCTCTGCAGCGGAGTTAGTCTACGGACAACCGCTGCGCGTACCAGGCCAATTCCTCCCGGAGGCTACCACGCCTTGGTTGGCCGAACATCAGCGGCTCAACTCTTTCTCTTCCACTCAAAAGTTCGCCCCACTTCCGGTCAACCGACACGGCAAACTCGCACCTCATGTCCCACCAAACTTACAGCAGGCACGCTTCGTCTTCGTGCGACACGACGCGCACCACGGACCCCTGCGACCCCCGTATGATGGACCGTACGAGGTACTACAAACCGGGGACAAGGTCTTCAAGATGCGACTCGGTGACAGGGTCGAAACAGTCTCCATCGACCGACTCAAACCAGCACACACAGAACCAGGGGAACAGGTCCCCGTGGCCCGACCTCCAACTAGAGGCCGTCCCACCAGCAAGCCAGCACAGCCGGCGGAGAACTGCCCGGCCCCACCAACTAGACCGGCGGCCACTCAGAGCCACTCCGGCAGAATAATTAGACCACCGTCACGAATCGTCCACTCATCCTAAGCGGATTCTGGGGGGAGCTCTGTGGCGACACGCCACCATTGGACATAATCCGCTCACGGCGGCACGGACAGTTTACGCAGGCACACTGCCGGCAGCAGCCGCCCCCAGACGGGGGCCCTTTCCTCCGGCAACTTGTTTCCCGCAGGGACAGGCTGCCAGGAGCACTTCCTGTCTGGGGAGTATTTAAGTGGTTGCGCGGGCTTTTCAAGCTCTCTTTTTGCCATGATGTAAATTAAAGCAGTTGTGTTCCATCAACTCTGGTCTCGACTCCCACGTTTGCCACGGTATCTCAACAACCTCACACTTCTCCAGTTGAATTGCTTTTGCCCCTTTTCTGCAGACCTGACCCATCCATTGATATCTTCCTGCAGATAGCATGCGTTGTGCACAGACTTTGGCGTGGGAGGGGGGGTTCCAGTTGTCACGGTCCATAAGGAAACAATGACATAGGTAGAACCAGGAATGAGGTTCTGCAGCACCTCAAAGATAATAATCTCTGGATTGTTACCTGAGCCATGCGCAAGTTGGCATATGGACAAATAGATTACATGTTTAAATGCGTGGCTCAGAGTGTTGTGGGAGGAAGGGGTTTCGTTTCATGGGGCACTGGCACGAGTACTGGAGAAAGAGGGATCTGTTCCGTTGGGACGGGCTCCACTTAAACGGGGCTGGGACCAGTGCACTGGCGAATTGAATAACGGGGCAGTAGACAGGGCTTGCAACTAATGAAGAGGGGGAGGATTCAGGAAAGAGTAAATTTAAAAGCAGCAAGAGAAATGTCAAGGCTCTGGAGCAGCGTACAGTTTTGTGAAAAAATGAACAGATTGCGTAAGGAAGGGACAGAGAGAGTTGCAAAGGTAATAAGGCATCAGTGCCTAAGGTGACTTCAGGGAAAAAGAGAAATAAGTCAAAGCTAAAGGAACTACATCTGAATGTGCGAAGCATTCGCAACAAAATAGATGAATTAATAGCACAGATAGAAATTAATAGGTTTGATCTAATAGCCATAATGGAGATGTGGTTTCTAAGTGGCCATGGTTGGGAAACAAATATTCCAGGATGCAAAGCTTTTAGAAGGGATAGTCAAAATGGAGAAGGAGGCCGGGTAGCCCTGAAAATAATGGATGGGATAAAGACAGTAGAAAGAAAGGATCTTGGCTCCGAAAATCAAGAAGTAGTATCAGTTTGGAGCAAAGAAACAGCAAGGGACAGGAAACATTGGTGGGAGTTGTTTATAGGCCCCAAAACAGTAGTTGTAATGTAGGACCGAGTATAAATCAGAGAATTAGTGGCGCATGTAACATGGGTAATACATTATTCATGGAGACCATGTTCTACATATCGACTGGGCAAACCAAATTTGCAGTAATAGTGTGGAGGACGAATTCATGGAATGTATGCATGATAGTTTTCTAGATCAGTATGTTGATATATCTAGTATTGTGTAACGAAAAAGAGTTAATTAATAACCTTGTAAATGTGGGTCCCCTACAGGCTGAGACAGGAGAAATTATAATGAGGAATAAGGAAATAACAGAGAAATTAAATAAATATCTTGTGTTTTTCTTCACGGATGACGACGCAAAAAACTTTTGAATATTAAGGGTTTTAAGGGATATGGGGATAGTTCAGGAAAGCGGAGATGAGGTAGATGGTCAGCCATGATCTTATTGAATGGCGGAGCAGGCTCGAAAGGACAAATGGTCTACTCCTGCTCCTATTTCATATGTTCTTAAAGCTCCAATTACACTGCCCAATCAAACATTCCAAGGGAAGTTACAGCACGGGTAACATAGAGAGATACAAAGTAAAGCTTCCCCTACAATGACAACCCACATCACTCTCTGGACAGGCAGAGCATGGGTGATGTACAGAAAAAAGCTCCCAATAACTTGGTTCATCAAACATAACCATTTCAGATATAGCACATGTTCAATGCAGCATACAGCTCTCTTGACAATACTCAATGAAGCACAACCAGCTCGGCATGGGGTGAATACAGAACAAAGATCCCTTTACGTGTAAGTGTCAAACACTCCCAGGTGAGGAACAGGCAATGTTTATCTACGAGTTAAGCTCCGCTCAACTTGCCGCAACAAAGGATAAGCCTGATGGCAGATGTTGACCAGCTCCCTGTATCTGGAAAGACTCTCAGGTCAGTCACAGGGGACTGTATCACCCTCAGGACCTTAACCACAATGCCTAGGGTCAGTGACCCTGTACCCACAATGCCTAGCGGTCACTTCCCTTGTACCCACAATGTCAAGGGGCAGTGACCCTGCATCCACAATGCCCGGGGGCATTACCCTTGTACCCACAATGCTGAGTGGCCCATCCCAATACTGGTCACCTCGGCGACGAACTCCATTAACCAATTGGCCTCACTATCGGCCTGCGATGTGTTTGTGTTCAGCTCCGTGGCCAGAAATTCGTCAGCCCAGGTCCCCGACATTGCCCGGACGGACACAAATACAGGATTACAGGCTGCCACAATAACCGTGTGTGTCCTCCTCACCTGCTCCTTTGAGGCAGATCCCAGTGGCTTGGAGACTTCGAATAAGGCATGGACTGGTTGGGCCTAATGGCCTATTATTGGCAAAGAGGCCCTTTATAATTCTGTGGGAGAGGGAGGGAGCGAGAAGGGGAGGAGGAGTAGAGAACAAGAGAGGGGGAGAGGGAGAGAGAGAGATGAGGGAGAGACGTAAATATTATAGTTATAGTCATACATTTGCATTACTGATTAATATTATTTATTATGTATTTTTAATAGCTCTTTAATGGGCATATAATTGGAAAATGAAATTTAACACGGATAAAGATTGGGCATTGGAGTACTGTGTAGTGTCCAGTGCCTCTATATTCTAAAAAGGATATAGAGGCACTGGAGAGGGTACAGAAAATATTTACATGGATGATACCAGAAAAGCAGGGAATACATATTAGGAACGGATGAACAGGCTGGGTCTTCTTTTTCTTGAAGGCTGAGGGGTGACCAAATAGAGGACTTTAAAATGAGTTAATGTTTTGATAGAATTGATACAGATACAGAGTGAGTGATTCCACTTGTGGGGAAGAGCAAAATTAGAGGCCATCAATATATTATAGTCACCAAGAAATCCAATAGGGAATTCAGAAGAAACTCCTTTAACCAGAGACTGGTGAGAATGTGGAACTCGCTATCACAAGGACTGGTTGAAGCGAATAGTATAGATGCATTTAAGGGGCAGTTAGGTAATCATATGATGGAGAAGGGAATAAAGGGTTCTGCTGTTAGATTTAGATGAGGTAAAATGGAAGGAGGCTCGAGTGGAGCACGAATGCCGGGAGAGACTAGTTGGGACAAATGGCCTGGTTCTGTGCTGTATATCCCATGTAATCCTCTGTTACAAAGTAAAGATCTCATCAAATATCTCCAGGGCAGGTTCAGCGGGTTAGATACAAAGAAAAGCTCCCTCTACACTGCCCCACCAAATATTCCCAGGGCAGGTACAGCACGGGTTAGGTACAGAGTAAAGCTCCCTCTACACTGTCCCATCATACACTCCCAGGGAAGGTACAGCACGGGTTAGGTACAGAGTAAAGCTCCCTCTACACTGCCCCATCAAACACTCCCAGGGCAGGTACAGCACGGGTTAGGTACAGAGTAAAGCTCACTCTACACGGTCCCATCAAACACTCCCAGGGAAGGTACAGCACGGGTTAGATACAAAGTAAAGCTCCCTCTACAATGTCCCATCAAGCAGTACCAGGGCAGGTGCAGCACGGGTTAGATACAGAGTAAAGCTCCCTCTACACTGTCCCATCAAACAGTCCCAGGACAGGTACAGCATGGGCTAGATACAGAGTAAAACTCACGCTACACTGCCCCACCAAACATTCCCAGGGCAGGTACAGCATGGGTTAGATACAGAGAAAAGCTCCCTCTACACTGTCCCATCAAACAGTCCCAGGGCAGGTGCAACATTGGTTAGATACAGAGTAAAGCTCCCTCTGCACTGTCCCATCAAGCACTCCCAGGGCAGGTACAGCACGGGTTAGATACAGAGTAAAGCTCCCTCTACACTGTCCCATCAAACAGTCCCAGGGCAGGTACAGCACGTGTTATATACAGAGTAAAGCTCCCTCTATACTGTCCCACCAAACAGCCCCGGGGCAGGTACATCACGGGTTAGGTACAGAGTAAAGTTGCCTCCAATTTGGTTCATCAACACAACCAGCTCAGGTACAGCATGGGGTCAATACAGAATAAAGATCCTTCTACATGTCAGTGTCAGACAATCCCGGGTGAGGTACGGGCAAGCTTTATCTCAGAGTTAAGCTCCATTCAATTTGTTGCATCAAAGGCCGAACCTGACCGCAGATGTTGAACAGCTCCTATTATCTGGATAAACTTTCACCTTTGCAAAATCCTCGACTGCCGGGATTCTCGGTAAAGTACCTTACCATTCCAATCATTGTTGAAGCATCCCGTTTTATCCTGTCTCTGACACGGGGGATCTCGGTCCCACCAGATCTGCTCTGTGAACCCAGCGTCATTTCTGCAGTCCCAGTGAGTGTGGCGATGATTCGACTTCTCTCTCTCCACCTTCCTGAGATATTGCTCAATCCCAGAGACTGTCAATAGAAAAATGATTCATTTTAATCCCAGAATATCTACCTGGAATACAGTGGGACTGTTTTTGTGACTATGATTGTACCTATTATGAAGATATTTGCAATTAATAAGTGTTTCAATTAGTGTAGATAATGTTAAATTGTTCTTTTCTGTCCATTGTCCTGTTTATCGGGAGCTACACACTCCCACTGTCAGCTGTCACTCCAGCTCCACCCACACGGACATCCCACTAATGGATCGCAACCAGGGGCGGGGCCCTAACTCCAGGTGACATCACACAGGATCCAGGAGCCAATCACACAGCAGCCTGGAACAATGTCGCAATGCGGCCGTAGCCCCTCCCACTGCAGAGGTAGGTACAATAACGAGCTCCCTCTACATTACCCTGACATTAACACTGTTATTATCTCCCCTTCCCCGATTCATACCAATTCTGTTCCTGACTCTGCTCCAGCTCTTGTTCCCCCAGCTATAGTTTCCCTTCCATCTGTTCCAGGTATTCTTGGGCCCACTTCTCTGGGCAGAACGGAGTAGTCTCTGTGGGGGGACAGAGGTCAAACCCCATTTAAAGTTATACACCCACAGGGCGCTGTAATCACCCTTTGGATATTTCCCACATTGCCAAGGGTCAATGATGCTGTATCCACAATTCTCAGGGGCAGTGACCACGTACCCACAATGCCCAGGGTCAGTGACCATGTACCCACAACGTCCAGGTTCATTGAGTGTACCCACAATGCCCAGTGTCAGTCCCCCTGTACCCACAATGCCCAGGGTCAGTGACCTGTTTGCACAATGCCCAGGGTCAGTGACCTGTACCCACAATGTCCAGGGTCATTGAGCTTACCCACAATGCCCAAGTTCTGTCCCCCTGTACCCACAATGCCCAGTGTCAGTGACCTGTTCGCACAATGCCCAGAGTCAGTGATCCAGTAGCTACAATGCCCGGGTCAGTGTCCCTCTACTCACCTTTTCCTGAGGATCAGTGTCCTAACCCACAATGCCTAGGGTCATGAACCGTTCCCACAACGTGCAGGTTCAGTGAACCTGTAGCACAAGACCCAGGGTATGTGACCAAGGACCCACATGGCCCAGGGTCAGAGACTTGTACCCACAATGCACGTGGACAGTCAACCATTACCCACAATGCCCGTGGTCAGTCAAGCATGATCCACAATGCCCAAAGTCACTGATGTTTACCCACAAAGCCCAGGGTCATTGACCCTGTACCAACAACACGCAGTATCAGTGACACTGTACCAACAATGCTGAGGGTCTGTGGCACTGTACCCACAATGCCCAGGGTTAGTGACCCTGTACCCACAATGCCCGAGGTCAGTGACGTTTACCCACAATCCCCAGGGGCATTGAATCAGGATCCACAATGTCTGGGGTTAGTAACCTGTACCCACAAACACAACCAACTCAGATACTGCACGTGTTCAATGCAGTGTACAGCTCCCTTGACACTGCCCAATGAAGCAAAACCAGCTCAGTTACAGCATGGGGTGAATAAGATTATGGAACAGTTCCTACTCCCGAGGTCTCCACCATCACAGAAGCCAGCCTTCAGCCAAGGCGATTCATTCCACGTGATATCAAGAAACGGCTGAGCACACTGGATACAGCAAAGGCTATGGGCCCCAACAACATTCCGGCTATCGTACTGAAGACTTGTGCTCCAGAACTAGCCATGCATCTAGCCAAGCTGTTCCAGCTACAACACTGGCATCTATCCAATAATGTGGAAAACTGCCCAGTTATGTCCTATCCACAAAAAGCAGGACAAATCTAACCCGGCCAATTACCACCCCATCAGTCTACTCTCAATCATCAGCAAAGTCATGGAATGTGTCATCGACAGTGCTATCAAGGGGCACTTACACACCAATAAACTGAGCACAGATGGCCAGTTTGGGTTCCGCCAAGACCACTCGGCTCCCGAAATCATTATGGCCTTGGTCTAAACGTGGACAAAGGAGCTGAATTCCAGAGCTGAGGTGAGAGTGACTGCCCTTGACATCAAGGCAGCATTTGACCGAGTCTGGCATCAAGGAGCCCTAGTAAAACTGAACTCAATGGGAATCAGGGGCAAAACGCTCTACTGGCTGGAGTCATACCTAGCACAAAGGAAGATGGTTGTGGTGGTTGAAGGTCCATCATCACAGCCCCAGGACATCGCTGCAAATTTCTTCCGGGCAGTGTCCTATCCCAATCATCTTCAGCTGCTTCATCAATGACCTTCCCTCCAACATACGGTCAGAAATGGGGATGTTCACTGATGAAGCAGCTGAAGATGATTGGGATAGGACACTGCCCGGAAGAAATTTGTGTTGAGCACCATTCACAACACCTCAGATAATGAAGCACTCCATGCCCGCATGCAACAATACCTGGACGATGTTCAGGCTTGGGCTGATAAGTGGAAGGTAACATTCACACCACAGAAGTGCCAGGCAATGACTATCTCCAACAAGCGAGAGTCTAACCAGCTCCCTTTGCCATTCAATGGCATTACCATCGCTGAATCCCCCACCATCAACATCCTGGCGTCACCATTGTCCAGAACCTTAACTGGGCCAGCCACATAAATACTGTGACCAAGTGGCCTATTCCTGCTCCTATTTCTTATGTTCTCATGTACCGCAGGCCCCAGCTATTCACGATATATATCATTGATTTGGATGAGGGAACCAAATGTAATATGTCCAAGTTTGCTGACGACACGAAACTAGGTGGGATTTTGAATAAGATGCAATGAACCTTCAAGGCGATTTAGACAACTTGAGTGAGTGGGCAATTACATGGCAGATAGAGTATAACGTGGATAAATGTGAAGTTATCCACTTCGGTAGGAAAAACAGAAAGGCAGAGTATTATTTAAATGGTGATAGATTGGGAAATGCTGATCTACAAAGGGAACTGGGTATCCTTGTACACCAGTCACTGAAAGCAAACATGTAGGTGCAGCAAGCAGTTAGGAAGGCAAATGGTATGTTGGCCTTCATTGCAAGAGGATTTGAGTACAGGAGCAAGGATGTCTTACTGCAGTTATACAGGGCCTTGGTGAGACCACACCTGGAGTACTGTGTGCAGTTTTGTTCTCCTTACCCAAGAAAGGATATAGTTGCCATAGAGGGAGTGCAGCGACGGTTCACCAGACTGATTCCTGGGATGGCAGGACTGTTGTATGAGGAGAGATTGGGTCGACTAGGCCTGTATTCACTAGTGTTTAGAAGAATGAGAGGGGATCTCATTGAAACGTATAAAATTCTGACAGGGCTAGACAGACTGGATGCAAGGAGGATGTTTCCCCTGGCTGGAGGGGACAAGAAAGAGGGGACACAGTCTCAGGAGGCGAGGTTGGACATTTATGACTGAGATGAGGATAAATGTCTTCACTCAGAGGGTGGTGAACCTGTGGAATTCTCTACCACAGAAGGCTGTGGAGGCCAAGTCACTGAATATATTTAAGAAAAATATAGATAGACTTCTAGAAAAAAAGCATCAAGGGGTATGGGGAGAGAGCGGGAATAGAGGATCAGCCATGATAATATTACATGGTGGAGCAGGCTCAAAATGCCGAATGGCTACACAGCGGGCCATAATCACCCTCAGGACCTTAACCACAATGCCCAGGGTCAGTGACCATTTACCCACAATGCCCAGGTTCAGTGAACCTGTACCCACAATGCCCAGTGTCAGTGACCCTGTGCCCACAATGCCCAGTGTCATTGAACCTGTACACATAAAGCCCAGTGTCATGGAACCTGTACACATAAAGCCCAGTGTCAGTGACCCTGTACCCACAATGCCCAGTGTCAGTGACCCTGTGCCCACAATGCCCAGTGTAATTGAACCTGTACACATAAAGCCCAGTGTCATTGACCCTGTACCCACAATGCCCAGTGTCAGTGACCCTGTGACCACAATGCCCAGTGTCATTGAACCTGTACACATAAAGCCCAGTGTCAGTGACCCTGTACCCACAATGCCCAGTGTCAGTGACCCTGTGCCCACAATGCCCAGTGTCATTGAACCTGTACACATAAAGCCCAGTGTCAGTGACCCTGTACCCACAAAGCCCAGTGTCAGTGACCCTGTGCCCACAATGCCCAGTGTCATTGAACCTGTACACATAAAACCCAGTGTCAGTGACCCTGTACCCACAATGCCCAGTGTCAGTGACCCTGTGCCCACAATGGCCAGGGTCAGTGACCATGTACCCACAATGCCCAGTGTCAGTGACCCTGTACCCACAATGCCCAGTGTCAGTGACCCTGTGCCCACAATGCCCAGTGTCATTGAACCTGTACACATAAAGCCCAGTGTCAGTGACCCTGTACCCACAATGCCCAGTGTCAGTGACCCTGTGCCCACAACGCCCAGTGTCATTGAACCTGTACACATAAACCCCAGTGTCAGTGACCCTGTACCCACAATGCCCAGTGTCAGTAACCCTGTGCCCATAAAGCCCAGTGTCAGTGACCCTGTACCCACAATGCCCAGTGTCAGTGACCCTGTGCCCACAATGCCCAGGGTCAGTGACCATGTACCCTCAATGCCCAGTGTCAGTGACCCTGTACCCACAATGCCCAGTGTCAGTGACCCTGTGCCCACAATGCCCAGTGTCATTGAACCTGTACACATAAAGCCCAGTGTCACTGACCCTGTACCCACAATGCCCAGTGTCAGTGACCCTGTGCCCACAATGCCCAGTGTCATTGAACCTGTACACATAAAGCTCAGTGTCAGTGACCCTGTACCCACAATGCCCAGTGTCAGTGACCCTGTGCCCACAATGCCCAGGGTCAGTGACCATGTACCCACAATGCCCAGTGTCAGTGACCCTGTACCCACAATGCCCAGTGTCATTGAACCTGTACACATAAAGCCCAGTGTCAGTGACCCTGTACCCGCAATGCCCAGTGTCAGTGACCATGTACCCACAATGCCCAGTGTCAGTGACCCTGTACCCACAAAGCCCAGTGTCAGTGACCCTGTGCCCACAAGGCCCAGTGTCAGTGACCATGTACCCACAATGCCCAGTGTCAGTGACCCTCTGCCCACAATGCCCAGTATCATTGAACCTGTACACATAATGCCCACTGTCAGTGACCCTGTGCCCACAATGTCCAGTGTCATTGAACCTGTACACATAAAGCCCAGTGTCAGTGACCCTATGCCCACAATGCCCAGTGTCAGTGACCATGTACCACAATGCCCAGTGTCATTGAACCTGTACACATAAAGCCCAGTGTCAGTGACCCTGTGCCCACAATGCCCAGTGTCTGTGACCCTGTGCCCACAATGCCCAGGGTCAGTGACCATGTACCCACAATGCCCAGTGTCAGTGACCCTGTACCCACAATGCCCAGTGTCATTGAACCTGTACACATAAAGCCCAGTGTCAGTGACCCTGTACCCACTATGCCCAGTGTCAGTGACAATGTACCCACAATGCCCAGTGTCAGTGACCCTGTACCCACAATGCCCAGTGTCAGTGACCCTGTACCCACAATGCTGAGTGGACCATCCCCATGCCAGTCTCCTCGGCGATGAAACCCATTGAACAATTGGCTTCACTGTTGGACTGCGATGTGTCTATGGTCAGTTCGGTGACTAGAAATTCCTCATCCCAGGTCCCCGAAATTGCCATGTCTGCCACAGCGGGGGCTTGGGGAGGGAAAACACCAGAGATTAGGGCCCGAATCAGGGCAGAATAGGCCCTGGCTACATCTCCTGCCTGTGCTGAGTTAGCCTGATCTCACCCGGTGTGGTACTGAGCCCACCACACCCTGCTCCACACACAGAGCAGGAAAGGCCCAGGCTCTATCACCGACCTGTGCTGATTTGAGCCACTGCTCTACACTCTACTCATAGGGGTGATCTTAGCTCGCTGCGGAGCATGTCAAATAATTGAGTTCTCAAATTCCTGCAATTAATGAGTGTGTTTGAAATACTTACTTTAATATTACATTGTTCCTTTCAGACCTTTGCCCTGTTTCTTGGGACTAAACTCACTGCCAGTATCAGCTGTCACTCCAGCACCTCCCACTGATGGGCTGTAACAAGGGGCGGAAACCTGTCTCCAGGTTACAGTGACGGGTGTGGGGTATATCAGAGTGTTACAGTAAGGAATGTGGGGTATATCAGAGTGTTACAGTGAGGAATGTGGGGTATATCAGTGTGTGACAATGAGGGTTGTTGGGTATATCAGTGTGTGACAGTGACGGGTGTGGGGTATCCCAGTGTGTTACAGCGAGGGGTATATCAGTGTGTTACAGTGAGGGGTGTGCTGTATATCAGTGTAACAGTGAGGCTGTGGGGTATAACAGAGTGTTACAGTGAGGGGTGTGGTGTATATACGAGCGTTAGTGAGGGGTGTGTGGTATATCACATTGCTATTGTGAGGGATATCAGAGTGTTAAAATGAGGGGTGTGGGGTATATCGGTTTACAGTGATGGTGTGGCGTATATCTGTATTATAATGAGGGCTGTGGGATACATCAATGTTACATGGAGGCGTGTGGGGGATATCAGATTGCTACAGTCAGGGATTTGGGGTATATCAGTGTGTTACAGTGAAGGGTGTGGGGTATATCAGAGTGTTACAGTGAGGGGTGTGGGGTATATCATTGTGTTACAGTGAGTGGTGTGGGGTATATCAGAGTGTTACAGAGAGGGGTGTGGGGTATATCAATGCTACACTGAGGGGTGTGGAGTATATCAGTGTGTTACAGTGAGGGGCGCGGGTATTATCAGTGTAATACAGTGAGGGGTGTGGGGTATATCAGATTGCTACAGTGAGGAGTGTGGGGTATATCAGAGTGTTACAGTGAAGGGTGTGGGGTATATCAGTGTGTTACAGTGAGGGGGGTGGGGTAATTCAGGGTGTTGCAGTGAGGGGTGTGGGGTATATCAGAGTGTTACAGTGAGGGGTGTGGGGTATATCAGTGTGTTACAGTGAGGGCTGTGGGGTAATTCAGTGTGTTACATAGATACATAGATACATAGAAGATAGGAGCAGGAGTAGGCCATTCGGCCCTTCGTGCCTGCTCCGCCATTTAATGAGATCATGGCTGATCCTTTAATTCAGTATCCCGTCCCCGCCTTCTCTCCGTAACCCTTAACCCCTTTTGCCCGTAGAAATATATCTAATTCCCTCTTAAATATATTTAATGAGCTGGCGTACACTGCCCTCTGTGGCAATGAGTTCCACAGGTTCACCACTCTCTGAGTGAAGAAATTCCCCCTCATCTCTGTCCTAAATGGTTTAGCCCTTATCCTTAAATTATGTCCTCTAGTTCTGTTCTCACCCGCCAAGGGAAACATTCCTTCTGCATCCAGTCTGTCTAGACCTGTCAGAATTTTATACACTTCTATGAGGTCCCCTCTCAATCTTCTAAACTCCAGTGTGTACATCCCTAAACTACATAGTCTCTCCTCATAGGTCATTCCCGCCATTCCTGGTATCAGCCTGGTGAATCGCCGCTGCACCCCCTCCATGGCAAGAACATCCTTCCTCAGATGAGGCGACCAAAACTGTACACAGTACTCGAGGTGTGGTCTCACCAGTGCCCTGTACAGCTGCAGCAAGGTATCCCTGTTCCTGTATTCTAACCCTTTTGCTATGAAGGCCAGCATACCGTTTGCCTTCTTGACCGCCTGTTGCACCTGCATGCTCGCCTTCAGTGACTGGTGTACAAGAACACCCAGGTCTCTCTGTACTTCCCCCTCTCCCAATCTATTGCCATTTAAATAATAATTTGCCCTCCCGTTCCTGCACCCAAGGTGGATAACTTCGCACTTGTCCACATTATAGTGCATCTGCCATTTATCCGCCCAATCGCCCAGTCTGTCCAAATCGCTCTGGAGCTTCCTGGTCTCTTCCTCTGAGCCCACCCCACCTCCTAGTTTAGTGTCGTCTGCAAATTTGGAAATGCTGCATCCGACTCCCTGATCCAGGTCATTAATGTAAATTGTGAACAGCTGGGGGCCCAGGACAGATCCCTGTGGTACCCCACTTGTTACTGCCTGCCATTCAGAAAATGAGCCGTTTATTCCAACTCTCTGTTTTCTATCTGACAGCCAGTTCCCTATCCACGCCAAAACTTTCCCCTTTATCCCATGAGCCTCAATTTTCCATGCTAATCTTTTATGTGGGACCTTATCGAAGGCCTTTTGGAAGTCCAGGTACACCACATCTACTGGCTCTCCCCCATCTATTCTACCAGTTACTCCCTCAAAAAATTCCAATAGATTAGTCAAGCACGATTTACCCTTTGTAAATCCATGTTGACTCTGTCCTATCCTGTCCCCATTTGCTAAGTGCTCCGCTATTTCATCCTTAATGATGGACTCCAGCATTTTGCCCACAACTGATGTAAGGCTTACAGGTCTGTAATTACCTGCTTTTTCCCTACCCCCCTTTTTGAATAGTGGGGTAACGTTAGCTACCCTCCAATCCATCGGCACTGTTCCCGAGTCTAATGAATTCTGAAAAATCATCCTTAGTGCATCCGCTATCTCTAGGGCCACCTCCTTCAGTACCCTAGGATGCATGTTATCAGGCCCTGGGGATTTGTCCACCTTCAATCCCTTTAGCTTCCTTAACACCATATCCTTAGAGATATTGATTTGCGTCAGTTCCTCCTTTGCCAATGTCCCTATTTTTCCCGATATCCCAGGGAGGTTTTTTGTGTCTTCCTTCGTAAAGACTGACCCAAAGTATGCATTTAGTTGATCTGCCATTTCCTTATTTCCCATTATATATTCCCCCGTATCTGACTGCAATGGACCAACTTTGGTTTTCACCAGTCTTTTCCTTTTGATATATTTATAAAAGCTTTTGGAGTTAGTTTTTATATTTTCCGCCAGCTTGTTTTCGTAAGCTATTTTGCCCCTCTTGATCATGCCCTTTGCCCTCCTTTGCTCTATCTTAAACTGTTCCCAATCTTCCGCTCTGGCGCTTTTTTTGGCTATTTTATACGCCCTATCTTTGGATTTTATGCTGTCTCTAATTTCCCCTGTTATCCACGGTTGAGTCACCTTTTTAGATTTCCTTTTATGCCAGATTGGTATAAACAATTTTTGCAATTTTGTCATTCTATCTTTAAATGTTTGCCATTGTTTATCTACCTCCAGTCCTCCCAGGAACGTTGTCCAATCAGACCTACTCAGTTCCCGTCTCATGGCATCATAATTCCCCTTGTTTAAATTCAGGACCTTAGTCTCTGAGTCAATTTCTTCGCTCTCCATTTCGAGTGAGAAATCGATCATGTTATGATCGCTCTGACCCAAGGGTCCCCGTACAACAAGATTACTGATTAGTCCCTTCTCATTGCACAGTACCCAGTCCAATATAGCCTGTTCCCGAGTTGGTTCCTCGACATATTGATCCAGATAACCATCCCTTAAACACTCAAGGAATTCCTCCTCCTCATTATTTTTACTGATTGAGAGAGATATTGAGAGAGATATTGAGAGAGATATTGAGAGAGATATTGAGAGAGATATTGAGAGAGATATTGAGAGAGATATTGAGAGAGATATTGAGAGAGTTATTGAGAGAGTTATTGAGAGAGTTATTGAGGGAGTTATTGAGGGAGTTATTGAGGGAGTTATTGAGGGAGTTATTGAGGGGGACAGTGAGGGGGACAGTGAGGGGGACAGTGAGGGGGACAGTGAGGGGGACACTGAGCGGGGACACTGAGCGGGGACACTGAGGGGGACAGTGACAGAGATATTGAGAGTGACATTGTGTGAGACATTGAGAGAAACACTGGGAGAGACACTCAGTGGGACATTGGCCTAGAAATTCAGTATAGCCATGTTTGGGGCGCTACAGCTGGGCGGCCGCTAAAGTTTGCGCCCGGCGCAACTTCGCGCCACCTTCACCGATATTCAGTGGCATCGCCCCAAGAGGTTGCTGCTGCACGAAAGCAGGCGATGCACGACTATCATTAGGCACTAAGCCGGCGATCCGGGGCGCTAACACCGAGGATGGGCGCAGTGCAGGTGCGGCGACTTGCTCAATGAAGGCAGACATGCTGGCGCCGGTCGGCTCTTAAAGGGGAAGGGTCGACTTGTTTAGCTGCCATGCCCTGCACACTGCAGCCCTGACGCAAGGCCTGACCATTGCTGGTTCATCAGTTCTACGCCCTCAACCATGGAGAAGTCCGCTATTCTTCCAAATCCGATTGCACGCTCTTGCTGCTTGTCCAGGGTCATGGGGAAGGAGATGTACTGACGTCTCCTTCTGAAAAGGGCATTGTTCACCTGGCGGATGCAGCAATGTTCCGCGAACTGGGAGATGTTGTCAATGTCCCCAGTAGCGGATTGGAAGGAGCCAGTGGCATCGAAGTTGAGAGCCACCATCACCTTCACTGCCACTGACAGAGACGTCCTGCTCCTCAGTTGTGGCTGCAGATCTCTGCGAAGCAGGTGGCAGATCTCAGTGACCACCTCCCTTCTGAATCGCATCCTCCGAACACACTGCTCCTCAGACATGTTCAGATATGAGAACTGCTGGCGGATTACCCTGGTTGGGGAAGGCCTCCTGTGCCGACGCCTGTTGGCCAATCTCCATCTGGCCATGACTGGCACTCTCTCACGGCGTCACTGATCCCTTTTAATGCAATGCAGAAAGCCAACGTTTCCACCCATTGCAGCCCCCATTATATGTGGCGACTCAAGGCTATGGCACTGAAAGTGAAATCCAAGTGCAAAGCTCTGGCCTGAAGCCAGAAGTACCTGTGCGAGCGCTGAGTCAAAGCAGAAAGCTCTCTGCCTTTGTCTCTCTCCAAATATCCGTCTCTCACACAGAGGGATTGGCACAAAATGGCTGCCACTTATACTGCAGGAGGAGTCCCCTTTAAATAGCGCCCCCCGCGCCCCGCAGTGACTGGGAACCGTTCCCCACTACCAGTCGCTGGGGGCGCCAGGCGCAAAGAAGGGCGGCGCCACCGAATTTCCGGTTCAGGGCGCACAAAGGGCGTTGCACGATGAAATGACGTCAGGATCTGCGCGCGCAGCTGAGCGCGCACAAAAGTTTTGCGCCGCCGCTAAACCTTTATTGACGTTGGGGAGAGGCACAGATCGCGCTGCGCCCGGCCGCTAGCCGCCTAGCGCCCCACATCTCCTCCTAAGGCGCTAGCGGCTGGCGCAAACAACTGAATTTCTATGCCATTGAGAGGTACATTGAGGGTGATATTGAGAGGTACATTGTGTTGTATCCGTGTGTAATGGAGACACGGAATGCAGGAGTTGGTTTAACAGGTGTTTACTGAACAAAGTCTGGGGGTGAACTAAAAGATACAAGACGCTGTACAGGCTTATATACCCGAGTGGTCACTACCGGTATTACAGTACACAGGGGCTCTTAAAGGTATATACACTACAAATTGAGAGGTACATTGAGAGAGACATTAAGAGCGACATTGGGAGAGACACAGATGAAAGTTGAGAGGGAAATTGAGAGGGATGTTGAGAGGGTCATTGTGAGAGCCTTTGAGAGTGACGTGTGCGTCAGTGACAGTGACATTGAGAGGGACATTGGGAAGCACATTGAGAGGGGCATTGAGAGAGACATTGAGAGAGCCATTGAGAGTGACACTGTGTGCGTCAGTGACAGTGAAATTGAGAGTGACATTGGGAAGCACATTTAGAGGGGCATTGAGAGAGACATTGACAGTGACACTGAGAGGGACATTGAGAAGGAAACTGAGAGAGACAGTGAGAGAGACATGGAGAGGGACCTTTAGAGAGCCATTGAGAGAGGCATTGAGAGGGACATTGAGACGGGAATTGGGAGGGAAATTGAGAGAGATTTTGTGAGATACATGTAGAGGGACATTGAGAGAGACATTCAGAGGCTCATTGAGAGTGACATTCAGAGGATCATTGAGAGAGACATACAGAGATACATTGAGAGTGAAAGTGCGAGAGACATTGAGAGGGATATTTAGAAGGGCAATGGGAGAGATATTGAGAGAGACATTGAGAGAGGCATTGAGAGAGACATTGAGGGAGACATTGAGGGAGACATTGAGGGAGACATTGAGGGAGACATTGAGGGAGACATTGGGAGAGACATTGGGAGAGACATTGGGAGAGACATTGGGAGAGACATTGGGAGAGACATTGGGAGAGGCATTGGGAGAGGCATTGGGAGAGACATTGGGAGAGACACTCAGTGGGACATTGAGAGGTACATTGAGAGGTACATTGAGGGAGATATTGAGAGGTACATTGAGAGAGACATTAAGAGCGACATTGGGAGAGGCACAGAGGGAAGTTGAGAGGGAAGTTGAGAGGGAAGTTGAGAGGGAAGTTGAGAGGGAAGTTGAGAGGGAAGTTGAGAGGGTCATTGAGAGTGACATTGACTGTGTCAGTGACATTGAGAACGACATTGAGAAGCACATTGAGAGGGGCATTGAGAGAGACATTGAGAGAGACATTGAAAGTGACACTGAGAGGGACATTGAGGGAGACATTGAGGGAGGCATTGAGCGAGACATTGAGAGGGACATTGAGAGGGACATTGAGAGGGACATTGAGAGGGACATTGAGAGGGACATTGAGAGGGACATTGAGAGGGACATTGAGAAGGACATTGAGAGGGACATTGAGAAGGACACTGAGAGAGACATGGAGAGGGACATTTGGAGAGCCATTGAGCGAGGCATTGAGATGGGAAATGGGAGGGAAATTGATAGAGATGTTGTGAGATACATGTAGAGGGACATTGAGAGAAACATTCAGAGGCTCATTGAGAGAGAAATTGAGAGAGCCATTGAGAGTGACATTCAGAGGATCATTGAGGGAGACATTGAGAGAGAAATACAGAGATACATTGAGAGTGAAAGTGCGAGAGACATTGGGAGGGATATTTAGAAGGGCATTGAGAGGGTTTTTGAGGGGGACAGTGAGGGTCACAGTGAGGGGGGCAGTGAGGGGGACATTGAGAGGGACATTGAGAGGGACAGTGAGAGTGACAGTGAGAGAGACAGTGAGAGAGACAGTGAGAGAGACAGTGAGAGAGACAGTGAGAGGGACATTGAGGTGCAATTTAAGAATGAAATTGGGAGGGACTTTGAAAGGTACACGGAGAGGGACATCAAGGCAGAATTGGACTCAGTGTGGCAGCAAGGAGCCCTAGAAAAATTGAAATTAATGGGAAGAGCAGGGGGAAAACTCTCCACTGGCTTGTGTCATACCGAGCAGTAAGGAAGAAGGTTGTGGTTTGTCGATGACAGTCATCACAACCCCAGGACTTCGCTGCATGAGTACATCAGGGCAGTGTCCTCGGCCCAACCATCTTCAACTACTTCATCAATGACCTTCCCTTCATCCGATGGTCAGAAGTGGGGATGTTCGCTGATGATTGCTCAGTATTCAGCTCTATTTGCAGCTCCTCAGATAATGAAGCATTGCATGCCCGCATGCAGCAAGACCTGGATGACATTCAGCCTTGGGCTGATAAGTGACAAGTAATAATCACACCACACAAGTGCCAGGCAATGACTATCTCCAACAAGAGCCACATCCACTTGACATTAAATGGGATTACCATCGCCAAATCCGCCACCATCAGTATCCTGGGAGTTGCCGTTGACCAGAACCTTAACTGGACCAGCCATATAAATACTTTGGCTAAAAGAACAGGTCAATTCTGGGTGTTTTGCGGCGAGTGTTTCACCCCCTGACTCCCCAAAGCCTTTCCACGATCTACAAGGTTACCGCGGATTGGAATGTAGCAAATGTAGCCCCACTATATAAGAATGGAGGGAGAGAGAAAACGGCGAACTATAGACCAGTTATCCTGACATCAATAGTAGTGACAGTGGTAAAATATATTATTAAGGACGTGATAACAGGGTACTTAGAAAATTATAATAAGATTTGGCAGAGTCAACACGGATTTATGAAAGGGAAATCGTGTTTGATGAATCTGTTCGAGATTTCTGAGATTGTAATCAGCAGAATAGATGTGGCGTATTTGGATTTTCAGAAGGCATTCGATAAGGTGCCACAAGAGGTTTTTAAACAAAATGGGATTTGGTCTAATATACTAGCATGGTTTGAGGATTGGTTAACGGACAGAAAACAGAGAGTAGCAGACTCACTAACACGTATATACCTCGCACACGATTGTAACACTCCAGCATAACCCACACCTTACTCTAAATCTATTATTTACTGCACACCCCTCACATAAAACACTGATATATCCCACCGCCACAACCCTCACTGCAACAATGGTATACCCCGCTCACCTCACTGTAACACACCCTGATATAGTCCCCATCATTAACTGTATAACTCTGATATATCCTGCAACACCTCCGAGTCATTACTGCACAGAAGGAGGCCATTTGGCCATCGAGTCAGTGCCGGCTCTCTGTAGTGCAATCCAATCAATCCCATTCCCCCCATCTATCGCTGTAGCCATCCAAGTTTATTTCCCTCAAGTGCCTATCCAATTTCCTTTTGAAGTCATTGATCATCTCTGCTTGCACCACCCTCGTCGGCAGTGAGTTCCAGGTCATTACCACTCTTCCTCACATCCCTCCTGTATCTTTTACCCAAACCCTTAAATCTGTGTCCCCTAGTTTTTATGCGATCGGCTGATGGAAGCAGCCTTTCTCTGTCTACCTTACCCAAACCCGTCATATTCTTGTACATCTCTATAAAATCTCGCCTCAATCTCCTTTGCTCCAAGGAGAACAACCCCAGTTTCTTTAATCTAACATTGTAACTAAAATCACTCATCCCTGGAACCATTCTGGTAAATCTCCACTGCACCCTCTCAAGGACCTTCACATCCTTCTTAAATTGTGGTGACCAGAACTGGACGCAATACTGCAGTTGTGGCCTAACCAGCGCTTTATAAAGCTTCAGCATACCTTCCCTGCATTTTTATCCAATACCTCTTTTTATGAAGCGTAAGATCCCATGTGCTTTGCTAACCACACTCTCAATATGTCCTGCCACCTTCAGGGACCTATGCACATTAACTCCCAGGTCCCTCTGTCCCTGCACACTCTTTAGAACTGTGCCATTAATTCTATATTCCCTTCTGCCATAATGCATCACCTCACACTTCTCTGTATTAAATTCCATCTGCCCTTGTCTGCCCATTCTGCCAGCCTATCTATGTCCTGTCGCAGTTAATTGGTATCCTCCTCACTGTACGCCACACCTCCAAATTAGATGATACGGCAAATTTTGAAATTTTACTCGGTATTCCAATATTCAAGTCATTTACATGTGTATCAAAAAAACAAGGGTCCTAGCACTGACTTTTGGGGAACACGACTGTACACCATCCTCCAGTCTGAAAACAGTCATTTACCACAACTCGCTGTTTTCTGTCCTGAAGACAATTTCTTATCCAAGCTGACACTGACCCTTCTATACCACGAGCCTCAATTTTGTTATCCAGCCTTTTATGTAGTACTGTGTCAAAGTATTTCTTAAAATCCATATAGACAGCATCCACTGCATTCCGTTCATCAACCTACTCTGTTACTTAATCAAAAAAGTCAATTAGATTAGTCAAACACAATCTGCCTTTTACAATCCCGTGTTAGCTCTCCTTAATTAATGTAAACCTATCCAAGTCCCTGTTATTTTTCCCCCTGATTATTGTTTCTAAAGCCTTACCTAATACTGATGTTAAACTGACTGGGCTGTAGTTACTAGGATTGTCCTTACACCCTCTCTTGAACAATGGTGTCACATTTGCCACTTTCCAATCCTCAGGCACCTCCTCCGCATCGAGGGAAGATTATGGGAAGCCCTTCCGCTAACTACACCCTCACTTCCCTTAGCACCCTGGGATGCAAGCCATCCGGGCCAAGCGACTTATCCACTCTGAGCATACCCAGACTTTCCAGTACATTCTGCCTATCAATTTTCACCCCATCCAGTAACTCTACCATCTCCGATTCTACCGATATTTGTCAGCATCCTCTCCCTTAGTAAACACCGCTACAAAGTACAGATTTAGTATTCTAGCCTTGTCATGCGCTGCTAAGCATATATCATCTTTTTTGTCCCTAATCGGCCAAACCCCGCTTCTTACTACCCACTTACAATATACATGTCGATAGAAGATTTTTGGGTTCCCTTTTATGTTAACTGCCATTCTATTCTCATATTCTCTCTTTGCCAGTCTTAATTTCCTCTTCACTTCCCCTCTCAACTTATTGTATTTGACCTGGTTCTCACATGCATCATACACCATTTTTTAGTTTCATCATATTTTCTATCTCCCTCATCATCCAAGGAGCCCTGGGTTTGGTTCCCCTAAATTGCCCTCTTGTTGGAATGTACCTAGCTTGTACCTGCAACGTATCCTCCTTAAAGATCACCCATTGTTCCATTACAATTTTTCCTGTCAATCTTTGGTTCCATTTTACCCTGACTAGATCCCCTCTCATCTCATTGAAGTTAGCCCTTTTCCAATTTAGAAGTTCTACTTTAGATTGTTCCTTGATCTTCTCCATTACTAATCTAAACCATATGATACAATGATCACTCCCACAGACACTTGGTCCACCTCATTCCCCAGCAATGCTTCCTCCTAGTTGGGCTGCAAACATATGGGTTAAGGAAGTTCTGAACATATTTCAGAAATTCTTCCCACTCCTTTCCCTTTACCTAGCATTATCCCAATCGACATTTGGGTAATTAAAGTCCCCCAATATCACCACTCTATCGATCTTGCACAGCTCTGTGATTTCCCAGCAGTTTTGCTCCTCTCTCTCTCTCTCTCTCACTATTTGGAGGCCTATAGAATGCCCCCAATAGCGTGATCTTACCCTTTTTGCTTCTCAACTCGAAACAAATGGATTCTGTCCTTGCCCCCTCAAGGACAGCCTCTCTTTGCAACACTACAAATGTCTTCCCTAATCAGTACTCCCCAGCCCACCTCCCTTTTTTCCTTCCCTATCTTTTCTGAACACCTTGGCCTAGAAATTGAGTAGCCTTAGTGCCACATTTGAGGTGCTAGAGGGCCTAGCGCCGGAGTTATGGCCAGTTTAGAAATTCCCTGGGGCCCTAGAATCGGCGGTAGACCGGTTGCGCTGCGCCGGCACCGATGACGTCATCGGTGTGCGCAGCGTCCCGGTTGCCATGCCGACGGGCCCCAGCGCCGAAATTCAGTTGCGAGAGTGGAATTCATTCTGTGCCTATCAGTCTCTGGTACTGTGGGTGAATTTGGGATTAATTCTGTATCTGCCAGTCACTGGTACTGTGGGGGAGTGTGGGATTCATTGTGTGTCTGTCAGTCTCTGATACTGTGTATGCGTGTGGGGTTCATTGTGTGTCTGTCAATCTCTGATTCTGTGCGTGAGTGTGGGATTCATTCTGTATTATTCAGTCTCTGGTACTGTGTGTGTGTGTGGGACCCCTTGCCATTTAGCCCTCCCCAAATGCATTACCTCACACTTCTCTGGTTGAATTCCTTTTGCCCCTTTTCTGCAGACCTGACCCGTCCATTGATATCTTCCTGCATATAGCATGCGTTGTACACAGACTTTGGCGTGGGAGGGGGGGGGAATCCAGTTGTCACGGTCCATAAGGAACCAACGACATAGGTAGAACCAGGAATGAGGTTCTGCAGCACCTCAAAGATAATAATCTCTGGATTGTTACCTGAGCCATGCGCAAGTTGGCATATGGACAAATAATTACATGTTTAAATGCGTGGCTCAGAGTGTTGTGGGAGGAAGGGATTTCGGTTCATGGGGCACTGGCACGAGTACTGGAGAAAGAGGGAGCTGTTCCATTGGGACGGGCTGCACTTAAACAGGGCTGGGACCAGTGCACTGGTGAATTGAATAACTGGGGCAGTAGACAGGGCTTGTAACTAATGAAGGGGGGGGGGAGGATTCAGGAAAGAGTAAATTTAAAAGCAGCAAGAGAAATGTCAAGGCTCTAGAGCAGAGTAGAGTTTTAGGGTAAAAATGAACAGATTGCGTCAGGAAGGGACAGAGAGAGTTGCAAAGGTAATAAAGCATCAGTGACTAAGGTGACTTCAGGGAAAAAGAGAAATAATCAAAGCTAAAGGCACTACATCTGAATGTGCGAAGCATTCGCAACAAAATAGATGAATTAATAGCACAGATAGAAATTAATAGGTTTGATCTAATAGCCATAATGGAGATGTGGTTTCTAAGTGGCCATGGTTGGGAAACAAATATTCCAGGATACAAAGCTTTTAGAAGGGATAGTCAAAGTGGAAAAGGAGGCCGGGTAGCCCTGAAAATAATGGATGGGATAAAGACAGTAGAAAGAAAGGATCTTGGCTCCGAAAATCAAGAAGTAGTATCAGTTTGAAGCAAAGAAACAGCAAGGGACAGGAAACATTGGTGGGAGCTGTTTAGAGGCCCCAAAACTGTAGTTGTAATGTAGGATAGAGTATAAATCAGGAAATTAGCGGCGCATGTAACATGGGGGATACATTATTCATGGAGACCATGTTCGACATATCGACTGGGCAAACCAAATTTGCAGTAATAGTGTGGAGGACGAATTCATGGAATGTATGCATGATAGTTTTCTAGATCAGTATGTTGAGTAACCAACTAGAGAACAGGCTATTTTATACCTAGTATTGAGTAACGAAAAAGAGTTAATTAATAACCTTGTCGTAATGGGGCCTTTAGGAAGAGTGACCATAATATGATCGAATTTTATATTGAGTTTGAAATTGACTTAGATAAATTCGAAACTAGTGTCTTAAATCTAAACAAGGCAAAGTACAGGTATGAGTTGGCTACTGTAGGTTGGGAAACTACATTAAAAGGTATGACAATGGAGCAATGGCTAGCATTTAAAGAATTAATACATAATTTACAACAAATATACATTCCTTTAAGGCAGAAAAGCCCCACAGGAAAAGTGGTCCAACAGTGGCTAACAAGACAAGTTAATGTAGTATTAGATCAAAGGGATAGGCTTATAATGCTGGCAAAAAGATTAGTAAGCCTGAGGATTAGGACGATTTTAGAATTCAGCAAAGGAGGACCACGAAATGGATAAAGAACGGGGAAATAGAATGAATGTGAACAAGCAAGAGACATGAAAACAGACTGTAAAATATTCTATAGGTATGCAAAAAGGTAAGGATTAGTGAAAGTAAATGTGGGTCCCCTACAGGCTGAGACAGGAGAAATTATAATGAGGAATAAGGAAATAGCAGAGAAATTAAACAAATATCTTGTGTTTTTCTTCACGGAAGATGATGCAAAAAGCTTTTGAATATTAAGGAATTAAAGGGATATGGGTATAGTTCAGGAAAGCGGAGATGAGGTAGATGGTCAGCCATGATCTTATTGAATGGCGGAGCAGGCTCGAAGGTACAAATGGTCTACTCCTGCTCCTATTTCATATGTTCTTAAAGCTCCAATTACACTGCCCAATCAAACATTCCAAGGGAAGTTACAGCACGGGTAACATAGAGAGATACAAAGTAAAGCTTCCCCTACAATGACAACCCACATCACTCTCTGGACAGGCAGAGCATGGGTGATGTACAGACAAAAGCTCCCAATAACTTGGTTCATCAAACACAACCATTTCAGATATAGCACATGTTCAATGCAGCATACAGCTCTCTTGACACTACTCAATGAAGCACAACCAGCTCGGCATGGGGTGAATACAGAACAAAGATCCCTTTATGTGTAAGTGTCAAACACTCCCAGGTGAGGAACGGGCAATGTTTATCTACGAGTTAAGCTCCGCTCAACTTGCCGCAACAAAGGATAAGCCTGATGGCAGATGTTGACAAGCTCCCTGTATCTGGAAAGACTCTCAGGTCAGTCACAGGGGACTGTATCACCCTCAGGACCTTAACCACAATGCCTAGGGTCAGTGACCCTGTACCCACAATGCCTAGCGGTCACTTCCCTTGTACCCACAATGTCAAGGGGCAGTGACCCTGCATCCACAATGCCCGGGGGCAGTGCCCTTGTACCCACAATGCTGAGTGGCCCATCCCAATACTGGTCACCTCAGCGATGAACTCCATTAGCCAATCGGCCTCACTATCGGCCTGCGATGTGTTTGTGTTCAGCTCAGTGGCCAGAAATTCGTCAGCCCAAGACCCCGACATTGCCCAGACGGACACAAATACAGGATTACAGGCTGACACAATAACCGTGTGTGTCCTCCTCACCTGCTCCTTTGAGGCAGACCCCAGTGGCTTGGAGACTTCGAATAAGGCATGGACTGGTTGGGTCTAATGGCCTATTATTGGCAAAGAGGCCCTTTATAATTCTGTGGGAAAGGGAGGGAGCGGGAAGGGGAGGAGGAGTAGAGAACAAGAGAGGGGGAGAGGGAGAGAGAGAGATGAGGGAGAGACGTAAATATTATAGTTATATTCGTACATTTGCAATACTGATTAATATTATTTATGTATTTCTAATAGCTCTTTCATGGGCATATAATTGGAAAACGAAATTTAACATGGATAAAACTTGAGCATTGGAGTACTGTGTAGTCTCCAGTGCCTCTATATTCTAAAAAGGATATAGAGGCACTGGAGAGGGTACAGAATATATTTACATGGATGATACCAGAAAAGCAGGGAATACATATTAGGAACGGATGAACAGGCTGGGTCTTCTTTTTCTTGAAGGCTGAGGGGTGACCAAATAGAGGTCTTTAAAATGAGTTAACGTTTTGATAGAATTGATACAGATACAGAGTGAGTGATTCCACTTGTGGGGAAGAGCAAAATTAGAGGCCATCAATATAATATAGTCACCAAGAAATCCAATAGGGAATTCAGAAGAAACTCCTTTAACCAGAGACTGGTGAGAATGTGGAACTCCCTACCACAAGGACTGCTTGAAGCGAATAGTATAGATGCATTTAAGGGGCAGTTAGGTAATCATATGATGGAGAAGGGAATAAAGGGTTATGCTGTCAGATTTAGATGAGGTAAAATGGAAGGAGCCTCGAGCGGAGCATGAATGCAAGCAGAGACTAGTTGGGACAAATGGCCTGCTTCTGTGCTGCATATCCCATGTAATCCTCTGTTACAAAGTAAATATCTCATCAAATATCTCCAGGGCAGGTTCAGCGGGTTAGATACAAAGAAAAGCTCCCTCTACACTGCCCCACCAAATATTCCCAGGGCAGGTACAGCACGGGTTAGGTACAGAGTAAAGCTCCCTCTACACTGTCCCATCAAACACTCCCAGGGAAGGTACAGCACGGGTTAGATACTGAGTAAAGCTCCCTCTACACTGTCCCATCAAGCAGTACCAGGGAAGGTACAGCACGGGTTAGATACAAATTAAAGCTCCCTCTACAATGTCCCATCAAACAGTACCAGGGCAGGTGCAGCCCGGGTTAAATACAGAGTAAAGCTCCCTCTACACTGTCCCATCAAACAGTCCCAGGGCAGGTACAGCATAAAACTCACTCTACACTGCCCCACCAAACATTCCCAGGGCAGGTACAGCACGGGTTAGATACAGAGTAAAGCTCCCTCTAAACTGCCCCATCAAACACTCCCAGGGCAGGTACAGCACGGATTAAATACAGAGTAAAGCTCCCTCTACACTGTCCCATCAGGCACTCCCAGGGCAGGTACAGCACGGGTTAGATACAGAGTAAACCTCCCTCTACACTGTCGCATCAAACACTCCTGGGGCAGGTACAGCACAGCTTAGATACAGCGTAAAGCTTTCTCTACACTGTCCCATCAGGGCAGCTATAGAACATAAGAACATAAGACGTAGGAGCAGGAGTAGGTAATTCGGCCCCTCGAGCCTGCTCTGTCATTCAATAAGATCATGGCTGATCTGATCTTGGCCTCAACTCCACTTTCCTGCCCTCTCCCCATAGCCCTCAACTCTGTTGCCATTCAAACATCTGTCTATCTCTAGCTTAAATATATTCAATGACCCAGCCTCCACAGCTCTCTGGGGAAGAGAATTCCTACGATTCCCGACCCTCTGAGAAGAAATTCCTTCTCATTTCCGTTTTAAATGGGTGCCCCCTTATTCTGAAATTATGTCCCCTGGTTCTCGAGAGATCAAACATCCTCTCTGCATCTACCCTGTCGAGCCCCTTCAGAATCTATATATATAAATCGGTACTTCTGTCCTTCTGTCTGTCTGTCTGTCATCGCCTGTGCGTCTTGCGGGTATGCGCTCGAAAGTTACAGGGCGTACCTACGCGCGCGTTACCTCCAAAGAAAGCTTACGCTTCCAAGACAGTTTTAAGCATATTTACGTTTCGGCCGGGCTAAAATCCCGCCCGCGGTATCCCAAAAACCTTCAAAGTTCCGCTCATTAGCATCTCATTATCCGCTCATTAGCGACAGAGTGACCTCGAGCTCGACCAATCGTATGCCGGGTTGCTGGCGTGTGCTGCCGGGCCAATCGGTGCGCGTGTGGCCGGGCCTTATCCTTCTGAACCGAGGTGAGTCGCCGCTATCTTGATTCCAAACTTTTCCTTTCTTTTTCCCGCTTCCTGCGTCTTAAAAAAAAAACGTTGCTTTTAAAACACATATTGTTTTTTAAAAAAATGATTTAAAAAAATGATTTAGAAAGTAATTAACTTATCTAATCTCATTAATTTTCCTACCTTTCCCCGTTTTTCCAGGTAGGCCTAGAAGCCTCGGCGTCTCCTCCGCACCCACGCCCGAGCTAGGCACCTCCCGGCCACACGCGAAGGCTGGAGGGCCGAGCCTCAGCCCAGCGCCGCTAGGGTGTGCGCGCAGAAGGAGCTGAGACGCGGCATCTCTCTCTGGCTCGGCCGGGGGGGGCAGGGCTTGCTGAGCGTCAAGCGTTACCCCGGCAACCCCGGCTGGCCGTCTCGCACAGCCGCAATCGGCGGTCTTCACCTCGGGCGGGGGCGGGGGGGGGGGGGGGGTCGCAACCCTCGGGGGGGGCCGCGACCCTCAGGGGGGGCCGTGACCCTCGGGGGGGGGGGCCGCGCGCGCGCGCAGCAGGAGCAGCTGAGACACGGCGTCTCTCTCTCTCTGGCTCCGCCCGGGGCCGGGGCTTGGTCAGCGTCACAGTTACCCTGGCAACCGGGCCTGCCAGCCGAGCCAGAGACGCCGCGTCTCAGCTCCTGCTGCGCGCGCAATCGGCGGTCTTCACCTCGGGGGGGGGGCGCGACCCTCGGGCGGGGTTGGGGGGGAGCGCGACCCTCGGGCGGGGGTGGGGGGGGGCGCGAACCTCGGGGGGGGCGGGACCCTCGGGGGGGCGACCCTCGGGGTGAGGGGCGCGACCCTCGGGGGGGGGGCGCGACCCTCGGGGGTGGGGGGCGACCCTCGGGGTGGGGGGCGCGACCCTCGGGGTGGGGGGCGCGACCCTCGGGGGGGCCACCGCCCTCCCTCCTCCCCCCGCCCTCCCTTCCCCCCTCCCTCCCTCCCTCCCCCCCCGCCCTCCCTTATCCTCCTCTCCTCCTCCTCCCCCTCCCCTCCCCCTCCCCCTCCCCTTCCCCCTCCCCTCCCCCTCCCCTCCCCCTCCCCCTCCCCCTCCCCTCCCCCTCCCCTCCCCCTTCCCCTCCCCCCTTCCCCACTCCCCTTCCCTTCCCCCCTTCCCCCCCTCCCCTCCCCTCCCTCTCTTCCCCCCAGTCGCTCTCTCTCTCTCTTCCAACAGCAACATTCCCTCGATAAAGCCTCGGCACCGCCGGGCACTTCAGCTAGTCTATATATATAAATCGGTCGGTGTGTCTGTCTGTCATTCTGTCATTCTGTCTGTCATTCTGTCATTCTGTCTGTCATCGCCTGTGCATCTTGCGGGTATGCGCTCGAAAGTTAGAGGGCGTACCTACGCGCGCGTTACCTCCAAAGAATGCTTACGCTTCCAAGACAGTTTTAAGCGTATTTACGTTTCGGCCGGCATAGAATCCCGCCCGCGGTATCCCAAAAACCTTCAACGTTCCGCTCATTAGCATCTCATTATCCGCTCATTAGCGACAGAGTGACCTCGAGCTCGACCAATCATACGCCGTGTTGCTGGCGTGTGCCGCCGGGCCAATCGGTGCGTGTGTGGCCGGGCCTTATCGTTCTGAACCGAGGTGATTCGCCGCCATCTTGATTCCAAACTTTTCCTTTCTTTTTCCCGCTTTCTGCGTCTTAAAAAAAACGTTGCTTTTAAAACACATATTGTTTTAAAAAAAAATGATTTAGAAAGTAATTAACTTATCTAATCTCATTAATTTTCCTACCTTTCCCCGTTTTTCCAGGTAGGCCTAGAAGCCTCGGCGTCTCCTCCGCACCCACGCCCAAGCTAGGCACCTCCCGGCCCCACTCGAAGGCTGGAGGGCCGAGCCTCAGCCCAGCGCCGCTAGGGTGCGTGCGCAGCAGGAGCTGAGACGTGCTTTCTCTGGCTCGGCCGGGGGGCGGGGCTTGCTGAGCGTCAAGCGTTACCCTGGCAACCCCGGTGGGCCGTCTCGCACAGCCGCAATCGGCGGTCTTCACCTCGGGGCGGGGGGGGCCGTGACCCTCGGGGGGGGCCGCGACCCTCGGGGGGGAGGCCGCGCGCGCAGCAGGAGCAGCTGAGACGCGGCATCTCTCTCTCTCTCTGGCTCGGCTCGGGGGCGGGGCTTGGTCAGCGTCACGGTTACCCTGGCAACCGGGCCCGCCGGCCGAGCCAGAGAGAGAGAGAGATGCCGCGTCTCAGCTCCTGCTGCGTGCACAATCGGCGGTCTTCACCTCGGGGGGCGGGGGGCGGCGCGCGACCCTCGGGGGGGCCGCGACCCTGGGGGGGGCGCGACCCTGAGGGGGGCCGCGACCCGCGACCCTAGGGGGAGGCGCGACCCTCGGGGGGGCCCCCGCCCTCCCTTCCCCACACCCCCTTTTGCCCCCCCGCCCTCCCCCCTCCCTTCCCCCCCCCTTTCCCCCGCCCTCCCTTCCCCCCCTCCCTTCCCCCCCGCCCTCCCTTCCCGCCCTCCCTTCCCCCCTCCCTTCCCCCCCGCCCTCCCTTCCCCACCCTCCCTCCCCCTCACCCTCCCCCCTCCCACCTCCCCTCCCCCCGCCGCTCCTCCCCTCCCCCTCCCCCCTCCCCCCCTCCCCCCCTCCCCTCCCCTCCCTCTCTTCCCCCAGTCGCTCTCTCTCTTCCCCCCAGTCGCTCTCTCTCTTCCCCCCAGTCGCTCTCTCTCTTCCCCCCAGTCGCGCTCTCTCTTCCCCCCAGTCGCTCTCTCTCTCTCTTCCAACAACAACATGCCCTCGAAAAAGCCTTGGCACCGCCGGGCACTTCAGCTAGTCTTATATGTTTCAATAAGATCCCGTCTCATTCTTCTAAACTCCTATGAGTATAGGCCCAACCTGCTCAACATTTTTTCATAAGAGAACCATTTCATCTCCGGAATCAACCTTGTGAACGTTCTCTGAACTGCCTCCAATGCAAGTATATCCTTCCTTAAATAAGGAGACCAAAACATAGAAACATAGAAACATAGAAACATAGAAGATAGGAGCAGGAGTAGGCCCTTTGAGCCTGCTCCGCCATTCAACGAGATCATGGCTGATCATCCAAACCCTAGCACCCGGTCCCTACACCGACAACCATCCCACCCAAGCCCTATCCCCGTTACCCCACGTATTTAATCCCCCCTAACACTAAGGGCCAATTTTTTTTTATTTTTATCATGGCCAATCAACCTAACCCGCACATCTTTGGACTGTACGCAGTGCTCCAGGTGTGGTCTCACCAACCATCTGTACAGTTGTAACAGGGCTTCCCTACTTTTGTACTCCATTCCCTTTGCAATAAAGGCCAACACTCCATCTGCCTTCCTAATTACTTGCTGTACCTGGATGCTAACTTTTTGTGATTCATGTTCAAGGACCCCCAGATCCCTCTGTACCTCAGCATTTTGTAATCGCTGCCCATTTAAATAATAATTTGCTTTTATATTTTTCCTACCAAAGTGGATACCTAGCATTTTCCCACATTATACTTCATCTGCCAGATTCCTGCCCGCTCATTTAGTCTATCTATATCCCTTTGGAGATCCTTTGAGTCCTCCACACAATTTGCTTTCCCACATATCTTTGTATCACCAGCATATTTGGCTACTTTACACTCAGTCCCTTCATCCAAGTCATTAATGTAGATTGTAAATAGTTGAGTCCCCAGCACCGGTCCTAGCGGCACCCCACTAGTTACAGTTTGCCAACCTGAAAATGACTCATTTATTCCATCTCTCTGTTTTCTGTTAGTTCGCCAATCCTCTATCCATGCTAATATATTACCCCCAACCCCGTGAGCTCTTATCTTCTTTAGTAACCATTTATGTGGCACATTATCGAATGCCTTCTGGAAATCCAGATGCATGACATCTACTGGTTCCCCTTTATCCACCCTGCTCGTTACATCCTCAAAGAACTACAGCAAATTTTTCAAACATGATTTCCATTTCATAAAACCATGCTGACTCTGCTTGACTATATTATGTTTTTCTAAATGTCCTGCTACCACTTCCTTAATGATGGACTCCAGCATTTTCCCAATGACAGATGTTAGGATAACTGGTCGATAGTTGCCTAGTTTCTGCCTCCTTCCTTTCTTAAATAGGGGCGTTACATTTGCGGTTTTCCAGTCCACTGGGACCTCTCCAGAATCCAGGGAATGTTGGTAGATTACAACCAATGCATCCACTATCTCTGCAGCCACCTCTTTTAAGACTATAGAATGCAGGCCAACAGGCCCAGAGGGTTTGTCCACTTTTTACCCATTAGTTTTCTCAGTACTTTCTCTCTAGTGATAGTGATTGTTTTAAATTCCCCCCACACCCCAATTGCCCCTTGATTATCCATTATTGGGATTCTTTTAGTGTCTTCTACCAAGAAGACCGATACAAAATATTTGTTCAAAGTCCCTGCCACTTCCCTGTGTCCCATTATGAAATCCCCAGACTCCTCCTCTAGTGGACCAACGTTTATTTTAGCTACTCTCTTCCTCTTTATATACCGGGTTAGATACAGAGTAAAGCCATTTCTAGACTTGTCCTTCAAACTATCCCAGGGAAGGTACTGCACAGGTTAGATAAAGAATAATGCTTCCTCTACACTGCCGCATCAAATACTGCCAGGGCAGGTACAGCACGGTTTAGCTACAGTTTAAAGTTCTCTCTACAAAGACTCATCAAACACTCCTAGGGCAGGTACAGCATGGGTGAGGTACAGAGTAAAGCTCCCTCCACATTGTCGCATCAAACACTTCCAGGGCAGATACAGCACGGATTAGGTACAGAGTAAAGCTCCCTCTACACTGTCCCAGCAAACATTCCCAGGGCAGGCACAGCACGGGTTATATACACAGTAAAGCTCCCTCTACACTGCCCATCAAACAATCGAAGGGCAGGTACAGCACAGGTTAGATACAGAGTAAAGTTCCCCCTACACTGCCCCATCAAACATGCCCAGGTCAGGTACAGCACGGTTTAGATACAGAGTAAAGCTCCCTCTACACTGTCCCATCAAATACCCCCAGGTCAGGTACAGCACGGGTTAGATACAGAGTAAAGCTCCCTCTACACTGCCCATCAAACACTCCCAGGTCAGGTACAGCACGGGTTAGATACAGAGTAAAGCTCCCTCTACACTGTCCCATCAAACATTCCCAGGGCAGGTACAGCACGGGTTAGATACAGGGTAAAGCTCCCTCTACACTGTCCATCAAATACTCCCAGGGCAGGTACAGCACGGGGTTAGATACAGAGTAAAGCTCCCTCTACACTGTCCCATCAAACACTCCCAGGGCAGGTACAGCACGGGTTAGATAGAGTTAAGCTCCCTCTACACTGTCCCATCAAACACTCCCAGGGCAGGTACAGCACGGGTTAGATACAGAGTAAAGCTCCCTCTACACTGTCCCATCAAACACTCCCAGGGCAGGTACAGCACGGGTTAGATACAGAGTGAAGCTCCCTCTACACTGTCCCATCAAACACTCCCGGGGAAGGTACAGCACGGGTTAGACACAGAGTAAAGCTCCCTCTACATTGTCCATCAAACACTCCCAGGGCAGGTACAGCACGGGTTAGATACAGAGTAAAGCTCCCTCTACACTGTCCCATCAAACATTCCCAGGGCAGGTACAGCACGGGTTAGATACAGAGTAAAGCTCCCTCTACATTGTCCCATCAAACACTCCCAGGGCAGGTACAGCACGGGTTATATACACAGTAAAGCTCCCTCTACACTGCCCATCAAAGAATCGAAGGGCAGGTACAGCACAGGTTAGATACAGAGTAAAGTTCCCTCTACACTGCCCCATCAAACACGCCCAGGTCAGGTACAGCACGGTTTAGATACAGAGTAAAACTCCCTCTGCACTGTCCCATCAAACACCCCCAGGTCAGGTACAGCACGGGTTAGATACAGAGTAAAGCTCCCTCTACACTGGCCCATCAAACACTCCCAGGTCAGGTACAGCACGGGTTAGATACAGAGTAAAGCTCCCTCTACACTGTCCCATCAAACACTCCCAGGGCAGGTACAGCACGGGTTAGATACAGAGTAAAGCTCCCTCTACACTGTCCATCAAATACTCCCAGGGCAGGTACAGCACGGGGTTAGATACAGAGTAAAGCTCCCTCTACACTGTCCCATCAAACACTCCCAGGGCAAGTACAGCACGGGTTAGATACAGAGTAAAGCTCCCTCTACACTGTCCCATCAAACACTCCCAGGGCAGGTACAGCACGGGTTAGATACAGAGTAAAGCTCCCTCTACACTGTCCCATCAAACACTCCCAGGGCAGGTACAGCACGGGTTAGATACAGAGTAAAGCTCCCTCTACACTGTCCCATCAAACACTCCCAGGGCAGGTACAGCACGGGTTAGATACAGAGTAAAGCTCCCTCTACATTGTCCATCAAACACTCCCAGGGCAGGTACAGCAGGGGTTAGATACAGAGTAAAGCTCCCTCTAAACTGTCCCATCAAACACTCCCAGGGCAGGTACAGCACGTGTTAGATACAGAGTAAAGCTCCCTCTACACTGTCCCATCAAACACTCCCAGGGCAGGTACAGCACGGGTTAGATACAGAGTAAAGCTCCCTCTACATTGTCCCATCAAACACTCCCAGGGCAGGTAAAGCACGGGTTAGATACAGAGTAAAGCTCCCTCTACACTGTCCCATCAAACACTCCCAGGGTAGGTACAGCACGGGTTAGATACAGAGTAAAGCTCCCTCTACACTGTCCCATCAAACACTCCCAGGGCAGGTACAGCACGGGTTAGATATAGAGTAAAGCCCCCTCTACACTGTCCCATCAAACACTCCCAGGGCAGGTACAGCACGGGTTAGACACAGAATAAAGCTCATAGAAACATAGTAAAATAGGAGCAGGGGTAGGCCTTGCGGCTCTTCGAGCCTGCTCTGCCATTCATTATGATCATGGCTGATCCTCTATGTCAATACCGTATTCCTGCTCTCTCCCCATACGCCTTGATGCCGTTTGTGTCTAGAAATTTATCTCCTTCGTAAATATATTCAGTGACTTGGCCTCCACCGCCTTCTGTGGTAGCGAATTCCGCAGCTTCCCAATCCTCTGAGTGAAGAAATTTCTCTTTATCACAGTCCAAAATTATCAACCCCGTATCGTGAGTCTGTGGCTCTTCGTTCTCGACCAACCCGGCCAGGGGAAACATCCTCCCTGCTTCCAGTCTGTCTAGTCCTGTCAGATTTTTATACATTTCAATGAGCCCCTCTCGCATCAAACACTCCCAGGGCAGGTACATCAGGGGTTTGATACAGAGTTAAACTCTCTCTGCACTGGCGCATCAAATACTCCCAGGGCAGGTACATCAGGGGTTTGATACAGAGTTAAACTCTCTCTACACTGTCGCATCAAACAATCGCAGGGCAGCTTAGTTAAAGAGTAAAGCTCCCCCTATGTTGCATCATCAAACACTCCCAGTGCTGGTACAGCATGGGTTAGATATAGAATAAAGCTCTCCCTACTCATTCCCATCAAACAGTCGCAGAGCAGGTACAGCACGGGTTAGATACAGAGTAAAGCTCCATCTATACTGTCCCATCAAACACTCCCAGGCAGGTACAGCACGGATTAGATATAGAGTAAAGTTCTCTCTTCACTGTCCCTACCAACACTCCCAGGGCAGGTCCAGCACGGGTTAGATACAGAGTAAAGCTCCCTCTACACTGTCCCAACCAACACTCCCAGGGCAGTTACAGCACGAGTTAGATACAGAGTAAAGCTCCCTCCACATTGTCGCATCAAACACTCCCAGGGCAGGTACAGCACGGGTTAGATACAGAGTAAAGCTCCCTCCACATTGTCGCATCAAACACTCCCAGGGCAGGTACAGCATGGGTTAGATACAGAGTAAAACTCCCTCTACACTGTCCCCATCAAACACTCCCAGGGCAGGTACAGCACGGGTTAGATACAGAGTAAAGCTTCCTCTACACTGTCCCATCAAACACTCCCAGGGCAGGTACAGCACGGGATAGATACAGAGTAATGCTCCCTCTACACTGTCCCATCAAACACTCCCGGGGCAGGTGCAGCACAGGTTACATACAGAGTAAAGCTCCCTGTACACCACCCCATCAAACACTCCCAGGTTATCACACAAATATACCACACACCCATCACTGTAACACACTGATATTCCCCACATCCCTCAATATAACATTGCTAGTAAAAGAGGGGATAAATGCAATTGAAAGGAAGGATATTAACTCAGTTAATACAGAATCTATATGGGTGGAGCTAAGAAATAGCGAGGGGCGAA
The DNA here is from genome assembly GCF_052327205.1 of Somniosus microcephalus. Lineage (NCBI taxonomy): Eukaryota > Metazoa > Chordata > Chondrichthyes > Squaliformes > Somniosidae > Somniosus > Somniosus microcephalus. The sequence continues at coordinate 34,824,269 of NW_028225181.1, read as the reverse complement.
AAACATTAATAGGAGTGGTATATAGGCCTCCAAATAGTAAAATAGAGGTTAGGGAGGGCATCACGAGGGAAATTAGAGAAGCGTGCAATAAGAGCACAGCTGTCATCATAGGTGACTTTAACTTACATATAGATTGGACTAGCCTAATCAGTAAAAATAATGAGGAGGAGGAATTCCTTGAGTGTTTAAGGGATGGTTATCTGGATCAATATGTCGAGGAACCAACTCGGGAACAGGCTATATTGGACTGGGTACTGTGCAATGAGAAGGGACTAATCAGTAATCTTGTTGTACGGGGACCCTTGGGTCAGAGCGATCATAACATGATCGATTTCTCACTCGAAATGGAGAGCGAAGAAATCGACTCAGAGACTAAGGTCCTGAATTTAAACAAGGGGAATTATGATGCCATGAGACGGGAACTGAGTAGGTCTGATTGGACAACGTTCCTGAGAGGACTGGAGGTAGATAAACAATGGCAAACATTTAAAGATAGAATGACAAAATTGCAAAAATTGTTTATACCAATCTGGCATAAAAGGAAATCTAAAAAGGTGACTCAACCGTGGATAACAGGGGAAATTAGAGACAGCATAAAATCCAAAGATAGGGCGTATAAAATAGCCAAAAAAAGCGCCAGAGCGGAAGATTGGGAACAGTTTAAGATAGAGCAAAGGAGGGCAAAGGGCATGATCAAGAGGGGCAAAATAGCTTACGAAAACAAGCTGGCGGAAAATATAAAAACTAACTCCAAAAGCTTTTATAAATATATCAAAAGGAAAAGACTGGTGAAAACCAAAGTTGGTCCATTGCAGTCAGATACGGGGGAATATATAATGGGAAATAAGGAAATGGCAGATCAACTAAATGCATACTTTGGGTCAGTCTTTACGAAGGAAGACACAAAAAACCTCCCTGGGATATCGGGAAAAATAGGGACATTGGCAAAGGAGGAACTGACGCAAATCAATATCTCTAAGGATATGGTGTTAAGGAAGCTAAAGGGATTGAAGGTGGACAAATCCCCAGGGCCTGATAACATGCATCCTAGGGTACTGAAGGAGGTGGCCCTAGAGATAGCGGATGCACTAAGGATGATTTTTCAGAATTCATTAGACTCGGGAACAGTGCCGATGGATTGGAGGGTAGCTAACGTTACCCCACTATTCAAAAAGGGGGGTAGGGAAAAAGCAGGTAATTACAGACCTGTAAGCCTTACATCAGTTGTGGGCAAAATGCTGGAGTCCATCATTAAGGATGAAATAGCGGAGCACTTAGCAAATGGGGACAGGATAGGACAGAGTCAACATGGATTTACAAAGGGTAAATCGTGCTTGACTAATCTATTGGAATTTTTTGAGGGAGTAACTGGTAGAATAGATGGGGGAGAGCCAGTAGATGTGGTGTACCTGGACTTCCAAAAGGCCTTCGATAAGGTCCCACATAAAAGATTAGCATGGAAAATTGAGGCTCATGGGATAAAGGGGAAAGTTTTGGCGTGGATAGGGAACTGGCTGTCAGATAGAAAACAGAGAGTTGGAATAAACGGCTCATTTTCTGAATGGCAGGCAGTAACAAGTGGGGTACCACAGGGATCTGTCCTGGGCCCCCAGCTGTTCACAATTTACATTAATGACCTGGATCAGGGAGTCGGATGCAGCATTTCCAAATTTGCAGACGACACTAAACTAGGAGGTGGGGTGGGCTCAGAGGAAGAGACCAGGAAGCTCCAGAGCGATTTGGACAGACTGGGCGATTGGGCGGATAAATGGCAGATGCACTATAATGTGGACAAGTGCGAAGTTATCCACCTTGGGTGCAGGAACGGGAGGGCAAATTATTATTTAAATGGCAATAGATTGGGAGAGGGGGAAGTACAGAGAGACCTGGGTGTTCTTGTACACCAGTCACTGAAGGCGAGCATGCAGGTGCAACAGGCGGTCAAGAAGGCAAACGGTATGCTGGCCTTCATAGCAAAAGGGTTAGAATACAGGAACAGGGATACCTTGCTGCAGCTGTACAGGGCACTGGTGAGACCACACCTCGAGTACTGTGTACAGTTTTGGTCGCCTCATCTGAGGAAGGATGTTCTTGCCATGGAGGGGGTGCAGCGGCGATTCACCAGGCTGATACCAGGAATGGCGGGAATGACCTATGAGGAGAGACTATGTAGTTTAGGGATGTACACACTGGAGTTTAGAAGATTGAGAGGGGACCTCATAGAAGTGTATAAAATTCTGACAGGTCTAGACAGACTGGATGCAGAAGGAATGTTTCCCTTGGCGGGTGAGAACAGAACTAGAGGACATAATTTAAGGATAAGGGCTAAACCATTTAGGACAGAGATGAGGGGGAATTTCTTCACTCAGAGAGTGGTGAACCTGTGGAACTCATTGCCACAGAGGGCAGTGTACGCCAGCTCATTAAATATATTTAAGAGGGAATTAGATATATTTCTACGGGCAAAAGGGGTTAAGGGTTACGGAGAGAAGGCGGGGACGGGATACTGAATTAAAGGATCAGCCATGATCTCATCGAATGGCGGAGCAGGCACGAAGGGCCGAATGGCCTACTCCTGCTCCTATCTTCTATGTATCTATCTATATCTCTCTCAATATCTCTCTCAATATCTCTCTCAATATCTCCCTCAATGTATCTCTGTATTTCTCTCTCAATGTCTCCCTCAATGGTCTTCTGAATGTCACTCTCAATGGCTCTCTTAATTTCTCTCTCAATGAGCCTCTGAATGTCTCTCTCAATGTCCCTCTACATGTATCTCACAACATCTCTATCAATTTCCCATCTCCATGTCCCTTTCCATCTCCCTCTCCATCTCCCTCTCCATCTCCCTCTCCATCTCCCTCTCCATCTCCCTCTCCATCTCCCTCTCAATCTCCCTCTCAATCTCCCTCTCAATCTCCCTCTCAATCTCTCTCTCAATCTCTCTCTCAATCTCTCTCTCAATCTCTCTCTCAATCTCTCTCTCAGTATCTCCCTCAATGTCCCTCTCAGTGTCACTTTCAATGTCTCTCTCAATGCCCCTCTCAATGTGCTTCTCAATGTCAGTCACTGACGCTCTCAATGTACCTCTCAATGTACCTCTCAATGTACCTCTCAATGTACCTCTCAATGTACCTCTCAATGTACCTCTCAATGTACCTCTCAATATCTCTCTCAATGTCCCACTGAGTGTCTCTCCCAATGTTTCTCTCAATGTCTCACACAATGTCACTCTCAATATCTCTGTCAATGTCCCTTCCAATGTCTCTCTCAAGGTATCCCTCGATGTCCCTCTCAATGTCTCTCTCAATTGTGCTCTCACTGACTCTCTGAATGTCCCTCTCAATGTTCCTTTCATTTTGTCTCACAATGTCTCTCTCAATGTCCCTCTCAATGTCTCTCTCAATATCTCTCTCAATGTATGTTTCAAATTCCCTCTGAATGTCCCTCCCAATGTCCATCTCAATGTCTCTCTAAATCTCTCTCTCAATTTCTCTCTCAATGCCCTTCTATATATACCTCTCAATGTCTCTCTCAATGTCTCTCTCAATGTCTCTCTCAATATATCTCACAATGTCTCACTCAGGTTCCCTCTCAATGTCTCTCTCAATGACTCTCTCAATGTCTTTCTCAATGTCTCTCTCAATGGCTCTCTCAATGTCCCTTTCAATTTCTCCCTGAATGTCTCTCTCAATGTCTCTCTCAATGTCTCTCTCAATGTCTCTCTCAATGTCTCTCTCAATGTCTCTCTCAATGTCTCTCTCAATGTCTCTCTCAATGTCTCTCTCAATGTCTCTCTCAATGTCTCTCTCAATGTCTTTCTCATTGCCCTTCTAAATATCCCTCTCAATGTCTCTCGCACTTTCACTCTCAATGTATCTCTGTATATCTCCCTCAATAATCCTCTGAATGTCACTCTCAATGGCTCTCTCAATGTCTCTCTCAATTTTACTCTCAATGAGCCTCTGAATGTCTCTCTCAATGTCCCTCTACATGTATCTCACAACATCTCTATCAATTTCCCTCCCAATTCCCGTCTCAATGTCTTTCTCAATGCCTCTCTCAATGGCTCTCTAAAGGTCCCTCTCCATGTCTCTCTCAATGTCTCTCTCAGTTTCCTTCTCAATGTCCCTCTCACTGTCACTGTCAATGCCTCTCTCAATGTCTCTCTCAATGCCCCTCTCAATGTGCTTCCCAATGTCCCTCTCAATGTCACTGTCACTGACGCACACAATGTCACTCTCAAAGGCTCTCGCAATGACCCTCTCAACATCCCTCTCAATTTCACTCTCAACTTTCATCTGTGTCTCTCCCAATGTCGCTCTTAATGTCTCTCTCAATGAACCTCTCAATTTGTTGTGTATATACATTTAAGAGCCCCTGTGTACTGTAATACAGGTAGTGACCACTCGGGTATATAAGCCTGTATAGCGTCTTGTATCTTTTAGTTCACCCCCAGACTTTGTTCAGTATACACCTGTTAAACCAACTCCTGCATTGCGTGTCTCCATTACACATGGATACAACAGTGGCGACAAATTGGAAACAGATTTACCTGCAATTTGGCAGCACCTCAAGGAGATAGATTCCTCAGACGAAGGTCGAAGAAAAAAAAGAAAAAAAACTGTGGTTTCACCAGCTGGCCGGGCTGGTGGCAGGTACTGCACTAATCCTTCCTGGGCGGCGGGCTGGGGCTCGATCGGGTGGCTCTGCAGCGAGGCCGAGCAGCGAGTCGGAAGGCGGAGGCAAAAAGAGATGGAGGGTGGAGCACTCGGGGGACGGCCGGCGCTGCAAAGCAGGTCGGCATTCGGACCAAGCAGAGGGAGGGAAAAGTCCCAGAGAGTCCGGCGGGAACGAGTCTCCAACTATTAAAAATATCTATGTAAATAAAAACCGCGGAGAACAGCGTTGTCAGCAGCGGCAGCGGCGGGAAAGCGCGGGAGGCGCCATTTTTTTCTCGGCAGGGAAGAAAGGAAAGCGCGGGAGGCGCCATTTTTGATTTTCAGGATGCCTAAGACTGGCAATATTACTGCTTTCAATAGTGATAGAGGATTGGGCCACATGTGGAAAGATTGGAGGCATATTGCACAGCGAATTAAGTAGAGGATGATAAAAAGGCATCGGTACTTCTAAATCTGATGGGCGCAAGGACATATGGGCTGTTACGAAACTTAATCACTCCAGCCAAACCGATGGACAAGAATTTTAAAGAGATTGTTGATACCCTGCAGGAGCACTTAAACCCAACACCGCTGCTGATAGCGGAATGATTCAAATTCTTCAGGAGGAATCAGCACAAGAATGAAAGTAATGCTGATTACCTCACCGAATTAAGAAAGCTGTCAAAGCACTGCCAATTCGGGGCAGGACTGGCAGATTCTCTACGAGACAAATTCGTCTGCGGTCTCCTAAGCGAAGGAACACAGAAAAGGCTACTTTCTGAGAAAGATTTGACACTGGACAAGGCTTTCAGTGTGGTTGTATCATACGAAGCAGCAGCAAGAGGAGCTGCAGAGATACAGCAAAAGCCACAGGACTTCGGCACCCATGAAATGACACGGGGTTTCGAGAGATGTTATCGCTGCGGCAGACCCACCCATGACCAGAGGGACTGCTGGTTCAAGGACAAAGCATGCAGGCAATGCGGAAAGATGGGACACATTGTACGTGTATGCCGATCTGGAAACAAAAAATCCATTGACAGAAAAAAAATCAATAAGGAAAAGTACAGAAAGGTACAAATGATGACGGACAGTAGCTCCAAAGACCAGAAGAGCAATAGCGACTCCGGAAACAAGAGACTAAGCTGTCTCAAATTACATAATGTAATTGCCAAAGAAGATTACCAGACCATTTGGGTTACCCTCACGATAGCGGGGTCCCCAGTTAAAATGGAGCTAGATACAGGATCAGCTCTGACCGTCATAAGTCGATGGGATTATGTGCGGCTATTTCCGCATATACCTTTGAAAGACACATCCATTATCTTGAAGACATAAACGGGGCAGAAAGTATACCCCAGAGGGAAAATAAAGGTGCCTGTTGTATACAACGGCAAGGAAATACAGAAGTTGTATTTATACATTCTGCAAGATGGTGGTCCACCGTTGTTGGGACGCGAATGGATCAGGAAGATACGTTTAGACTGGCACTCCATTCAGGCACTGACGGTGACCAGTAAGAAAAAAAATGATGATGACGTCATACCTGAACGATTAAAAGACATCTTGGCTAACGCCAAAGAAGTGTTTCAACAGGAACTAGGAAACTTGAAAGGCGTCACCGCCTCAATAAAAGTGGAAGATGCGGCAAATCCCAAGTTTTTAAGGCAAGGCCGGTGCCATACGCAATTCCTCCAGCAGTCGAGGCAGAGCTGGAGAATTTGGAAAAAGCAGGCGTGTTATCCAAGGTAGATTGGAGTGAGTGGGCAACACCCATCGTCCCGGTCATGAAGAAAATGTTGAATAATGATAAATCTGAAGAACAGAGAAAAATTCGCATCTGTGGGGACTTCAAGGTGACTGTAAACCCGGTCCTTCACACGATACAGTATCCTGTTCCAAGGATAGAAGATATTTTTGCCTCACTATCCGGAGGGAAACGTTTCACCAAAATTGACTTGGCACAGGCATATCTACAGATGGAGGTTGAGGAGGCCTCTAAAAAGTATCTCACGATAAACACACACAAAGGCCTGTACCAGTACAATCGACTGGTTTTCAGAGTAGCATCAGCTCCAGCTATCTGGCAAAGAGTTATGGAGCAAGTCCTGCAAGGGATTCCGGAGACTCAATGCTACCTAGACGACATCCTTGTAACGGGAGAAAATGACAACGAGCAACTTGCCAATTTGGAGCAGGTGCTCACTAGGCTGAGAGAACGGGGCCTACGAGCAAATCGCCGCAAGTGCGAATTTTTCCAGAAACAAATATCATATTGTGGCCATATAATTAACGAAGAAGGGTTGCATAAGTCACCTGAAAAAATGGAAGCGGTCATAAAAGCCCCAGCACCTGAAAATGTCTCACAATTAAGGTCGTTCCTGGGATTGATAAATAACTATCATAAATTTTTACCGAACTTGTCAACTGTTCTGCACCCTCTTAACGCACTGCTACAAACGGGAGTAATTTGGGAATGGAGCGAAGACTGTAAATGTGCCTTCCATAAATGCAAAGGCTTGATCACGTCCAAGGGAGTGTTGGTTCATTACAACCCATCACTGCCAATCAGACTGGCGTGCAATGCATCCCCTTATGGCGTAGGGGCGGTATTATCGCATAGATTCCCTGATGGCTCGGAGCGGCCGATAGCTTTTGCGTCACGCTCATTGAACTCAGCTGAGCGTAACTATGCCCAGAACGACAGGGAAGCACTCAGCCTGGTGTGGGGAGTGAACAAATTCAACCATTACCTACACGGACAAAAATTTACCTTGTTGACTGACCATCAACACCTCGTCTCTATATTCAACCCTAAAAAGGGTGTTCCCATTATGACAGCGCAAAGGCTACAGAGGTGGTCCCTTTCCCTAGGGGCACACCAGTATGACATAGAATACAAAGGATCAAAACAGCATGGGAATGCTGACGGTTTATCGTGCCTACCGTTGCCAATGGTAGAAGAGGCGCCTACAGTGGACCCAGTGGAGATGTTCCACTCAACCATAGTAGAATGTCTACCAGTAACAAATTCTGCCATTGAAAAGGAAACGAGAAATGACCCGACTCTCTCACGAGTCTACGATTTAACGGTGAAGGGATGGCCAGCACATGGTGAACCACTGTTGCCAGCATTCTCGCAAAGAAGAGAACAGCTGTCAGTGTGCCGAGGAACCTTGATGTGTGGATCCAGAGTAGTGATTCCACCCAAACTCCAGGATAAGGTGCTAAAGGAGCTTCACGAGGGGCATCTGGGTGGAGTGAAAATGAAGAACCTAGCCAGAGCGTTTGTGTGGTGGCCAGGTATCGATGGAGACACCGAAGAAATGACCAAGAGCTGTCTAGGATGCCAGAAGGTCCAAAACGCCCCACCACAAGCCCCTCTACATCCATGGGAGTGGCCCTTATCTCCATGGCAAATGGTACATATCGACTTTGCTGGTCCATTTATGGACTCCATGTTCTTAATCGCGGTTGATGCACACTCCAAGTGGCCGGAGGTAATAAAGATGTCCTCCACCACCACGGAAAAAACCATCACAGTATTAAGGACCATATTTGCCAGGAATGGGCTGCCTGAACAGATCTGTTCTGATAATGGACCGCAATATGTGTCCGAAGAATTCAGGAAGTTCTTAAAAAACAATGGGGTTAAGCACTACACGTCCACTCCATACCATCCTGCCACCAATGGATTAGCTGAAAGGTTTGTCCAGACCTTCAAGAAGGCCATAAAGGCCATGGGTAATGAAGACATAAATCTACAACATAAGGTAGATAACTTCTTGTTTGCATACAGGAATGCAACACATATGGTTACAAACCAAACTCCCGCCATGATGTTTTTCAATAGAAAACTAAGATGCCGGCTGGATTTGATCAAGCCAAACATCAGAAGGGACGTAGAGAACCGACAATTTCAAGGCATGAATGAAAGGCCAACTAGAACCTTCCAGATAGGTCAACAAGTTTGGCCCGGGACTACCGTACCGAGAAATGGCAGCCTTGAACTATTTGCACACGACTAGGACCGCTGATGTATACCGTGGACATTGGTGAAAGCATAATAAGGCGCCATGCTGACCAGATCATAGAGTCATCCGAAAAGGGACAACCGACACCACAACTCTATACGCCTTATGATGAAGCAGAGATACCCATAGTATCTACCTCCGATCCGGTGATACTGGAACCAGATGAACCCGACACTGGCATTGAAGCCGAATCGACCTTGCCAAAAGAACCTACTACACCACCGACAACTACTACACCACCGAGGCGTTATCCGGACCGAGTCAGGAAGCCTCCAGAGAGACTGACTGATAAATGATTAACTGCAGCAAATGTGTAGATTATTGTTCTTGTAAACATGTTAATTAATGATTACTTAAAATGTTATGTACAAATTATCTAAAAGGGGAGGAATTGTAGTGTATATACATTTAAGAGCCCCTGTGTACTGTAATACCGGTAGTGACCACTCGGGTATATAAGCCTGTATAGCGTCTTGTATCTTTCAGTTCACCCCCAGACTTTGTTCAGTAAACACCTGTTAAACCAACTCCTGCATTCCGTGTCTCCATTACACACGGATACAACACAATTTACCTCTCAATATCACCCTCAATGTCCCTCTCAATGTCCCTCTCAATGTCCCTCTCAATGTCCCTCTCAATGTCCCTCTCAATGTCCCTCTCAATGTCCCTCTCAATGTCCCTCTCAATGTCCCTCTCAATGTCCCTCTCAATGTCCCTCTCAATGTCCCTCTCAATAACTCTCTCAATAACTCTCTCAATAACTCTCTCAATAACTCTCTCAATAACTCTCTCAATAACTCTCTCAATAACTCTCTCAATAACTCTCTCAATAACTCTCTCAATAACTCTCTCAATAACTCTCTCAATAACTCTCTGTGGTAAACCACTGTCATACCTGTCTGTGTCTGTATGTGTATTCCACTAGGTACAGGTCTGGACATGCCTCGGCTGACTCCTCCCACTATTCCAGGTATATAAGTGACTACCTCCCAGTCCCTTAGTATTCTGGACGGGTCGACCACTCGAGACAAGACCTTCATTCTTTAGTTAATAAAAGCCTGATTGTTACTCGCTCAACTTCAGTCTTTTGAGTAATTGATGGCGCATCACTCTCTCAATAACTCTCTCAATAACTCTCTCAATAACTCTCTCAATAACTCTCTCAATAACTCTCTCAATAACTCTCTCAATAACTCTCTCAATGTCTCTCTCAATGTCCCACTGAGTGTCTCTCCCAATGTTTCTCTCAATGTCTCACACAATGTCACTCTCAATATCTCTCTCAATTCCCCCTCAATGTCCCTTTCAACGTCTCTCTCAAGGTATCACTCGATGTCCCTCTCAATGTCTCTCTCAATTGTGCTCTCACTGACTCTCTGAATGTCTCTCTCAGTGTCTATCTCAATGTTCCTTTCATTTTGTCTCACAATGTCTCTCTCAATATCTCTCTCAATGTATGTTTCAAATTCCCTCTGAATGTCCCTCCCAATGTCCATCTCAATGTCTCTCTAAATCTCTCTCTCAATTTCTCTCTCAATGCCCTTCTATATATACCTCTCAATGTCTCTCTCAATGTCTCTCACAGGTTCCCTCTCAATGTCTCTCTCACTGTTTCTCTCAATGGCTCTCTCAATGTCCCTTTCAATTTCTCTCTGAGTGTCTCTCTCAATGTCTCTCTAAATATCTCTCTCAATGTCTCTCGCACGTTCACTCTCAATGTATCTCTGTATGTCTCTCTCAATGATCCTCTGAATGTTTCTCTCAATGGCTCTCTCAATGTCTCTCTCAATTTCTCTCTCAATGAGCCTCTGAATGACTCTTTCAATGTCGCTCTACATGTATCTCACAACATCTCTATCACTTTCCCTCCCAATTCCCGTCTCAATGTCTCCCTCAATGCCTCTCTCAATGGCTCTCTAAAGGTCCCTCTCCATGTCTCTCTCAATGTCTCTCTCAGTTTCCTTCTCAATGTCCCTCTCAGTGTCACTGTCAATGTCTCTCTCAATGCCCCTCTCAATGTGCTTCTCAATGTCCCTCTCAATGTCACTGTCACTGACGCACACAATGTCACTCTGAAAGGCTCTCGCAATGACCCTCTCAACATCCCTCTCAACTTTCATCTGTGTCTCTCCCAATGTCGCTCTTAATGTCTCTCTCAATGTACCTCTCAATTTGTAGCGTATATACCTTTAAGAGCCCCTGTGTACTGTAATACCGGTAGTGACCACTCGGGTATATAAGCCTGTATAGCGTCTTGTATCTTTTAGTTCACCCCCAGACTTTGTTCAGTAAACACCTGTTAAACCAACTCCTGCATTCCGTGTCTCCATTGCACATGGATACAACAGTGGCGACGAATTGGAAATGGACTTACCTGCAATTCGGCAGCACCTCAAGGAGATCGATTCCTCAGACGAAGGTCGAAGAAAAAAAGAAGAAAAAACTGTGGTTTCACCAGCTGGCCGGGCTGGTGGCAGGTACTGCACTAATCCTTCCTGGGCGGCGGGCTGGGGCTCGATTGAGTGGCTCTGCAGCGAGGCCGAGCAGCGAGTCGGAAGGCGGAGACAAACAGAAATGGAGGGTGGAGCACTCGGGAGACGGCCGGCGCTGCAAAGCAGGTCACCATTCAGACCAAGCAGAGGGAGGGAAAAGTCCCAGAGAGTCCGGTGGGAACGAGTCTCCAACTATTAAAAATATCTGTGTAAATAAAAACCATGGAGAACAGCGTTGTCAGCAGCAGCAGCGGCGGGAAAGCGCGGGAGGCGCCATTTTTTCTCGGCAGGGAAGAAAGAAAAGCGTGGGAGGCACCATTTCTGATTTTCAGGATGCCTAAGACTGGCAATATTACTGCTTTCGATAGTGATATAGAGGATTGGACCACATGTCGAAAGAGTGGAGGTATATTGCACAGCAAATTAAGTAGAGGATGATAAAAAGGCATCGATACTTCTAAATCTGATGGGCGCAAGGACATACGGGCTGTTACGAAACTTAATCACTCCAGCCAAACCGATGGACAAGAATTTTAAAGAGATTGTTGATACCCTGCAGGAGCACTTAAACCCAACACCGCTGCTGATAGCGGAATGATTCAAATTCTTCAGGAGGAATCAGCACAAGAATGAAAGTAACGCTGATTACCTCACCGAATTAAGAAAGCTGTCAAAGCACTGCCAATTCGGGGCAGGACTGGCAGATTCTCTACGAGACAAATTCGTCTGCGGTCTCCTAAGTGAAGGAACACAGAAAAGGCTACTTTCTGAGAAAGATTTGACACTGGACAAGGCTTTCAGTGTGGCTGTATCATACGAAGCAGCAGCAAGAGGAGTTGCAGAGATACAGCAAAAGCCACAGGACTTCGGCACCCATGAAATGACACGGGGTTTCGAGAGATGTTATTGCTGTGGCAGATCCACCCATGACCAGAGGGACTGCTGGTTCAAGGACAAAGCATGCAGGCAATGCGGAAAGATGGGACACATTGCACGTGTATGCCGATCTGGAAACAAAAAATCCATTGACAGAAAAAAAATCAATAAGGAAAAGTACAGAAAGGTACAAATGATGACAGGCAGTAGCTCCGAAGACCAGAAGAGTGATAGCAACTCCGGAAACAAGAGACTAAGCTGTCTCAAATTACATAATGTAATTGTCAAAGAAGATTACCAGACCATTTGGGTTACCCTCACGATAGCGGGGTCCCCAGTTAAAATGGAGCTAGATACAGGATCAGCTCTGACCGTCATAAGTCGACGGGATTACGATTCCGATCCGGTGATACTGGAACCAGATGAACCCGACACTGGCATTCAAGCCGAATCGACCTTGCCAAAAGAACCTACTACACCACCGAGGCATTAACCGGACCGAGTCAGGAAGCCTCCAGAGTGACTGACTTATAATTGATTAACTGCAGCAAATGTGTAGATTATTGTTCTTGTAAACATGTTAGTTAATGATTACTTAAAATGTTATGTACTAATTATCTAAAAGGGTAGGAATTGTAATGTATATACCTTTAAGAGCCCCTGTGTATTGTAATACCGGTAGTGACCACTCGGGTGTATAAGCCTGTATAGCGTCTTGTATCTTTTAGTTCACCCCCAGACTTTGTTCAGTAAACACCTGTTAAACCAACTCCTGCATTCCGTGTCTCCATTACACACGGATACAACACAATGTACCTCTCAATATCACCCTCAATGTACATCTCAATGTCTCTCTCAATGTCCCACTGAGTGTCTCTCCCAATGTCACTCTCAATATCTCTGTCAATGTCCCTCTCACTGCCCCTCTCACTGCCCCTCTCACTGCCCCTCTCACTGCCCCTCTCACTGCCCCTCTCACTGCCCCTCTCAATGTCCTTCTCAATGTCCCTTTCAATGTATCTCTCAATTCATCTCTCAATGCACTTCTCAATGTCCCTCTCAATGTCACTGGCAATGACCCTCTCAATGTCCCTCTCAATGTCCCTCTCAATGTCCCTCTCAATGTCCCTCTCAATGTCCCTCTCAATGTCCCTCTCAATGTCCCTCTCAATGTCCCTCTCAATGTCCCTCTCAATGTCCCTCTCAATATCCCTCTCAATGTCCCTCTCAATGTCTCTCTCAATGTCCCTCTCAATGTTCCTCTCAATGTCTCGCTCAATGTTCCTCTCAATGTCTCGCTCAATGTCCCTCTCAATGTCTCGCTCAATGTCTCGCTCAATGTCTCTCTCAATGTCTCCCTCAAAGTGCCTCTCAATGTCTGTTTCAATGACCCTCTCAATTTCCCTTTCAATGTCTCTCACAATGTCCCTCTCAATGTCGCTGTCAATGTCCCTCTCAATGTGTCTATCAATTTCCATCTCAATGTCCCTTTCAATATCTCTCTCAATGTCCCACTCAATGTTGCTCTTAATGTATCTCTTTATGTCCCTCTCAATATCTCTCTCAATGTCCCTCTCAATGTCCATTTCAATGTCTCTCTCAATGTCCCTCTCAATGTCCCTCTCAATCTACTTCTCAGTCTCTCTCAATGTCTCTCTCAATGTCCCTCTCAATCTACTTCTCAATGTCTCTCTCAATATCAGTCAATGACCCACTCAGTTTCACTCTCAATGTCTCTCAATGACCCTCTCAATTTCCCTCTCAACATCCCTCTCAACATCCCTCTCAATCTCTCTTTAAATATATCTCTCAATGTCCAACTGAAGGTCTCTCTAAATGTTGCTCTCAATGTCTCTCACAACGAACCTCTCAATGTCGCTGTCAATGTGCCTCTCAATGTTCCTCTCAATGTCTCTCACAATGTCCCCCTCAATACACCTGTCAATGACGCTCTCAATATCCCTCTCCATGTCCCTCTCAATTTCGCTCTCAATATCCTTATCAAATTGCGACTCAATGTCCCTCTCGATGTCCCTCTCGATGTCTCTATCAATTTCCCTCAGTGTCCCTCTCAGTGTCCCTGTGTCCCTCTCAATGTGCCCCTCAATGTCCCCCTCAATTACTTACTCTCACAATGTCCTTCTCAATGTCCTTCTCAATGTCCCGCTCAATGTCCCGCTCAATATCCCGCTTAATATCCTGCTCAATATCCCGCTCAATGTCTCTCTCAATGACTCATTCAATGTCTCTCTCAATGATCCTCTGAAAGTCTCTCTCAATATGCCTCTCGATGTATCTCACAATGTCTCTCTCAGTTTCCCTCTCAATGTCCCTCTCAATGTCCTTCTCAATATCTCTCTCAATGGCTCTGTCAACATCCTTCTCAATTTCTCTCTCAATGTCCCTTTCATTGTCCCTCTCAATTTCCCTCTCAATTTCCCTCTCAACGTCCCTCTCAATGTCTCTCCGAATGTCTCTCTCAATGTCTTTCTCAATGACTCTCTCAATGCCTCTTTCAATGTCCCTCTCAATGTCCCTCTCAATGTCTCTCTCAATGTTTCTCTCAATGTCTCACACAATGTCCCTCTCCATGTCCCTCTCTCATTTTTCTCTCAATTTCCTTCTCAAATTGCCACTCAATGTCTCTCTCAATGTCCCTCTCAATGTCGCTATCAATTCCCCGCTCAGTGTACCTCTCAATGTTCCTCTCAATGTCACTCGCAATGACCTCCTCAATGTCCCACTCAACGTGCCTCTCAATGAGCCTCTCAATCTCCCTTTCAATGGCTCTCACAATGTCTCTCTCAATGCCTCACTCAATTTCTCTCTCAATGAGTGTAAGCTTTCAGGGAACATAAAAACTGACTGTAAATGCATCTATAGATATCTGAAAAGAAAAAGATTGGTAAAGTCAAGCACAGGCTCCTTGCAGTCAGAATCAGGGGAATTTATAATGGGGAATAAGTACGTGGAAGAACAATTGAATACCTACTTTTGCTCTGTCTTCACAATGGAGGATATAAATAAAGTCCCATAGATGTCGTGGAACATAGGGTCTAATGAGAGTGAGGAACTGAATGAAATCAATATTTGTAGGGAAATGTTGTTAGGGAAATTGACGGGATTGAAGGCCGATACTCCCCAGTGCCTGATAATCTACATGCTAGCGTACTTAAGGAAGTGGCCCTAGAAATATTAGATGCATTGATGTTCATCTTCCAAAATTCTATAGACCCTGGAACAGTTCCCATGGATTGGAGGGTAGTTAATGTAAGCACACTATTTAAAATAGGTGGTCGAGAAAAAACGGGGAATAACAGACTGGTAAGCCTGACATCGGTAGTGGGGAAAATGCTAGAATACATTTTAAAAGAGGTATTAGCAGAGCACTTGGAAAACAGTGACAGGATCGGACAAAGTCAACATGGATTTACAATGCTTGATTAATCTACTGCATGTGGTGTATTTGGACTTTCAGAAGGATTTCGATAAGGTCCCACATAAGAGACTAGCATGCAAAGTTAAAGCACATGGGATTGGGGGTAAGGTACTGACTTGGATGGAAAACTGGTTGGCAGACAGGAAGCAAAGAGTTGGAATAAACGGGACTTCTTCCGAGAGGAAGGCAGTGACTAGTGGGGTACCGCAAGGAACGGTCCTAGAACCCCAGTTATTCACAATATATATTAATGATCTAGACGAGGGAACTAGATGTTATATCGCCAAGTTTGCAGACGACACAAAGCTGGGTGGGCGTGTGTGCCGTGAGGAGGATGCCGAGAAACTCCAGTACGATTTGGACAGGTTGGGCGATTGGACAGAGGCATGGCAGATGCAGTATAATGTGGATAAATGCGAGGTTATCCACTTTGGTGGCAAAAATAGGAAAGCATATTATTATCTGAACGGCAATAGTTTGGGAGAAGGGGAGGTGCAACGAGAACTGTGTGTCCTTGTGCATCAGTCGCTGAAGGTAAGCATGCACGTGCAGCAGGCGGTTAAGAAGGCATACTCTATGCTGGCCTTCATAGCGAGAGGATTCGTGTACAGGAGCAAGGATGTCTTGCTGCAGTTGTACAGGGCCTTGGTGAGACCACACCTTGGGTATTGTGTGCAGTTTTAGTCACCTTATCTGAGGAAAGATGTTCTTGCCATGGAGGGAGTGCAGCGCTAATTCACCACTGATACCTGTGATGGCAGGAATGACATGTGAAGAGAAATTGATTAGGCTCATATTCGCTAGTGTTTAGAAGAATGAGAGGGAATCTCACTGAAACTTATAAAATTCTAACAGGACTAGACAAACTAGATGCAGGAAGGCTGTTCCGGATGGCGGGGCAATCCAGAACCAGGGGTCCCAGTCTAAGGATAAGGGGTAAGCCATGAAGACTGAGATGAGGAGGACTTTCTTCACCCAGAGAGTGGTGAAACCTGTGGAATTCTCTACCACAGATAACAGTTGCGGCCAATTCATTAAATATATTCAAGAAGAAGTTAGATATATTTGTTAAGGCTAAGGGGCTCAAGGGATATGGGGAGAAAGCTGGGACAGGTTACTGAATTTGGTTGATCAGCCATGATCACAATGAATGGTGGAGCAGACTCGAGGGGCCGAATGGCCTACTCCTGCTACTATCTTCTATGTTTCTATGTTTCCGTGCATTAACTCATTCCAAAACTTTCTCAGTCTGCTTCGCATTTCCCCCCGTCTAATCCCTCCTATTTCTGAGCGACACTTTACTCTAGTGCTAGTTGTCTCTCCCAATTCTCTGTGCATCTTGTATATCCTCTCCAATGCTTCATGCTGGTGCCCACCTCCCTGCCAAAGTGGTTTCAACCCAACCCCGCAGCACCAGTTTAACGTGAGGACATTAGTCACAGCCCTGTTGAGAAGCAACCGTCCTCCTTGAACAGGTCCCTCCCGACCCAGAACTGGTCCCAGTGCCCCAGTAATCTGAAGCCCTCCCTTCTGCACAATTTCACCAGGCACGCGTTAACCTCGCTTATCTTACTGCTCCTATATTTACAAGCACATGGTACTCAGAATAAGCATTTGATATTACCTTTCAGGTCCTGTTCTTTAACTTCATCCCAGGCTCCTGAAACTCTGCCTAAAGGTCCTGAACCATTTCCCTTCTCAGTTTGTGAATTCCAACATGGAACACGAATTCTCTCTGTTGCCTTCCCCTCTCAAAATGTTCTGCAGCTGTTCAGTGACGTCCTTCACCCTGACAGCAGGGAGGCAACACACCATGCAGGACTCAAGTCAGCGTTTGCTGAAACCCCTGTCTGTTCCCCTGAATATCGAATTCCCGATGAACACTGTATTTCGACTATTTGATATGCACCCGGTGCAGTCTTATGCCCCACTGTGACATGGATTTGCTCTAGTCTACAGTCACCGAGTTGCCGTCACAATCACTGGTATTCAGCACTGGAAAGCGGTTTGAGTGTCAAACTCCCGGAGGACTCCAGCACTGCCTGCCTCTTCCTACCGTGCCAGCTGGGCACCCACTTTCTATCCTCCTGAACTCTCTGTAGCTGCGGAGTGACCAGCTCCTAGATCGTGTGTTCCACGAAATTCTCAGCCTCCCGTCTGCCCTGCAGTGGCTCCAGCCGCAGCTCAAGCTCAGAAACCCTGAGCTCTCTGTAGCTGCGGGATCACCAGCTCCTAGATCGTGTGTTCCACGAAATTCTCAGCCTCCCTTCAGCCCTGCAGTGACTCCAGCTGCAGCTCAAGCTCAGAAACCCTGAGCTCTCTGTAGCTGCGGGGTGACCAGCTCCTAGATCGTGTGTTCCACGAAATTCTCAGCCTCCCGTCTGCCCTGCAGTGACTCCAGCCGCAGCTCAAGCTCAGAAACCCTGAGCTCTCTGTAGCTGCGGGATCACCAGCTCCTAGATCGTGTGTTCCACGAAATTCTCAGCCTCCCTTCAGCCCTGCAGTGACTCCAGCCGCTGCTCAAGCTCAGAAACCCTGAACTCTCTGTAGCTGCGGGATCACCAGCTCCGAGAACGTGTGTTCCAGGTAATTCGCAGCCTCCCATCTGCCCTGCAGTGACTCCAGCCACAGCTCAAGCTCAGAAACCCTGAACTCTCTGTAGCTGCGGGGTAACCAGCTCCTAGATCGTGTGTTCCACGAAATTCTCAGCCTCCCGTCTGCCCTGCAGTGGCTCCAGCCGCAGCTCAAGCTCAGAAACCCTGAACTCTCTGTAGCTGCGGGGTGACCAGCTCCTAGATCGTGTGTTCCAGGTAATTCGCAGCCTCCCATCTGCCCTGCAGTGACTCCAGCCGCAGCTCAAGCTCAGAAACCCTAAACTCGAGTTCGAGCAGCTGGAGGCACTTCCTGCACACGTGGTTATCCAGGACAGATGAAGCGTCCTGGAGTTCCCACATGGCACAGGAATTGCAGGCAACGGGTTTCAGCTGTCCCATCATTTTACTTCAAAGTCTATCTGCTTATGGTATAGAAATATACTTTTAATTTAATACTCCTATTTATTATTTAATCATTTATGTATACCATTTTTGATTTAATGCAATTCAGAGCCATTTTAATGTTGGTATCCTTTATTTAGTTAATTTTAATTTAACATCTTAGATTCAATTATTTAACAATTTACTGGATCCCCTTGGTTTAAATTACTCAGCACCTCTTCACCCTCTGCACCGAATTCCCACCTACCATCCTTCCATCCTTTCACCTCTGGTTCTTTTGCCAATCACCATAAATCTGTGTTCTCTGGTTACTGACCTTTCTGCCACTGGAAACAGTTTCTCCTTACCTGCTGTATTAAATCCTTTCTAGAAATTCGGTATAGCCGCGTTTGGGGCGCTAGTCCTGGCGATGCGCAAAGTTTAGTGCCAGGCACAATTTAGCGCCACCTAGCGCGATATTGGGTTGTAGCGCCCCTAAAGGTGATTGCGACACTAAATCAGGTGCTGCACGCTACTCTTCAGGCGCTAACCCAGCGGCGCAACCCAATTTCGCGGCGGTGGGGCGCAGCGAAGGTGCTGTCAATAATCACTTTGCCTGAGACACACTGGTGCCGGCCAGCTCTTAAATGGGCAGGTCAATTGGCATCACCAGACAAACTCACTGCCTTGTAGGCCTTCAAGGCAGTGGGAGCCTACCTGTGGCGCACCAGCCTAGCAAGACATGGAAAGGGTGAGGCAGAGGGCGGAACGCCTCACTGATGGGGCATTGGATGCTTTGGTTGGCGCAGTGGAATCAAGGCCAAGGAAGATGGTCGGAATGTGATTTATGTTTTGGACAGTTTCCCGCGTGTGAGAGTGAGTTATGTGTCAGTGTATTAATTTTGCTTTCTGTTGCCATAGCTTTCTCATGTTTGAAGGAACCACATTTTGTGTAATGAAACACTTTCTTCATTTACAATGGCCATGCCTGCTATTTACATGCATCTTGCCCTTCACAGGCTTGGGGGTATCAGGCCAGTTCCATTCCTGTTCTTGGAATGGCAGCAAGCATTCCGTGAGAGGGGCCTGGAAGCTACTTCTGATCAGCCTTTGACGCGCAGCCTGAGAAGAGCTGCTCGTGTAGAAGTTCAGGCCAGCATCATCTTCTCAGCCACCGACAGAGATGTCCTGCACCTTATCTGAGGCTGCAGATCTGGCTGAAGCAGCTGGCACAGCTCAGTCACCACCTCCTTTCTAAATCGCAGCCTTCTGACACACTGCTCCTCCGGCATGTTCATGTAGGAAAACTGCTGTCGGAAAACCCTGCCAGCGTAAAGTCTGCTGTGGCGGCGTCTGTTGGCCCTCCTCCGTCTGGCCATGCCCGCCCCCCTCTCCCAGCGTCTCAGTGCCCTTTCCAGATGATTCAGTATCAGGACGTTCCCCTCCAATGCAGCCCCCATAATAAGTGCACACAAGAAGGTTCCCCATTGTCAAGGCTCACCAACAGCAAGGTGATGGTCAGAAGGCTGAAGATCGGCTGCCTGCGCTGGCTCAGTGGTCAAATGGCTCTCAGTGTGCAGCTCAGCAACTCTTTGTAGCTCTCGAGGAAGTTGTGCTCCAAAAATGGCTGCCGCTTTGAAACCACACCAATCCCCTTTAAATAACGCTCCTCCAGCCCGAGAGCGACTTGGTAAGGTCCAGGTAAGCTGTCACTATTAGCGCCAGGCGCTACGGAGGGGGGCGCCACTGAATTTCCGGTCCGGCGCGCCCAAAAGGCGTTGCACACTCAAATTATGTCATAATCAGCCTGCGCCCATGAGCCGGCGCTAAATGCATGATCAATATGGGGCTAGGCGCCTTGCGCCCGCCTGGAAATTGGCTAGCGCCCCACTTCTCAGCCACTTTAGGTGTTAATCGGTGGCGCTAACAACCGAATTTCTCCCCCTTCATGTTTTTAAACATCCCTATCAAATCTTCCCTTAACCTTCTCTGCTCTAAGGAGAACAACCCCAGTTTCTCCCCTTTGCTGAAGTCTTTCATCCCATTCTGATAAATCTCCTCTGCACCATCTCCAGGGCCTGGACATCCTTCCTGAGGGTGGTGCCCAGAATTGCCCACAATACTCCATCTGGGGCCTAACCAGTGTTTTATAGAGGTTCAGCATAACTTCCTTGCTTTTGTACTCTATGCCTCTATTTATAAAGCCAAATATTCCGTATGCCAATTTAACAGTATTCTCAACTTGGGAGTGTTTGTTCTCAACAAGCACCCCCAGGCCTCTCTGTTCCTGAAAATTGTACCTTTATTTTATATTGCCTTTCCTCGTTCTGCTACTAAAATGAAGCACTTCACACTTCAGGAGAATAGATTGAAACTATTGGAAGGCAAATTGCAGACTGATATCAGCAAGTTATTTACATGAAGAGTAATCAATTCAATGGAATGGAATGAGTAAGGCCGTGGAGACAAACAACCCAGATTTATTGGGGCAACATAGATTCTGTGGTTTGGAGGGAGAGATTGTCAGCTCTTTCTGGATGAATGAACTAAGGTCAGTGGAGGTCTTTATTCCTATCTATCTGGTGTATTATCTCCTGTGTGGGTGTCTCCATTATTGCCACAATGAACCAGGTGCCACAACCTGTGCAACATGACTTGGGATAAAAGCTCCCCAGGATAAACTTTACCTCCCTCCTAAACACGAAGCAACTGCTCTTCAGGGAGCCCTTGTCTGCCTCTTCTCTGAAGAACGATATTATATCTGGGGCTGAACGAGAACTTTAGACTTTTACCATCGAGTCGCAAGTCTCTGCTTTCTCCTTCACCTTTCCAGATTTCTTCATTATGTTGAGCCTTTTCTTTTCGATAGCTCCTGTCCGATCGAAGAAGGGATCCTCATCACTGCTGTGGACATCCTCGGCCTCCCAGTATTCATTCTATATCTGCCAGTATCTGGTACTGTATACGAGTGTGGGATTCATTCTGTATCTGTCAGTCTATGGTACTGTGTGTGTGTGTGTGTGTGGAATTCATTATGTGTGTGTCAGTGCCTGTTACTGTGTGTGAGTGTGGTATTAATTCTGTGTCTGCCAGTCTCTGGTACGGTGTGAGAGTGTAGTATTCCTTCTGTATCTGCCAGTCTCTGGTACTGTATAGGAGTGTGGGATTCATTCTGTGTGTCAGTCTCTGGTACTGTGTGTGAGTGTGGTATTAATTCTGTGTCTGCCAGTCTCTGGTACTGTATAGGAGTGTAGGATTCATTCTGTGTGTCAGTCTCTGGTACTGTGTGTGAGTGTGGTATTAATTCTGTGTCTGCCAGTCTCTGGTACGGTGTGAGAGTGTAGTATTCCTTCTGTATCTGCCAGTCTCTGATACTGTGCGTTAGTGTGGGATTCATTCTCTGTCTGTCAATCTCTGATACTGTACATGAGTGTGGGCTTCATTCTGTCTCTCAGTCTTTGATACTGTGTGAGAGTGTGGGATCCCTTGCCTTTTTAGCCCTCCCCAAATGCATTACCTCACACTTCTCCGATTGATTTCCTTTTTTCTCCTTTTCTGCACACCTGACCAGTCCATTGATATATTCCTGCATATAGCATGCATTATACACAGAACTTGGAGTGGGAGGGGGAGGAAGCAGTGTTCATGATGCACGTAGGAACCAACGACATAGGTAGAACTAGGAACGAGGTTTTGCTGAGGGATTTTGAGGAGCTAGGATCCAAATTAGGATCCAAAAGCAGAACCTCAAAGGTAATAATCGCTGGATTGTTACCGGAGCCATGTGCAAGTTGACATATGGACAAACAGATTAGAGATTTAAATGCGTGGCTCAAAGTGTGGTGGTAAATGAAGGGGTTTCGGTTCATGGGGCACTTGCACGTGTACTGGGGAAAGATGGAGCTGTTCCGTTGGGATGGGCTCCACTTAAACGGGGCTGGGACCAATGTCCCTGTGCATCGAGTACCTAGGGCAGTAGACAGGGGTTAAAACTAATGAAGGGGGTGCGGGAGGAATCAGGAAAGAGTACATTTAAAAGCAGCAAGAGAAAAGTCAAGGCTCTAGATCAGAATAGAGTTTTGGGTAAAAATAAACAGAATCAGTCAGGAAGGGACAGCGAGATTAGGAATAGGTAATAAGGCATCAGTGGCTAAGGTGAAATCAGGGAAAAAGAGAAATAAATCAAATGTAATGGCACTATATCTGGATGTGTGAAGAATTCGCAAAAATAAATGAATTAATAGCACAGATATAAATGAACAGGTTTGATTTAATAGCCATAAAGGAGATGTGGTTGCAAAATGGCCAAGGTTGGGAAATAAGTGATGTGATAAAGACAGTGGAGAGAATGGAACTTGGCTCTGAAAAATGAAGAAGCAGAATCAGTTTGGTTGGAGTTAAGAAACAGCAAGGGACAGAAAACATTGATGGGACTTGTTTATAGGCCCCCAAACAATAGTTGTAATATAGGGCAGAGTATAAATCAGGAAATTAGAGGTGCATGTAACACAGGTAATACAGTAATCATGGGGGACTTTAATCAACATATCGACTGGGCAAAACAAATTGCAGTAATACTGTGGAGGACGAATTCTTGGAATGTATGCAAGATAGTTTTCTAGATCAGTATGTTGAGTAACCAACTGGAGAACAGACTATTTTCGATCTAGTATTGTGAAACGAGAAAGGGTTAATTAATAACCTTGTAGTAAAGGGACATTTAGGGAAGAGTGACCATAATATGATAGAATTTAATATTGAGTTTGAAATTGACTTAGTTAAATTCCAACTAGGGTCTTAGATCTAAACAAAGCAAAGTACGTAGCAATGAGGGGCGAGTTGGCTATGGTAGAATTATACAAGGTTACAGCATGATAGGAGGCCATTTCGGCCCGTCGTGTCCACGCCAGCCAGAAAGAGCTATCCAGCCTAATCCCACTTACCAGCTCTTGGTCCATGGCACTGCAGTTCCGAACATCCCAAGTTGGGTAGATTGGGAAACTATAATAAAAGGTATGACAGTGGACGAGCAATGGCTAGCATTTAAAGACTTAATGCATAATATACAACAATAAGCATACCTTTAATGCACAAAAACCCCACAGGAAAAGTGGTCCAACCGTGGGTAACAAGATAAGTTAAAGATAGTATTAGATCAAAGGAATCGGTTTATAATGCTGCCAAAAGGAGTTATAAGCCCGAGGATTACGAAGATTTTAGAATTTAGCAAAGGAGGACCACGAAATTGATGAAGAAAGCGAAAATAGAATGAGAGCAAACGAGCGAGAGACATCAAAACAGACAGTAAAAGCTTCTATATGTATGTAAAAAGAGAAATATTAGCGACGGTAAATGTGGGTCCCTTACAGGCTGAGACAGGAGAAATTATAATGGGGATTAAGGAAATGGCAGAGAAGTTAATCAAATACGTTGTGTTTGTCTTCACGGAAGAAGACACGAAAAACTTTTGAATATTAAGCGAATCGAGGGATAAGGGGATAGATCAGGAAAGTGGAAATGAGGTTGAAGGTCAGCCATGAAGCTACTGCATGGCAGAGGAGACGCGAAGGGAAAAATAGCCAATAACCACCCCATCAGTCTACTCGCAATCATCAGCAAAGTGATGGAAAGTGTTATTGACAGTGCTATCAAGTGGCACTTGCTCAACAATAACCTGCTCACTGATGCCCAGTTTGGGTTCCGCCAAGACCACTCGGCTCCCAACCTCATTACAGCCTTGGTCCAAACATGGGCAAAGGAACTGAATTCCAGAGGTGAGGCGAGAGTGACTGCCCTTAACATCAAGGCAGCATCAAGGAGCCCTAGTAAAACTGATGTCAATGGGAATCAGGGAGAAAACGCTCCACTGGCTGGAGTTATAGCACAAAGAGAGATGGTGGTGGTGGTTTAAGGTCAATCATCAGAGCCCCAGATCATCGCTGCAGGATTTCATCAGGGCAGTGTCCTAGGCCCAACCATCTTCAGCTGCTTCATTAATGACCTTCCCTCCAACATTAGGTCAGAAATGGGGATGTTGGCTGATGACTGCACAGTGTTCAGCGCCATTCACAACTCCTCAGATAATGCCCACATGCAACAAGACCTGGACGACGTTCAGGCTTGGGCTGATAAGTGGCAGGTAACTTTCGTGCCACAGACGTGCCAGGCAATGACTATCTCCAACAAGCGAGAGTCTTACCACCTCCTATTGAAATTCAATGGCATTACCATCGCCGGATGATCCATTATCAACATCCTGGTGGTCACCATTAACCAGAACTTTAACTGAACTGGCCCCATAAATAATGTGGTAACAAGAGCAGGTCAGGGGCTAGGTATTCTGCGGCAATTTTCTCACCACCTGACTCCCCAACGCCTTTCCACCATCTACAAGGCAAAAGTAAGGATTGTGATGGAATACCCTCCACTTGCCTCGCTGAGTGCAGCCCCAACAACACTCAAGAAGGTCAACACCATCCAGCACAAAGCAGCTCGTTTGATTGGCACCCCATCCAGCACTTTAAACATTCACTCCCTCCACCACCGGTGTATCGTGGCTGCAGTGTGTATCGTCTACAAATGCATTGCAGCAACTCGCCAAGGCTTCTTCAGCAGCGCTTCCCAAACCCACGACCTCCTAGAAGGACAGGGGCAGCAGGTGCATGTGTACACCACCACCTCCAATTACCCTCCAAGTCACACACCATCCAGACTTAAAAATATATCGCCGATTCTTCATTGACGCTGGTTCAAAATCCCAGAACTCCCTCCCTAACAGCAGTGGGGGAGTACCTTCACCACGCAGACTGCAACGTTTCAAGGAGGCATCTCAGCACCACATTCTCATGGGCAAATAAGGATGATCAATAAATGCTGGTTTTGCCAGCGATGCCCATATCCCATAAACACGTAAAAAGTGGCCTACTCCTGCTCCTCTATCTTATGTTCTTAAAGCTCCCATTACACTTCCTATTCAAACATTCCAAGGGATGGTACGGCACGGGTAAGATAGAGTTACAAAGTAAAGCCTCCCCTACAATGACAAGAAAACATTCTCTGGGCAAACAGAGCATTGGTGACATAAAGAGTAAAGCTCGCAGTAATTTAGTTCATATAACACAACCATTTCAGGTATAGCACATGTGCAATGCAGCGTACATCTCCCTTGACACTACCAAATAAAGCACAACCAGCTCAGGTACAGCATGGGGTGAATACAGAATAAAGATCCCTCTAACTATAAGTGTCAAACACTCCCAGTTGAGGTACGGGCAAGGTTTATCTACGAGTTTAGCTCCGCTCAACTTGCCGCATCAAAGGACAAGCCTGATGGCAGATGTTAACCAGCTCCCTGCATGTGACACTCAGCTCGACAAAATACTTGACCGATGTTATTAGCAGTAAAGTTCCTTACCTTTCTAATCATTGTTCAAGCTTTCCGTTTTATCTCTTTTCCGAAAATGGGGGTCTCGGTCTTGCCGGATCTGCTCTATGAAGCCAGTGACATTTCTCCAGCCCAGCCAGCGACATTATTCCAGTCCAGTTACTGAGGCGATGATTCGACTTCTCTCTCCACCTTCCTGAGATATTGCTCACTCCCAGAGACTTTCAATAGCATATTGGTCCATACTAATCCCAGAATATGTAACTGGAGTACATTGGGACTGTTTTTGTGACTGATTATATTTAATTTGAGTGTATTTGCAAGTAATTACGTTTTTTTAAATACTAATTTTAATATTGAATTGTTCATTTCTGTCCTTTACGCTGTTTATTGGGACTAAACTCACTCCCACTGTCAGCCGTCACTCCAGCTCCTCCCACACTGACATCCCACCAATGGGCCGTAACCAGGGGCAGAAACCTGTCTTCAGGTGACATCACACAGGAGCCAAGTGAAAATCACACAGCAGCCAGGAACAATGTCACAAATCGTCCATAGCACCACCCACTCCCGGGGCAGATACAATGCAGAACTCCCTCTACATTACCGTGACAGTGTACACCCACGTTATATCCAGTGTCAGCATCGAGGGCTCCCAGGGCATGTAAAATACAGAGCTCCCTCTATATTAGCCTGACAGTGTATCCCCAATTTATACCCAGTATTATCATCCCAGGGAAGTTATAACGCAGATCACGCTCTACATTACACTGATATTACCACTGTTACTCCCTCGCACTCCATACAATTTCTGTTCCTGACTCTGCTCCAGCTCGGGTTCCCCTGCCTCAGTTCCTCTGCTGTTTGTTCCATGTATTCCAGGTATTCCAGGGTCAACTTTACTACACAGGTCAAGGTGGAATCTAGGGGTAGAGGAAGGTTCAGAGATCAAACACCATTTAAAGTCAAGCAGTCACAGGGGACTGTAATCACCCTCAGGACATTAACCTCAATGCCCAGGTTCACTGACCCTGGACCCACAATGCCCAGGGTCAGTGACCCTATAGCCACATTGCCCAAGGTCCGAAGCCCAGTACCCACAATGCCATGGGGCAGTGATCCTGTACCCACCATGGTCAGTTTTATTGACCCTGTACCCACAATGCCCAGTGTCAGAGTCCCTGTACCAACAATGCCCGGTGTCAGTGACCATGTATCCACAATGCTGAGTGGCCCATCCCCATACTGGTCACATCGGTGATGAACTCCATTGACCAATCTGCTTCACTGTCAAACTGCGTTGTGTCTACGGTCGGGTCGCTGGCCAAAAACCTCGCTTCAGGTCCTTGACATCGTCAGGTCTGCCTCAGCGGGGGATTGGGGAAGGACAACACCAGATATTATGGCCTGAATCTGGGCAGGAAATCACAGAAATCACAGAAACCCCACAGTGCAGATAGAGGCCATTTCGGCCCATCGAGCCTGCACCGACACATATCCCACCCTATCCTGTAACCCCACGTATTTAATCCCCCTAACACTAAGGGTCAATTTATCATAGCCAATCAACCTAATCTGCACATCTTTGGACTGTGGGAGGAAACCGGAGCACCCGGAGGAAACCCACGCAAACACGGGGAGAATGTGCAAACTCCACGCAGACAGTCACCCGAGGCCGGATTCGAACCCGGGTCCCTGGCGCTGTGAGGCAACAGTGCTAACCACTATGCCACCGTGCTGCCCAGGTTCCATCCCCGGCGTGTGCTGAGTTAGCCTGATCTCACCCAGTCTGATACAGAGCCCACCCCACCCTCCACATACACAGATACAGAGCAGGAAAGACCCAGGCTCCATCCCCAGCCTGTGCTGGTTTGACCCCCTGCTCTGCGCTCTGCTCCCAGGGGTGATCTTACCTCACTGCGGAACATGTCAAAGACTTGAGTTCACAATCTCCTGCATCTCTGCCAGCTGGCCGTCCATCTTGAATGTATGGGGTGCGTGGGGCAGCAGCGGGCCATTCTGCTCAGTCATGAACTCCGAGACTAACTGCAAGAGAGAGAGGAGGCAATTAGACCCACAAAATGATGGGTGCCCCAGCCCTGAAATGTCCCCTCCCGGAGTTGGTACTGAGACCACCCGCACACAAAGAGAAGGAAAGGCCCAGGCTCCATTCCCGGCCTGTGCTGAGTTAGTCTGATCCTCGCCCGATGAATGGAGCCTGGATTACAGGCTGACACAATAACCATGTTTGTCCTCCTCACCTGCTACTCTGAGGCAGATCACAGAGGCTTGGAGACCTGGAATAAGACATGGACTGGTTGGGCCGAATGGCCTGTTATCGGCAAAGAGACATTCCATAATTCTGAGGGAGAGGGAGTGAGAGAGGGGAGGAGGGGAGAATGAGGGAGAGAGAGAGAGAGAGAGGAGTGGTGTCAAATATTATAGTTAGTCTTACATTTGCATTACTGATTGATTGTTTTTATTATGTATTTCTAATAACACTTTAATGGGCATATAATTGGCAAATTAAATTTAACACAGATAAATCAGAGGTATTACATTTTGGTAAGAAAATTAGAGGTCACTTATTACTTGGAAAGTAAGCTTCTAAATGGGGTAGAGGAGCAAATGGATCTCGGGGTACAAATACACAAATCACTGAGAGTAGCAACACAGGTTAATAAGGCAATAAGAAAAAGCAAACCAAGCACTAAGGTTTATTTCTGGAGGGGTAGAATTGAAAAGTAGTGAATTTATGCTAAACTTGTATCGAACAGTTCCTCTGCAGTTTGTTGCAGGTATTCCAGGGTCCAGTTTGCTGGACAGGTCACAGCGGGGTCTATGGATAGAGTAGGATTCAGAGGTGAAACACCATTAAAAGTCAAACAGTCACAGGGGGCCGTAATCACCCTCAGGACCTTAACCACAATGCCCAGGGTTGGTGACCCTTTACACACAATGCCCAGGTGTAGTGACCCTGTACCCACAATGCCCATGGGCAGTCACCCTGTACCCACAATGCCCTGGGTCAGTGAGCCTGTACCCACAATGCCCTGGGGAAGTGACCCTGTACCCACAATGCCCATGGGCAGTCACCCTGTACCCACAATGCACTGGGTCAGTGAGCCTGTACCCACAATGCCCTGGGGAAGTGACCCTGTACCTACAATGCGGAGTGGCCCACCTCAGCGATGAACCAATTGTCTTCACTGTCGGCCTGGGATATGTCTACAGTCGGCTCATTGGCCAGAAACTCCTCATCCCAGGTTCCCGCCATCACCAGGTCTGCCACAGCGGGGGCTTTGGAGGGAAAACTCCAGAGATTAGGGACCGAATCTGGGCAGGAAAGGTCCAGGTTCCATCCCCGTCCTGTGCTGGATTAGCCTGATCTCACGTGGTATGGTACTGAGCAGCCCCACCCCGCCCTCCAAACACAGAGCAGGAAAAGTCCAGGCTCCATCCCCGGCCTGTTCTGAGTTAGCCTGACCTGTCACACACACAGTCACAGAGCAGGAAAGGACCCGGCCTGTGCTGAATTAGCCTGATCTCATGCGGTATGGTACTGAGCAGTCCCACCCCGCCCTCCAAACACAGAGCAGGAAAAGTCCAGGCTCCATCCCCGGCCTGTTCTGAGTTAGCCTGACCTGTCACACACACACAGTCACAGGGCAGGAAAGGCCCTGGCCTGTGCTGAATTAGCCTGATCTCACGCAGTATGGTACTGAGCAGCCCCACCCCACCCTCCAAACACAGAGCAGGAAAAGTCCAGGCTCCATCCCCGGCCTGTTCTGAGTTAGCATGACCTGTCACACACACACAGTCACAGAGCAGGAAAGGCCCCGGCCTGTGCTGAATTAGCCTGATCTCACGCGGTATGGTACTGAGCAGCCCCACCCCGCCCTCCAAACACAGAGCAGGAAAAGTCCAGGCTCCATCCACGGCCTGTTCTGAGTTAGCCTGACCTGTCACACACACACAGTCACAGAGCAGGAAAGGCCCCGGCCTGTGCTGAATTAGCCTGATCTCACGCAGTATGGTACTGAGCAGCCCCACCCCGCCCTCCAAACACAGAGCAGGAAAAGTCCAGGCTCCATCCACGGCCTGTTCTGAGTTAGCCTGACCTGTCACACACACACAGTCACAGAGCAGGAAAGGCCCCGCCTGTGCTGAATTAGCCTGATCTCACGCGGTATGGTACTGAGCAGCCCCACCCCGCCCTCCAAACACAGAGCAGGAAAAGTCCAGGCTCCATCCCCGGCCTGTTCTGAGTTAGCCTGACCTGTCACACACACACAGTCACAGAGCAGGAAAGGCCCCGGCCTGTGCTGAATTGAGCCCCTGCTCTACTCCCTGCATGCAGGGGTGTTCTTACCTCGCTGCGGAGTATGTCAAAGCCTTGAGTTCTCAAACTGCTATAATTAATGAGTGTGTTTGAATTACTTAATTTAATATGAAATTGTTCCTTTCATCCTTTGCCCTGTTTATTGGGACTAAACTCACTGCGAGTGTCAGCTGTCACTCCAGCTCCTCCCACATTGAAATCACACTGATGGGCTGTAACCACCGTTACTAACAAGGGAAATTAGGGATAGCATAAGATCCAAGGAGAGGACATATAAATTGGCCAGAAAAGCAGTAAACCTGAGGATTGGGAGCTGTTTAGCATTCAGCAAAGGAGGACAACATGATTAATTAAGAGGGGGGAAATAGATTATGAGAGTAAGCTAGCAGTGAACATAAACACTGACTGTACATCTTTTATAGATATGTGAAGAGAAAAAGATTGGTGAAGTCAAGCGTAGGTCCCTTGCAGTCAGAATCAGGGGAATTTAGAATGGGGAACTAAGAAATGGCAGTCCAATTAAATACATAATTTGGTTCTGTCTTCACAAAGGAGGGAACAAATAACCTCCCAGAGTTGTCGGGGAACATAGGGTCTAATGAGAGGGAGGAACTGAATGATATCAGTATTTGTAGGGAAATGGTGTTAGGAAAATTGACGGTATTGAAGGCCGATAAATCCGCACCTGATAATCTACATCATAGGGTACTTAAGGAAGTGGCCTTAGAAATAGTAGATGCATTGCTGATCATTTTCAAAAATTCTATATACTCTGGAACAGTTGCCATGGATTGGAGTGTAGCTAATTTTATCCTACTGTTCAAAAAAGGTGGTAGCGAGAAAATGGGGAATTATAGACCGATAAGACTGACATCGGTAGTGGGGAAAATGCTAGAGTCCATTCTAAAAAATGTAATAGCAGAGCACTTGGAAAACAGTGACAGGATCGGACAAAGTCAACATGGATTTACAAAAGGTAAATCCTGCTTGAATAATCTACTGGAATTTTTTGAGGATGTAACTGGTAGAATAGTTAAGGGAGAACCAGTGGATGTGGTGTATTTGGACTTTCAGAAGGCTTTCGATAAGGTCTTGCATAAGAGATTAGCGTGTAAAGTTAAGGCACATCGGATTGGGGGCAAGGTACTGACTTGGATAGAGAACTGGTTGGCAGACAGGAGGCAAAGAGTTGGAATAAACGGGTCTTTTTCTGAGTGGCAGGCAGTGACTAGTGGGGTACCGCAGGGATCGGTCCTAGGACCCCAGCTATTCACAATATATATTAATGATCTAGACGAGGGAACTAGATGTAAAATCTCCAAATTTGCAGATGTTACAAAGCTGGGTGGGCGTGTATGCTCTGAGGAGGATGCTGAGAAACTCCAGTATGATTTGGACAGTTTGGTTGTTTGGGCAGATGCATGGCAGATGCAGTATAATGTGGGTAAATGCGAGGTTATCTGCTTTGGTGGCAAAAACAGGAAGGCAGATTTTTATCTGAACGGCAATAGATTGGGAGAAGGGGAAGTGCAACAAGACCTGGGTGTCCTTGTGCACCAGTCGCTGAAGGTAAGTATGCAGGTGCAGCAGGCGGTTAAGAAAGCAAATGGTATGTTGGCCTTCGTAGCGAGAGGGTTTGAGTGCAGGAACAAGGATGTCTTGCTGCAGTTGCACATGGCTTTGGTGAGACCACACCTTGAGTATTGTGTGCAGTTTTGGTCGCCTTATCTGAGGAAGAATGTTCTTGCCGTGGAGGGAGTGCAGCCAAGATTCACCAGACTGATACCTGGGATGGCAGGAATGACGTATGAGGAGAGATTGGGTCGATTAGTCTTATACTCGCTGGAGTTTAGAAGAATGAGAGGGGACCGCATTGAAACTTATAAAATTCTAACAGGACTGGACAGACTAGATGTAGGAAGGATGTTCCTGATGGCATGGAGTCCAGAACCAGGGGTCGCAGTCAAAATATAAGGGGTAAGCCATTTAGGACAGAGATGAGCGGGAAATTCTTCACCCAGAGAGTGGTGAACCTGTGGAGTTCTCTACCACAGAAGGCAGTTGAGGCTAATTAATTAAATATTTTCAAGAAGGAGTTATATATATTTCTTAAGGCTAAAGGGGTCAAGGGATATGGGGAGGTGGCAGGGACAGGGTACTAAGTTTGGATGATCAGCCATGATCTCATTGAATGGCGGAGCATGCTCGAGGGGCTGAATGGCCTACTCCTGCT
This sequence comes from Somniosus microcephalus, assembly GCF_052327205.1. Lineage (NCBI taxonomy): Eukaryota > Metazoa > Chordata > Chondrichthyes > Squaliformes > Somniosidae > Somniosus > Somniosus microcephalus. The sequence goes on along the minus strand of NW_028225181.1, from coordinate 34,791,830 downwards.
CCTATCTTCTATGTTTCTATGGAAACCGATCTCCAGGTGACATGGCACAGGAGCAGAGAGCCAATCAAACAGCAGCCTGGAACAATGTCACAAAGCGGCTGGAGCCCCTCCGTATCCTGGGGCAGGTACATATCAACATATGAATTAGGAGCAGGATTACTCCACATTCCCGCCTACCCCGGATAACCTTTCACTCCCTTGCTCACCAAGAAACTACCTACGACTGCCTTAAAATATTCAAAAACTCTGCTTCCTCCGCCCTTTGAGGAAGAGAGTTCCAAAGATTGAAGACCCTCTGTGAGAAAAATAATTCTCGTCATCTCTGTCTAAAATGGGCGACCCCTTATTTTTACACAGTGCCCCCTAGTTCTAGATTCTCCCACAAGAGGTAACATCCTCTCCACATCCACCCTGTCCAGACCCCTTAGGATCCTATATTTTTCAATCAAGTTACCTCTTACTCTTCTAAACTCCTGCTGATACAAGCCTAGCCTGTCCAACCATTCCTCATAAGATAACTCGCCCATTCAAGGTTTTAGTCTCGTAAACAGTCTCTGAACTGCTTCCATCGCATTTACATCCTGCCTTAAATAAGGAGCCCAATAGCGTACACAGTACTCCAGATGTGGTCTCACCAATGCCATGTATAACAGCATAACCTCCCTACTTTCGTATTCAATTCCCCTCGCATTAAACGATAACAGTCTATTAGCTTTCCTAATTACTTGCTGTTACTGCATAGTAACCCTTTTGCGATTCATGCACTAGGACAGCCAGATCCGGCTCCATCTGAGAGCTTTGCAATCTCTCACCATTTAGATAGTATGCTTCGTTTTTATTAATCCTGCCAAAATGCACAATTTCACATTTTCCCAGGTTATACTCCATTTACCAGATCTTTGCCCACTCACTTGACCTATCTATATCCCTTTGTAGCCTCGTTATGTCCTCTTCACAATATACATCCCTAACTATCTTTGTGTCATCAGCAAATTTAGCAACCATACCTTCGGCCCATTCATCCAAGTCATTTATATAAATTGTAAAATGTTGAGGCCTCAGCATTATCCCTGTGGCACACCACTCGTTACAACTTGCCAACCAGAAAGTGACCTATTTATGCCTACTCTCTGATTCCTGTTTGCTGTCCAATATTATATCCATGCCAATATGTTACCCCCTACACCATGAGCTTTTTTTTTCGCAATAACCTTTTTGTAGCACCTCTTAAAATGGCTTCTGCAAATCTAAGTACAATACATCCACCGGTTCCCCTTTATCCACAGCACATGTTACTTCCTCAAAGAGCTCCAATTAATTGGTTCAAAGTGATTTCCCTTTCACAAAACCATGTTGACTCTGCCTGATTACCTTGAGCTTTTATAAGTACCCTGCTTTAACGCCTTTAATAATAGCTTCTAACATCTTCCCTATGGCAGGTGTTAAGCTAACTGGCCTGTAGTTTCCTGCTTTCTCTCTCCCTCCCGTTTTGAATAAAGGAGTTACATTCGCTATTCTTCAATCTAATAGAACCTTCCCCGAATCCAGGGAATTTTGGAAAATTGAAACCAACACATCAACTATCTCACTTGCCACTTCTTTTAGACCCTAGGATGAAGTCCATCAGGTCCCAGGGACTTGTCAGCCCGGAGCCCCAACAATTCCCTCAGCACCACTTCCCTGTTGATTATAATTGTCTTGCGTTCCTCCCTCCATTCCATTTCCTGATTTACAGCTATTTCTGAGATGTTACTTGTATCCTCTATAGTGAAGATCAATGCAAAATTCCTCTTTAATTCAACTGCCATCTCCTTATTTTCCATTATTAATTCCCCAGACTCAGTTTCTATATGACCAATGCTCACTTTGTTAAATATTTTCTTTTTGAAATATCTATAGAATCTCTTACTATCTGTTTTTATGTTTCTAGCTAACTTTCTCTCATACTCTTTCTCTCCGTATTAATCTTTTAGTCATTCTTTGCTGTTTTTTATATTCTGTCGAATGTTCTGGCCTGCCACTCAGCTTTGCACAATTATATGCTTTTTCTTTAAGTTTGATACTATCTTTAACTTTTTTAGCTAAAGATAGTATCAAGGGGATTGTGGGTTCTCCCCTTGGAATTTTTCTTTCTCGTTGGAATGTATCTATTCTTTGTATTCTGAAATATCCCATTAAATGTCTGCCACTGTAAATCTATTGACCTATCCCTTAACCTAATTTGCCAGTTCACTTTAGCTAGCTCTGCTTTCATGCCCACATAAATGCCCTTATTTAAGTTTTAAAAACTTGGCTTGGACCCACACTTCTCTCCCTCAAAATGAAATATAAAATTCAATCATATTATGATCGCTGCTACCTAGGGTCGCTTTCACTATGCAGTCATTGTTGCACAATACCAGGTCTTGTATAGCCTGTTCTCTGGTTGGCTCCAGAACATGCTGTTCTAAGAAGCTATCCCAAAAACATTCTATGAATTCCGCATCTAGGCTACCTTTGACCATCTGATTTTTCCAGTCTATATGTAGATTAAAATCCCCCATGATTATCGCTGTACCTTTCTGAAAAGCTAACATTATATCTTCATTTATATTCGGTCCTACCATGTGGTTACTCTTAAGGGGCCTGTACAACACTCCCACAAATGACTTCTTGCCTTTATCATTTCTCATCTCTACCCAAACCCCTTCTACATCCTGGTATCCTGAACTTAAGTCATCCCCCTCTATTGTGCTAATACCATCATTAATTAACAGATCCCCCCTCCACCACTTTCTAGCTTGCAGTCCTTCCTAAATATCATGTACCCTTCAATATTCAAGTCCCAGTCTATGTCATCCTGCAGCCATGTATCTGTAAAGGCTATCAGATAGCGCAAATAGAAATAAATAAGTACTATCAGTTCATCTGTTTTGTTTCGAATGCTACGTGCATTCAGATACCGAGCCTTTAGTGATATCATTTTATTATTTTTGTAAACTCTAGCCTAATCTGTTGATTTAGTCTTTGATTTGTACTCTCTTACCCTTCCTGTCACCATCTGTCTATCATTTTCCTTATTAATACCTGTCTCTCTTTCCTTATCTCTACTCTTTGATTTACCACATCTTCCCAAATTTATTCTTTGCCCCCAATATTTAGTTTAAAGTCCTCTCTACCGCCCTAGATATATGACTCGCCAGAACACTGGTTCAGATGAAGACCGTCTCAACGGTATAGATCCCACTCTCCTCAGTACTGGTGCTAGTGCCCCAGGAATCGAAACCCATTTCTCACATACCAGTTTTTGAGTCAGGCATTCCTCTCTCTAATTTGATGGAACAGGGTAGAGGGAATTTTACTCTGTATCTAACCCTGCTGTACCTGCCCTGGGAGTGTTTGATGGGATGATGCAGAAGGAACTTTACTCTGTATCTAAACCAGTGCTCTCTCTAACCTGGGTGTGTTTGATCGGATAGTTTACAGGGATCTTTACAATGTAACTACCCATGCTGTATCAGCCCTGAGAGTGTTTGTTGCGACAGTGAAGAGCGAGATTTACTTTGTATCTAACCCGTGCTCTCCCTGCTCTGCGAATGTTTGATGGATCTGTGTAGAGGGGGCTTTACTCTGTAGATAAACTGTGTTATGTCTGCCCTGGCAGGTTTTGATGGGACAGTGTAGAGGGATCTTTACTCTGTATCCAACCCGTGCTGTACAAGCCCTGGGAGTGTTTGGTGGGACAGTGTCGAGGGAACTTTACTCTGTACCTAAGCAGTGCACGATCTACCCCGCGAGTGTTGATGCGACAGTGTAGAGGGAGCTTTACTACGTATCTAACATGTGCTGCATCTGCCCTGGGAGTGTTTGTTGGGACAGTTTAGAGGCTGCTTTACTCTGTATCTAACCCCTGATGAAACTAACCTGGGAGTGTTTAATGGGACCGTGTAGAGGGAGCTAATTTCTAAATTTAACCCTTGCTTAACCTCACCTGAGAGTGTTTGATGTGACAGTGTAGTGGGAGCTTCACTTTGTATCTAACCTGTGCTGTACCTGCGCAGGGAGTGTTCGATGGGCCTTTGTAGAGGGAGCTTTACTCTGTAACTAAACTATGATATACCTGCCCTGGCAGTTTTAGATGGGACAGTGGAGAGGGAGATTTATTCTGTATCTAACTGATGCTGTACATGCCCTGGGAGTGCTTGATGACACAATGTAGAGGGATTTTTATGCTATCTAACATGAGCTGTACATGGCCTGGGAGTGTTTGATGGGACAGTGTATAAGTAGCTTTACTCTATATCTAACCATGCTGTACCTGCCCTGGGAGTGTTTGATGGTACAGTGTAGAGGCAGCTTTACTTTGTGTCTCACATGTGCTGTAACTGACCTAGGCGTGTTGATGTGATAGTACACAGGGAGCTTTACTCGGTTTCTAACCCGGGCTGTACCTGCCTGGGAATATTTGTGCTGTTTGTGGTCTACATTAATGATTTGGATGTGAATGTAAAAGGTATGATCAGTAAGTTCGCAGATGGCACGAAAATTGGTGGGGTGGTAAATAGCAAGGAGGGAAGCCTCAGGCTACATGACGATATAGATGGATTGGTCAGATGGGCGGAACAGTGGCAAATGGAATTTAACCCTGAAAAGTGTGAGGTGATGCATTCTGGATGGACTAACAAGGCAAGGGAATACACAATGAATGGTAAGACCCTAGGAAAGACAGAGGATCAGAGGGACCTTTGTGTGCATGTACATAGATCCCTGAATGCAGCAGAACAGGTGGATAAGGTGGTTAAAAAGGCATATGGGATACTTGCCTTCATTAGCCGAGTCATATAATATAAGAGCAGGGAGGTTATGATGGAGCTGTACAAAACGCTGGTTAGGCCACAGCTGGAATACTGTGTGCAGTTCTGGTCGCCACACTACAGGAAGGATGTGATTACTTTGGAGAGGGTGCAGAGGAGATTTACCAGGATGTTACCTGGGCTGGAGCGCTCCAGCAACGAAGAAAGACTAAACAGGCTGGGGTTGTTTTCCTTGGAGCAGAGAAGGCTGAGGGGGGACCTGATTGAGGTGTACAAAATTATGAGTGGCATAGATAGGGTAGATAGAAAGGAACTTTTACCCCTTAGTAGAGGGGTCGATAACAAGGGGGCATAGATTTAAGGTAAGGGGCAGGAGGTTTAGAGGGGATTTGAGGAAAAACTTTTTCACCCAGAGGGTGGTTGGAATCTGGAACTCACTGCCTGAAAGGGTGGTAGAGGCAGGAACCCTCACAACATTCAAGAAGCATTTGGATGAGCACTTGAAATGCCATAGCATACAAGGCTAAGGACCAAATGCTGGAAAATGGGATTAGATTAGACAGGGCTTGATGGCCAGCGCGGATGCGATGGGCCAAAGGGCCTCTTTCTGTGCTGTATAACTCTATGACTCTATGACTCTATTTGATGGGAGAGTGTAGAGAATGTTTTACTCTGTATCTAACCCTGTGCTGTGCCTGCCCTGGTAGTGTTTGATGAGTCTTAGTAGAGAGAGCTTCACCCTAAACTAATACATACCTGCCGCGGGTGCTGCCATCATTGTGCGGGGCCCCAGATCTGCCATCATTGTGCTGGGCCGGAGGGCCAGAGCTGCCATCTTTGTGCGGTGCCCCAGGGCTGCCATTTTTGAGCGGGACCCGGAGCCGCCTCTCAGTCAGAATGAGGGGAATTTAAACTGAGGAACAACAAAGTGGAAGAACAATTAAACACTTCTCAAAGGAGGACACAAATAACCTCCCAGAGATGTCATTGAACATCGGTCTAATGAGAGGGAGGAACTGAATGTAATCAATATTTGTAGGGAAATGGTGTTAGAGAAATTGACGGTATTGAAGGCCGATAAATCCGCAGGGCCTGATAATGGACATCCTAGGGTAATTAAAGAAGTGGCCCTCGAAATAGTAGATGCATTGCTAAACATCTTCCAAAATTCTATAGACTCTGGAACAGTTCCCCTGGATTGGAGGGTAGCTTATGTAACGCCACTATTCAAAAAGGTGGTAGAGAGCAAACGGGGAATTATGGACCGGTAAGCCTGACATCGGTAGTGGGGAAAATGCTAGAGTCCATTATAAAAGATGTAATAGCAGTGCACTTGGAAAACAGTGACAGGATCGGACAAAGCCAACATGGATTTACAAAAGGTAAATCGTGCTTGACTAATCTACTGGAATTTTTTGAGGATATAATTGGTAGAATAGATAAGGGAGAACATGTGGATGTGGTGTATTTGGGCTTTCAGAAGGCTTTCGATAAGGCCCCACATAAGAGGTTAGCAGGCAATGTTAAAGCAGATGGGATTGGGGTAAGGTACTGACTTGGATAGAGAACTGGTTGGCAGACAGGAAGCAAAGAATTGGAATAAACGGGACTTTTTCCGAGTGGCAGGCAGTAACTAATGGGGTACTGCAGGGATCGGTGCTAGGACCCCAGTTATTCTCAATATATATTAAAGATATAAACGAAGGAACTAGATGTAATATCTCCAAGTTTGCAGACGACACAGAGCTGGGTGGGCGTGTGTGCTGTGAGGACAATGCAGAGAAACTCCAGCATGATTTGGACAGGTTGGGTGATTGTGCAGTTGCATGGCAGATGCAGTATGAAGTGGATAAATGCAAGGTTATCCACTTTGGTGGCAAAAACATGAAGGCAGGCTCTTATCTGAACGGCAATAGATTGGGGAAACGGAAAGTGCAACGAGAGCTGGGTGTCCTTGTGCACCAGTCGCTGAAGGTAAGCATGCAGCTGCAGCAGGCGGTTAAGAAGGCAAATGGTCTGCTGGCCTTCATAGCGAGAGGATTCGAGTACAGGAGCAAGGATATCTTGCTGCAGTTGTACAGGGACTTGTTGAGACCACACCTTGAATATTGTGTGCTTTTTTTTCGCCTTATCTGAGGAAGGATATTCTTGCCATGAAGGAAGTGCAGCGAAGATTCACCAGACTGATACCTGTGATGGCAGGAATGATGTATGAAGAGAGATTGGGTCGATTGGGAATTTTTTCATTAATGTTTAGAAGAATGAGAGGGGAATCTCATTGAAACTTATAAAATTCTAACAGGACTAGACAGTTTAGTTGCAGGAAGGATTTTCCAGATGGCGGGGGAGTCCAGAACCACGGGTCACAGTCTAAGAATAAAGGGCAAGTCATTTTGGACTGACATGAGGAGAGTGGTGAATCTGTGGAATTCTCTACCACAGTCGGCCGTTGAGGACAATTCATTAAATATATTCAAGGAGTTGGATATATTTCTTAAGGCTAAAGGGATCAAGGGATATGGGGAGAAAGCAGGGACCGGGTACTGAATTTGGATGATCAGCCATGATCTCATTAAATGGCGGGGTAGGCTCTAGGGGCCGAATGGCCTACTCCTGCTCCTATCTTCTATGATTCTATGGGTCCCAGAGCCGACATCATTGTGCTGAGTGTCAAAGCTGCCATCTTTGTGCGGGGACCAGTGTCGGCATCTTATTGCTTGGCGGGAGATCCTGAGCGACCATCTATGGGCGATGCCCCAGAGCTGCCATCTTTTTTCAGAGACAGAGAGCCGCCATCTTTTTGATGACGGGAGCGCCTGAGCAGACATCTTTGTGCTGGCATGACAGCAAAATACTGCAGATGCTGGAAATCCGAACTAACAAGAGAAAATGCTGTAAAGACTCAGCAGTCCAGGCAACATCCGTGAGAGAGAAATAGAGTCTGGGCAAAGGGTTTCAACCTGAAATGTTGACTCTGTTTCTCTCTCACAGATGTAGCCAGGCCTGCTGAGTTTTTCCAGCATTTTCTGTTGTTGTTACATTTGTACTGGCCCCTGGGGCCACCATCTTTGTGCCGGGCTCCGGACCGCCATTATTAAGCCGGGCATCAGGGCCGCCATCTTTGTGTGGGTATTGCGTTCCGCCATTTTGAGCAGGGCCCCAGATCCGCCATCTTTGTGCTGGGTGGGTGGGACAAAGCCGCCCTCATTGTGTGGGAAGCGGGTGCCGCCATCTTTGTGCAGGGCCCCAGAGACGCCATCCTTGTGCGGGACACCAGATCCAACATATTTTAGCTTGGCAGCTGAGCCACCATCTTTGTGCTGGACAGCGGAGCCGCCAGCTTTGTGCGTGGTCCCGAGTCGCCATCGTTGTGCTGAGCGCCAGAGCTGCCATCTTTGTGTGGGGGCCCCAGAGCCGCCAACTTAGTGCTGGAATCCGGAGGCGCCATTATTACGCTGTGCTTCAGAGCCGCCATCTTTGTAAGGTGCACGGGTGCCGCCATCATTGAGCGGGTGCCCAGAGCCGCCATCATTCTGTGGGGTGCCAGAGCCGCTATCTTTGTGCGGGTGCCCCAGAACCGCCATATTTTTGCTGGGCAGCAGGGCCTGTGCTGCCGTTTTTGTGATGGGGTCGGGAGCCGCCATTTATCTGCTGGGCTCCAGAGTCGCCATATTTGTGCTGGGCGCCAGAACCGCCATTTTTTTGCGGAACGCGCGGGTGCCACCATTTGCATGCGGGGCCCCTGAGCTGCCATCTTTGTGTGGGGCAGGGTTGCCACCATCATTCTGCGGGGCGCAGGTGCTGCCATCTTAGTGCTGTACCCCAGTGCCTCCGCATTTGTGCAGGTGACCCGTGGCTGCCATCTTTGTGCTGTGCCTCAGAGACGCCATATTTGGGCTGGAAGCCAGAGCCACCAATTATGTGCGGGGACCCAGAGCGGCCATCTTTGTACGGGGTGCAGGTGCCGCCATATTTTTGCTGGGCCCCAGCCCCGCCATCATTGTGCGGGACGCGGGTGCCACCATATTTGTGACAGGCGCAGATGCCACCATTTTTGTGCATGGCGCCAGAGCCGGCATCTTTGTGCGTGGTGCCACAATATCAGAGCTCTCAAGTATCAGGCTGCAAAGACTCCGCTTTTTCTCATGCTTTAATGAATTTTACAATCAGCATAAAGGGATATTTCCCCATATTCTTCAACTGCTCTCTGAACTTAGTCTGGGCCACGGCATAAATCCCAGTGTTTATGCAGCAACTCATCAGCTGCAGCCCGAAACCCAGTTCCATTACATAAAAAGGTAAATATACAGACTGATACCCAAACCACAGCATCCGGTTCCATATAGAATACACCATAAACACTGCCCATAACAGGATGAAATTGCCGGAGATAACAAGCAGTAAAATGATGGATTTCTTGCGGCTCTCCATCTCTGGGTCTCTGGGACTCTCCCCGCTGCTGGAACCCCGGAGTCTCCTGCGGGCTCTGCTGGCCATTAAAATATGTCTGACTGTGACAGCATTGAGCAGCAGAATCACCACAAATGGGACACACGGGGTGAGAATATAATGAAGGAACTCGATTGTCCAAAGATGTGCGGGTTAGGTTGATTGGCTATGATAAAAAAATTGACCCTTAGTGTTAGGGGGATTAAATACGTGGGGTTACAGGGATAGGGTGGGATATGTGTTGGTGTAGGGGTTACGGGGATCGGGTGGGATATGTGTCGGTGCAGGCTCGATGGGCCGAAATGGCCTCTATCTGCACTGTGGTGATTCTGTGATTCTGTGATTCCCCAGACCTGTGACAACTGAGCATAGTGATGAATATCACAAAACCAGGGTTCGTTCAAAAGTGAATACCGACCTGAGTACATAAAATACCAGGTGATGTCCTTTAAACCGTTCAGTACAGTCACTGTTCCCAGAACCACAGCCGCCGTTTTCTCAGTGCAATATTTAGTTTTCAGCTTCTGGCAACAAATGGCCACAAATCGATCAAAGGTGAAAGTGACGGTGAACCAGACAGAACAGTCTGTGGCTACAAACAGCAGGACGGCATGGAAATTACACACGGGGATGTACCATATGAAATAAAACTGTTCACTATAAACAATTGGAATGTGCCTCAATATCAGGTCGAGGATAACGACCAGTAGATCTGCCGCTGCCATGGCCACCAGGTAACGAGTGACACATTTGGAGAGACCGCACTTTCCCCGAGACAGGATCACAATCGTCACTAAGTTAACTGTGAGGCAGAGAAATAAACAGAGAAGTTATACATCAGGCTGGGAGCAAAAGCAGCAGTTTCATGGAATTCGGGTTGAAATCTGCAACTCATTACCGACATTAAGTGATCTAATCTAATTATAATGCCCGTGGAGTTGAATACAGGTTTTTTTTTGTAAGAATAATCGGGAATACATTGTGAAATCAATAAATGAAATAGGAATAAATACAATATGAAAGTAACAGATGTTTGATCAAGGATAGATTCAATGATCAATCTATCTTTAGCCCAGCAGACAAATGCACCGCTCGAGGCACCAGCGACACAACGGACCAGAACCTCTCAGGAAGACTTCGTGTCCCGGGATCAGTCAGCATTTGGAGTGGTGCAATTCACTTCTGTGCCCGTGTGTTAGGGGAGCAGGAATTCCCGCTTGGATTCCTGCTCCTGGTTAGAATATCCATTATATTTTGAACTGAAAATTAATGCAACAACAAAATACAGAAACTGCAAACTTAGCATGCAATAATTACAGACAATTGTATGTAAAATGCACGGATGTAATATGACAGTGCTAAAGAGATTTATCCTTGTACTTTTCCTCCTGTTGTTTCGAACAAGTGCAGAGAATATTAGACGAGAAGATATCAAAGGATTCTTATCCTCAGTACTTCAGTTACAATCAGCTGGGATTGTTTATCCTGAAGTACAGCAGGATGCAATAGAGAATCACTCTGCGTCTCTCTGACAGATTCACTGCACTGTGACAGACGGGCATGGGGTTCAATTGTGAATTGAAAACAATGATTGGAATTAAATGTATTGAAATCTGGCTGAATGAAGATTATTTGAGAAAGTAAATTATCCTCATTATCCTACTTTAACCACCAGAAGCAGTGCCACTAATGCAGAACTGGAGAGGGTGGGAAAGGAGACACTGACTGGAACTGAATGATTAGCGGATATTTCAGGCATTTAAAGATGTGAATGTGATCTGCCAGAGTTTGTTCCTGTGACTCAGTAAGTAACCATACCGAGCATTAGGTGAAAACCAAAGCAAAATAATGCGGATACTGGAAAACTGAAACGAAAACAGAAAATGGTGGAAATACTCAGCGGGTCAGGTAGCATCTGTGGAGAGAGAGAGTGAAACAGAGTTAACGTTTCAGGTCGATGACCTTTCTCCATTAGGTGAAAACTCTCCTAAAGCAAGACAGCATTCTTCTGATTTGATATTAATGATCAGTGTATGTAGTACACTGACATTTGCTAATGAAAGAGTCACGTCCAATAAATGCACTTGAGTTGAATATAGAACATTTGAATCTTGGTAACTCGATATCACGTTCAGAATCAATAGCTGACAGCAGCGCGGATGGGATGGGGAACGACAAAGAGAGAAACACAGTTAAACATGCGGGCAAAAAGTCGGGTCATTAGTGCCTCCGCTTAGTGCCTTGGGGAGGCATTAACTGGGCGCTAGGAGCTTAGCACCCGTGCGCGGCTATTTGAGCGGCACTCGCGAAATTGGACAATTGTTTTGCAGCGGCGCTAAAGACGACTATCATAATCTCCTGCACCCGCAGTTCCTGACATCATGCGAGCATGCAATGCCTTGGTAGTCCCCGGTGCTAATATTGAGTTGCATCCCCTGCCTTTGCGCCTGCCACTAGGATCGACAGGTAGAGGGGAATGTTTTCAAGTCGTGAAGGGGCTGGGGGAGCACTATTTAAAGGTGGCCGCTTCCTGCCTATTGTTGTCAGCAAAATTTTTGGTACACTCTGGTTGAGAGGCAGAGAGATGTCTGGAGTGATTAAGCACTAACCGAAGGTGTTTTGGGTCTTGAGAGCCACTTTGGTGGTTCATTTTTATTTCACCTTCCTTCTAACCATATTTAGAAGCTTTGAAGCGGCTCCACTAATTCGGGGCATCGCCGTCATCCAGCTTCACCTTCGGAGGCAGCAGAGACACAGAGACAGAGAGAGTGGCAAACATTGCCAGAGGGAGGAGGGCCAACAGGTCACTGCACAGGAGACCTTACCCTCCCAGGATATTCAGCGACCAAATCTCCTCCTATATCCATTTGTCTGAGGAGCAGTGTTTCCAAAGGCTGCGCTTCAGCAAGGAGGTGGTCACTGAGCTCTCCCACCTTCTGCAACCAGATCTGCAGCCTCAGCTCAGGACCAGGACGTCTCTGTCAGTGGCACTGAAGGTGACAGTGGCTCTGAATTTCTAATTCAGCGACTCCTTTCAGGCTTCTACTGGGGACACAGCGAATATCTCCCAGTTAGCTGTTCATTGTTGTATCAGGGAGGTGACAAAGGCTTTGTAGAAGAGCAGATGCCAGTACCTCTCTCGCCATGACCCGGGACAAACAGCACGAATGCACATGTGGCTTTGTGAGGATAGTGGGCTTCAATATGGTTCAGGGCGCCATTGAATGCAGGAATGTGGCATTGTGGGCACCTCATGAGAATGTGGAGGTGTTCTGGAACCACAAGGCCTTCCACTCTCTGAATGTTCAGTTGGTCTGTGACCACAGACAGCTCATACTCGCCCTCAATGCCCGCTATCCTGGCAGCAGGCATGATAATTTTATCCTGCGCCAGACCGGTGTCGCGGACCTCTTCCAACCACCGTGTCAACCTAGTGGATGGCTCCTCGGAGACAAGGGTTATCCACTCTGCACCTGGCTGATGACACCGCTCCGTAACCCCAACACCCCTGCCGAGCTGCAATACAATGAGAGCCATAGCGCCACCAGGAACCTCATAGAGCAGACGATCAGTGTCTTGAAACAACAGTTCCGGTATCTGGACCATCAGGTGGAGCCCTGCAGTGCTCTCCCGAGTGATCACCCTCTTCATTGTTGTGTGCTGCATGCTTCATAACATTGCAATCATGAGGATCCAGCCATTGCCACCAGGGATTGGTGCACCACCTGAGGAGGAGGAGGAAGAGGGAGAGGAGGAGGAGGAGGAGGTGGAGGATGATGAAGAGGGGGATCAGCAGCACCAATGTGGGAGGGAGGCACACAATGTTTCCTCTGTGAGGGCCGTCCATGAACGGCTCATAAGACACCGATTCTAACCCCTTACTGAGAAGATGGCTTCTGGGATGAAGAAGCACATCATTGAAAACATCCTGCACCCCCTATTGCTGGGCAAAGCTGCAATGAGTCAAATCAGAAAAGATTTAAAGTAACAATAAAAATAATATAGTTATGTTACCAACTCTGACATTTATTCAGGACAAACAATTAGAAACAAACCCAACAATTCATGAACAAACAAAACTCGTTCTCACAACATAGAGGTGAACAGCAAAACAGTCAACAAATAGTTGAATAGCCATTAATGTGTGCAGTCATGTGTTTGTCAGATGTGCCTACCACAGCTGAATAGCCATTACTGTGTGCAGCCATGTGTTTGGCATATGTACCTACCACAGTTGAATAGCCATTACTGTGTGCAGCCATGTGTTTGGCAGATGTTCCTACCATAGTTGAATAGCTGTTATCGTGTGCAGCCATGTGTTTGGCAGAGGTGCCTCCCACAGTATATTTTTATTCGTTTATGGGAGGCACGGTGGCATAGTGGTTAGCACTGTTGCCTCACAGCACCAGGGACCCGGGTTCAAATCCGGCCTCGGGCGACTGTCTGTGTGGAGTTTGCACATTCTCCCCGTGTTTGCGTGGGTTTCCTCCGGGTGCTCCGGTTTCCTCCCACAGTCCAAAGATGTGCGGGTTAGGTTGATTGGCTATGATAAATTGACCCTTAGTGTTAGGGGGATTAAATACATGGGGTTACGGGGATAGGATGGGATATGTGTTGGTGTAGGGGTTACGGGGATCGGGTGGGATATGTGTCGGTGCAGGCTCGATGGGCCGAAATGGCCTCTATCTGCACTGTGGGGTTTCTGTGATTCTGTGATTCTGTGATTCTCCCTGTGTCTGCGTGGGTTTCCTTCGGGTGCTCCGGTTTCCTCCCACAGTCCAAAGATGTGCAGGTTAGGTTGATTTGGCTATGATAAATTGACCCTTAGTGTTAGGGGATTAAATACATGGGGTTACGGGGATAGGGTGGGATATGTGTCGGTGCAGGCTTGATGGGCCGAAATGGCCTCTATCTGCACTGTGGGGATTTCTGTGATTCTGTGGGCGTCGCTCGCATGGCCAGCATTTATTGCCCATCCCTAGTTGCCCTTGAGAGGGTGGCGGTGAGCAGCCTTCTTGAACCACTGCAGTCCGTGTAGTGAAGGTGCTCCCACAGTGCTGTTAGATAGGGAAATGGGGATGGCAGAATCATCAGCAGCTGCCGCCTGAGCTGCAGTCAGAGTGGGAGTGGAGCGGAGAATTAAAGTGACAAGCGCTCCACTCTCACTCTGACCTCTCTGTCCTCGGCCTCTTACAACGTAAGCTCGAGGAACAGCTCTTCATCTTTCTATTAGGCACTTTACAGCCTTCTGGACTCAACACTCAGTTCAACAATTTCAGATAATATCCTCGGCCCCTATTTTTCAGGCGGCAGCTGTTGATGATTCTGCCATCCCCGTTTGCAACATTTAACCACTCCTGCCTCCCACCCTATCACAGACCGTCCCTTTTATTATTTCCTCCCCTCCCCCTTTCCCTGCCCCTCCACCTGCTTACATTCTGTTACATCTCTAGCTTTTTTCAGTTCTGATGAAGGGTCACAGACCTAAAACATTAGCTTTGTTTCCCTCTCCACAGATGCTGCCTGACATGCTGAGTGTTTCCAGCATTTTCTGTATCTACCTTACGCCTTCTTGGATTCTCTCTTAGTCTGACCCCACCTAATACCGTACTATATCATACCCTACTGCTATCTGTCTCTCCTAATCCTGTGTGCACCTTGTTTCTCCTTTCTAATGACACATCCTGGTGCCCAGCCCCCTGGCAGATTGGTTTAAATGCTCCCCAACAGCACTTGCAACTCGCCCCCACCATGAGGTTATTGGTTCCGGCTCTGTTGAGGTGCCACCCGTCCGGCCTGTACAGGTCCAATCACCCCCAGAACCAGTCCCAATGTCCCAGGAATCTGAAGCCCTCCCTCCTGCACCATCTCTGCAGCCACACCTTCATCTGTTCTATCCTCCTATTTCTAAACGCACCAGTTCGTGGCATCAGGCATAATCTGGAGATTACTACCTTCATGGTCCTGATTTTTTATCTCTTTCCTAGTTCCCTATTATCTGCCTGCAGGATCACATCCCTCTTTCTACCTATGTTGATGATACCAATATGTACCACGATCTCAGACTGTTCAACCTCTCCCCTCAGAATCTTCTGCAGCCATTCAGTGACATCCTTGACCCTGGTATCAGTGAGGCAACATATCATCCTGGAGTCACGCCTGCGGCTGGAGAAAAGCCTGTCTGTTCACCCAACTATCTAACCACCAATCACTATTGCTTTCCCGATGCTCCTCCTCCCCCTACCTACAGCTCAGCCCCCTGTGGTGCCGTGGACTTGGCTCTGGCTGTACTCCCCAGAGGAACCATCGAATTATAGAGTGAGATGCCCTCAGGGGACTCCTGTACTACCTGCCTGGTCTTCCTTGTGTGTCAGGGGATCACCCATTCCCTCTCTGCCTGTACACTCTTATACTGTGGGGTGACCACCTCCTGAAACGTGCTATCCACGGAGCTCTCAGCCTCAAGGAGGCACCTCAGTGATGCCAGCTGCTGCTCAAGCTCCAAAACCCATGGGAAGTGTCCTGGCGTTCCCACATGGCACAAGAAATGCATTCCACGGGACTGAGGTGCCCTGCCATGCCTCTATTTCACAGAAATCACAGAAACCCCACAGTGCAGATAGAGGCCATTTCGGCCCATCGAGCCCGATTCCCGTAACCCCTACACCAACACATATCCCACCCTATTCCTGTAACCCCACGTATTTAATCCCCCTAACATTAAGGGTCAATTTATCATAGCCAATCAACCTAACCCGCACATCTTTGGACTGTGGGAGGAAACCGGAGCACCCGGAGGAAACCCACGCAAACACAGGGAGAATGTGCAAACTCCACACAGACAGTCACCCGAGGCCGGATTCGAACCCGGGTCCCTGGCGCTGTGAGGCAACAGTGCTAACCACTATGCCACAGACTATTAACAGAAATAAACTGAAGACTTAAAAGAATCACCATCTACGCACCATTTTTCTTCCTTTTCAGCGTCTTCCCTTGTGCTGACGTCACTTACCTCGCCTCCTTGCACTTGCTCCCTCCGGGTTCTCTGGCCTACCAATAAATAAATGGTCCTAAACAGCAGGACCTGAGAGATGATCCCAGTGATGGAACGATGGGACTGGCATACATGACGTTGCTCCCACCTGAATCCAGGAATTTAATTCCAAGGGCCACCTAGATTGCACTGCTCCCGCCTCAGTCCAGGAATTTCATTCCCAGGGATGCCTAGGTTATACTGCTCCCCTCTCAGTCCGGGAATTTCACTTCCATGGCTGCCTGGATTACACTGCCTCCGCCTCAATCCAGGAATTTCATTTTCAAGTCCGCCTCATTTACACTGCTCCCACCTCAGTCCAGGAATTTCATTCCCGGGTCACCTAGATTACACTGTTCCCAGCTCAATCCAGGAATTTCATTCCCAGGGCCACCTAGGTAACACTGTTCCCATCTCAATCAAGGAATGTCATTCCCAGGACCGTCAACTTACACTGCTCCTGCCTGAGTCCAGGATTTTTTTCCTCAGGGCCACCTAATTTTCACTGCTCCCACCTCAGTCCATGAATTCAATCCCCCATTCATTCAACTATTGCCAGAAATTAGAAAAAGAACAACATTAAAAACAAGAACAACATGTTTATAAAGAGTGACCTAACCCAGACAAACATGTCATCATGTTTGACCGAGGGGGGAAGAAAAATTAAAATGTTGATAGGGTTGATACAAAGGAATCAAAGGAACACATTTAAAATGTTAACCAATGAGATAAATACCCTGTAAGCACCTCAATACTCCATGAAACGCTGTGGAAACATTGAACTCTCACATAGTCATACTCACAGAACCATAACTATCCGTCAACATTCCCGAAACCTTCCTCACCGTACCAGGCTGTGTCCTTTTCCACTGGCAGCACAGGCCCACCAGAGGTGGGGGGCATAGTGTTATATAGTCACGTGGGCGAGACCTTGTGAGTCCTCAACATTGCCTATAGATTAAATAAAGTCTCATGGCTTCCAGTCAGATATGGGCAGGGTAAATTCCTGCTGATTACCACCTACCGCCCTCCCTCAGCTGATTAATCTTAATGGTGAACACCAGTTGATGGGAGCACCGAGAGCAGAACGGCCACAAATTATACTCTGGGTCGGGAGGGGGAACCTTCAATGTCCATCAGAAAGAGTGGCTCGGAAGTACCAGCATTATTAAAAAGGGGAACAATAGAATATGCGAGAAAACTAGCAAGAAATGTAAAAGCAGATTGTAAGAGTTTCTACAAGTATGTAAAATGGAAAAGAACAGCAAAAGTAACCATTTGTCCCATAGAGGCTGAGACAGGAGAAATTATTATGGGGAATAATTAAATTGCAGAAACGTTAAACAAATATTTTGTATCTGTCTTCACAGTAGAAAACACAAAAAGCATATAAAATATGGCAGGGAACCAAGGGTCTAATGAGGGTGAGGAACTTAATGCAATTAATATAAGTGGAGAAAAAGTACTACAGAAACTAATGGGACTAAAAGTCGACAAATCCCCTGGACATGACGGCCTACATCCTAGGGTTATAAAAGAGGTGGCTGAAGTGACAGTGGATGCATTGGTTTTGATCTTCCAAAATTCCCTAGATTCTACAATAGTCCCAGCGGATTGGAAGGTCGCAAAAGAGGGAGAGAAAAAACAGGGATCTACAGGCCAGTTAGCCTGACATCAGTCATCGGGAAAATGCTAGAATCCATTGTTAAAGAAGTGGTATCAAGTCACTTAGAAAATCATAACATGATTAGGCAGAATCAGCATGGTTTTATGAAAGGTAAAGCGTGTTTGACAAATGTATTAGAGTTTTTTGAGGATGTAATTAGCAAGGTAGATAATGTTAAGGAGAATTTCAGTATTAAGGACTTTGCAAAGACTGTCGGGATACTTGACATTAAAACTGGTTGACAAAGGGGCCCCCTGAGCTCGCACGTAGGCTGGGATGAGATAATGCCAGCTGCAGTTTTGTTATTGAACGATTGTGGTCACCTTACAACGAAAAATAGGTTGGACTTCTGCTTATCTTGTCTGCGGCCAGAGGCCCAAAGGAGTTTTAACATATGGCCATCGCTTGTTTAAGAATATGTAACCATTTGCTTAAGAATAGATAACCGTTTTAGATGTCACGGGGTGGCGCTAGAATTATGTAATCAACCGTCTAAGTTGTTTTGACTCCTGTATAAAAGTAGGTGGCTTGAGTGTACAAAACGAGAAGTGTGGCGATTGCACACCGGGTGTATAGCTGCTTCTCCCAGAGCTCTGCAATAAAGCATTCTTTTACTTTGCCATTCACTCGTAGTCAGAGTTTTATTGACTTCAAAAAGCTTCTGTTGGGATCGCGTCGACCTAGAATATCACCTGGCCCGCTTAGCCCCAAATTAGCTACAACAATAAAGGGGAACCAGTGGATGTAGAATATGTCCTTTTCAGAGCAGAGAATCTGAAACAACATAGAATTATACAATCATAGGAATTTATGGCACAGCAAGAGGCCATTCGGCCCATGGAGTCTGCGCTGGTCGCAAAAGAGCTATCCCCCCTAATCCCACTTTCCAGCTCTTGGTCCATAGTCTTGTAATTACGACACTTCAAGTGCGCATCAAAGTACTTTTTAAATGTGATGAGGGTTTCGGCCTCTACCACCCTTTCCAGTAGTGAGTTCCAGGCCCCCACCGCCCTCTGCATGAAAAAATACACCTCATCTCCCCTCTAATGCTTTTACCAGTTACTTTTAATCTATGCCACCTGGTTATTGGCCTTCTGTGAAGGGAAGTAGTTCCTTCATATCGCGGCCCTTCATAATTTTATACAGCTCAGTTAAATCTCCCCTCAACCTGCTCTGTTGCAAGAAAAATAACCCCAGCCTATCCAATCTTTCCTCATAGCTAAAATTCCCCAGTCCTGGCAACAAAATCGTAAATCTCCTCTGTACCCTCTCTAGTGCAATGGCATCTTTCCTGTAATGAGATGACCAGAACTATACACAGTACTGCAGCTGTGGTTAAACTTGTGTTTTATACAGTTCTACCATAACCTCCCTGCTCTTATAATTTAAGCCTCGGCTAATAAATGAAAGTATACTGTATGCCTTCTGATCCACCTTATCTATCTTTCCTGATATCTTCTGGGATCCGTGGACATGAATTCCAATGTCCCTCTGTTGCTCTGCTTTTCTCATTACCTTACCATTTATTGTGTATCCCCTTGCCTTTTTAGCCCTCCCCAAATGCATTATCTCTCACTTCTCCGGATTGAACACCAATTGCCAATTGTCTGCCCACCCGACAATCCATTGATATCTTCCTGCAGTCTACAGCTTTCTTCTTCATTATCAACCACACGGCCAATTTTGCATAATCTGCAAACTTCTTAATCGTTGCCCCAACATTGAAGTCTAAATCATTGATAAATACCGCAAAAAGAAAGGGACCTAGTACTGAGCTCTGCAGAAGCCCACTGAAAACAGGCTTCCCGTCTAAAAAACACCTGTCGACCCTTACACTTTGCTTCCTGACACTGAGCCAGTTCTGGAACCAACTTGCCACTTTCCCTTGTGCTGTGGAGTATTTTCAGCCAACACTCGACACAAGGTTTTAGTTCGATAGTCAAGTTGTCTTTATTGCACCGGTGGGGATACAGTCTTCTCCATCTTAGCCAGACATTTCCAAATTGTTACAGAAAACACTACGGCCTAGAGATTCAGTGGGCTGCGCCACCAGTTTGCGCCCAAAGACGGCACTCAGTGGCTTTAGCGCCACTGGCCACACCTCCCGCGATATTTAGCGGGGCGCTAATGGCGGCATTAGCCTGTAGCGCTGCGCCGCCACCAATGACGTCATCGGTGTGCGCAGCACCCCACTCCCGCCCCGATGACCATATTTGGTCACGCCTGCCACTTTAACGCCGGTCGCAAATCGCGGGTGATATGCCGTGGTGCGGTGAAGCTTGGTGCCGAGACCCTGGGCCACAGCATTCCAGAGCTCGGAAGAGAACTGTGGACAGCAGTCTGAAGAAATGTCCGCCGGAAGGCCGAAACGTGCGACCCACGAGGAGAGAAATGCTATGGCGACATCAGCGGACGTAGTAGGCGCCAGAGGAACTGCCTCTGGCCATCTAGTAGTACGATCGACCATGGTGAGGATGTGTGTGAGCCCCTGTGACAGTGGAAGTGGCCCGACGTGTTCCACGTTGTCATGGTCGAATCGACGTTCTGCTACTGCGAACGTGGCCAATGGGGCCTTAACATGACATTGCACCTTAGACGTTTGACAGACGACGCAGTTGTTAGCCCAGTCGCAGATATCCTTACGCATTCCTCTCCAGACGAACTTAGCCGACATTAATTTTTGAGATGCCTTCACGCCAGGATGCAAAAGCCCATGTATGGCGTCAAAAACTTTGCGGTGCCAGGCGACTGGAACGATCGGGCGGGGATCTCCCATGGAGACATCGCAGAGTAACGAGGTGCCTGCAGCGTGGAATTGCACATCGGCCGGTTGGAGGCTAGAGCTGTCGGTGCGATACGCCTGTGTTTCCGGGTCGGATGCCTGATCGGTAGCCATGAGGGTATAATCGATGCCCAGCTGGACCGCCCGTACGGTCGCGCGAGAAAGGCAATCCATTACCAAGTTGTCCTTGCCAGCTACGTGTTGGATGTCTGTCGTGAATTCTGAAATCAAAGTTAGTTGTTGCTGCTGTCGAGCCGACCACGGTTCGGCGGTCATGACCATGGTGAAGGTCAGTGGTTTGTGATCTACAAACACAGTGAAGGGACGTCCTTCTAACAAAAAACGGAAATGGCGGATAGCCAGGAACAGCGCCAGCAACTCCCTGTCAAAAGTGCTGTATTTGCGTTCGTTGCGCCGGAGTTGGCGGCTGAAAAACGCTAGTGGTTGTCATGTCCCGTTGGTCCACTGTTCCTGTACAGCACCTACGGCATAGTCGGAAGCGTCGGTGGTAAGGGCGATGGTGGCACCTGGCAGAGGGTGCGCCAACATAGTTGCATTGGCTAGAGTGGTTTTTGTGTTGTCGAAAGCATTGTCCATTTCGACCATCCAGGCTATTGCATCCTTTCCGGCCTTGCATTTGAGGGCCTCGTAGAGGGGCTGCATGAGTTGTGCTGCCTTGGGCACAAAGCGGTGGTAGAAATTCATCATGCCCAGGAATTCTTGAAGAGCCTTGGTGGACTGCAGCCTTGGGAATGCCGTAATTGCGTCGATCATTGACTGCTGCGGAATTGCGCCCTCCGAACTAATGCGGTGGCCCAAGAAGTCAATCTGTTGTAGGCCGAACTGACACTTGGCCGGGTTGATTAAGAGGCCATGTTGGCTGAGGCAGCGAAAGAGGGTGCGGAGATGGCAGACGTGTTCCTCTTTGGTAGAGCTGGCTATCAGGATGACATCAAGGTAGACAAATAAAAACGGAAGATCCCGCAGGACCGAGTCCATTAGTCGCTGAAAAGCCTGTGCGGTGTTCTTGAGCCCAAAAGGCATCTGTAGAAACTCGAACAGTCCAAAGGGAGTGATGACTGCAGTTTTCTCTACATGCTGCGAGTGTACGGGAACTTGGTGGTAGCCACGGACGAGGTCGACCTTGGAGAAGATTGAGTTTCCCACCAAATGGGCGGAGAAATCCTGTCTATGTGGGATCGGGTACCGATCGGGAGTAGTGGCGTCATTAAGGCATTGGTAGTCCCCACATGGCCACCATCCCCCGCCAGGCTTCGGGACGATGTGGAGAGGCGACGACCAGGGACTATTCGACCGGCGAATAATCCCCAGCCGTTCCATCATGTCAAACTCTGCCTTCGCAGCCGCGAGCTTGCCGGGTTCCAGGCGCCGGGCACACGCGTAAACCGGAGAGCCAGTCATAGTAATGTGATGTTCGACACCATGCTTAGTGGCGGAGGAGGAGAAAGTGGGCTTGGTCAGCTCTGGGAATTCACCAATAGGCGAGTGAACTCGTCTGGCGAGGACAACGCGCAGGATACATTGTGCGATGTTGCAGAACTGTGGAAGCCAGGGCTGGAGTGGAAGGTGGCCACGTTAACCAATTGACGATTTCGTACATCCACCAAGAGGCTTTTGGCGCATAAGAAATCCGTGCCGAGGATGGCTTGCGAAACCTTGGCTGCAATAAATTCCCACTGAAACCGTTGCCCACCGAAGCACACCTGGACCCGCCGTTTGCCAAAGGTATGAATGGCCCCGCCATTAGCTGCCTCGAGGGAGAGGCCGTGCCTCCCAGACTGAATATCGAGTGCTGAGGCAGGAAGGATGCTACACTGTGCCCCGGTGTCACATAAAAAGCACTGGCCCGAGAGGGAATCTGTAATGTAGAGGAGTTTCCTGGAATTTCCAATCGCCATCGCGGCCGCGGAATGGCCCTCAGACTCGGTCCTCCTTTTCTGGAGTTGCTGCTGGTGTTGATGTCGTTTTTTTTTTCAGGCGCAAAACTGCAGGGTGGGCGGCAGCCTCTGGCTTTCGCGCCGAAACGGGCGTGGTAAAAGCCCAAGCCGGGGGCTGGAGGCATCGGGGCAGCGTTCACGGTGGCGCGGTGCCTCGTGGTGGCGCAGTGTTGCTGCGTGACCGCATAAATCGTATCTGCTTCTGCAGCAAGTGCTGCGCAATCTGTGGCTTCCGATCTGGCGAGGGCAGCCTGAACCTGCTCGGGTATTGACTCAGGAATAACTCACGAAAGAGGAAACATTGTGGCTCTGAGCCAAGGAGCGTGAGCATCTGGCTCATTAACTCAGATGGCTTGGAATCACCAAGCCCGGGCAAAGCGAGTAGCCGGTGGGCATGCTCTGCCTTCGTGAGCCCGAAGACCTGTATTAACCGCGCTTTAAGAGTATTATACTTGCTGTCAACCGGGGGGTTTTCGAGCAGGCTGATGATCCGTGAGGCCGTGGAGCTGTTGAGTGTGGAGACCACGTAAAGGTAACGGGTCTGATCTGCGATGATGTTTCGGAGTTCGAATTGTACTTCTGCTTGTACGAACCAGGAGGCCGCCTGTTGCTCCCAAAACTGTGAAGCTTCAAAGCCGCGGAGTTCGCTTCCATATTTCATTGCGCTTCGCTTCTTCCGCGAAAATTGTTCACGAAAATTCGGTGTCACCACTGTAGGAATGGCTAGATTCCTAACTAAAGGACTGAGGTCAAGTCAGTCTATCAAACAAACGATGTTTAATACTAATCAACAGAGTTTGACACGAAAACACAGGAGAACTACATTACAGGTATGTACTCTTTGCTGGCTCCATGAGGACTGGCTGAGGCGGCTCCCCAGCCTGACGTCATCACGTCATCATGTTTTCCCGCCGCTGGAGGATCACATGATCAACGTGATGACGTCATCACTGTGGTCTCATTCTTAAAGGGACCGCGCTATGTACATGCAATGATATGAACAAAGATACAGATTCATTCTGTAGCTAATAATTTGTTAAAGATAATTATGTACATTAGATCAGAGTCCCCTGTTAGCTCCGCCACACTATCACTAATATATGAGAAATTATGCCGATCCATGGGTGTATGTTGACATTCATCCCCCAATCCCACAGCTTCTCATACCACAGGACTTCCTGTAGCTCTAATTCTATGTCTCTTTCTAATTCCCCAAGATTCCTTTGCAACACAATGTATTGCTTCACCATCTTACTTAAATCCTCTTTCATTTCTTGCAGATCCACTTGCCGGCGGGTTATTGGGGCCTCTACTGGCTCTTCATAATTGACCAACTCGTCCTTTAGACTAACTGGCACATTTAGTTTTATCTCCTCCCTTGAATGTACATACACCAATCCGGTGTGTCCAATGCTCACAGGGATCTTTGGCGTATAGCAGGTGTTAGGCATAGTGATTGCACATACAAGGTTACTACATTGGTACTCAGTCTCTATGGTGGCTATACAATACACCCTTTCGCCTCTATATCCCGAGCAGGTGTGATGGTGATCGACATGTGATAATTCCAACACACACCCCTCTGTCTTATAATAGCTGCACTCATCCATAGGGCCTTCTCCTACCGGATGTGGGCATATCATAAGCGTGCCTTTCCCGTGGCATCCGTTTAGGAGACTCCTCTCATAGTACCATTATTTCTGATGGCATAGGTATCAATTGGATAATATTGGAGGTATGTCTCACCACTCACTATGCTTATGTTTGTTACCTGGCACCGTGGGTATGGAGTCATGTCTAGTCCCACCACTGGTATCAGGAGTACCATGCCTATCATTGCTGTCACTTCTGCTTTACATTTTTGTATTGCCGGATATACTCTGGTTATCCCTTTGAGGATGCAAGCACTCAGACGGCCTGGATTATGGCTCACGCCATAGAGCTATGTGCTGTTAATCCTATCTGGTACCTCGCCTTGCTGTATCTGTGCCAGATTATGTTTTAACTGTCCGGTGTTCCATTGGCCATAGACATGCCACAAGCCTCGCCCTACCTCTTCTTTTGCCTGTTCCTTATCTCTATTGTTTAGTTTGTTGATAATGCTAGCATCGTACTCTTTAACCTTGATTCCCTCGAGTAATTTTCTTATCGTGTGTCCTCCTAACTCTGATCCTTGTCGAACCAAACCAGTTTCCTTCTCTAAAATCTGTTGTAATACCCTTTGTAGTCATTCTACACGACTCTGGACTGCATGTATATCTAGGGAATTAAAGAATGATGTCCCCGTGTTTATTCCCGTGAGTTTATCGATTCCTAAGCTCATCTTAATCCTTTGGTGGAATGCAGCATGTACCCTAAAATTAGTAGCCCCTTTCGCATCAGCAGCTTGGTTAATTACATTCTTTATCATATACTAGCTGGAGGTGCCCGGCGGTGCCGAGGCATTTTTGAGGGCATGTTGTTGTTGGAAGAGAGAAAGCGCGCGAGTGGGGGGGGAGAGAGAGCGCGAGTGGGGGGGGAGAGAGAGCACGAGTGGGGGGGAGAGAGAGCGCGAGTGGGGGGGAGAGAGAGCGCGAGTGGGGGGGAGAGAGAGCGCGAGTGGGGGGGAGAGAGAGCGCGAGTGGGGGGAGAGAGAGAGCGCGAGTGGGGGGGAGAGAGAGCGTGAGTGGGGGGGAGAGAGAGCGCGAGTGGGGGGGAGAGAGAGCGCGAGTGGGGGGGTGAGAGGGCGCGAGTGGGGGGGAGAGAGAGCGAATGTGGGGGGGAGAGAGAGCGCAATTGGGGGGGAGAGAGAGCGCGAGTGGGGGGGGAGAGAGAGCGCGAGTGGGGGAGGAGAGAGAGCGCGACTGGGGGGGAGAGAGAGCGCGAGTGGGGGGGAGAGAGAGCGCGAGTGGGGGGGAGAGAGAGCGCGAGTGGGGGGGAGAGAGAGCGCGAGTGGGGGAGGAGAGAGAGCGCGAGTGGGGGGGAGAGAGAGCGCGAGTGGGGGGGGAGAGAGAGCGCGAGTGGGGGGGAGAGAGAGCGCGAGTGGGGGGGGGAGAGAGAGCGCGAGTGGGGGAGGAGAGAGAGCACGAGTGGGGGGGGAGAGAGAGCGCGAGTGGGGGGGAGAGAGAGCGCGAGTGGGGGGGGGAGAGAGAGCGCGAGTGGGGGGGAGAGAGAGCGCGAGTGGGGGGGAGAGGGAGCGCGAATGGGGGGGAGAGAGAGCACGAGTGGGGGGGGAGAGAGAGCGCGAGTGGGGGGGAGAGAGAGCGTGAGTGGGGGGGAGAGAGAGTGCGAGTGGGGGGGAGAGAGAGCGCAAGTGGGGGGGGAGAGAGGGCGCGAGTGGGGGGGAGAGAGAGCGCGAGTCGGGGGGAGAGAGAGCGCGAGTACAATTCTCTAGTTTTAGTAAAACTTTCACAATATCCTGGTCACTTGAACATAGTTGAGTTCATTAGCACTGGTACAATTTCGTGTCTCAGGTGACCATACAATTGTTCTCCCTCGGTAAATAATACTTGTCCATTCATAGGTCCAGCTTTCATATCTGGACATTTTAGCATCTTTGGTTCGCTTGTCTCTTCTTTCTGTGTATTTGGGACATGGTGCTTCTTCATCATGTACTTGTCATGTAATGTGGGATGTCCCTTTGCTTATTTCGTGATGCATATGATTCCCATCTATAATCCCACCTTCATGGTGAAGTTTCCCTGTAAATTAAGCAGAAGCCTGGTCGTCACCAGAGGTTAGTTTTTCTCTGGTGTTTATTCCATTGTTCCTGTGGTGTTTAAGATCAGATGGGTTATTGCTATATCGTTTTAATTGGGTCCAATGTTTCCATCTACCCTTTCCCCTCATATCTATACATGCACAACTAACACTGGTCATGATAACCTCAAATGGTCCAGTCCATCTAGGTGAGAATCCCGATCTCTCAGTTAATATTTTAACAAATACCTGTTAGCCCACCTTAGGTAGGGGCTCTGAGGCCCCCTGCTTTTGTGTATTTTTATCTCTGATGTCTTGTCCTTTAATTTCTTGTTTGAGCTCTTTCAATTGATTATCCAATGTTTGTACGTATTTCCTAATTTTATCTTTTAAGGTCCATGTTGGCTAGAAATTCGGCTGTTAGCGCCACCGATTAATGCCTAAAGAGGTCGAGAAGTGGTGCGCTAGACAATTTCCGGGTGGGCGCAGGTAACCTAGTGCCTCGCCCCATATTGAGCATGCATTTAGCGCCGGTGCTAAATCTTAGTGCCCGCTCATGGGCGCAGGCAGATTATGACGTCATTTGAGTGTGCAACGCCTTTTGGGAGCCCCGGACCAGAAATTCAGTGGCGCCCCCCTCCGTAGCGCCTGGCGCTAATAGTGACAGCTTAACTGGAACCTTACCAAGTCGCTCTCGGGCTGGAGGAGCGTTATTTAAAGGGGACTGGTGTGGTTTAAAAGCGGCAGCCATTTTTGGAGCACAACTTCCTCGAGAGCTACAAAGAGTTGCTGAGCTGCACACTGAGAGCCATTTGACCACTGAGCCAGCGCAGGCAGACGAACTTCAGCCTTCTGACCATCACCTTGCTGTTGGTGAGCCTTAGCAACGGGGAACCTTCCTGTGTGCACTTATTATGGGGGCTGCATTGGAGGGGAACGTCCTGCTGCTGTATCATCTGCAATGGGCACTGAGACACAGGGAGAGAGTGGCAGGCATGGCCAGATGGAGGAGAACCAACAGACGTCGCCACACCAGACCTTACGCTGCCAGGTTTTCCGACAGCACTTTTCCTACATGAACATGTCGGAGGAGCAGTGTGTCAGAAGGCTGCGATTTAGAAAAGAGGTGGTTACTGAGCTGTGCCACCTGCTTCGGACAGATCTGCAGCCTCAGATAAGATGTAGGACATCTCTGTCGGTGGCTGTGAAGATCACTGTTGCCCTGAACTTCTACGCGAGCGGCTCTTCTCAGGCTGCGCGTCAGAGGCTGATCAGAAGTAACTTCTAGGCCCCTCTCACGGAATGCTTGCTGCCATTCCAAGAACAGGAATGGAACCGGTCTGATACCCCCAAGCCTGTGAAGGGCAAGATGCATGTAAATAGTAGACATGGCCATTGTATAGGAGACATGGCCATTGTAAATGAAGAAAGTGTTTCATTACACAAAATGTGGTTCCTTTAAACATGAGAAAGCTCTGGCAACAGAAAGCAAAACTAATACACTGACACATAACTGACTCTCACACCCGGGAGACTGTCCAAAACATAACTCACATTCCGACCATCTTCCTTGGCCTTGATTCCACTGCGCCAACCAAAGCATCCAATGCCCCATCTGTGAGTCGTTCCACCCTCTGCCTCACCCTTTCCATGTCTTGCTAGGCTGGTGCACCACAGGTAGGCTCCCACCGATTTGAAGGCCTACAAGGCAGTGAGTGTGTCTGGTGATGCCAATTGACCTGCCCCTTTAAGAGCTGGCCGGCGCAAGTGTGTCTCGGGGAAAGTGATTATTGACAGCACCTGCGCTGCACCCCGCCACCGTGAAATTGGGTTGCGCCACCGGGTTAGCACCTTAGGAGTCTCGTGCAGCGCCTGATTTAGTGCCGCAATCACCTTCAGGGGCGCTGCAACCCAATATCGCGCTAGGTGGCGCTAAATTGCACCTGGCGCTAAACATAGCGCTTTGCCAGGACTAGCGCCCCAAGTGGGGCGATACCGAATTTCTAGCCCAGGCCTAGGCTATAGCTAGTCCCCCACTAACAGATGCTAATCCTTCTGGCAGACATATTGATTGTCCAGTCATGAGTTCATATGGTGTCAGTCCGGTCACCCTGTTTGGGGTGGCTCTCAGCCTCATCAGGATACACAGAAGGACATCCACCCATCCCTGTCCGGTTTCGGCTATGGCCTTGCTTAAGGCTGTTTTCAGGGTTCTGTTCATTCGCTCTACCATACCTGAGCATTGCGGATGATAGAGAATATGGAACTTCTGTCTTACTCCCAGTAACTTACAAGCTTCTTTCATTACTTTTCCTGTAAAGTGGGTACCTAGATCTGAATCTATTTGCAACGGGACCCTCCATCTCGGTATCACGTCGTATGCAAATATTCGGGCCATAGTCTGAGCACTGCAGTCTCTGGTGGGGAATGCTTCCACCCATCTTGTAAACTGCTCTATGATCACCAGGCAATATTTCTTCCCTCTGCTGATATTCTACCTACTGCTATTGGTGTAGGCATCTCTGTGTCCGCTGCTGTTCTTGCTGCCTGGTCAGCTAACATATTTCCTTTTTGTTGCTCGCTCACTATCTTATGGTGTGCGTTTATTTTGATCACTGCTACCTCCTCATGCTCCATGTGTCCTCATCCAGAGGTTACATATCCTCTCCTATTCCACGCTATCATATAATCATTTACTACCCCAAACGCATATCTACTGACTGTGTATATATTTACTCGTTTTCCTTGTGCCAATTTCAATGCTTCCATGAGAGCCATTAGTTCTGCTACCTGTGCTGAGGTTCCTCCTTCAAGCCCTCCCTTTGCAACTGTTTCTCCATTCTCAGATACAACTGCCCAACCGTCTGTGGCTCCCTATTTATATATCAGCGAGATCTGCCTACATAAAAGGTGTTTTCAGGATTATCAAGGGGCGATTCTGATACGGTTCCTCTGACCTCTTCTTCAATTACTAACTGACACTCGTGTGCCTCACCCTCTGATAGTAATCCCTCTGCGGTGTTGACTCTATGTTCCCTTATAATCTGGACTGATCTGTCCTTAGGTATCAATCCTGCTTCCCAAGCTGCCCTCCTTCTGTCTGATACAGCCTTCATTTTGCCTGTGTTTATCAGGACCACACTGTGTTTTGCATGTGTAATATCAGCTGTCCTGACATAGTGATGGGCTCGCAATTCCGCACTGCCCATGCGGCGCAGTCGAGGGCCACCATGCATCTTGCCATTCCTTTAGCCACGGGGGTTTGTTGGGAGAAGTAATAGGCAATTGGCCTCATATCTCCCCCGTACTCTTGGGTGACTACAGCATAATAGAAGTCCCCATCTATTTATAATATATATGGAATGGTTTGATTATATTTGGCAATCCTAGTGCGGGTGCGGATGTCAGGGCTGCTTTTAATTTTGCATGAGCCTCGTCCTGCTCCGATTCCCATTCTATCTTATCAGTGGCGGGTCTCCCCCCTTTAACTAACCGTTGAATCGGCTCTGCACATCCTGCAAAGTCTGATATAAAATTCTTGCAGTAGTAAAATAGTCCCAACACTTTTCTTACTCTGCGGACAATAACTGGCCTTGCATTTCCTTTATGGCTGCCTTTCTTCCCTGCGGGAGTGCCATGCCCCTGGCTAATTTCGTGCCCTGGATACTTTACTTTGGACAGTCCAACCTGTGCCTTTTTGGTGTTCACTTTAAAGCCAGCCTTCTTAAGTGTCTGGAGGGTGGCTAATACCGCTCCCATGTGTCCTTTGGCATCCTCTTTTGCAATCGTTATGTCATTGACATATTGAAGTAGGGCGCTCTGGTACTTTGATAGGTCTAACTCGTCTAAGGCTTGACTCAGTACATGGTGGAATATATTTGGACTTTTGTGGAACCCCTGTGGGACCCTGGTCCATGTATACTGTCTATCCCCGACAGTAAAGGCAAAACTCCCTTGTGATTCCTCTACCAATGGTATAGACCAGAACACGTTCGCTATATCCAAGATTGTAAATATTTAAAAGTCTGGTTTCAGACCATTCAATGCAGTCTACACAAATTCACACCAACCAGAATTTCACCGTGGCCACAATAAAAGTCTGGTTTTAATAGGTCAATTAACCTCATAACTCCAATCCAATCCAGGTCAATTTTTTTTACCTAACCAGTTTCACTTGAAAAAGAAAGAAACCATAGCTTCATTTTCTTCCAGGCACATTGGCAACTGTGATTTCAAGGCTGTAGCTTATCTTTTGTAAAATGATTAACAAACTTAAAGCAACACACACTTGTCCTTCATTCAAGACCAGTCTTCAAAGGGTTAAACAGCGTTTAGCTCTCTGTACAAAAGAGTGGGTGGAGCTAAAACAAACACAACAGACATTCTCTTTCAAAGACATTTTCTTTTCAAAGACAGAAAACTTCCACACTTTTAACACACACTTTCACACAAACTCAGATTCCAGCATTCCTTTTAAGATTCCTTTCACTCAGCAAATCCTGGATTTTACTTGTTTTGGACAGAAACTGATATCATCTGTGTTGATAAAGCGTTCATTTCTTCCTTATTCCCTTTCTCAAATTACTGGTACTCGGGTACAATTTTGGCACCAGTTTTTGGTCCAAATTCAAGTACGTCTACTCAACTCATAATATGTCTGAGCCACTAAAATGATGGCTTTTTCTTCCTTTAATGCTGTTTCTTTAGCCCACCATTCTCTTTGTTTGGCTGATGGGTATTTCGGTTGCCAATTCTTTTTAACAATTTTGTCAATTAATCTTTTATTGTTGTCCGCTAAATAGCGTGTCAGGAACCCCAGCTTTCCCCACCTGAGTTTTTCACTCCCCATGGTTAATGGTTGTCAGCGGTACGTCCCGTACTTTACTCTCGCAGAGTGAGACGGTACTTGCAACAATTTGTTCTGGCGATTTGTTGTCAGAGGTACACTTAGCACCACTTGCAACTCGAATTGTCAGAGGTATGCTTTAGACTTTTTCTCCAAAGTTAATGCACTACTTGCAACTCATACCCTGCCTATACTTCCGCGCATTTCACCCTAACCCCAAGACCGCTTGACTTATCGATTCAAACCTTTTAGTTCTTTGATTCCAAAGGGGGTGGTGGACACAAGACGGTGTTGCCTTGCCCTAACTGTACGTGGTATTTAAAAGTACTCACGTTTTTGGCTCATCTTCACTTGCCCGTGCCTACCATCCATGTGGATCCTGTTCATGATGCCAATTGTTGTGGAATATTTTAAACCAACACTCGACACAAGTTTTCAGATCGATAGTCAAGTCGTCTTTATTGCACCAGTGGGGAAACGGTCTGTTCCCTCTTAGCCAGACCTTTCCAAATTGTTACAGAAAACATGACATTTTTAACATTACAATAAGCATGGTCACCTCATGTTAAATTCATTCCTGCCACTTGATTGGATCTTGGCCTGTATGCACCTTCACGGATTGGTTACCAATCCTAATATAAACATGTATAAGCTGCCCCTTCAATCAATCACTCAAACTGCTGAATGCTAATTAAAAGATACCTTGGAATGCGAACCTAGGCAACAAAGTTCTTACGGGCAGTTGAAACTCCAGAAACTCTGTTTCCACTTAATATTTTTTACATCTCTCCAACGGCCAGCTATCTTTGACAGCATCTTTATGGATGTGGTTTTTCATGTTAGTCCCTGCCCTTACACTATTCAGTTTAACTGCCAGCGATGTCAGTTTAACTCTTTGCCCCCTGCACCTTGGATGCCATGGGTTTTTACTATTTTGACCAACCTGTCATTTGGGACCTTGTCAAAGGCTTTGCTAACATTTATGTGAACTACATCAAATGCACTACCCTCTTCGCCCCTCCATGTTAAGTTCTGAAAAAATTCAATCAAGTTACTCATGCATGACCATCCCTTAACAAATCCATGCTGTCTGTCCTTGATTAATCCGTGACTTTATAAATGCCGATTTGTACTGGCCATCGGGATTTTTCCAATAATTTTTTACCACCGAGGTTAGGCTGACTGACCTGTAATTACTCTCTCAGCCTATCCCTTTCTCCATTTTAAAGAACGGTGCAACGTTTGCAGTCCTCCAGACCTCTTGACCATATCAGCAGCCAGAGAGGATTGGAAAATAATGGTCTGAGCCTCCGCTATTTCCTCCCTTAACTCTCTTAACAGACTGGGATACATTTCATCCGGGCCTCGTGATTTACCTGCTTTCAAAGATGCTGAACTGCTTAATGATTCCTCTCTCACTAAATTTATCTGATCTAATATTTCACATTCCTCCTCCTTAACTACAATGTGTACACTGTTCCTCACTGCTGTGAAGACAGACACAAAGTATTTATTTAGATCCATACCCACGTCTTCCGCCTCCACTCTGGTTAGTGTTTGGTCTCTAATAGGCCCTACTCTTTCCTTAGTTATCCTTTTGCTCTTTATATATTTATAAAGCATCATTGGGTTTTCCTTGATTTTACTTGCCAATTTTATTGATGCCTTCACTATGTTTTCCTAATTTCCTTTTTTTATTTCACCTCTGCACGTTCAATACTCCTCTCGGCTTTCCATAGTATTGAGCTGTCGGTGTCTGACAAAAGTTTCCGGTTTTTGCCTTATTCTATCCTATATGCTCATTGACATCCAGGGGGCTCTAGATTTGGGAGTCCCTTTTTTATTTTTGGGAACATATTTGCTCTGAACCCTGACTATCTCCTCTTTGACTGCCTCCCATTTCTGTGACACTGATTTCCCTTCAAGTAGCTGTTTCCCAGACCACTTTTGTAAAATCACATCTCAGCTTAGTAAAATTGGCCTTTCCCCAATTGAAAACTTTTACACCTGCTTTATCTTTGTCCTTTTCCATAAGGGGAGATTCAATATAGATGTTGAAAATCATGCTGGCTTTTGATAGAGTGAGTCAGTTTCCAGTGGCAGAATGGTGGGTAACCAGAGGGCACAGATTTAAGGCAATTGGCAAAAGAACCAAAGGAAAGATGAGGAGAATTTTCTTTACGCAGTGAGTTGTTGTGATCTGGAATGCACTGTCTGAGAACGTGGTGGAAGCAGATTCAATAGTAACTTTCGAAAAGGGAATTGGATAATTAGTAGAAGGGGAAGATTTACAAGGCTTTGGCTAAAGAGCAGGGCTATTTAGATAGCTCTTTCAAATAGACGGCACGGACATGATGGGCCGAATGGTCTCTTCCTGTGCTGTGCCATTCTATGATTCTTTGAGCAAGAGAAAGAGAGCGAGAGAAGAGGGAGGAAGAAAGAGAGAAAGAAACATAGAGACAGAATGATTTGGAGTGGTAGAGGGAAAGAAATGAACTTTAAAATAGGAATTGGATAAACACTTGAAGGGGAACAGTTTGCAGGACTATGGGATACGAGCAGGGAATGGGTCTAATTGTAGGGGTGACGCCCTGTTGGAATTTGAACTTAAGGATGAGGATATTAAAATCGAGTTGTTGCCGGATCAGGAGCAAATGTTGGTCAGTGGGCACAGGGGTGATGGATGAACGGGACTTGGTGCGAGTTAGGATGTGGGCGGCAGAGTTTTGGATGAGTTCTAGTTTATGGAGTCTTGTAACTAGAAGGCCGGCCAGGGGAGCATTGGAATGGTTGAGTCTGGGTTTAACAATGGCACGGATGAAGGTTTTTGCAGTGGAATGGCTGAGGTGGAGCGGAGATGGGTGAACTTTTGGAGGTGGTAGTCGGCAGGACTGGTGATTTGGAAGATATGAGTTCGGAACTCAGCTCAGGGAAAAAGAGATCGCCAAGTGTGCAAGCAGCCTGATTCATCCTCAGACATTGACCAGGGAGGGGACTGACAGTAAATCACATCCTTCCTATAGTGAGGCGACCAGAACTGCACACAGTACTCCAGCTGTGGCCTCACCAGCGTTTTGTACAGCTCCATCATAACCTCCCTGCTCTTATATTCTATGCCCCAGCTAATGAAGGCAAGTATCCCATATGCCTTTTTAACCACCTTATCTACCTTTTCCGCTGCCTTCAGGGATCTATGTACATGTACACCAAGGTCCCTCTGACCCTCTGTACTTCCTAGGGTCCCACCACTCATTGTGTATTCCCTTGCCTTATTTGTCCGTCCAAAATGCATCACCTCGCACTTTTCAGGGTTAAATTCCATTTGCCACTTTTCCTCCCATCTGACCAACCCGTTCATATCGTCCTGTAGCCTGAGGCTTTCCTCCTCATAATTTACCACCCCACCAATTTTCGTGTCATCTGCAAACTTACTGATCATACCTTTTACATTCTCATCCAAATCATTTATGTATATCACAAACAGCAAGGGACCCAGCACCGATCCCTGAGGCACCCCACTGGACACAGGCTTACAGTCACAGAAACAACCTTCGACCATCACCCTCTGCTTCCTGCCACTCAGCCAGTTTAGGATCCAACGCTCCAAGGCACCCTGGATCCCATGGGCTCTTACCTTCTTGACCAGTCTCCTATGCGGGACCTTGTGAAAAGCTTTACTGAAGCCCATGTTGTGGTAAACCACTGTTTGTATTCCACTGTGTACATGCCTGGACATGCCTCGGCTGACTCCTCCCACAAGTCCTAGTATAAAGTTGACTGCTCCCCAGCCCTTTGTATTTCTGGACCGGTCGACCACTCGAGGCAGACCTTCATTCTTTTGTTAATAAAAGCCTTTAGTTACTCTCTTAACTCTCAGTCTTTTATGAGTAATTGATAGCGCATCAATTTTATTAACAAAAGTTTTAGAATGGAGAAGATCCTCACACCAGCATGCCTGGACTTAGATCATCGGGAGGCGGACTCATCCATCAAGTTTACTCACTGGCTTAAGTGTTTCGAAAAATTCCTGACCGCCTCCGCAGCAATCAAATCGGACGAGGACAAACTGGATGTCCTGACCTCCAAAGTGAACCACCGAGTGTACTCGGTCATCCAAGACGCGACCTCGTACGCAGACACTATCAAGCTCCTCAAGGACCAGTACACGCGTCCAGTGAACGAAGTGTACGCCAGGCACCTTCTGGGGAGTCGTAAACAACAACCTGGGGAATCGACCGTGGAATACCTTCAGGCACTGTCTGTGCTTGGCCGGGCCTGTGGTTGTAAGGATGTAAAGGCCGCTGTGTACACAGAGGAACTTATCCGGGACACTTTTGTAGCGGGCCACAGATCCAATTACACCCGACAGCGACTGTTGGAGCAGAGTGACCTCGACCTCAACAAGGCCTCTGAACTCGCACTATCATTGGATGCAGCCTACCGGGGCATGGATGCCTACTCCTCTGTACCATGGACGCCGCGGGGAATGATAGCCTGGGACACGGTAGGACCGCCTCATAGCGCCGTGCCACCCCAGCCACACCCCAGCAACGGCCCAACTACCGCAGCAGTGTCCCAAGGCCAGACAGCAGTGCCCCAAGGCCAGAAATGCTACTTCTGTGGCCAGGCAAAACACCCCAGAGCGCGCTGCCCGGCGAAAAACGCGATCTGCTCAGGCTGCGGGAAGAAGGGACACTATGCTAACGTCTGCAGGGCCAAAGCCACCCCGAACCCCAGCAGCGCCGCATGTGGGCCATGCGGGCCGCCATCTTGGGCCTCCCCGGCCATGTGCGAACCACCGGTACAGCAGCCATTTTGGGCGCCTCCAGCCACATGGGGATCATGGACGCCGCCATCTTGGATGACAGCCGGAATGCAGCAGGCCCCCAACACCGCCTCATCTGATACCCGCAGCGACACACCGACCCCTACGCTGGCATCCGTTACACTGGACCAAGCGAGACCGCACCAGCTGGCCAGTTCCACAATGGACATTAAGGTAAATGGCCATGATACAATCTGCCTTTTTGACTCTGGGAGCACGGAGAGCTTCATCCACCCTGACACGGTGCGGCGTTGCTCTCTCCCAGTCCTGCCTGCACACCAGCGGATTTCTATGGCCTCCGAGTCCCAGTCGGCGGACATCGGCGGCTACTGCGTAGTGACACTCGTAGTAGACGGGACTGTGTATGAGCATTTTAAACTTCTGGTCCTGCCCGACCTCTGCGCTGCCGTCCTGCTGGGGTTAGATTTTCAGTGCCACCTTAAAAGTGTTACGATGGCGGACGGTGGACCCCTAGCCCCACTCACAGTCCGCAGCCAACAGCTCCCAAACTGCCCGCCGCACACCAGGTGCAACCTCTCCACACTCAGAGTCACCCCCCCCCCCCCACTGTTTGCTAACCTCACCCCCGACTGTAAGCCCATCGCCACAAAGAGCAGGCGATACAGTGCCGGGGACAGGGTTTTCATTAAAACCGAAGTGGAGCGGCTCCTGAAGGAAGGGATTATTGACGGCAGCACCAGCCCCTGGTGAGCCCAGGTTGCAGTCGTTAAGACCGGCGAGAAGCAGCGCCTGGTCATCGACTACAGCCAGACAATAAATTGCTACACCCTGCTGGACGCCTACCCACTCCCCCGCATAGCTGATATGGTCAACCAGATCGCGCAGTACCGCGTCTTCTCGACCATTGACCTGAAATCAGCGTACCACCAGCTCCCTATCCGCCCTGAGGACCGCCAGTATACTGCCTTTGAGGCAAACGGCCGCCTCTACCACTTCCTTAGGGTTCCCTTTGGCGCCACCAATGGGGTCTCCGTCTTTCAAAGGGAGATGGACCGGATGGTAGATCAAAATGCGTTGCAGGCCACTTTCCCATATCTGGACAATGTGACCATCTGCGGCCGTGACTTGCAGGACCATGACGCAAACCTCGAAAAATTCCTCCGCACCGCCCAACTCCTGAACCTGACATATAACAAGGAGAAGTGCATATTCCGCACAAACCGCCTCGCCATCCTTCGCTGTGTTGTGGAACACGGAGTCATCGGCCCCGACCCCGACCGGATGCGTCCCTTTATGGAACTCCCACTGCCCCACTGCCTCAAGGCACTGAAGAGGTGCCTAGGGTTTTTCTCCTATTACGCCCAGTGGGTCCCGTACTATGCGGACAAGGCCCATCCGCTGATCAAGTCCACCTCTTTTCCCTTGACGGCAGAGGCCCGCTTAGCCTTCCACCGTATCAAGGAAGACATTGCCAAAGCCACCATGCACGCAGTGGACGAATCCATCCCCTTCCAGGTGGAAAGCGACGCGTCCGACTTTGCCCTGGCCGCTACCCTCAATCAGGCGGGGAGACCCGTGGCCTTCTTTTCACGAACCCTCCAAGGCCCGGAGACCAGACACTCCACTGTTGAGAAGGAGGCCCAGGCGATTGTGGAGGCTGTGCGTCATTGGAGGCACTACCTGGCCGGAAAACGATTTACCCTGCTCACTGACCAACGTTCAGTTGCTTTCATGTTTAACAACAAGCAGAGGGGCAAAATCAAAAATGACAAGATCTTGAGGTGGAGAATCGAACTTTCCACCTACAATTACGAGATCTTGTACCGGCCCGGGAAGCTCAATGAACCCCCGGATGCGCTATCGCGTGGCACCTGCGCCAGCGCGCAGATCGATAGACTGCGGGCCCTCCACAATGACCTCTGCCACCCGGGGGTCACCAGGTTCTTCCACTTCATCAAGGCCCGCAACCTGCCTTACTCTATTGAGGAGGTCAGGACCATGACCAGGAACTGCCAAGTCTGCGCTGAGTGCAAACCGCACTTTTATAGACCAGACAGGGCCCACCTGATAAAAGCCACTCGCCCCTTCGAGCGCCTGAGTGTTGATTTTAAAGGGCCTCTCCCCTCCTCCGACTGCAATGTGTACTTCCTCAATATTATTGATGAGTACTCCCGTTTCCCGTTCACCATCCCCTGCCCGGACATGACCAGTGCCACGGTCATTAAATGTCTGAACGACCTCTTCACCCTGTTCGGCTTCCCCAGCTATATCCATAGCGACCGGGGCTCATCATTTATGAGCGACGAACTCCGTCAGTACCTGCTAACTAGGGGTATTGCCACAAGCAGGACCACCAGTTACAACCCCCGGGGGAACGGACAGGTGGAAAGAGAAAATGCGACAGTTTGGAAGGCCGCCCTGCTAGCCTTAAAGTCTAGGGGCCTTCCAACCTCCCGCTGGCAGGATGTGCTCCCCGATGCGCTCCACTCTATTCGGTCACTGCTCTGCACTGCCACTAACGCCACCACTCATGAGAAAATGTTTGTCTTCCCAAGGAAGTCCACATCAGGGACATCGCTACCGCCATGGCTGACGTCCCCAGGGCCGGTCCTACTGAGAAGGCACGTGAGGACCCATAAAATGGACCCCCTGGTCGAGAGGGTCGACCTCCTCCACGCCAACCCCCAGTATGCTTACATTGCATACCCGGACGGGCGGGAGGACACAGTCTCCATAAGAGACCTTGCACCCTCGGGGGCCGCAGTAACCCACTACTCACTACCACCACCCCCACGATCCGATACCCAGCCCCAGCAGACGGCAGGCCTGGGCCCCGCGACCCGCTCGACATCTACGAGGACGACACACCTGTGCCACAGCCCACGCAGGACTCGACGCTGGAAGCTCCACTACCCCTGCCGTCGCCACGCTGATCACAGCGGCAGACAAGACCTCCGGAGAGACTCCAATACACTAACTTTTAATACACTTCACCCCACCGGACTCAATTTTAAACAAGGGGTGAATGTGGTAAACCACTGTTTGTATTCCACTGTGTACATGCCTGGACATGCCTCGGCTGACTCCTCCCACAAGTCCTAGCATAAAGGTGACTGCTCCCCAGCCCTTTGTATTTCTGGACCGGTCGACCACTCGAGGCAGACCTTCATTCTTTTGTTAATAAAAGCCTTTAGTTACTCTCTTAACTCTCAGTCTTTTATGAGTAATTGATAGCGCATCACATGTAAACCATATCCACAGCATTTCCCTCATCCACACACCTAGTCACCCCCTCGAAAAATTCAATCAGATTGGTCAGACATGATTTACCCTTGACAAAGCCATGCTGACTATCCCCGATTAATCCTTGCCTCTCCAAGTGGAGACTAATTTTGTCCCTCAGAATTTTTTCCAATAATTTCCCTACCACAGATGTTAGGCTCACTGGCCTGTAATTCCCTGGTTTATCCCTGCTACCCTTCTTGAATAATGGTACTATGTTAGCTGTTCTCCAGTCCTCTGGTACATCCCCTGTGGCCAGAGAGGTTCTGAAAATTTGTGTCAGAGCCCCTGCAATCTCCTCCTTTGCCTCACACAACAGCCTGGGATACATCTCGTCCGGGCCTGGGGATTTATCCACTTTTTGGCCTGCTAAAACCGCTCGTACCTCCTCCCTCTCGATGCTAATATGTTCAAGTATGTCAGTCCCCTTGCCCGATTTCTATGTCTACATCGTCTTTCTCCATAGTGAACACAGATGCAAAAAATTCATTTAAGACCCCGCCTACATCATCTGGCTCTACACACAGATTGCCACTTTGGTCCCTAATGGGCCCTACCCTTTCCCTGGTTATCCTCTTGCCCTTAATATACTTATAAAACATCTTAGGATTTTCCTTTATTTTGCTCGCCAGTGTTATTTCATGGCCCCTCCTTGCCCTCCTAATTTCTTTTTTAAATATGCCCCTGCACTTTTTATACTCCTCTAGGGCTTCCTCCGTCCTTAGTCTTTTGTAACTGCCAAAAGACCCCCTTTTTTTCCTAATGCATTTTTGTATATCCCTTGTCATCCAAGGTTCCCTTTGCTTGTTGGTCCCGCCCTTGACCTTTACAGGAACATGTTGGCGTTGTACTCTCTCTATTTCCCTTTTGAAAGTCTCCCACTGTTTTGATGTGGATTTTCCTATAAGTAGCTGCTCCCAGTCCACTTTGGCCAGATCCTGCCTTATCATATTAAAATCGGCCTTCCCCCAATTTAGAACCCTTATTTACGGGCCGTCTTTGTCTTTTTCCATGACCACCTTAAATCTCACCGAATTATGGCCACTGTCGCCAAAATGCTCTCCTACTGACACTTCCACCACTTGCCCGGCTACATTCCCTAGAATTAGGTCCAGTACCGCCCCCTCTCTTGTAGGACTTTCTACATGTTGGCTCAAAAAGCTCTCCTGGATGCACTTTAAGAATTCTGCACCCTCTAAGCCTTTCACACTCTGACTATCCCAATTTATATTGGGGAAGTTGAAATCCCCCACTATTATTACCCTATTATTTTTGCACTTCTCTGAGATTTGCCTACATATCTGTTCCTCTATCTCCCCCTGACTGTTTGGGGGCCTACAGTACACTCCCAGCAAAGTGCTTGCCCCCTTTTTGTTTTTAAGTTCTACCCATATGGCCTCATTAGAGGAACCCGCTAATATATCGTCCCTCATTACAGCAGTAATTGACTCCTTAATTAATATTGCAACACCCCCTCCCCTTTTACACCCCCCTCTCTCTCGCCTGAAGATTCTATACCCCGGAATATTGAGCTGCCAGTCCTGACCCTCCCTCAACCATGTCTCCGTGATAGCAACAATATCGTACTCCCATGTGTTCAACAACAACTTCAGTTCATCCACCTTATTTGCAAGACTCCTTGCATTAAAATAAATGCCTTCCAGCCCTGCCATATTCCCTTTTGCCTTCACATATTTGCTCTGCCTTCCCAGCTGACTTGTTTTTTCCTCCGTATTTGGCTGTAAATCACCCCCTACTATAGCTCCACTCTGTATCCCATCCCCCTGCCAAGTTAGTTTAAACCCCCCCCCCCAGCAGTGCTAGCAAACCTCCCCGCAAGGATATTGGTTCCCCTCTGGTTCAGCTGTAAACCGTCCGACTTGTACAAGTCCCACCTTTCCCAGAAGCAAACCCAGTGATCCAGGAAGCTAAAGCCCTCCCTCCTGCACCATCCCTTTAGCCACGCATTCATCTGTTCTATCTTCCTATTTCTATACTCACTAGCACGTGGCACCGGGAGTAATCCAGAGATTACAACCTTTGAGGTCCTGCTCTTTAAACTTCTACCTAGCTCCCTAAATTCTTGCTGCAGGACCTCATCCCTCTTTTTACCTATGTCGTTGGTACCAATGTGGACCACGACCTCTGACTGTTCACCCTCCCCCTCCAGAATGCCCTGCAGCCGCTCAGTGAAATCCTTGACCCTGGCACCAGGGAGGCAACAAACCATCCTGGATTCACGTCTACGGCCACAGAAACGCCTATCTGTTCCCCTTACTATAGAATCCCCTACCACTATTGCTCTCCCACTCTTTTTCCTCCCTTCCTGGGCAGCAGGAGCACCCCCAGTGCCAGGAAGTTGGCTGCTGCTGCCTTCCCCTGGTGAGTCATCCCCCTCAACAGTATCCAAATCGGTATACCTGTTTGAGAGGGGAATGGTCACAGGGGTCTCCTGCACTACCTGCCTGCTTCTATTGCTCCGCCTGGTGGTCACCCATTTCCTTTCTTCCTGTGCCGCCTTTGCCTGCGGTGTGACCAACTCACTAAACGTGCTATCCACGACCCTCTCAGCATCGTGAATGCTCAACAACCCATCCACCCGCAGCTCCAGCGCCTCAATGCGGTCTGCTAGTAGCTGCAGCTGGATGCATTTCCGGCACACGTGGTCATCAGGGGCACCGGGGTCCCTGAATTCCCACATAGAGCAAGAGGAGCATATCACGGGGCTGGGCTCACCTGGCATGACTTACCCTTTAATTAATTTAAATTAATTTACTATCACCAATTAAAGATATCTCTGAGGCGCTTGTATAGCCTACCAACAGTCCCTGTTACACCAGAAACGACCCTGGTAACTATAAACTACAGGGTTAAAGTTTAAAAAAAGAGAAATACTCACCAACCAATCACTTACCTGCTCCCTGGTGATGTCACACGCTGATTACTTTTTACCTCTCTCCCCGCTGCTGAGTTGGTAAGCCTCGCTGCTCCCTCTGGTCGGGCCTCGTTGGTGGAGCCGGTTTTTATACCGGGCTCCGCCTCACCTCGCCTCGCTGCTCCCTCTGGTCGGGCCTCTTTGGTGGAGTCGGTTTTGATACCGGGCTCCGCCTCACCTCGTCTCGCTGCTCCCTCTGGTCGGGCCTCGTTGGTGGAGCCGGTTTTTATACCGGGCTCCGCCTCACCTCGCCTCGCTGCTCCCTCTGGTCGGGCCTCGTTGGTGGAGCCGGATTTTTAACCCGGGCTCCGCCTCACCTCGCCTCGCTGCTCCCTCTCGTCGGGCCTCATTTGTGGGGCCGGTTTTTATACCGGGCTCCGCCTCACTTCGCCTCGCTGCTCCCTCTGGTTGGGCCTCGTTTGTGGAGCTGGTTTTTATACCGGGCTCTGCCTCACCTCACCTCGCCTCACTGCTCCCTCTGGTATATGGACTTTAAAAATGCATTTGATAAAGTGCTATTGAATAGACTTGTTAGGACCAAAGGGATAGTGGCAGTGGGGATCTGACATTGGATAAGTGACAGAAA
The DNA here is from genome assembly GCF_052327205.1 of Somniosus microcephalus. Lineage (NCBI taxonomy): Eukaryota > Metazoa > Chordata > Chondrichthyes > Squaliformes > Somniosidae > Somniosus > Somniosus microcephalus. The sequence continues at coordinate 34,749,036 of NW_028225181.1, read as the reverse complement.
GCAGAGAGTCGGGGTGAACGGCTGTTGTTCATACTGGAGGGAAGTGTATAGTCGTGTCCCCCAGTGGTCGGTATTCGGATCACAGCTCTTTATGATGTATATTAATGATACAGACTTTCTTTATATATATATATTTATTAAGGGCATCATTTGCACGTTTGTAGATGACACCAAACTTGGAAATGCAGTAAACACTGTACGGGATAGAAGTAGGCCTCAGGAGAACATAGACAGACTGGTGAACTGAGCAAAGTGATGAATGGTGTCGTCAACAGTGCCAGTAAGTGTTTCTTACTCACAAATAACCTGCTCACCTATGCTCAGTTTGAGTTCCGCCAGGACCACTCGGCTCCAGGCCTCATTACAGCCTTGGTTCAAACATGGACAAAAGAGCTGAATTCCAGAGGTGAGGTGAGAGTGACTGCCCTTGACATCAAGGCAGCATTGGACTGAGTGTGGCATCAAGGAACCCCAGTAAAATTGAAGTCAATGTGAAGCAGGGGGAAAACTCTCCACTGACTCGAGTCATACCCAGCACAAAGGAAAATGGTTGTGGTTTTTGGATGTCAATCATCACAGCCCCAGAACATCGCTGCATGAGTACATCAGTGCAGTGTCCTCGGCTCAACCGTCTTCCACTACTTCATCAGTGACCTTCCCTCCATCCTATGGTCAGAAGTGGGAATTGCTGATGATTGCTCAGTATTCAGTTCCATTCCTAACACCTCAGACAATGAAGCAGTCCATGCCCACATGCAGCAAGACCTGGATGACATTCAGCCTTGGGGTAATCATTGACCAGAAACTCAACGGGACCAGCCATATAGATACTGTGGCTAAAAGAGCAGGTCAAGGCTGGGCATTCTGCGGCAAGTGTGTCACCTCATGACCCGCCAAAGCCTTTCCACAATCTAAAAGGCACAAGTCAGGAGTATGATGGAACATTCTGCACTTGTTTGGGGGACTGCAGCGCCAACAACACTTAGGAAGCTCGACATCATCCATGACAAATCAGCCCACTTGATTGGTACCTCATCCAGCACCTTAAACATTCACTCCCTCCACCACCGGCGCACCGTGGCTGCAGTGTGGACCATCTAGAAGGTGCACTGCAGCAACTTGCCAAGGTTTCTTCGGCAGCACCTCCCAAACCCACGGCCTCTTCCAACTAGAAAGGCAAGGGTAGCAGGTGCATGGGAACACCATCACCTGCAAGTTCCCCTCCAAGTCACACACCATCCTGACTTGGAAGTATATCGCCGTTCCTTCATCGTCGCTTATCAAAATCCTGCAACTCCCTCCATAACAGCACTGTGGGAGGACCTTCACCTCACGGACTGCAGTGGTTCAAGAAGGCAGCTCACCACCACCACCTTCTCAAGGGCAACTAGTGGTGGGCAATAAATGCTAGCCGTGCCAGTGATGCCCACATTCTATGAATTAATGCAAAAGTAAAACAAAATAGATGGCTGAAAGGAGGGAGACAGAAAACGGGGAAATACAGACCAGTTATCCTGACACCAGTAGCAGGGAAATATATTATTAAGGACTTGGTAACAGGGCACTTAGAAAATTATAATAGGGTTGGGCAGAGTCAACACGGATTTATGAAAGGGAAATCGTGTTTGACAATTCTTTTACAGTTTTTTGAGGTTGTAACTAATAGAATAGATCAGGGGGAGCCAGTAGATGTGGTAGATTTGGATTTCCAGAAGGCATTTGATAAGGTGCCACACAAGAGGTTATTAAACAAAATGGGATTTGGGGGTAATTGTCTAGCATTGGCTGAGGATTGGTTAACGGACAGAAAACAGAGAGTAGCAATAAACGAGTCATTTTCAGATTGGCAGGCTGTAACTAGTGGGGTACTGCAAGCATCAGTGCTTGGGCCTCATGTATTCACAGTCTATATAAATGATTTGGAATGGGGTCCAAATGTAATATATCCAAGTTTTCTGATGAGACAAAGGTGGGTGGGAATGTAAGTTGTGAGGAGGATGCACGGAGGCTTCAAAGAGATATAGACAGGCTACGTGAGTGGGCAAGAACATGGCAAATGCAATATAACGTGGAGAAATGTGAAGTTAGGAAAAATAGTAAAGCAGGGTATTTTTTAAATGGTGAGAGATTGGGAAATGTTAGTGTTCAGAGGGACCTGGGCATCCTTGTACATGAATCACTGAATGTTAACATGCAGGTACAGCAAGCAATTTAGAAAGCAAATGGTATGTTGGCCTTTATTGCAAGAGCATTTGAGTATAAGAGTAAAGACGTCTTAATGCAATAATATACGGCCCTGGTGAGACCATACCTGGAGTATTGTGTACAGTTTTGTTCTCCTTACCTAAGGAACGATATAATTGCCAAAGAGGGAGTACAAAGAAGGTTCACCAGACTGGTTCCTGGGACGGGGGGATTGTCCGATGAGGACAGATTGAGTAGACGAGGCATATATTCTCTAGAGTTGAGAAGAATGAGAGGTGATCTCATGGAAACATATAACATTCTTAGAGGGCTTAACAGGGTAGATGCAGGGAGGATGTTTCCCCGGCTGGGGAGTCTAGAACCAGGAGTCACAGTCTCAGGATAAGGGTACGGCCAATTAGGTCCTAGATGAGGAGACATTTCTTCACTCGGAGGGTGGTGAATCTTTGGATTTCTCTAACCTGTGCTGTACCTGCCCTGGGAGTGTTTGATGGGACAGTGTAGAGGGAGCTTTACTCTATATCTTAACCATGCTGTACCTGCCCTGGGAGTGTTTGATGGGACAGTGTAGAGGGAGCTTTACTCTATGTCTAACCCGTGCTGTAACTGCCCTGGGAGTGTTTGATGGGACAGTGCAGAGGGAACTTTACTCTGTATCTAACCCGTGCTGTACCTGCCCTAGGAGTGTTTGATGGCACAGTGTAGAGGGAGCTTTACTCTATATCTAACCCGTGCTGTACCTGCCCTGGGAGTGTTTGATGGGACAGTGCAGAGGGAGCTTTACTCTCTATCTAACACATGCTGTACCTTCCCGGGGAGTGTTTGATGCGACAATGTAGAGGGAGATTCACTCTGTATCTAACCCGTGCTGCACCTGCCCTGGGAGTGTTTGATGGGACAGTGTAGAGGGAGCTTTACTCTGTATCCAACCTGTGCTGTACCTGTCCTGGGACTGTTTGATGGGATAGTGTAGAGGGAGCTTTACTCGGTATCTAACCCATGCTGTACCAGCCCTGGGAGTGTTTGATGGGGCAGTGTAGAGGGAGCTTTACTCTGTGTCTAACCCGTGCTGTACCTGCCCTGGGAGTGTTTGATGGGACAGTGTAGAGGGAACTTTACTCTGTATCTAACCCGTGCTGAACCTGCCCTAGGAGTGTTTGATGGGACAGTGTAGAGCGAGATTTACTCTGCACCTAACCCGTGCTGTACCTGCCCTGGGAGTGTTTGATGGGACAGTGTAGAGGGAGTTTCAATCTGTATCTAACACGTGCTGTACCTGCCCTGGTAGTGTTTGATGGGACAGTGCAGAGGGAGTTTCAATCTGTATCTAACCTGTGCTGTACCTGCCCTGGGCGTGTTTGATGGGGCAGTGTAGAGGGAGCTTTACTCTGTATCTAACCCGTGCTGTACCTGCCCTGGGATTGTTTGATGGGACAGTTTAGAGGGAGCTTTACTCTGTATCTAACCCGTGCTGTACCTGCCCTGGGATTGTTTGATGGGACAGTGTAGAGGGACCTTTACTCTGTATCTGACCCGTGCTGTACCTGCCCTGTGAGTGTTTGATGGGGACAGTGTTAAGGGAGCTTTACTCTGTCTCTAACCTGTTCTGTACCTGCCCTAGAAGTGTTTGATGCAAAAGTGTAGAGGGAGTATTACTATGTATCTAACCCATGCTGTACCTGCCCGTGGAGTGTTTGATGGGACAGTGTAGAGGGAGCTTTACTCTGTATCTAACCCGTGCTGTACCTTCCCGGGGAGTGTTTGATGGGGCAGTGTAGAGGGAGCTTTACTCTGTATCTAACCTGTGCTGTACCTGCCCTGGGAGTGTTTGATGGGACAGTGTAGAGGGAGCTTTACTCTGTATCTAACCCGTGCTGTACCTGCCCTGGGAGTGTTTGATGGGACAGTGTAGAGGGAGGTTTACTCTACATCTAACCCGTGCTGTACCTGCCCTGGGAGTGTTTGATGGGACAGTCCAGAGGGAGCTTTACTCTGTATCTAACCCGTGCTCTACCTGCCCTGGGATTGTTTGATGGGACAGTGTAGAGGGAGCTTTACTCTGTATCTAACTCATGCTGTACCTTCCCTGGGAGTGTTTGATGGGACAGTGTAGAGGGAGCTTTACTCTGTATCTAACCTGTGCTGTACCTGCCCTGGGAGTGTTTGATGGGACAGTTTAGGGGGAGCTTTACTCTGTATCTAACCCGTGCTGTACCTGCCCTGGGAGTATTTGATGGGACAGTGTAGAGGGAGCTTTACTCTATATCTAACCCATGCTGTCCCTGCCCTGGGAGTGTTTGATGGGACAGTGTAGAGGGAGCTTTACTCTGTGTCTAACCCGTGCTGTACCTGCCCTGGGAGTGTTTGATGGGACAGTGTAGTGGGAACTTTACTCTGTATCTAACCCGTGCTGTACCTGCCCTGGGAGTGTTTGATGGCACAGTTTAGAGGGAGCTTTACTCTGTATCTAACCCGTGCTGTACCTGCCCTGGGAGTGTTTGATGGGACAGTGTAGAGGGAGCTTTACTCTGTATCTAACCCATGCTGTACCTTCCCGGGGAGTGTTTGATGCAACAATGTAGAGGGAGATTTACTCTGTATCTAACCCGTGCTGTACCTGCCGTGGGAGTGTTTCATGGGACAGTGTAGAGGGAGCTTTACTCTGTATCCAACCTTTGCTGTACCTGCCCTGGGAGTGTTTGATGGGACAGTGTAGAGGGAGCTTTACTCTGTATCTAACCCGTGCTGTACCTGCCCTGGGAGTGTTTGATGGGACAGTGTAGAGGGAGCTTTACTCTATATCTAACCCATGCTGTACCTGCCCTGGGAGTGTTTGATGGGACAGTGTAGAGGGAGCTTTACTCTGTTTCTAACCTGTGCTGTACATGCCCTGGGAGTGTTTGATGGGACAGTCCAGAGGGAGCTTTACTCTGTATCTAACCCGTGCTCTACCTGCCCTGGGATTGTTTGATGGGACAGTGTAGAGGGAGCTTTACTCTGTATCTAACTCATGCTGTACCTTCCCTGGGAGTGTTTGATGGGACAGTGTAGAGGGAGCTTTACTCTGTATCTAACCTGTGCTGTACCTGCCCTGGGAGTGTTTGATGGGACAGTTTAGAGGGAGCTTTACTCTGTATCTAACCCGTGCTGTACCTGCCCTAGGAGTGTTTGATGGCACAGTGTAGAGGGAGCTTTACTCTGTATCAAACCCATGCTGTACCTTCCCGGGGAGTGTTTGATGCAACAATGTAGAGGGAGCTTTACTCTGTATCTAACCCGTGCTGTACCTGCCGTGGGAGTGTTTCATGGGACAGTGTAGAGGGAGCTTTACTCTGTATCCAACCTGTGCTGTACCTGTCCTGGGACTGTTTGATGGGATAGTGTGGAGGGAGCTTTACTCTGTATCTAACCCATGCTGTACCTTCCCTGGGAGTGTTTGATGGGACAGTGTAGAGGGAGTTTTACTCTGTATCTAACCTGTGCTGTCCCTGCCCTAGAAGTGTTTGATGCAAAAGTGTAGAGGGAGTTTTACTATGTATCTAACCCATGCTGTACCTGCCCTGGGAGTGTTTGATGGGACAGTGTAGAGGGAAATTTACTCTGTATCTAACCCGTGCAGTACCTGCCCTGGGAGTGTTTGATGGGACAATGCAGAGGGAGCTTTACTCTGTATCTAACCTGTGCTGTACCTGCCCTGGGAGTGTTTGATGGGACAGTGTAGAGGGAGCTTTACTCTGTATCTAACCCGTGCTGTACCTGCCCTGGGAGTGTTTGATGGGACAGTGTAGGGGGAGCTTTACTCTGTATCTAACCCGTGCTGTACCTGCCCTGGGAGTGCTTGATGGGACAGTGTAGAGGGAGCTTTACTATGTATCTAACCCGTGCTGTAACTGCCCTGGGAGTGTTTGATGGGACAGTGTAGAGGGAGCTTTACTCTGTATCTAACCCGTGCTGTACCTGCCCTGGGAGTGTTTGATGGGACAGTGTAGAGGGAGCTTTTCTCTGTATCTAACCCATGCTTTACCTTCCCTGGGAGTGTTTGATGGGACAGTGTAGAGGAAGCTTTACTCTGTATCTAACCTGTGCTGTACCTGCCCTGGGAGTGTTTGATGGGACAGTGTAGAGGGAGCTTTACTCCGTATCTAACCCGTGCTGTACCTGCCCTGGGAGTGTTTGATGGGACAGTGTAGAGGGAGCTTTACTCTGTATCTAACCCGTGCTGTACCTGCCCTGGGAGTGTTTGATGGGACAGTGTAGAGGGAGCTTTACTCTGTATCTAACCCATGCTGTGCCTTCCCGGGGAGTGTTTGATGCGACAATGTAGAGGGAGATTTACTCTGTATCTAACCCGTGTTGTACCTGCCCTGGGAGTGTTTGATTGGACAGTGTAGAGGGAGCTTTATTCTGTATCCAACCTGTGCTGTACCTGTCCTGGGACTGTTTGATGGGATAGTGTAGAGGGAGCTTTACTCGGTATCTAACCCATGCTGTACCAGCCCTGGGAGTGTTTGATGGGGCAGTGTAGAGGGAGCTTTACTCTGTGTCTAACCAGTGCTGGACCTGCCCTGGGAGTGTTTGATGGGACAGTGTAGAGGGTACTTTACTCTGTATCTAACCCGTGCTGTACCGGCCCGAGGAGTGTTTGATGGGACAGTGTAGAGCGAGATTTACTCTGCACCTAACCCGTGCTGTGCCTGCCCTGGGAGTGTTTGATGGGACAGTGTAGAGGGAGTTTCAATCTGTATCTAACCCGTGCTGTACCTGCCCTGGTAGTGTTTGATGGGACAGTGCAGAGGGAGTTTCAATCTGTATCTAACCTGTGCTGTACCTGCCCTGGGCGTGTTTGATGGGGCAGTGTAGAGGGAGCTTTACTCTGTATCTAACCCGTGCTGTACCTGCCCTGGGATTGTTTGATGGGACAGTTTAGAGGGAGCTTTACTCTGTATCTAACCCGTGCTGTACCTGCCCTGGGATTGTTTGATGGGACAGTGTAGAGGGAGATTTACTCTGTATCTAACCCGTGCTGTACCTGCCCTGGGAGTGTTTGATGGGACAGTGTAGAGGGAGCTTTACTCTGTATCTAACCCATGCTGGATCTGCCCTGGGAGTGTTTGATGCAACAGTGTAGAGGGAGCTTTACTATGTATCTAACCCAAGCTGTACCTGCACTGTGAGTGTTTGATGGGACAGTGTAGAGGGAGCTTTACTCTGTATCTAACCCGTGCTGTCCCTGCCCTGGGAGTGTTGATGGGACAGTGAAGAGGGAGCTTTACTCTGTATCTAACCCGTGCTGTACCTGCCCTGGGAGTGTTTGATGGGACAGTGTAGAGGGAGCTTTACTCTGTATCTAACCCGTGCTGTACCTGCCCTGGGTGTGTTTGATGGGACAGTGTAGAGGGAGCTTTTCTCTGTTTCTAACCCATGCTTTACCTGCCCTGGGAGTGTTTGATGGGACAGTGCAGAGGGAGTTTCAATCTGAATCTAACCTGTGCTGTACCTGCCCTGGGAGTGTTTGATGGGACAGTCCAGAGGAAGCTTTACTCTGTATCAAACCCGTGCTGTACCTGTCCTGGGAGTGTTTGATGGGACAGTGTAGAGGGAGCTTTACTCGGTATCTAACCCGTGCTGTACCAGCCCTGGGAGTGTTTGATGGGGCAGTGTAGAGGGAGCTTTACTCTGTGTCTAACCCGTGCTGTACCTGCCCTGGTAGTGTTTGATGGGACAGTGTAGAGGGAACTTTACTCTGTATCTAACCTGTGCTGTACCTGCCCTGGGAGTGTTTGATGGGACAGTGTAGAGGGAGCTTTACTCCGTATCTAACCCGTGCTGTACCTGCCCTGGGAGTGTTTGATGGGACAGTGTAGAGGGAGCTTTACTCTGTATCTAACCCATGCTTTACCTTCCCTGGGAGTGTTTGATGGGACAGTGTAGAGGAAGCTTTACTCTGTATCTAACCTGTGCTGTACCTGCCCTGGGAGTGTTTGATGGGACAGTGTAGAGGGAGCTTTACTCCGTATCTAACCCGTGCTGTACCTGCCCTGGGAGTGTTTGATGGGACAGTGTAGAGGGAGCTTTACTCTGTATCTAACCCGTGCTGTACCTGCCCTGGGAGTGTTTGATGGGACAGTGTAGAGGGAGCTTTACTCTGTATCTAACCCATGCTGTACCTTCCCGGGGAGTGTTTGATGCGACAATGTAGAGGGAGATTTACTCTGTATCTAACCCGTGTTGTACCTGCCCTGGGAGTGTTTGATTGGACAGTGTAGAGGGAGCTTTACTCTGTATCCAACCTGTGCTGTACCTGTCCTGGGACTGTTTGATGGGATAGTGTAGAGGGAGCTTTACTCGGTATCTAACCCATGCTGTACCAGCCCTGGGAGTGTTTGATGGGGCAGTGTAGAGGGAGCTTTACTCTGTGTCTAACCCGTGCTGGACCTGCCCTGGGAGTGTTTGATGGGACAGTGTAGAGGGTACTTTACTCTGTATCTAACCCGTGCTGTACCGGCCCGAGGAGTGTTTGATGGGACAGTGTAGAGCGAGATTTACTCTGCACCTAACCCGTGCTGTGCCTGCCCTGGGAGTGTTTGATGGGACAGTGTAGAGGGAGTTTCAATCTGTATCTAACCCGTGCTGTACCTGCCCTGGTAGTGTTTGATGGGACAGTGCAGAGGGAGTTTCAATCTGTATCTAACCTGTGCTGTACCTGCCCTGGGCGTGTTTGATGGGGCAGTGTAGAGGGAGCTTTACTCTGTATCTAACCCGTGCTGTACCTGCCCTGGGATTGTTTGATGGGACAGTTTAGAGGGAGCTTTACTCTGTATCTAACCCGTGCTGTACCTGCCCTGGGATTGTTTGATGGGACAGTGTAGAGGGAGATTTACTCTGTATCTAACCCGTGCTGTACCTGCCCTGGGAGTGTTTGATGGGACAGTGTAGAGGGAGCTTTACTCTGTATCTAACCCATGCTGGATCTGCCCTGGGAGTGTTTGATGCAACAGTGTAGAGGGAGCTTTACTATGTATCTAACCCAAGCTGTACCTGCACTGTGAGTGTTTGATGGGACAGTGTAGAGGGAGCTTTACTCTGTATCTAACCCGTGCTGTCCCTGCCCTGGGAGTGTTGATGGGACAGTGAAGAGGGAGCTTTACTCTGTATCTAACCCGTGCTGTACCTGCCCTGGGAGTGTTTGATGGGACAGTGTAGAGGGAGCTTTACTCTGTATCTAACCCGTGCTGTACCTGCCCTGGGTGTGTTTGATGGGACAGTGTAGAGGGAGCTTTTCTCTGTTTCTAACCCATGCTTTACCTGCCCTGGGAGTGTTTGATGGGACAGTGCAGAGGGAGTTTCAATCTGAATCTAACCTGTGCTGTACCTGCCCTGGGAGTGTTTGATGGGACAGTCCAGAGGAAGCTTTACTCTGTATCTAACCCGTGCTGTACCTGTCCTGGGAGTGTTTGATGGGACAGTGTAGAGGGAGCTTTACTCGGTATCTAACCCGTGCTGTACCAGCCCTGGGAGTGTTTGATGGGGCAGTGTAGAGGGAGCTTTACTCTGTGTCTAACCCGTGCTGTACCTGCCCTGGTAGTGTTTGATGGGACAGTGTAGAGGGAACTTTACTCTGTATCTAACCCGTGCTGTACCTGCCCTAGGAGTGTTTGATGGGACAGTGAAAAGGGAGCTTTACTCTGTACCTAACCCGTGCTGTACCTGCCCTGGGAGTGTTTGATGGGACAATGTAGAGGGAGTTTCAATCTGTATCTAACCCGTGCTGTACCTGCCCTGGTAGTTTTTGATGGGACAGTGCAGAGGGAGTTTCAATCTGTATCTAAGCTGTGCTGTACCTGCCCTGGGAGTGTTTGATGGGACTGTCCAGAGGGAGCTTTACTCTGTATCTAACCCGTGCTCTACCTGCCCTGGGATTGTTTGATGGGACAGTGTAGAGGGAGCTTTACTCTGTATGTAACTCATGCTGTACCTTCCCTGGGAGTGTTTGATGGGACAGTGTCGAGGGAGCTTTACTCTGTATCTAACCTGTGCTGTACCTGCCCTGGGAGTGTTTGATGAGACAGTTTCGGGGGAGCTTTACTCTGTATCTAACCCGTGCTGTACCTGCCCTGGGAGTATTTGATGGGACAGTGTAGACGGAGCTTTACTGTATATCTAACCCATGCTGTCCCTGCCCTGGGAGTGTTTGATGGGACAGTGTAGAGGGAGCTTTACTCTGTGTCTAACCCGTGCTGTACCTGCCCTGGGAGTGTTTGATGGGACAGTGCAGAGGGAACTTTACTCTGTATCTAACCCGTGCTGTACCTGCCCTAGGAGTGTTTGATGGCACAGTTTAGAGGGAGCTTTACTCTGTATTTAACCCGTGCTGTACCTGCCCTTGGAGTGTTTGATGCGACAGTGTAGAGGGAGCTTTACTCTGTATCTAACCCATGCTGTACCTTCCCGGGGAGTGTTTGATGCAACAATGTAGAGGGAGATTTACTCTGTATCTAACCCGTGCTGTACCTGCCGTGGGAGTGTTTCATGGGACAGTGTAGAGGGAGCTTTACTCTGTATCCAACCTTTGCTGTACCTGCCCTGGGAGTGTTTGATGGGACAGTGTAGAGGGAGCTTTTCTCTGTATCTAACCCGTGCTGTACCTGCCCTGGGAGTGTTTGATGGGACAGTGTAGAGGGAGCTTTACTCTATATCTAACCCATGCTGTACCTGCCCTGGGAGTGTTTGATGGGACAGTGTAGAGGGAGCTTTACTCTGTTTCTAACCTGTGCTGTACCTGCCCTGGGACTGTTTGATGGGACAGTCCAGAGGGAGCTTTACTCTGTATCTAACCCGTGCTCTACCTGCCCTGGGATTGTTTGATGGGACAGTGTAGAGGGAGCTTTACTCTGTATCTAACTCATGCTGTACCTTCCCTGGGAGTGTTTGATGGGACAGTGTAGAGGGAGCTTTACTCTGTATCTAACCTGTGCTGTACCTGCCCTGGGAGTGTTTGATGGGACAGTTTAGAGGGAGCTTTACTCTGTATCTAACCCGTGCTGTACCTGCCCTAGGAGTGTTTGATGGCACAGTGTAGAGGGAGCTTTACTCTGTATCAAACTCATGCTGTACCTTCCCGGGGAGTGTTTGATGCAACAATGTAGAGGGAGCTTTACTCTGTATCTAACCCGTGCTGTACCTGCCGTGGGAGTGTTTCATGGGACAGTGTAGAGGGAGCTTTACTCTGTATCCAACCTGTGCTGTACCTGTCCTGGGACTGTTTGATGGGATAGTGTGGAGGGAGCTTTACTCTGTATCTAACCCATGCTGTACCTTCCCTGGGAGTGTTTGATGGGACAGTGTAGAGGGAGTTTTACTCTGTATCTAACCTGTGCTGTCCCTGCCCTAGAAGTGTTTGATGCAAAAGTGTAGAGGGAGTTTTACTATGTATCTAACCCATGCTGTACCTGCCCTGGGAGTGTTTGATGGGACAGTGTAGAGGGAAATTTACTCTGTATCTAACCCGTGCAGTACCTGCCCTGGGAGTGTTTGATGGGACAATGCAGAGGCAGCTTTACTCTGTATCTAACCGGTGCTGTACCTGCCCTGGGAGTGTTTGATGGGACAGTGTAGAGGGAGCTTTACTCTGTATCTAACCCGTGCTGTACCTGCCCTGGGAGTGTTTGATGGGACAGTGTAGGGGGAGCTTTACTCTGTATCTAACCCGTGCTGTACCTGCCCTGGGAGTGCTTGATGGGACAGTGTGGAGGGAGCTTTACTCTGTATCTAACCCGTGCTGTAACTGCCCTGGGAGTGTTTGATGGGACAGTGTAGAGGGAGCTTTACTCTGTATCTAACCCGTGCTGTACCTGCCCTGGGAGTGTTTGATGGGACAGTGTAGAGGGAGCTTTTCTCTGTATCTAACCCATGCTTTACCTTCCCTGGGAGTGTTTGATGGGACAGTGTAGAGGAAGCTTTACTCTGTATCTAACCTGTGCTGTACCTGCCCTGGGAGTGTTTGATGGGACAGTGTAGAGGGAGCTTTACTCCGTATCTAACCCGTGCTGTACCTGCCCTGGGAGTGTTTGATGGGACAGTGTAGAGGGAGCTTTACTCTGTTTCTAACCCGTGCTGTACCTGCCCTGGGAGTGTTTGATGGGACAGTGTAGAGGGAGCTTTACTCTGTATCTAACCCATGCTGTGCCTTCCCGGGGAGTGTTTGATGCGACAATGTAGAGGGAGATTTACTCTGTATCTAACCCGTGTTGTACCTGCCCTGGGAGTGTTTGATTGGACAGTGTAGAGGTAGCTTTACTCTGTATCCAACCTGTGCTGTACCTGTCCTGGGACTGTTTGATGGGATAGTGCAGAGGGAGCTTTACTCGGTATCTAACCCATGCTGTACCAGCCCTGGGAGTGTTTGATGGGGCAGTGTAGAGGGAGCTTTACTCTGTGTCTAACCCGTGCTGTACCTGCCCTGGGAGTGTTTGATGGGACAGTGTAGAGGGTACTTTACTCTGTATCTAACCCGTGCTGTACCGGCCCTAGGAGTGTTTGATGGGACAGTGCAGAGCGAGATTTACTCTGCACCTAACCCGTGCTGTGCCTGCCCTGGGAGTGTTTGATGGGACAGTGTAGAGGGAGTTTCAATCTGTATCTAACCCGTGCTGTACCTGCCCTGGTAGTGTTTGATGGGACAGTGCAGAGGGAGTTTCAATCTGTATCTAACCTGTGCTGTACCTGCCCTGGGCGTGTTTGATGGGGCAGTGTAGAGGGAGCTTTACTCTGTATCTAACCCGTGCTGTACCTGCCCTGGGATTGTTTGATGGGACAGTTTAGAGGGAGCTTTACTCTGTATCTAACCCGTGCTGTACCTGCCCTGGGATTGTTTGATGGGACAGTGTAGAGGGAGATTTACTCTGTATCTAACCCGTGCTGTACCTGCCCTGGGAGTGTTTGATGGGACAGTGTAGAGGGAGCTTTACTCTGTATCTAACCCATGCTGGATCTGCCCTGGGAGTGTTTGATGCAACAGTGTAGAGGGAGCTTTACTATGTATCTAACCCAAGCTGTACCTGCACTGTGAGTGTTTGATGGGACAGTGTAGATGGAGCTTTACTCTGTATCTAACCCGTGCTGTACCTGCCCTGGGAGTGTTGATGGGACAGTGAAGAGGGAGCTTTACTCTGTATCTAACCCGTGCTGTACCTGCCCTGGGAGTGTTTGATGGGACAGTGCAGAGGGAGCTTTACTCTGTATCTAACCCGTGCTGTACCTGCCCTGGGTGTGTTTGATGGGACAGTGTAGAGGGAGCTTTTCTCTGTTTCTAACCCATGCTTTACCTGCCCTGGGAGTGTTTGATGGGACAGTGCAGAGGGAGTTTCAATCTGAATCTAACCTGTGCTGTACCTGCCCTGGGAGTGTTTGATGGGACAGTCCAGAGGAAGCTTTACTCTGTATCTAACCCGTGCTGTACCTGTCCTGGGAGTGTTTGATGGGACAGTGTAGAGGGAGCTTTACTCGGTATCTAACCCGTGCTGTACCAGCCCTGGGAGTGTTTGATGGGGCAGTGTAGAGGGAGCTTTACTCTGTGTCTAACCCGTGCTGTACCTGCCCTGGTAGTGTTTGATGGGACAGTGTTGAGGGAACTTTACTCTGTATCTAACCCGTGCTGTACCTGCCCTAGGAGTGTTTGATGGGACAGTGTATAGGGAGCTTTACTCTGTACCTAACCCGTGCTGTACCTGCCCTGGGAGTGTTTGATGGGACAGTGTAGAGGGAGTTTCAATCTGTATCTAACCCGTGCTGTACCTGCCCTGGTAGTTTTTGATGGGACAGTGCAGAGGGAGTTTCAATCTGTATCTAAGCTGTGCTGTACCTGCCCTGGGAGTGTTTGATGGGACAGTGTAGAGGGAGCTTTACTCTGTATCTAACCCGTGCTGTACCTGCCCTGGGATTGTTTGATGGGACAGTGTAGAGGGAGCTTTACTCTGTATCTAACCCGTGCTGTACCTGCCCTGGGAGTGTATGATGGGACAGTGTAGAGGGAGCTTTACTCTGTATCTAACCAATCCTGGATCTGCCCTGGGAGTATTTGATGCAACAGTGTAGAGGGAGCTTTACGATGTATCTGACCCATGCTGTACCTGCACTGGGAGTTTTTGATGGGACAGTGCAGAGGGATCTTTATTCTTTATCTAACCCTTGCTGGATCTGCCCTGGGAGTGTTTGATGCGACATTGTAGAGGGAGCTTTACTCTGTATCTAACCCGTGCTGTACCTGCCCTGTGAGTGTTTGATGGGGACAGTGTTGAGGGAGCTTTACTCTGTCTCTAACCTGTTCTGTACCTGCCCTAGAAGTGTTTGATGCAAAAGTGTAGAGGGAGTATTACTATGTATCTAACCCATGCTGTACCTGCCCGTGGAGTGTTTGATGGGACAGTGTAGAGGGAGCTTTACTCTGTATCTAACCCGTGCTGTACCTTCCCGGGGAGTGTTTGATGGGGCAGTGTAGAGGGAGCTTTACTCTGTATCTAACCCGTGCTGTACCTGCCCTGGGTGTGTTTGATGGGACAGTGTAGAGGGAGCTTTTCTCTGTTTCTAACCCATGCTTTACCTGCCCTGGGAGTGTTTGATGGGACAGTGCAGAGGGAGTTTCAATCTGAATCTAACCTGTGCTGTACCTGCCCTGGGAGTGTTTGATGGGACAGTCCAGAGGAAGCTTTACTCTGTATCTAACCCGTGCTGTACCTGTCCTGGGAGTGTTTGATGGGACAGTGTAGAGGGAGCTTTACTCGGTATCTAACCCGTGCTGTACCAGCCCTGGGAGTGTTTGATGGGGCAGTGTAGAGGGAGCTTTACTCTGTATCTAACCCGTGCTGTAGCTGCCCTGGGAGTGTTTGATGGGACAGTGTAGAGGGAGCTTTACTCTGTGTCTATCCCGTCCTGTACCTGCCCTGGTAGTGTTTGATGGGACAGTGTAGAAGGAACTTTACTCTGTATCT
Organism: Somniosus microcephalus; assembly: GCF_052327205.1. Taxonomy (NCBI): domain Eukaryota; kingdom Metazoa; phylum Chordata; class Chondrichthyes; order Squaliformes; family Somniosidae; genus Somniosus; species Somniosus microcephalus. The sequence continues at coordinate 34,733,845 of NW_028225181.1, read as the reverse complement.
AACACGTGCTGTATCTGCCCTAGGAGTGTTTGATGGGACAGTGTATAGGGAGCTTTACTCTGTACCTAACCCGTGCTGTACCTGCCCTGGGAGTGTTTGATGGGACAGTGTAGAGGGAGTTTCAATCTGTATCTAACCTGTGCTGTACCTGCCCTGGTAGTTTTTGATGGGACAGTGCAGAGGGAGTTTCAATCTGTATCTAAGCTGTGCTGTACCTGCCCTGGGAGTGTTTGATGGGACAGTGTAGAGGGAGCTTTACTCTGTATCTAACCCGTGCTGTACCTGCCCTGGGATTGTTTGATGGGACAGTGTAGAGGGAGCTTTACTCTGTATCTAACCCGTGCTGTACCTGCCCTGGGAGTGTTTGATGGGACAGTGTAGAGGGAGCTTTACTCTGTATCTAACCCGTGCTGTACCTGCCCTGGGAGTGTTTGATGGGACAGTGTAGAGGGAGCTTTACTCTATATCTAACCCATGCTGTACCTGCCCTGGGAGTGTTTGATGGGACAGTCCAGAGGGAGCTTTACTCTGTATCTAACCCGTGCTCTACCTGCCCTGGGATTGTTTGATGGGACAGTGTTGAGGGAGCTTTATTCTGTATCTAACTCATGCTGTACCTTCCCTGGGAGTGTTTGATGGGACAGTGTAGAGGGAGCTTTACTCTGTGTCTAACTTGTGCTGTACCTGCCCTGGGAGTGTTTGATGGGACAGTTTAGGGGGAGCTTTACTCTGTATCTAACCCGTGCTGTACCTGCCCTAGGAGTGTTTGATGGGACAGTGTAGAGGGAGCTTTAATCTGTATCTAACCCGTGCTGTACCTGCCCTGGGAGTGTTTGATGGGACAGTGTAGAGGGAGCTTTACTCTGTATCTAACCCATGCTGTAACTTCCCGGGGAGTGTTTGATGCGACAATGTAGAGGGAGCTTCACTCTGTCTCTAACCCGCGCTGTACCTGCCCTGGGAGTGTTTGATGGGACAGTGTAGAGGGTGCTTTACTCTGTATCCAACCTGTGCTGTACCTGTCCTGGGACTGTTTGATGGGATAGTGTAGAGGGAGATTTACTCGGTATCTAACCCGTGCTGTGCCAGCCCTGGGAGTGTTTGATGGGGCAGTGTAGAGGGAGCTTTCCTCTGTGTCTAACCCGTGCTGTACCTGCCCTGGGAGTGTTTGATGGGACAGTGTAGAGGGAGCTTTACTCTGTATCTAACCTGTGCTGCAACTGCCCTGGGCGTGTTTGATGGGACAGTGTAGAGGGAGCTTTACTCTGTATCTAACCCGTGCTGTACCTGCCCTGGGATTGTTTGATGGGACAGTGTAGAGGGAGATTTACTCTGTATCTAACCCGTGCTGTACCTGCCCTGGGAGTGTTTGATGGGACAGTGTAGAGGGAGCTTTTCTCTGAATCTAACCCATGCTGGATCTGCCCTGGGAGTGTTTGATGCAACAGTGTAGAGGAAGCTTTACTATGTATCTAATCCAAGCTGTACCTGCACTGTGAGTGTTTGATGGGACAGTGTAGAGGGAGCTTTACTCTGTATCTAACCCGTGCTGTACCTGCCCTGGGAGTGTTTGATGGGACAGTGATGAGGGAGCTTTACTCTGTATCTAACCCGTGCTGTACCTGCCCTGGGTGTGTTTGATGGGACAGTGTAGAGGGAGCTTTACTCTGTATCTAACCCGTGCTGTACCTGCCCTGGGAGTGTTTGATGGGACAGTGCACAGGGAGCTTTACTCTGTTTCGAACCCGTGCTGTACCTGCCCTGGGAGTGTTTGATGGGACAATGCAGAGGGAGTTTCAATCTGAATCTAACCTGTGCTGTACCTGCCCTGGGAGTGTTGGTTGGGACAGTCCAGAGGCAGCTTTACTCTGTATCTAACCCGGACTCTACCTGCCCTGTGATTGTTTGATGGGACAGTGTAGAGGGAGCAATACTCTGTATCTAAACGGTGCTGTACCTGCCCTGGGACTGTTTGATGGGACAGTGTAGAGGGAGCTTTACTCTGTATCTAACCTGTGTTGTACCTGTCCTGGGAGTGTTTGATGGGACAGTGTAGAGGGAGCTTTACTCGGTATCTAACCCGTGCTGTACCAGCCCTGGGAGTGTTTGATGGGGCAGTGTAGAGGGAGCTTTACTCTGTGTCTAACCCGTGCTTTACCTGCCCTGGTAGTGTTTGATGGGACAGTGTAGAGGGAACTTTAATCTGTATCTAACCCGTGCTGTTCCTGCCCTAGGAGTGCTTGATGGGACAGTGTATAGGGAGCTTTACTCGTTACCTAACCCGTGCTGTTCCTGCCCTGGGAGTGTTTGATGGGACAGTGTAGAGGGAGTTTCAATCTGTATCTAACCCGTTCTGTACCTGCCCTGGTAGTGTTTGATGGGACAGTGCAGAGGGTGTTTCAATCTGTATCTAAGCTGTGTTGTACCTGCCCTGGGAGTGTTTGATGGGACAGTGTAGAGGGAGCTCTGCTCTGTATCTAACCCATGCTGTACCTGCCCTGGGATTGTTTGATGGGACAGTGTAGAGGGAGCTTTACTCTGTATCTAACCCGTGCTGTACCTGCCCTGGGAGTGTATGATGGGACAGTGTAGAGGGAGCTTTACTCTGTATATAACCCATGCTGGATCTGCCCTGGGAGTGTTTGATGCAACAGTGTAGAGGGAGCTTTACTATGTATCTGACCCATGCTGTACCTGCACTGGGAGTGTTTGATGGGACAGTGTAGAGGGATCTTTATTCTTTATCAAACCCTTGCTGGATCTGCCCTGGGAGTGGTTGATGCGACATTTTAGAGGGAGCTTTACTCTGTATCTAACCCGTGCTGTACCTGCCCTGTGAGTGTTTGATGGGGACAGTGTTGAGGGAGCTTTACTCTGTATCTAACCTGTTCTGTACCTGCCCTAGAGGTGTTTGATGCAAAAGTGTAGAGGGAGTTTTACTATGTATCTAACCCATGCTGTACCTGCCCTGGGAGTGTTTGCTGGGACAGTGTAGATGGAGCTTTACTCTGTATCTACCCCGTGCAGTACCTGCCCTGGGAGTGTTTGATGGGACAATGTAGAGGGAGTTTTACTCTGTATCTAACCCGTGCTGTACCTGCCCTGGGAGTGTTTGATGGGACAGTGTAGAGGGAGCTTTACTCTGTATCTAACCCGTGCTGTATCTGCCCAGGGAGTGCTAAATGGGACAGTGAAGAGGGAGCTTTACTCTGTATCTAACCCATGCTGAACCTGCCCTGGGAGTGTTTGATGGGACAGTGTAGAGGGAGCTTTACTCTGTATCTAACCCATGCTGTACCTGCCCTGGGAGTGTTTGATGGGACAGTGTAGAGGGAGCTTTACTCTGTATCTAACCCATGCTGTACCTTCCCTGGGATTGTTTGATGGGATAGTGTCGAGGGAGCTTTACTCTGTATCTAACCTGTGCTGTACCTGCCCTGGGAGTGTTTGATGGGACAGTGTAGAGGGAGCTTTACTCTGTATCTAACCCGTGCTGTACCTGCCCTGGAAGAGTTTGATGGGAAAGTGTAGAGGGAGCTTTACTCTATATCTAACCCATGCTGTACCTGCCCTGGGAGTGTTTGATGGGAAAGTGTAGAGGGAGCTTTACTCTGTATCTAACCCGTGCTGTACCTGCCCTGGGAGTGTTTGATGGGACAGTGTAGAAGGAACTTTACTTTGTATCTAACCCGTGCTGTACCTTCCCTAGGAGTGTTTGATGGGACAGTGTAGAGGGAGCTTTACTCTGTATCTCACCCGTGCTGGACCTGCCCTGGGAGTGTTTGATGGGACAGTGTAGAGGGAGCTTTACTCTGTATCTAACCTATGCTGTACCTTCCCGGAGAGTGTTTGATGCGACAATGTAGAGGGAGCTTTACTCTGTATCTAACCCGTGCTGTACCTGCCCTGGGAGTGTTTGATGGGACAGTGTAGAGGGAACTTTACTCTGTACCTAACCCGTGATGTACCTGCCCTGGGAGTGTTTGATGGGACAGTGTAGAGGGAGTTTCAATCTGTATCTAACCCGTGCTGTACCTGCCCTGGTAGTGTTTGATGGGACAGTGTAGAGGGAGTTTCAATCTGTATCTAACCAGTGCTGTACCTGCCCTGGGAGTGTTTGATGGGACAGTGTAGATGGAGCTTTACTCTGGATCTAACCCGTGCTGTACCTGCCCTGGGATTGTTTGATGGGACAGTTTGGAGGGAGCTTTACTCTGTATCTTACCCGTGCTGTACCAGCCCTGGGATTGTTTGATGGGACAGTGTCGAAGGAGCTTTACTCTGTATCTAACCCGTGCTGTACCTGCCCTGGGAGTGTTTGATGGGACAGTGTAGAGGGAGCTTTACTCTGTATCTAACCCATGCTAGATCTGCCCTGGGAGTGTTTGATGCAACAGTGTAGAGGGAGCTTTACTATGTATCTAACCCAAGCTGTACCTGCACTGTGAGTGTTTGATGGGACAGTGTAGAGGGAGCTTTACTCTGTATCTAACCCGTGCTGTACCTGCCCTGGGAGTGTTTGATGGGACAGTGTAGAGGGAGCTTTACTCTGTATCTAACCCGTGCTGTACCTGCCCTGGGAGTGTTTGATGGGACAGTGTAGAGGGAGCTTTACTCTGTATCTAACCCCTGCTGTACCTGCCCTGGGTGTGTTTGATGGGACAGTGTAGAGGGAGCTTTACTCTGTTTCTAACCCGTGCTGTGCCTGCCCTGGGAGTGTTTGATGGGCCAGTGCAGAGGGAGTTTCAATCTGAATCTAACCTGTGCTGTACCTGCCCTGGGAGTGTTTGATGGGACAGTGTAGAGGGAGCTTTACTCTGTATCTAACCCGTGCTGTACCTGCCGTGGGAGTGTTTGATGGGACAGTGTAGACGGAGCTTTACTCTGTATCTAACCCGTGCTGTACCTGCCCTGGGTGTGTTTGATGGGACAGTGTAGAGGGAGCTTTACTCTGCTTCTAACCCGTGCTGTACCTGCCCTGGGAGTGTTTGATGGGACAGTGCAGAGTGAGTTTCAATCTGAATCTAACCTGTGCTGTACCTGCCCTGGGAGTGTTTGATGGGACAGTCCAGAGGGAGCTTTACTCTGTATCTAACACGTGCAATAAGAGCACAGCTGTCATCATAGGTGACTTTAACTTACATATAGATTGGACTAGCCTAATCAGTAAAAATAATGAGGAGGAGGAATTCCTTGAGTGTTTAAGGGATGGTTATCTGGATCAATATGTCGAGGAACCAACTCGGGAACAGGCTATATTGGACTGGGTACTGTGCAATGAGAAGGGACTAATCAGTAATCTTGTTGTACGGGGACCCTTGGGTCAGAGCGATCATAACATGATCGATTTCTCACTCGAAATGGAGAGCGAAGAAATTGACTCAGAGACTAAGGTCCTGAATTTAAACAAGGGGAATTATGATGCCATGAGACGGGAACTGAGTAGGTCTGATTGGACAACATTCCTGGGAGGACTGGAGGTAGATAAACAATGGCAAACATTTAAAGATAGAATGACAAAATTGCAAAAATTGTTTATACCAATCTGGCATAAAAGGAAATCTAAAAAGGTGACTCAACCGTGGATAACAGGGGAAATTAGAGACAGCATAAAATCCAAAGATAGGGCGTATAAAATAGCCAAAAAAAGCGCCAGAGCGGAAGATTGGGAACAGTTTAAGATAGAGCAAAGGAGGGCAAAGGGCATGATCAAGAGGGGCAAAATAGCTTACGAAAACAAGCTGGCGGAAAATATAAAAACTAACTCCAAAAGCTTTTATAAATATATCAAAAGGAAAAGACTGGTGAAAACCAAAGTTGGTCCATTGCAGTCAGATACGGGGGAATATATAATGGGAAATAAGGAAATGGCAGATCAACTAAATGCATACTTTGGGTCAGTCTTTACGAAGGAAGACACAAAAAACCTCCCTGGGATATCGGGAAAAATAGGGACATTGGCAAAGGAGGAACTGACGCAAATCAATATCTCTAAGGATATGGTGTTAAGGAAGCTAAAGGGATTGAAGGTGGACAAATCCCCAGGGCCTGATAACATGCATCCTAGGGTACTGAAGGAGGTGGCCCTAGAGATAGCGGATGCACTAAGGATGATTTTTCAGAATTCATTAGACTCGGGAACAGTGCCGATGGATTGGAGGGTAGCTAACGTTACCCCACTATTCAAAAAGGGGGGTAGGGAAAAAGCAGGTAATTACAGACCTGTAAGCCTTACATCAGTTGTGGGCAAAATGCTGGAGTCCATCATTAAGGATGAAATAGCGGAGCACTTAGCAAATGGGGACAGGATAGGACAGAGTCAACATGGATTTACAAAGGGTAAATCGTGCTTGACTAATCTATTGGAATTTTTTGAGGGAGTAACTGGTAGAATAGATGGGGGAGAGCCAGTAGATGTGGTGTACCTGGACTTCCAAAAGGCCTTCGATAAGGTCCCACATAAAAGATTAGCATGGAAAATTGAGGCTCATGGGATAAAGGGGAAAGTATTGGCGTGGATAGGGAACTGGCTGTCAGATAGAAAACAGAGAGTTGGAATAAACGGCTCATTTTCTGAATGGCAGGCAGTAACAAGTGGGGTACCACAGGGATCTGTCCTGGGCCCCCAGCTGTTCACAATTTACATTAATGACCTGGATCAGGGAGTCGGATGCAGCATTTCCAAATTTGCAGACGACACTAAACTAGGAGGGGGGGTGGGCTCAGAGGAAGAGACCAGGAAGCTCCAGAGCGATTTGGACAGACTGGGCGATTGGGCGGATAAATGGCAGATGCACTATAATGTGGACAAGTGCGAAGTTATCCACCTTGGGTGCAGGAACGGGAGGGCAAATTATTATTTAAATGGCAATAGATTGGGAGAGGGGGAAGTACAGAGAGACCTGGGTGTTCTTGTACACCAGTCACTGAAGGCGAGCATGCAGGTGCAACAGGCGGTCAAGAAGGCAAACGGTATGCTGGCCTTCATAGCAAAAGGGTTAGAATACAGGAACAGGGATACCTTGCTGCAGCTGTACAGGGCACTGGTGAGACCACACCTCGAGTACTGTGTACAGTTTTGGTCGCCTCATCTGAGGAAGGATGTTCTTGCCATGGAGGGGGTGCAGCGGCGATTCACCAGGCTGATACCAGGAATGGCGGGAATGACCTATGAGGAGAGACTATGTAGTTTAGGGATGTACACACTGGAGTTTAGAAGATTGAGAGGGGACCTCATAGAAGTGTATAAAATTCTGACAGGTCTAGACAGACTGGATGCAGAAGGAATGTTTCCCTTGGCGGGTGAGAACAGAACTAGAGGACATAATTTAAGGATAAGGGCTAAACCATTTAGGACAGAGATGAGGGGGAATTTCTTCACTCAGAGAGTGGTGAACCTGTGGAACTCATTGCCACAGAGGGCAGTGTACGCCAGCTCATTAAATATATTTAAGAGGGAATTAGATATATTTCTACGGGCAAAAGGGGTTAAGGGTTACGGAGAGAAGGCGGGGACGGGATACTGAATTAAAGGATCAGCCATGATCTCATCGAATGGCGGAGCAGGCACGAAGGGCCGAATGGCCTACTCCTGCTCCTATCTTCTATGTATCTATGTATCTATGTGCTCTACCTGTCCTGGGATTGTTTGAAGGGACAGTGTAGAAGGAGCTTTACTCTGTATCTAACCCGTGCTGTACCTGCCCTGGGAGTGTTTGATGGGACAGTGTAGAGGGAGCTTTTCTCTGTATCTAACCCGTGCTGTACCTGTCCTGGGAGTGTTTGATGGGACAGTGTAGAGGGAGCTTTACTCGGTATCTAACCCATGCTGTACCAGCCCTGGGAGTGCTTGATGAGGCAGTGTAAAGGGAGCTTTACTCTTTGTCTCACCCGTGCTGTACCTGCCCTGGTAGTGTTTGATGGGACAGTGTAGAGTGAACTTTACTCTGTATCTAACCCATGCTGTACCTGCCCTAGGAGTGTTTGATGGGACAGTATATAGGGAGCTTTACTCTGTACCTAACCCGTGCTGTACCTGCCCTGGGAGTGATTGATGGGACAGTGTAGAGGGAGCTTTACTCTGTATCTAACCCGTGCTCTACCTTCCCGGAGAGTGTTTGATGCGACAATGTAGAGGGAGCTTTACTCTGTATCTAACCCGTGCTGTACCTGCCCTGGGAGTGTTTGATGGGACAGTGTAGAGGGAACTTTACTCTGTACCTAACCCGTGCTGTACCTGCCCTGGGAGTGTTTGATGGGACAGTGTAGAGGGAGTTTCAATCTGTATCTAACCCGTGCTGTACCTGCCCTGGTAGTGTTTGATGGGACAGTGCAGAGGGAGTTTCAATCTGTATCTAACCAGTGCTGTACCTGCCCTGGGAGTGTTTGATGGGACAGTGTAGAGGGAGCTTTACTCTGGATCTAACCCGTGCTGTACCTGCCCTGGGATTGTTTGATGGGACAGTTTGGAGGGAGCTTTACTCTGTATCTTACCCGTGCTGTACCTGCCCTGGGATTGTTTGATGGGACAGTGTCGAAGGAGCTTTACTCTGTATCTAACCCGTGCTGTACCTGCCCTGGGAGTGTTTGATGGGACAGTGTAGAGGGAGCTTTACTCTGTATCTAACCCATGCTAGATCTGCCCTGGGAGTGTTTGATGCAACAGTGTAGAGGCAGCTTTACTATGTATCTAACCCAAGCTGTACCTGCACTGTGAGTGTTTGATGGGACAGTGTAGAGGGAGCTTTACTCTGTATCTAACCCGTGCTGTACCTGCCCTGGGAGTGTTTGATGGGACAGTGTAGAGGGAGCTTTACTCTGTATCTAACCCGTGCTGTACCTGCCCTGGGAGTGTTTGATTGGACAGTGTAGAGGGAGCTTTACTCTGTATCTAACCCGTGCTGTACCTGCCCTGGGTGTGTTTGATGGGACAGTGTAGAGGGAGCTTTACTCTGTTTCTAACCCGTGCTGTGCCTGCCCTGGGAGTGTTTGATGGGCCAGTGCAGAGGGAGTTTCAATCTGAATCTAACCTGTGCTGTACCTGCCCTGGGAGTGTTTGATGGGACAGTGTAGAGGGAGCTTTACTCTGTATCTAACCCGTGCTGTACCTGCCCTGGGAGTGTTTGATGGGACAGTGTAGACGGAGCTTTACTCTGTATCTAACCCGTGCTGTACCTGCCCTGGGTGTGTTTGATGGGACAGTGTAGAGGGAGCTTTACTCTGCTTCTAACCCGTGCTGTACCTGCCCTGGGAGTGTTTGATGGGACAGTGCAGAGGGAGTTTCAATCTGAATCTAACCTGTGCTGTACCTGCCCTGCGAGTGTTTGATGGGACAGTCCAGAGGGAGCTTTACTCTGTATCTAACACGTGCTCTACCTGTCCTGGGATTGTTTGAAGGGACAGTGTAGAAGGAGCTTTACTCTGTATCTAACCCGTGCTGTACCTGCCCTGGGAGTGTTTGATGGGACAGTGTAGAGGGAGCTTTTCTCTGTATCTAACCCGTGCTGTACCTGTTGTCCTGGGAGTGTTTGATGGGACAGTGTAGAGGGAGCTTTACTCGGTATCTAACCCATGCTGTACCAGCCCTGGGAGTGTTTGATGAGGCAGTGTAGAGGGAGCTTTACTCTTTTTCTAACCCGTGCTGTACCTGCCCTGGTAGTGTTTGATGGGACAGTGCAGAGTGAACTTTACTCTGTATCTAACCCATGCTGTACCTGCCCTAGGAGTGTTTGATGGGACAGTATATAGGGAGCTTTACTCTGTACCTAACCCGTGCTGTACCTGCCCTGGGAGTGATTGATGGGACAGAGTAGAGGGAGTTTCAATCTGTATCTAACCCGTGCTGTACCTGCCCTCGTAGTGTTTGATGGGACAGTGCAGAGGGAGTTTCAATCTGGATCTAACCTGTGCTGTACCTGCCCTGGAGTGTTTGATGGGACAGTGTAGAGGGAGCTTTACTCTGTATCTAACCCGTGCTGTACCTGCCCTTGGATTGTTTGATGGGACAGTGTAGAGGGAGCTTTACTCTGTATCTAACTCGTGCTGTACCTGCCCTGGGAGTGTATGATGGGACAGTGTAGAGGGAGCTTTACTCTGTATCTAACCCATGCTGGATCTGCCCTGGGAGTGTTTGATGCAACAGTGTAGAGGGAGCTTTACTATGTATCTGACCCATGCTGTACCTGCACTGGGAGTGTTTGATGGGACAGTGTAGAGGGATCTTTATTCTTTATCTAACTCTTGCTGGATCTGCGCTGGAGTGTTTGATGCGACATTGTAGAGGGAGCTTTACTGTGTATCTAACCCGTGCTGTACCTGCCCTGTGAGTGTTTGATGGGACAATGTAGAGGGAGCTTTACTCTGTATCTAACCTGTGCTGTACCTGCCCTAGAAGTGTTTGATGCAGAAGTGTAGAGGGAGTTTTACTATGTATCTAACCCATGCTGTACCTGCCCTGGGAGTGTTTGATGGGACAGTGTAGAGGAGCTTTACTCTGTATCTGACCTGTGCTGTACCTGCCCTGGGAGTGTTTGATGGGACAGTGTAGAGGGAGCTTTACTCTGTATCTATCCCGTGCTGTACCTGCCCTGGGAGTGTTTGATGGGACAGTGTAGGGGGAGCTTTACTCTGTAACTAACCCGTGCTGTACCTGCCCTGGGAGTGCTTGATGGAACAGTGTAGAGGGAGCTTTACTCTGTATCTAACCCGTGCTGTACCTGCCCTGGGAGTGTTTGATGGGACAGTGTAGAGGCAGCTTTACTCTGTATCTAACCCGTGCTGTACCTGCCCTGGGAGTGTTTGATGGGACAGTGTAGAGGGAGCTTTACTCTGAATCTAACCCATGCTGTACCTTCCCGGGGAGTGTTTGATGGGACAGTGCAGAGGGAGCTTTACTCTGTATCTAACCTGTGCTGTACCTGCCCTGGGAGTGTTTGATGGGACAGTGTAGACGGAGCTTTACTCTCTTTCTAACCCGTGCTGTACCTGCCCTGGGAGTGTTTGATGGGACAGTATAGAGGGAGCTTTACTTTATATCTAACCCATGCTGTACCTGCCCTGGGAGTGTTTGATGGGACAGTGCAGAGGGAGCTTTACTCTGTATCTAACCCGTGCAGTACCTGCCCTGGGATGTTTGATGGGGCAGTGTAGAGGGAGCTTTACTCTGTATCTAACCTGTGCTGTACCTGCCATGGGAGTGTTTGATGGGACAGTGTCGAGGGAGATTTACTCTGTATCTAACCTGTGCTGTACCTGCCCTGGGAGTGCTTGATGGGACAGTGTAGAGGGAGCTTTACTCTGTATCTAACCCATGCTGTACCTGCCCTGGGAGTGTTTGATGGGACAGTGTAGAGGGAGCTTTACTCTGTATCTAACCCGTGCTGTACCAGCCCTGGGAGTGTTTGATGGGACAGTGTAGAGGGTGCTTTACTCTGCATCTAACCCGTGCTGTGCATGCCCTGGGAGTGTTTGATGGGACAGTGTAGAGGGAGCTTTACTCTGTATCTAACCCATGCTGTACCTGCCCTGGGAGTGTTTGATGGGACAGTGTAGAGGGAGCTTTACTCTGTATCTAACCTGTGCTGTACCTGCCCTGGGAGTGTTTGATGGGACAGTGTAGAGGGAGCTTTACTCTGTATCTAACCCGTGCTGTACCTGCCCTGGGAGTGTTTGATGGGACAGTGTAGAGGGAGCTTTTCTCTGAATCTAACCCATGCTGGATCTGCCCTGGGAGTGTTTGATGCAACAGTGTAGAGGAAGCTTTACTATGTATCTAATCCAAGCTGTACCTGCACTGTGAGTGTTTGATGGGACAGTGTAGAGGGAGTTTTACTCTGTATCTAACCTGTGTTGTACCTGTCCTGGGAGTGTTTGATGGGACAGTGTAGAGGGAGCTTTACTCGGTATCTAACCCGTGCTGTACCAGCCCTGGGAGTGTTTGATGGGGCAGTGTAGAGGGAGCTTTACTCTGTGTCTCACCCGTGCTGTACCTGCCCTGGTAGTGTTTGATGGGACAGTGTAGAGGGAACTTTAATCTGTATCTAACCCGTGCTGTTCCTGCCCTAGGAGTGCTTGATGGGACAGTGTATAGGGAGCTTTACTCGTTACCTAACCCGTGCTGTTCCTGCCCTGGGAGTGTTTGATGGGACAGTGTAGAGGGAGTTTCAATCTGTATCTAACCCGTGCTGTACCTGCCCTGGTAGTGTTTGATGGGACAGTGCAGAGGGTGTTTCAATCTGTATCTAAGCTGTGTTGTACCTGCCCTGGGAGTGTTTGATGGGACAGTGTAGAGGGAGCTCTACTCTGTATCTAACCCATGCTGTACCTGCCCTGGGATTGTTTGATGGGACAGTGTAGAGGGAGCTTTACTCTGTATCTAACCCGTGCTGTACCTGCCCTGGGAGTGTATGATGGGACAGTGTAGAGGGAGCTTTACTCTGTATATAACCCATGCTGGATCTGCCCTGGGAGTGTTTGATGCAACAGTGTAGAGGGAGCTTTACTATGTATCTGACCCATGCTGTACCTGCACTGGGAGTGTTTGATGGGACAGTGTAGAGGGATCTTTATTCTTTATCAAACCCTTGCTGGATCTGCCCTGGGAGTGGGTGATGCGACATTGTAGAGGGAGCTTTACTCTGTATCTAACCCGTGCTGTACCTGCCCTGTGAGTGTTTGATGGGGACAGTGTTGAGGGAGCTTTACTCTGTATCTAACCTGTTCTGTACCTGCCCTAGAGGTGTTTGATGCAAAAGTGTAGAAGGAGTTTTACTATGTATCTAACCCATGCTGTACCTGCCCTGGGAGTGTTTGCTGGGACAGTGTAGATGGAGCTTTACTCTGTATCTAACCCGTGCTGTATCTGCCCAGGGAGTGGTAAATGGACAGTGAAGAGGGAGCTTTACTCTGTATCTAACCCGTGCTGAACCTGCCCTGGGAGTGTTTGATGCGACAGTGTAGAGGGAGCTTTACTCTGTATCTAACCCATGCTGTACCTGCCCTGGGAGTGTTTGATGGGACAGTGTAGAGGGAGCTTTACTCTGTATCTAACCCATGCTGTACCTTCCCTGGGATTGTTTGATGGGATAGTGTCGAGGGAGCTTTACTCTGTATCTAACCTGTGCTGTACCTGCCCTGGGAGTGTTTGATGGGACAGTGTAGAGGGAGCTTTACTCTGTATCTCACCCGTGCTGTACCTGCCCTGGGAGTGTTTGATGGGACAGTGTAGAGGGAGCTTTACTCTGTATCTAACCCATGCTGTACCTTCCCGGAGAGTGTTTGATGCGACAATGTAGAGGGAGCTTTACTCTGTATCTAACCCGTGCTGTACCTGCCCTGGGAGTGTTTGATGGGACAGTGTAGAGGGAACTTTACTCTGTACCTAACCCGTGCTGTACCTGCCCTGGGAGTGTTTGATGGGACAGTGTAGAGGGAGTTTCAATCTGTATCTAACCCGTGCTGTACCTGCCCTGGTAGTGTTTGATGGGACAGTGCAGAGGGAGTTTCAATCTGTATCTAACCAGTGCTGTACCTGCCCTGGGAGTGTTTGATGGGACAGTGTAGAGGGAGCTTTACTCTGGATCTAACCCGTGCTGTACCTGCCCTGGGATTGTTTGATGGGACAGTTTGGAGGGAGCTTTACTCTGTATCTTACCCGTGCTGTACCTGCCCTGGGATTGTTTGATGGGACAGTGTCGAAGGAGCTTTACTCTGTATCTAACCCGTGCTGTACCTGCCCTGGGAGTGTTTGATGGGACAGTGTAGAGGGAGCTTTACTCTGTATCTAACCCATGCTAGATCTGCCCTGGGAGTGTTTGATGCAACAGTGTAGAGGGAGCTTTACTATGTGTCTAACCCAAGCTGTACCTGCACTGTGAGTGTTTGATGGGACAGTGTAGAGGGAGCTTTACTCTGTATCTAACCCGTGCTGTACCTGCCCTGGGAGTGTTTGATGGGACAGTGTAGAGGGAGCTTTACTCTGTATCTAACCCGTGCTGTACCTGCCCTGGGAGTGTTTGATGGGACAGTGTAGAGGGAGCTTTACTCTGTATCTAACCCGTGCTGTACCTGCCCTGGGTGTGTTTGATGGGACAGTGTAGAGGGAGCTTTACTCTGTTTCTAACCCGTGCTGTGCCTGCCCTGGGAGTGTTTGATGGGCCAGTGCAGAGGGAGTTTCAATCTGAATCTAACCTGTGTTGTCCCTGCCCTGGGAGTGTTTGATGGGACAGTGTAGAGGGAGCTTTACTCTGTATCTAACCCGTGCTGTACCTGCCCTGGGAGTGTTTGATGGGACAGTGTAGACGGAGCTTTACTCTGTATCTAACCCGTGCTGTACCTGCCCTGGGTGTGTTTGATGGGACAGTGTAGAGGGAGCTTTACTCTGTTTCTAACCCGTGCTGTACCTGCCCTGGGAGTGTTTGATGGGACAGTGCAGAGGAAGTTTCAATCTGAATCTAACCTGTGCTGTACCTGCCCTGGGAGTGTTTGATGGGACAGTCCAGAGGGAGATTTACTCTGTATCTAACTCGTGCTCTACCTGCCCTGGGATTGTTTGATGGGACAGTGTAGAGGGAACTTTACTCTGTATCTAACCCGTGCTGTACCTGTCCTGGGAGTGTTTGATGGGACAGTGTAGAGGGAGCTTTACTCGGTATCTATCCCATGCTGTTCCAGCCCTGGGAGTGTTTGATGGGGCAGTGTAGAGGGAGCTTTACTCTGTGTCTAACCCGTGCTGTCCCTGCCCTGGTCGTGTTTGATGGGACAGTGTAGAGGGAACTTTACTCTGTATCTAACCCGTGCTGTACCTGCCCTAGGAGTGTTTGATGGGACAGTATATAGGGAGCTTTACTCTGTACCTAACCCGTGCTGTACCTGCCCTGGGAGTGTTTGATGGGACAGTGTAGAGGGAGTTTCAATCTGTATCTAACCCGTGCTGTACCTGCCCTGGTAGTGTTTGATGGGACAGTGCAGAGGGAGTTTCAATCTGTATCTAACCTGTGCTGTACCTGCCCTGGGAGTGTTTGATGGGACAGTGTAGAGGGAGCTTTACTCTGTATCTAACCCGTGCTGTACCTGCCCTTGGATTGTTTGATGGGACAGTGTAGAGGGAGCTTTACTCTGTATCTAACCCGTGCTGTACCTGCCCTGGGAGTGTATGATGGGACAGTGTAGAGGGAGCTTTACTCTGTATCTAACCCATGCTGGATCTGCCCTGGGAGTGTTTGATGCAACAGTGTAGAGGGAGCTTTACTATGTATCTGACCCATGCTGTACCTGCCCTGGGAGTGTTTGATGGGACAGTGTAAAGGGAGCTTTACTCTGTATCTAACCCGTGCTCTACCTGCCCTGGGAGTGCTTGATTGGACAGTGTAGACGGAGCTTTACTCTCTATCTAACCCGTGCTGTACCTGCCCTGGGAGTGTTTGATGGGACATTGTAGAGGGAGCTTTACTCTGTATCTAACCCGTGTTGTACCTGCCCTGGGAGTGTTTGATGGGACAGTGTAGAGGGAGCTTTACTCTGTATCTAACCCATGCTGTACCTTCCCGGGGAGTGTTTGATGGGACAGTGTAGAGGGAGGCTTTACTCTGTATCTAACCTGTGCTGTACCTGCCCTGGGAGTGTTTGATGGGACAGTGTAGAGGGAGCTTTACTCTCTTTCTAACCCGTGCTGTACCTGCCCTGGGAGTGTTTGATGGGACAGTATAGAGGGAGCTTTACTTTATATCTAACCCATGCTGTACCTGCCCTGGGATTGTTTGATGGGACAGTGCAGAGGGAGCTTTACTCTGTATCTAACCCGTGCAGTACCTGCCCTGGGATGTTTGATGCGGCAGTGTAGAGGGAGCTTTACTCTGTATCTAACCTGTGCTGTACCTGCCCTGGGAGTGTTTGATGGGACAGTGTCGAGGGAGCTTTACTCTGTATCTAAACTGTGCTGTACCTGCCCTGGGAGTGCTTGATGGGACAGTGTAGAGGGAGCTTTACTCTGTATGTAACCCATGCTGTACCTGCCCTGGGAGTGTTTGATGGGACAGTGTAGAGGGAGCTTTACTCTGTATCTAACCCGTGCTGTACCAGCCCTGGGAGTGTTTGATGGGACAGTGTAGAGGGTGCTTTACTCTGCATCTAACCCGTGCTGTACATGCCCTGGGAGTGTTTGATGGGACAGTGTAGAGGGAGCTTTACTCTGTATCTAACCTGTGCTGTACCTGCCCTGGGAGTGTTTGATGGGACAGTGTAGAGGGAGCTTTACTCTGTATCTAACCCGTGCTGTACCTGCCCTGGGAGTGTTTGATGGGACAGTGTAGAGGGAGCTTTACTCTGTATCTAACCCGTGCTGTACCTGCCCTGGGAGTGTTTGAGTGTCTCACTCCCTCACTCCCCTCTCTCACTCCCTCTCACTCCCTCTCTCTCTCCATCTCGCTCCCTCTGTCTTTCTCTCTCTCAATGTCTATCCATCTGTCTCTCTCTTTCTCTATTTCCTCTCCCTGCTGCCGTCCATCTCCCCATCTCGCTCTCTCTCTCTTCTCTTCTGCCAACACACTACCTCTATCCCTACTTCTCTCCTGCTCCCTGTCCACCTCATTGTTTTTCTCTCTCTCTCTCTATCTCTGTTCCCTCTCTGATTTTTCTCTTGATTGAAAAATACCCTCAAATATTTCAGTCTGACTGTTTAAAATAACAATGGTAAAACACCATTCTATGGCATTTTTAAATCTTAAATATAGGGCTTGGAATCTGTTGGCTATCTCTTCTTTCTCTATCTGAAAGATTTGAGTGTTTAAAATTGACTAGCATATGGGAACAGAGACTGTTTCAGACATTCCTGCATTGTGGAACGGTGTGAGACCTTTGCAGAATCAGGAAATAGGATTGTTGAAAGGAGATGGGGATTTTGCTTGGTTGAATCGGGTGAGAATTTGATCGTGTCTGACTAACTTCAAACCCTTCAAACACATGAAGGAACAAGAGATGGGGGCAATACACAAACCTGAGACCCGAGACAAGGGCCGTAGGAAGGTTTGTTCACAGACCAACCATTCTCCTGTCTGATAGTTTCGGAGTGATGTCATTCTGGAGGCCTGGGCAAACAATACAGAAAGCAGGAGTTTCAATCCCACACTGGGCTGTTGTGAATTTCAATTCTGTTCTTTTTAAATTAAATAAATCTTCAATAAAAACTTCAAAAACAGAATGACTCACCCCCGTCTGGTACTGTACAGCTGAGTGTGCTGTACAGTAACAGGCGGGACTGAATGGTTGCCTTTTACCCACTGTATGTACTACATAAAGATACAGATTAAAGTGTGTATAGTTTGGTGCACGTGTGTGTGTGTGTGTGTGTGTATATTTTGGAGATGGATTTTGGATATATTTTAAGATGCAGACCTAAAGATAAAAATACGGAGCGATTAAAATTGGGGATGCGCAAGAGGCCAGAATTGGAGGAGCGCAGAGATCTCAAAGGGTTGTAGGGATGGAGGAGGTTACAGAGATAGCGAGGGACAAGGCTATGGAGGGATTTGAAAACAAGGATGAGAATAATAAAAGTGAGACATTGTTAGACTGGGAGCCAGTGTAGGTCAGCAAGCACAGGGGTGATGGGTGAAAGGGACTTGGTGCGAGTTAGGATACGGGCAGCAGAGCTTTGAATGAGCTTAAGTTAACAGAGGGTGGAATATGGGAGGCCGGCTAGGAGTGAATTGGAATAGTCAAGAAGTAACGAAGTAACGAGGGTTTCATCAGCTCGCTCTGCAATTTGACAACAAGCACTCACTGGTAGGTATAGTACGTGTTAGATACAGATTAACGTTGTCTCTGCACTGTCCCATCAAACACTCACTGGGTTGGTGCAGCATTGTACAATACAGATTATGCTTGAACTGTATAAAACACGAGTTAGGCTTCAGCAAGAGAACTGCGTGCAGTTCTGGTCACCGCATTACAGGAATGATGTCATTGCACTAGTGAGGGTACAGAGCAGATTTACGAGGTTCTTGCCTGGACTGGAGAATTTTAGCTCGGGGGAAAGATTGGATCGGCTGGGGCTGTTTTCTTTGGAACAGAGGAGGCTGAGGGGAGACCTAATTGAGGTGTATAAAATTATGAGGGGCCTGGATAGAGTGGGTAGTGAGGAACTATTTCCCATAGCAGAGGGGTCAACAACCAGGGAGCTTAGATATAAAGTAAAAGGTTGGAGGTTTAGAGGGGATTTGAGGGGAAATCTATTCCCCCAGATGTTGATGGTGGTCTGGAACACACTGCCTGAAAGGTTGGTAGAGGCAGAAACTCTCACCATTTTCAAAAAGAACTTGGATATGCACTTGAAGTGCCAGAAACTGCAAGGCTCTGCAATTTCACGTCAAGCACTCGATGGCAGGTACAGTACGGGTCAGATACAGATTAAAGCTCCCTCTACACTGCCCCATCAAACACTCCCAGGGCAGGTACAGCACAGCACGGGTTAGATACAGAGTAAAGCTCCCTCTACACTGTCCCATCAAACACTCCCAGGGCAGGTATAGCACGGGTTAGATACAGAGTAAAGCTCCCTCTACACTGTCCCATCAAACACTCCCAGGGCAGGTACAGCACGGGTTAGATAGAGAGTAAAGCTCCCTCTACACTGTCCCATCAAACACTCCCAGGGCAGGTACAGCACAGGTTAGATACAGAGTAAAGCTCCCTCTACACTGCCCCATCAAACACTCCCAGGGCAGGTACAGCACAGGTTAGATACAGAGTAAAGCTCCCTCTACACTGTCCCATCAAACACTCCCAGGGCAGGTACAGCACAGGTTAGATATAGAGTAAAGCTCCCTCTACACTGTCCCATCAAACACTCCCAGGGCAGGTACAGCATGGGTTAGATACGGAGTAAAGCTCCCTCTACACTGCCCCATCAAACACTCACAGGGCAACTACAGCACGAGTTAGATACAGAGTAAAGCTGCATCTACACTGTGCCATCAAACACTCCCAGGGCAGGTACAGCACGGGTTAGATACAGAGTAAAGCTGCCTCTACACTGTCCCATCAAACACTCCCGGGGCAGGTACAGCACGGGTTAGATACAGAGTAAAGCTCCCTCTACACTGTCCCATCAAACACTCCCAGGGCAGGTACAGCACGGGTTAGATGCAGAGTAAAGCTCCCTCTACACTGCCCCATCAAACACTCCCAGGGCAGGTACAGCACGGGTTAGATACAGAGTAAAGCTCCCTCTACACTGTCCCATCAAACACTCCCAGGGCAGGTACAGCACGGGTTAGATACAGAGTAAAGCTCCCTCTACACTGTCCCATCAAACACTCCCAGGGCAGGTACAGCACGAGTTAGATACAGAGTAAAGCTCCCTCTACACTGCCCCATCAAACACTCCCAGGGCAGGTACAGCACGGGTTAGATACAGAGTAAAGCTCCCTCTACACTGTCCCATCAAACACTCCCAGGGCAGGTACAGCACAGGTTAGATACCGAGTAAAGCTCCCTCTACACTGTCCCATCAAACACTCCCAGGGCAGGTAGAGCACGGGTTAGATACAGAGTAAAGCTCCCTCTACACTGTCCCATCAAACGCTCCCAGGGCAGGTACAGCACGGGTTAGATACAGGGTAAAGCTCTGCACTGTCCCATCAAACACTCCCAGGGCAGGTACAGCATGGGTTAGATACAGAGTAAAGCTCCCTCTACACTGTCCCATCAAACACTCCCAGGGCAGGTACAGCACGTGTTAGATACAGAGTAAAGCTCCCTCTACACTGTCCCATCAAACACTCCCAGGGCAGGTACAGCATGGGGTTAGATACAAAGTAAATCTCCCTCTACACTGTCCCATCAAACACTCCCAGGGCAGGTACAGCACAGGTTAGATACAGAGTAAAGCTCCCTCTACACTGTCCCATCAAACACTCCCAGGGCAGGTACAGCACGAGTTAGATACAGAGTAAAGCTCCCTCTACACTGTCCCATCAAACACTCCCAGGGCAGGTATAGCCCGGGTTAGATACAGAGTAAAGCTCCCTCTACACTGTCCCATCAAACACTCCCAGGGCAGGCACAGCACGGGTTAGATACAGAGTAAAGCTCCCTCTACACTGTCCCATCAAACACTCCCAGGGCAGGTACAGCACGGGTTAGATACAGAGTAAAGCTCCCTCTACACTGTCCCATCAAACACTCCCAGGGCAGGTACAGCACAGGTTAGATATAGAGTAAAGCTCCCTCTACACTGTCCCATCAAACACTCCCAGGGCAGGTACAGCACGGGTTAGATACAGCGTAAAGCTCCCTCTACACTGTCCCATCAAACACTCCCAGGGCAGGTACAGCACGGGTTAGATACAGAGTAAAGCTCCCTCTACACTGTCCCATCAAACACTCCCAGGGCAGGTACAGCACGGGATAGATACAGAGTAAAGCTCCCTCTACACTGCCCCATCAAACACTCCCAGGGCAGGTACAGCATGAGTTAGATACAGATTAAAGTTGTCTCTACACTGTCCCATGAAACACTCATTGGGTCGGTACAGCATTGTGAGATACAGGTTAATGTGTCTCTGCTGGTGTGGAGTAGGACTCTGTAATAATGATCCTGTGTACAGTGTGTCTCTGCCAGTATGGAGTCGGACTTTGTAACACGTGTCCCTGTGTTAAGTGTGTGTCTCTGCCAGTGTGGGGTCAGACTCTGTAACACGTGTCCCTGTGTTGAGTGTGTCTCTCTCCCAGTGTGGAGTCGGTCTCTGTAACAAGCGTGCATGCGTTCAGTCTGTGTCCCTCCCAGTGTGGAGTCTGACTTTGTAACGAGCAGAAATAAAGTAACAAAGAAAAATAGGAGAAGGAGTAGGCCCTTCGAGCCTGCTCTGCCATTCAATATGATCATGGCTGATCCTCTATCTCAATACCATATTCCCGCTCTCTCCCCATACCCTTTGATGCCTTTTGTGTCTAGAAATCTATCCATCTCCTTCTTAAATATATTCAGTGACTGCACCTCCACAGCCTTCTGTGGTAGAGAATTCCACAGGTTCACCACCCTCTGAGTGAAGACATTTCTCCTCATATCAGTCCTAAACGTTCTATCCCCTTTCCTGAGACTGTAACCCCTCCTTCTAGACCCCCAGCCAGGGGAAACATCCTCCCTGCATCCAGTCTGTCTAGCCCTGTCAGAATTTTATACGTTTCAATGAGGTCCCCTCTTATTCTTCTAAACTCTAGTGAATACAGGCCTAGTCAACCCAATCTCTCCTCATACGACAGTCCTGCCATCCCAGGAGTCAGTCTGGTGAACCTTCGCTGCACTCCCTCTATGGTAAGTATATCGTTCCTTAGGTAAGGAGACCAAAACTGCACACAGTACTCCAGGTGTGGTCTCACCAAGGCCCTGTATAACTGCAGTAAGACATCCTTGCTCCTGTACTCAAATCCTCTTGCAATGAAGGCCAACATACCATTTGCCTTCCTAACTGCTTGCTGCACCTGCATGTTTGTTTTCAGTGAGTGGTGTACAAGGAAACCCAGGCCCTTTAGTACATCAACATTTACCAATCCATCACGTAGAAATAAAGAAGATAGGAGCAGGAGTAGGCCATTCGGCCCCTCAAGCCTGCTCCGCCATTCAATGTGATCATGGCTGATCATCCAAATTCAGTACCCTGTCCCTGCTTTCTCCCCATACCCCTTGATCCCTTTAGCCTTAAGAAATATATCCAACTCCTTCTTGAATATATTTAATGAATTGGCCTCTACTGCCTTCTGTGGTAGAGAATTCCACAGGTTCACCACTCTCTGGGTGAAGAAATTCCTCCTCATTTCTGTCCTAAATGGTCTACCCCTTATCCTTAGACTGTGACCCCTGGTTCTGGACTCCCCGACCATCGGGAACATCCTTCCTGTATCTAGTCTGTCCAGTCCTGTCAGAATTTTATAAGTTTCAATGAGATCCCCTCTCATTCTTCTAAACTCCAGCGAGTACAAGCCCAATCGACACAATCTCTCCTCATACGTCATTCCTGCCATCCCAGGTATCAGTCTGGTGAATCTTCGCTGCACTCCTTCCATGGCAAGAACATCCTTCCTCAGGTAAGGCGACCAGAACTGCACACAATACTCAAGATGTGGTCTCACCAAGGCCCTGTACAACTGCAGCAAGACATCCTTGTTCCTGTACTCAAACCCTCTCGCTATGAAGGCCAACATACCATTTGCCTTCTTAACCACCTGCTGCACCTGCATGCTTACCTTCAGTGACTGGTGCACAAGGACACCCAGGTCTCGTTGCACTTCCCCTTCTCCCAATCTATTGCCATTCAGATAATAATCTGCCTCCCTGTTTTTGACACCAAAGTGGAAAACCTCGCATTTATCCACATTATATTGCATCTGCCATGCTTCTGCCCAATCACCCAACCTGTCCAAATCATCCTGGAGTTTCTCGGCATCCTCCTCACAGCACACACGCCCACCCAGCTTTGTGTTGTCTGCAAACTTGGAGATATTACATCTAGATCCCTTCTCTAGATCATTAATATATATTGTGAATAGCTGGGGTCCATGGACCGATCCTTGCGGTACCCCACTAGTCACTGCCTGCCACTCGGAAAAAGACCCGTTTATTCCAACTCTTTGCTTTCTGTCTGCCAACCAGTTTTCTGTCCAAGTCCCCAATCCCATGTGCCTTCACTTTACATGCTAATCTCTTATGCGGGACCTTTTCGAAAGCCTTCTGAAAGTCCAAATATACCGCATCCACTGGTTCTCTCTTATCTATTTTACCAGTTACATCCTCAAAAAACTCCAGTAGAGTAGTCAAGCACGATTTACCTTTTGTAAATCCATGTTGACTTTGTCCGATCCTGTCACTGTTTTCCAAGTGCTCTGCTATTACATCTTTTCCCCACTATCGATGTCAGGCTTACCGGTCTGTAATTCCCCGTTTTCTCCCTACCACCTTTTTTGAATAGTGGGGTAACATTAGCTACCCTCCAATCCATGGGTACTGTTCCAGGTTCCATCGAATGTTGGAAGATGATCAGCAATGCATCTACTATTTCTAGGGCCACTTCCTTAAGTACCCTGGGATGCAGTTTATCAGGCCCTGGGGATTTATCGGCCTTCAGTCCCATCAATTTCCTTAACACCATTTCCTTACAAATACTGATTTCTTTCAGTTCCTCCCCTTCATCAGACCCTATGTTCCCCGACATCTCTGGGAGGTTATTTGTGTCCTCCTTTGTGAAGACAGAACCAAAATATGTATTTAGTTGGTCTGCCATTTCTTTGTTCCCCATTATAAATTCCCCTGATTCTGACTGCAAGGGACCTACGCTTGACTTCACCAATCTTTTTCTCTTCACATATCTATAGAAGTTTTTACAGTCAGTTTTTATGTTTCCTGCAAGCTTACTCACATACTTTATTTTCCCCTTCTTAATTAATTCCTTTGTCCTCCTTTGTTGAATCCTAAACTGCTCCCAATCCTCAGGTTTACTGCTTTTTCTGGCCAATTTATATGCCCTCTCCTTGGATCTTATGCTATCCCTAATTTCCCTTGTTAGCCACGGTTGAGTCACCTTTTTTGTTTTATTTTTATGCCAAACTGGGATGAACAAATTCTATAGCTCATCCATGCGGTCTTTGAATGCTTGCCATTGCCTATCCACCGTCAACCCTTTGAGTGACCTTCCCCAATCAATCCTACCCAACTCGCGCCTCAGACCATCATAGTTTCCTTTATTTAAATTCAGGACCCTAGTCTCTGAGTCAACTACTTCATTCTCCATCTTAATGAAGAATTCTATCATATTATAATCGCTCCGACCCAAGGGGCCTCGTACAACAAGATTGCTAATTAATCCTTTCTCATTACATAATACCCAGTCTAAGATGGCCTGATCTCTGGTTGGTTCCTCGACATATTGGTCCAGGAAACCATCCCGTAAACACTCCAGGAATTCCTCCTCCACAGTATTGTTACTAATTTGGTTAGGCCAATCTATATGTAGATTAAAGTCATCCATGTTGACTGCTGTGCCCTTATTGCACGCTTCTCTAATTTCCCTTTTAATGCCATCCCCAACCTCCGCATTACTGTTTGGAGGTCTATATACCACTCCCACTAACATGTTCTGCCCCGTGGTATTTCTCAGTTCTACCCATACAGATTCCACATCATCAGAGCTAATATCCTTCCTTACAATTGTGTTAATCCCTTCTTTAACCAGCAATGCTACCCCACCTCCCTTTCCTTTTTGGCTATCTTTCCTGAATATTGAATATCCCTGGATGTTGAGTTCCCAGCCTTGGCCACCCTGGAGCCATGTTTCCGTAATCCCAATCAAATCATATTCGTTTACTTCTATTTGCGCAGCTAATTCATCCACCTTATTCCGAATGCTCCTCGCATTAAGACACAAAGGGGGAGAAATTCGGTTGTTAGCGCCACCGATTAACGCCTAAAGAGGCCGAGAAGTGGGGCGCTAGCCAATTTCCGGGCGGGCGCAAGGCACCTAGCGCCTCGCCCCATATTGAGCATGCATTTAGCACCGGCGCTAAATCCTAGCGCCCGCTCATGGGCGCAGGCTGATTATGACGTCATTTGAGTGTGCAACGCCTTTTGGGCACCCCGGACCGGAAATTCAGTGGCGCCCCCCTCCGTAGCACCTGGCGCTAATAGTGACAGCTTACCTGGGCCTTACCAAGTCACTCTCGGGCTGGAGGAGCGTTATTTAAAGGGGACTGGTGTGTTTTAAAAGCGGCAGCCATTTTTGGATCACAGCTTCCTCGAGAGCTACAAAGAGTTGCTGAGCTGCACACTGAGAGTCATTTGACCACTGAGCCAGCGCAGGCAGACGAACTTCAGCCTTCTGACCACCACTTTGCTGTTGGTGAGCCTTGACAACGGGGAATCTTCCTGTGGGCACTTATTATGGGGGCTGCATTGGAGGGGAACGTCCTGCTGCTGAATCATCTGGAAAGGGCACTGAGACGCTGGGAGAGAGGGGCAGGCATGGCCAGACGGAGGAGGGCCAACAGACGTCACCACAGCAGACCTTACACTGACAGGGTTTTCCGACAGCAGTTTTCCTACATGAACATGCCGGAGGAGCAGTGTGTCAGAAGGCTGCGATTTAGAAAGGAGGTGGTGACTGAGCTGTGCCAGCTGCTTCAGCCAGGTCTGCAGCCTCAGATAAGGTGCAGGACATCTCTGTCGGTGGCTGAGAAGATGCCTGCTGGCCTGAACTTCTATGCGAGTGGCTCTTCTCAGGCTGCGCGTCAGAGGCTGATCAGAAGTAGCTTCTAGGCCCCTCTCACGGAATGCTTGCTGCCATTCCAAGAAGAGGAATGGAACCGGTCTGATACCCCCAAGCCTGTGAAGGGCAAGATGCATGTAAATAGCAGGCATGGCCATTGTAAATGAAGAAAGTTTCATTACACAAAATGTGGTTCCTTCAAACAAGAGAAAGCTATGGCAACAGAAAGCAAAACGAATACACTGACACATAACTGCGTCTCACACCCGGGAGACTGTCCAAAACATAAATCACATTCCGACCATCTTCCTTGGCCTTGATTCCAATGCGCCAACCAAAGCATCCAATGCCCCATCAGTGAGGTGTTCCACCCTCTGCCTCACCCTTTCCATGTCTTGCTAGGCTGGTGCGCCGCAGGTAGGATCCCACCGCTTTGAAGGCCTACAAGGCAGTGAGTGTGTCTGGTGATGCCAATTGACCTGCCCCTTTAAGAGCTGGCCGGCGCCAGTGTGTCTCAGGGAAAGTGATTATTGACAGTACCTTTGCTGCGCCCCGCCACCGCAAAATTGGGTTGCGCTGCTGGGTTAGCGCCTTAAGAGTAGCGTGCAGCACCTGATTTGCCACAGGGGACCCCTGTACTACCTGCCTGCACCTAGTACTCTGTCTGTTGGTCACTCCTTCCCTTTCTGACTGTCCAACCTTTGCCTACGGTGTGACCAACTGCTTAAACGTGTTATCCACGAATTCCTCAGCATCGTGAATGGTCCAATATGCATCCAATCACCTTTAGGGGCGCTAAATTGCACCTGGCGCTAAACTTTGCGCATCGCCAGAACTAGCGCCCCAAACGCGGCTATACCGAATTTCTAGGCCAAAGTCTTCAGGCTTGTTTTTTTAATGCCCTTAGATCTATTAGAATTATTATTTACTGTGGCCATGTTTGATTTAAACCGTTGATTTCTCTGACTGCCACTTTTGTTTTTCTCCTTCCTATCTTTTGCTTTTATCCTCGTTTCCCTTTCCTCTGTCCCCCTGTTCAGGTTCCCAACCCCCTGCCATTTTAGTTTAAACCCTCCCCCACAGCACTAGCAAACACTCCCCCTAGGACATCGGTTCCAGCCCTGCCCAGGTGCAAACCGTCCCGTTTGAACTGGTCCCACCTCCCCCAGAACCGGTTCCAATGCCCCAGAAATTTGAATCCCTCCCCCTGGCACCATTCCTCTAGCCACGTATTCATCTGAAGTATCCTTCTATTTCTACTCTTACTAGCACGTGGCACTATTACTACCTTTAAGGTCCTATTTTTTAATTTACCTCCTAACTCTCTATATTCAGCTTTTAGGACCTCATCCCGTTTTTTACCTATATCGTTAGTGCCTATATGCACCACGACAACTGGCTGTTCACCCTCCTGTTGAAGTGCCTTACTTCTTAGCTCTGGGTAATGACTCAATACACTCTTGGATTCGTCAGACGGACAGGCCTTTTATTTTCTCTTGCAAGGGGAATCAGCACCTCTACTCAAGGGGTGAGGCTACTATTCCAATGATACAGCGTAAGCGTTCCATATTTATACAGTGTAACAAACAAGTTTAATTGACATTCCTTTGTTCCTCTATCAGGATACATTTTAGATTAATCATCAGGTATTAATGACATATTGACAGAAGGATCCTGGACACATAAGTCAACGGTTAAGATATAACAGGATATGAATCGTGTAACCGGAGGTCCTCCTTAATCTTAATCATGTACAAGTTATTAGGTCACTGGGTACTTCAAACGGAACCCATTGTTTCACTTCTACATTCTCATTAGGTGGGCAGGCATCTGTTCTTGGCTGTAATCCAAGTACGTGCAATAGCTCTAGTTACACATCGACTCTTGACCGGTGTCAAGTCTGAAAACTTTTACCTAGCAAGCACCTGAAATTAACCCCTTATAATATGTAGATTTCCTCATTCCCCCCTTTTGTCCTTTCTAAGGGCAATCTATTTCGCTAAGTTTAAGAAATTCTACATCAAAGGTCTCACCCTTAATATCCTCATATTCAGACATCATTGGTACTGGAGGAGTTGACGTTAAAGAGGAAAGGACTTTTGTACACAATAATTTTAAACAACCAATCAATAAACTAATTAAAATGATAATCATCACAATTGCAATTAAGACTTCCAAAATTTGCTTTCCTAATGCTCCTCCCCATCCTGAAATCCAATCCCACATGGACCACGGTTCAGGTTGACGTAGTTTCTCTACAGCCTCCTTTATGTGGTTTACCAGGTTGGTGATATTTTCTGAGTTATCTGGGATATAGGTGCAACATTTGGTTTTTATGATTGCACATGTGCCCCCTTCTTTTGGCAACAAATAGTCCAGAGCCATGCGGTTTTGTAAACCAACAGTGCGCAAAGCCACCATTTCTGCGTTTACATCACTAAGAGCATCAGCAGTATCATTGGCTATTTGTTCCAACACTGCTGCCATGTTTATAGATTCTATTGCTAGCTTCCCTGTTCCATACCAGGGAAATGCTATAGCAAAGAACCTTTCAGTTTCTGTAATGGCTCGTTTTACCCGTGTCCCACGGTGGCTATCCAAAGATGAAATATGATGTATATAGGGCACTACATATCCCAAATAACATGACCCAGTCCAATTTTGTGGTAACCAAGGGTATGCACTAATAGACTCTCTGTATTCCTTCGATTATCATATTGGGGATGAAACCACCCTTCAAATTTTATAAGGTTGTACCCTGCATCTTTCCATTCATTTTCCAACTGATCTGGGTTTAAACTATTTTGGGTCTGAAATGTACTGGCTGCCTCCTTATTCCAGGTGGTATTAGACTGTAATAACCACCCTACCATCTCTTCTATTTCGAAGGGAATGGGCCTCAGAGGTATTCCACCCTCTGCATGCACAGGGATGTGGCTGCATATCCAGCATTTGGCAAGGTTCTGTCTTTTAGCGTACAGATAACTTGATGATAGTTATGAAAAGGATTATCACAAAACATTGACTTAGCTGTCAGGGCCAGTCCTCCCCTTGAATTACCATTGCAGATAACCCCTCCGTTCGCAGTTTTGTCACTTGGTAATACAGTATCAGGGCATGTGACCCATAGCTTATCAAGCCTCTGTCCACTATCTTCTTCTACTATCTTACCCTGTCTTAGGGGTTGATACGGGGGTACCTGCATAGTATGGTCCTGGAGCTGGACTTTCATGGTCTCATTATAACGTATAATATAAAAGAGATTTTTGGTTAAAAGTACACATTCTTTTATACATGGTTTGCCTTGCAGAGGATCTGGGTAAATCCATATGGCAGTTTCAATTATCGTTAACAAAGGGAACAGTCTTATTAGAGTCCAAATCCAGTTCATCTTGGCAGTGTATCGTCTTCAACTGATGCCTTCTTACAATGGGACGCGTGTATCCATGTTGGTCGCTCCTTTACTTTTACAGCGGTGTTTGTGGTCAGGAGTACTTGGAAGGGTCCCTCAAATCTGGGTTGAAGGCCATTCTTTCGCTTGAAGATTTTTATGTAGACGTTATCTCCTGGCTCGAAAGTATGGCACTTTCCTTCAGCGGGGTCGACCTGGGCTTCCTTCACCTGTTGATGGAAGCTAGAAATGCATTTGGTTAGTGCAATGCAATAACTCAACATATCTTCCTCCATTTTATGAATGTCCATTTGTTTAGCTGTTAAAGGTGCCGAAAAGGGCAATCTCTGTGGTCTTCCCATGACGATCTTGTGAGGCGACAATCCTGTAGTTCTGTTGGTAGCAGACCGCATTGTCATTAAAGCTATGGGTAATAAATCAACCCATTTAAGTCCATTTTTTTTACACAGTTTTGCAAG
Source organism: Somniosus microcephalus (assembly GCF_052327205.1). Taxonomy (NCBI): domain Eukaryota; kingdom Metazoa; phylum Chordata; class Chondrichthyes; order Squaliformes; family Somniosidae; genus Somniosus; species Somniosus microcephalus. The sequence goes on along the minus strand of NW_028225181.1, from coordinate 34,704,725 downwards.
CTTATTTTTCAGCATCCCGTTATATCTTTCCACTAGTCCAGCCGACTGTGGATGATAACTGCAATGGAGGTGCTGATTAATCTGTAAGGCTTTGCATAGTTCCTTAATCACTGTTCCCGTAAAATGGGACCCATTGTCACTTGACAGTTTTGCTGGTATCCCAAAGTGAGGTACAATGTCCTTCAATAAACATTTAGCAACAGTAGTGGCATCACTCTTTCTACAAGGAAACGCTTCAATCCATCTTAAAAACATATCAACAATAACTAATACATATTTAAAGCTCATACACACAGGTAGTTCAATAAAATCCATTTGCAAGTGTACAAAAGGGCCCATGGGGTTTGGGTGGGATGCGGGCTGTACCTTATTTATTTTCCCTGCATTCATGGTCTGGCAGATAATACAATTTTCACAAATTTGTTTTGCCAATTTTGAGATTCCTGGTGCAAACCAGGTCTTGAGGATATAGTCCGCTATCCCACCTTTGCCCGCATGGGTGAATTTATGAACACATCGGGCAATTGATGATAGTAATGATTTGGGTGCCACCATGCGGCCGTCATGATGAACCCATAAGCCGTCAGTGTTTTTAAAACAATGATTAACAACCCATTTCTTTACTTCATCAGAACTGGCCCTATCTTGATGGGTCAGCACATCATCTAAGGACGGGGGCTGCGGTATCTCTGGCTTTTCCCTAACAGGGAAGGCTGAAACTTGTCGTTCAGTACTTGATATAGCTACTGACTTAGCAGCGCTATCTGCAGCAGCGTTTCCAAGCGCAACCTTGTCCAAATGCCCCGTGTGCGCTTGGCACTTAATAATTGCAATCTGTTTAGGTCTCTGAATAGCTAGTAAAAGATTTTGCACCTCTTGTGCATTTTTAATCTGGGTTCCCGACGAAGTCAGGTAACCGCGAATCTTCCAAATTTGTCCATAATCGTGAGCTACTCCAAAAGCATATCGAGAGTCAGTATAAATATTTACAGACTGCCACATAAATTCATAGAGACATCTCCTGATAACAGAAATGAGTGTTCTTCCTCAAATTCTTCTACTTTTACTGTGAGGGGAGTCGATTGATTCAAACGTTGTAGTATTCCAGCCAATCCAGCTATCGGGGTCTTTTTCCCATTAATAGGCATTCCTTCAGAATATCCTTTCCCTAACACCGAAAAGGTTGCTCCTGTATCTACTAAAATCAAACAACGGGCATTTGGTGGTCTGTGGCGCCTGGGGCTGCTGGTGTCAGTCAGTAATTCTGATCTCTATTTCTCCTAAATCCCTGTCCGTTTGTAGGGTAACCTCCTGACTGGTCCGAAAAAGGGTTATGGACAGTGAAATTAGGACCTTTATTCTCTAACGGAGGTCCATTATTGGAGGTTTGGTTCTGACGATTTTTCGCAGGGCATTGGTTTGCCCAATGTCCGGGTTGTCCGCAATTGTAACAATTACCAGATCGTCCATACCCTCTTACTCTACCACGTCTTCCTCTATATTCCCCTCTATTCATCCTTCTATAGTTACCTTGTTATCCTACCATAATAGAGGAGAGAGGTGTTTCTTCGGGGTAATTTTTTTTTTCTTCTGACTCAACAAACATAGAGGCAGTCTTTTTATCTGGCTGTTCTCTATTTCTCTCTTGTCCGTTAAACATTCCTCGAGGCAAGTAATTCTTTCTATGTTAAATGAACCATCTGAGGGAAAGGGTCTAGTCGTATTTACAGTCCATTTGGACCAGTTCGGTAGGTGATCAATGGATGATTGACCACAGTTCTTTAACATAAAGGCTGCTGGCGTGCCTTTCTCAGGTGGCTTACTGGTGCTAGCACCCATTTCAGCAGCTTAAATGGTTCACTTAAAACAATCTAAACTCCCGTGACAATCTGTGATCTGCGTTGTACGCCCCTACAGATCAGATTAATAAACTATACATACGTATCAAAATTACAGTCACATCCAATCTTCTTGGTCTTTACTTCAAATCAGTGTCACAAAGTCCTTGCCCATTTGTCACTCCGAGTGCCTTTAGAGTTTCGGCGCCTACTTTATGGTCCCGGCCTTCACGTGGGGCATTTGCCCTCTTAATAACCGGCCTGAGGCTAGGCGACTGAAACTCAGCACTTCCCGACTGAATTTAGTCAACTGACTGCAACAAGGTTTTTTTTTTAAATATTTACAACACATTAAGACATATCCTTATGCTTTAAAACTCGAGGGTTCTCAACCCTCGTGGAAGGTATTTCTAACTGGGGAAAATACTGAATCCACAATAGCTTAGTGGATCATGTAAAAGACATCACTATTTTCTCAACAATACATTCCGCCGCAGGACTCACTTCCCCGGCTTGGGTCTTTTCCAACCCCTTCTGCAGTTTTTTTTTTCAGCTTAAATATTTTAGTTAAAACATACAACAATTTCGTAACACTCTATGATCTGCGTGGGACGCCTCTACAGATCAGACATGACTAAACATTAATACATATAACAATAAAGAATAAACAATACACTTGTTAAACAACAACCAAAGTGTTACTAAATCCCCAACCTATGCAGCCTTGCTGGACAAAGCTGCAAAGTTGATTGATAATAACAAGTAGTTAAATACTCACTCTCATAAACATTAAACATTGACACTGTGTTTCAGACAATCGCCCACTCTTCTCTCCTTCTACCCTATTCCCTTTAGCCAAATCTTTAGCAAAAAGGGCCTTCAATTTGTCCCAGCTAACTTCACCCACTCACTCTCCCTCTACCCTACTCCCTTTAGCCAAATCTTTGGCAAAAAGGGGCCTTCAATTTGTCCCAACTAACTTCAAGCTGGAACCTTGCTAGTTCAATTTCCAGTAAATCGCTAACTCCTTAGTTAATCAAATTCCTGACTTAACCTTCTCTCTCAGCAAGCTGGAACCTTGCTAGTTCAATTTCCAATAAATCGCTAGCTCCTCAGTTAATCAAATTCCTGACTTTACCTTCTCTCTCTGGTACCTTTATACAGTCCTTTTCTGCACGATCCTGTTCGCGGGGCGTCAGCGCCTCATGGCTGGTCCTCTGTTCCGTTTCTGAAAGGGAAGCAGTCACAACGGCAGTTTAACCTCCGAACCTTGTGAGTCAATTACCCGATGGCAGTACTGTCCAATGGAATAAACAGACTATGCGCAGCTATGCTTCTGGCAGGGAAAGTCCCAAAAATGTGGCAAAACACCACCTTCGGCCGATGGGATTTTCCTAACCGAGCAACGTACTCGGCGTCTGTTAACTCACCAATTGGTACAGCAAGCCATCTCGGTGGGACCTCCAAATTGTTGAAGTGCCTTTTTCTTAGCTCTGGGTAATGACTCAATACACTCTTGGATTCGTCAGATGGACAGGCCTTTTATTTCACTTGCAAGGGGAATCAGCACCTCTACTCAAGGGGTGAGGCTACTATTCCAATGATACAGCGTAAGCGTTCCATATTTATACAGTGTAACAAACAAGTTTGATTGACATTCCTTTGTTCCTCTATCAGGATACATTTTAGATTAATCATCAGGTCTTATGACACATTGACAGAAGGATCCTGGACACATAAGTCAACCGTTAATCTATAACAGGGCATGAATCGTGTAACCGGAGGTCCTCTTTGATCTTAATCATGTATTGGGAGGCTAGGTTTGTTTACGGTCGCAAGTTGTCAGGTCACTGGGTACTTCAAACGAAACCCATTGTTTCACTTCTACATTCTCATTTGGTGGGCAGACATCTGTTCTTGGCTGTAATCCAAGTACGTGCAATAGCTCTAGTTACACATCGACTCTTGACCGGTGTCAAGTCTGAAAACTTTTACCTAGCAAGCACCTGAAATTAACCCCTTATAATATGTAGATTTCCTCACTCCCCTTCCAAAATGTTCTGCAGCCACTCTGAGACACCCTTGACCCTTGCACCAGGGAGGCAACACCAGGGAGGCTATACCTCCCCCTTCCCACTGTCCAGGGCCCCAAACACCCCTTCCAGGTGAAACAGTGATTTACTTGTACTTCTCGCAATCTAGTATACGGTATTCGCTGCTCACGATGCGGTCTCCACTACATTGGGGAGACCAAACGCAGATTGGGTGACCGCTTTGCGGAACACCTCCGTTCAGTCCGTAAGGGTGACCCCGAGCTTCCGGTCGCCTGTCATTTTAATTCACCGCCCCATTCCCACTCAGACCTCACCATCCTTGGCCTCTTGTATTGTTCCACGGAAGCTCAACGTAAACTCGAGGAACAGCACCTCATCTTCCGATTAGGCAGTCTGCAGCCTTCCGGACTCAATATCGAGTTCAACAATTTCAGATCATAAGCTCGGCCCCCATTTCATTTTCTCTTGTAATTGTTCCACTCCTTTCCACCCCCCCCCCCCTTTCCTTTTGTTTCTCTCTCACACCTGGCAGCTATCTTTTGCCCTGCCAGTACACTTTACACCTAATCCCAGCCTATTACCATCTCGTCTAGCTTCTAATCTCTTTTACTTCTTTTGTTTCTTTTATTCTTTTGTCCGATCGCAGCCCTGCCTTTGATCTAGTTTCTTTTCTTTCCAGTTTTGAAGAAGGGTCCAACCCGAAACGTCAACTCAAATTTCTCTCCACGGATGTTGCCTGACCTGCTGAGTTTTTCCAGCATTTTCTGTTGTTATTTCGGATTTCCAACATCTGCAGTATTTTGCTATCACACCATCCTGGAGTCTCATTTGCGGCTGCAGAAATGCCTATCTATTCCCTTACAACAGAATCCCCTATTACTATAGCTCTCCCACTCTTTTTCCTCCCGTCCTGTGCAGCAGAGCCACCCCTGGTGCCAGGGAGTTGGCTGCTGCTGCCTTCCTCTGATAAGCCATCCCCCCCAACAGTACTCAAAGTGGTGTATCTGTTTGAGAGGGGGATGGCCACAGGGGACCCCTGTACTACCTGCCTGCACCTAGTACTCTGTCTGTTGGTCACTCCTTCCCTTTCTGACTGTCCAACCTTTGCCTGCGGTGTGACCAACTGCTTAAACGTGTTATCCACGAATTCCTCAGCATCGTGAATGGTCCAATATGCATCCAATCACAGCTCCAGCACCGCAATGCGGTCTGCCAGTAGCTGCAGCTGGATACATTTCCCGCACACATGGTTGTCAGGGACACAGGAAGTGTCCCTGAGTTCCCACATAGCACAGGAGGAGCATGCCACGAGGCTGAGCTCTCCTGCCATGACTTACCCTTTAATTAATTCAAATTAAATTAAATCAAATCCATCCCACCAATTACACTACAGTTAAATGATATACTTAAGGGCCCTGGTTTATCAACAGTCCCCACTACACCACAGCGACCTTAAAAACTATAAACCACAGAGTTAAAGTTTAAAAAAGAGAGAAATACTCACCAACCAATCACTTACCTGCTTCCTGGTGACGTCACACTTTGATTACTTTTTACTTGCCTCCCTCTGAGCTCGGCAACTGGTAATCCTCTCGAGCCTCGCCGCCGCTTAAATTTACCGCCGCTGCCTCGCTCCAATCAGGTCCACTGTGGGGCCTCTCGAGCCTCGCCGCCGCTTAAATATACCGCCGCTGCCTCGCTCCAATCAGATCCACTGTGGGGCCTCTCGAGCCTCGCCGCCGCTTAAATTTACCGCCGCTGCCTCGCTCCAATCAGGTCCACTGTGGGGCCTCTCGAGCCTCGCCGCCGCTTAAATTTACCATCGCTGCCTCGCTCCAATCAGGTCCACTGTGGGGCCTCTCGAGCCTCGCCGCCGCTTAAATTTACCGCCGCTGCCTCGCTCCAATCAGGTCCGCTGTGGGGCCTCTCGAGCCTCGCCGCCGCTTAAAGTTACCGCCGCTGCCTCGCTCCAATCAGGTCTGCTGTGGGGCCTCTCGAGCCTCGCCGCCGCTTAAATTTACCGCCGCTGCCTCGCTCCAATCAGGTCCGCTGTGGGGCCTCTCGAGCCTCGCCGCCGCTTAAATTTACCGCCGCTGCCTCGCTCCAATCAGGTCCGCTGTGGGGCCTCTCGAGCCTCGCCGCCGCTTAAATTCACCGCCGCTGCCTCGCTCCAATCAGGTCCACTGTGGGGCCTCTCGAGCCTCGCCGCCGCTTAAATTCACCGCCGCTGCCTCACTCCAATCAGGTCCACTGTGGGGCCTCTCGAGCCTCGCCGGCCCTTAAATTTACCGCCACTGCCTCGCTCCAATCAGGTCCACTGTGGGGCCTCTCGAGCCTCGCCGGCCCTTAAATTCACCGCCGCTGCCTCGCTCCAATCAGGTCCACTGTGGGGCCTCTCGAGCCTCGCCGGCCCTTAAATTCACCGCCGCTGCCTCACTCCAATCAGGTCACCATTTAAATAATACTCTGACTTTCTGTTTTTCCTACCGAAGTGGATGACTTCACATTTATCCACGTTATACTGCATCTGTCATGTATTTGCCCACTCACTCAACGTGTCTAATTCGCCTTGAAGCCTCTTTGCATCCTCCTCACAACTCACAATCCCACCTAGTTTCGTGTCATCAGCAAACTTGTGTCCCTGTGTACAGCGTGTGTCTCTGCTGGTGTGGAGTCAGACTCTGTAACAAGTGTCCCTGTGTGAGGGAACATAAACACTACCCGTGCTGTAACTGTCCTGGGAATGTTTGATGTGAAAGTACAGAGGGAGCTTTACTTGTATATAACCTGTGCCGAGTCTGCCCTGTGAGTGTATGTTGGGGGGATTAAAGAGAACTTTACTGTATCGATCCTGTGTTGTACCTGTCCTGGAATTGTTTGATGGGATGGTGTAGAGGGCCTTTATTCTGTATCTAACCCGTGGTCTACCTGCTCTGGGACAGTGTATGGGGACCTTTACAATGATTCTAACCCGTGCTGTACATAGAAAGAGGCAGATGCAGAGAGAGATTGAGACAGCGAGATGGAGAGAGAAAGAGAGAGAGAGAGAGAGAGAGAGAGAGAGAACACGATAGAGAGGGAGAGATACAGGGAGAGAGATACAGAAAGAGAGAGATACAGAGAGACAGAGATAAACTGAGAGAGAGAGAGACAGTGAGAGACAGAGAGAGACAGAGAGACAGAGACAGAGAGAGAGACAGAGAGAGTGAGTCAGATTCAAAGAGAGACAGAGAGAGAGACAGACAGAGAGAGTGAGTCAGATTCAGAGAGGGGGAGAGATAGAGAGAGATATACAGAGAGAGAGAGAGAGAGGGGGGGAGAGAGATACAGAGAAATGAGAGAGCGAGACAGACAGACAGACAGAGAGAGCGCAAAGAGAGTTAGAGACAGAGACAGAGAGAGATAGAGACAGATACAGAGAGAGGGAGTAAGATACAGAGAGAAAGAGAGAGTAACAGAGAGGGAGAGATACAGAGAGAGAGATACAGAGTGAGAGAGACAGCGAGAGCCAGAGATAGATACAGAGAGAGATACAGAGAGGGAGAGAGATAGAGAGAGAGATACAGAGAGGGAGAGATACAGAGAGAGAGCGAGATACAGAGCGAGAGATACAGAGAGAGACAGATACAGAGAGAGAGATACAGAGAGAGAGATACAGAGAGAGAGAGATACAAAGAGAGAGGGAAAGATACAGAGAGAGAGACACAGAGAGAGAGGGAGAGAGAGATACAGAGAGAGAGAGTTAAAGAGAGAAAGAGATACAGAGAGAGAGATACAGAGGGAGAGAGATACAGAGAGAGATACGGAGAGCGAGAGAGACTGAGAGAGAGAGACAGAAAGAGAGAGATACAGAGAGAAAAAGAGAGAAACACAGAGAGAGAGATGCAGAGAGAAAGAGAGAGGTACACAAAGAGAGAGAGATACACATAGAGAGATATAGGGAGAGAGGGGGATACAGGGAGAGAGGTGGATACAGAAAGAGAGAGAGAGATACAGACAGAGCGAGACAGAGAGAGGGACAGATACAGGATTATAAAGGGTCATTATCAACAGAATGCTTTCAGCAGTCTTGTGTCTGTTTTGCTCAAATTCTTTGACTTGTATTAATGAGTTGTTACTTTCTGTAGGACCTGCACTGACCTCTCCCGCTACAGAGAATCCACCGACAAGAGCATCAGGTGAGACATTTCTCTCCTGAAATCCGTTTTTCCTGTTTGTTTCTTGCTGTGTCTTAGCTAATTACAGCTGGAGAGAGCAGAGTGAAAAGGCTGAGGAGATTTGCAGTGAACAGGGCTTTGCTTTTAATTCACAGACTGTACCCGGAGCAAGTGTGTGCAAGTGAATGTTATGTTCATTAATAACTAGACGTTTGCATTATGAACAGCTAGCTTTTGCTAGTCACTTTATTGAGTACATGTTCTTTACTATACAGCATCCTGTAGAGGTTCAGCGTGTGTACTTCTGTGTGCAGGCAGCCATCTTGACTACTGCCTTGTGGGTAGCCTAGTGCATCGTGGGTAGTGTAGTCTTAAACACATGCAACTAAATATACAGCTCTATACAGCTCTATGGCTCCATCTAGTGTACCACTCTAGAATGACATGTTATTGATCATTACATCCCCCTTTCTTTGAGGTTAACAAAATCAATATCAATCAACTTTCAAGAAAAACGATAAAGATGATATCAGTAACACTTTTGTTGGTGCTCTATAAACATAAACATTTTCACAACAGTCAATACATTTTCAATATAGTTTTTCTTTGTACTCAAAGATTAAGTCTATCAGGCTTTTTTACTACATGTGGATCTTCTCAGCATGGGTAAGTCTGATGTGTTTTCATGAGATTGTTCTGGTGGTGAGTGACAAGATTTTACATGTCTGTGCTATCAGTTTCAGATCGGTCACAAAGCTATCAAAAGTCTCATTTTGCTGCTGTGTCCGTGAACGGAACACATACCTCTCATAGGTCTCGTTCTTTTTGGGAGAACAATGTGTATCAAACTTCTTTAGCACATCATCCATTTTTTCCCTGTCCTCCTCTTGATCAAATACAAACGTATTAAATACCTCTATCGCCTGCGGGCCTGAAACCGTGAGCAGTAACGCTATTTTCCTTGCGTCTGACATCGTACCGAACCCGATGGCGGCAATGTAGAGTTCGAATTGTTGTTTGAAAGTCCGGCAATTGCAGTCGACATTCCCCGTGAGTTTCAAACCCTCTGGTGGCTTCAAATTCTCCATGTCGCGTTTCTCAATATTCAGCAGATATTACCAATCCTGGTACCATGTTATGTTCATAAATAAATAGATGTTTTCATTATGAACAGCTAGCTTGAGCTAGTCATTTATTCAGCCATGTGGACTAGTGTACAGGCATCCATCTTGACTACTGCCTTCTGGGTAGCCCCCTACTAAACATACAGCTCCACCTAGTGTACCATTCTAGAATGACATGTTACTGATCATTACACCCCCCTTGGAATTTTTTTTTCTCGTTGGAATGTATATATTCTGTTTATTCTGAAATATCCCCTTAAATGTCTGCCACTACAACTCTATTGACCTATCCCTTAATATAATATAATAGAATATAAGTGGAAAGTTTTTAAGAAGAAGATAAAAAATGTGGAAAACAAATATGAACCCAAAGTCAAAAGAAGGAAATGTGGTAAAAAAAATCCAAGGTGGGTGACTGGCTCATGCAAAAAAGGATTATAGACAACTGTGGAAGCAATGGGAAAAGCTTTTTCACTTGTGAAGAGTGGGAGAACTATCAAAGTCTGTATTGGGCCATTGAAGGGTGTTCAATGACAGGTTACAAAGGACTCATTGGGTATGGCGGAAATATTAAATGAGTACTTTGCATCGGTCTTCACCCTTGAAGATGAAGCTCAACTTTTAGAATTGAACAATTTTACTAACAAAACCAGTAGTGACATAGATGAACAGATTGTTTTAGAAAGAATTAAGAACTTGAAAATAGATGGAGCAGCCGGGCCGGATGATATCCACTCGAGAGTCCTCAGGGAGATGGGGCATGTGCTGTGCCAGCCCCTAGCCTGTATTTCTAATAGCTCACTGCACTCTGGAATGGTTCCGATAGACTGGAAGGAGGCTAATGTAGCCTCCATCTTTAAAAAAAGTTGACAAGACAGACCCGGGTAACTGTAGGCCCATTAGTTTAACATCAGTAATAGGGAAGATGCTTGAAGGAATCATTGGGGATGCAATATATGAATACTTGGATAGAGAGGGTCATATTAAGGACACCCAACATGGCTTCATAAAAAGATGGTCATGTCTTACAAATCTAATTGCATTTCTTAAGAAGTTACAAAGTTGGCGATGAGGGAAGTCCAGTGGACATTGTCTACTTAGATTACCAAAGAGCTTTTGATAAGGTACTGCATAAGAGGCTTCTCTATAAGAGCAAAGCCTCTGTTATTAGTGGTAATATATTGAGCTGGATTCAGAACTGACTGGCAGGATGTAGGCAAAAAGCAGTTATATCAAGATTTGGATCTGTTTGGAGATCGGTCACCAGTGGTGTCCAGTAGGGATCAATGTAGGGGCCATTGCTCTTAACAATTTATATTAATGATCTGGATGTTGGTGTTCGAGGTACAATCTGCAAATCTGCAGATGATGCCAAGATCTGTGCAAGTGTTAGAACTGTAGATGATGCTCGTCTGCTTCAGGCAGATCTTAATGTGCTGGGTGATTTGGCTCAAGACTGGAAAATGATGTTTAACTTAGAAACGTGCAGTGTTATGCATGTGGGCAGGGAAAATGCTCAACATTCATAGGGAGACAGAAAGCAGGAAACTACAGGCCAGTTAGCTTAACATCTGTCATAGGGAAGATGTTAGAAGCTATTATTAAAGATGTTATAGCAGGGCACATAGAAAAGGTAAAGGTAATCAGGCAGAGTCAACATGGTTTTGTGAAAGGGAGATAATGTTTAACCAATTTATTGGAGTTCTTTGAGGAAGTAACATGTGCTGTGGATAAAGGGGAACCGGTGGATGTACTGTACTTAGATTTCCAGGATGATAAGTTGCCACATCAAAGGCTATTGCGGAAAATAAAAGCTCATGGTGTAGGGGGTAACATATTGGCATGGATAGAAGATTGGCCAGCTAATAGGAAACAGAGAGCAGGCATAAATAGGTCATTTTCTGATTGGCAAGATGTAACGAGCGGTGTGCCACAGGGATCAGTGCTGGGACCTCAACTTTTTACAATTTATATAAATGACTTGGATGAAGGGACCGAAGGTATGGTTGCTAAATTTGCTGATGACACAAAGATAGATAAGAAAGTAAATTGTGAAGAGGACATAAGGAGGCTACAAAGTGATATAGATAGGTTAAGTGAGTGGGCAAAGATCTGGCAAATGGAGTCTAATGTGGGAAAATGTGAAATTGTGCATTTTGGCAGGAAGAATAAGAAAGAAGCATATTATCTAAAGGGTGAGAGATTGCAGAGCTCTGAGATGCAGAGGGATCTGGGTGTCCTAGTGCATGAATCGCAAAAGGTTAGTATGCAGGTACAGCAAGTAATTAGGAAAGCTAATAGAATGTATCGTTTATTGCGAGGGGAATTGAATACAAAAGTAGGGAGGATATGCTTCAGCTATACAGGGCATTGGTGAGACCACATCTGGAGTACTGTGTACAGTATTGGTCTTCTTGTTTAAGGAAGGATGTAAATGCGTTGGAAGCAGTTCAGAGAAGGTTTACTAGACTAATACCTGGAATGGGCGGGTTGTCTTATGAGGAAAGGTTGGACAGGCTAGGCTTGTATCCGCTGGAGTTTAGAAGAGTAAGAGGTGACTTGATTGAAACATATAAGATCCTGAGGGGTCTGGACAGGGTGGATGTGGAGAGGATGTTTCCTCTTGTGGGAGAATCTAGAACTAGGGGTCACTGTTTAAAAATAAGGGGTCGCCCATTTTAGACAGAAATGAGGAGACATTTTTTTGTCACAGAGGGTGGTGAGTCTTTGGATCTTTTTCTCAGAGGGCGTTGGAAGCAGAGTCTTTGAATATTTTTAAGGCGAGCGTAGATAGATTCTTGGTAAGCAAGGGGGTGAAAGGTTATTGGGGGTAGGCGGGAATCAAATCAAATCAAATCAACTTTTATTGTCATTGTTAGTGCACAAGTGCAGTACAACGAAATGTAGGCTTGCGGCTCCCGAGAGTGTACAATTTGGATTAGGACACTTAAACATTTCAACATACATTTGTACATATATATTAGCATAATAAATATGACCATAATAAAGTGCATCGGCAGATGTGCAGGCTTTAGTGTTTATTTGTGGAGTTCAGTAGGATGACAGCCCTGGGAAAGAAGCTGTTCCTAAATCTGGTCGTACGGGTGCGAATGCATCTGTAGCGTCTTCCAGATGGTAGGAGGGCAAACAGACTGTGGCTGGGGTGGGTAGGGTCTTTGATGATGGACCGTGCCCTCCGTAGGCAGCGTTTCTGATATATATGTTCTATGGTCGGTAGCCGGGTGCCGGTAATGCGTTGGGCAGTTTTGACTACCCGCTGTGTGGAGTAATGTGGAGTAATCGGATCAGCCATGACCTTATTGAATGGCGGAGCAGGCTCGAGGGGTCGAGTGGCCGACTCCTGCTCCTAATTCGTATGTTTGTATGTACCCGCCCTGGGAGTGGGAGGGGCTTGGCCGCTTTGTGACATCATTCCACGCTGCTGTGTGATTGGCTCCCTGCTCCTGTGTGATGTCACCTGGAGACAGGGCCCCACCCCTGGTTACAGCCCATCAGTGGGATGTCAGTGTGGGAGGAGCTGGAATAACAGCTGACACTGGCAGTGAGTTTAGTCCCAATAAACAGGGCAAAGGATAGAAAAGAACAATTTAATATTAAAGTAAGTAATTCAACACACTCATTAATTGCAAATATTATGAAATTAGATACAATCACAGTCATAAAAACAGTCCCATTGTACTCCAGGTACAGATTCTGGGATTAACATGAATCATTTTTCTATTGACAGTCTCTGGGAGTGAGCAATATCTCAGGAAGGTGGAGAGAGAGAAGTCGAATCATCGCCACACTCACTGGGACTGGAGAAATGTCAAATAATAACAGAAAATGCTGGAGAAACTCAGCAGGTCAGGCAACATCCGTGGAGAGAAATTTGAGTTGACGTTTCGGGTCAATAGAGAGCATCCTGACGAATTGTATCACTGTATGGTATGGCAGCTGTAGCTACTATGACTGGAAAGCCCTGCAGCGGGTAGTCAAAACTGCCCAACGCATTACCGGCACCCGGCTACCGACCATAGAGCACATATACCAGAAACGCTGTTTACGGAGGTCACGGTCCATCATCAAAGACCCTACCCACCCCAGCCACAGACTGTTCGCCCTCCTGCCACCTGGGAGACGCTACAGATGCATTCGCACCCGAACGACCAGATTTAGGAACAGTTTCTTTCCCAGGGCTGTCATCCTACTGAACTCCACAAATAAACTCTAAAGCCTGCACATCTGCCAATGCACTTTATTATGGTTATGTTTATGTTAATGTATTACAAGCCAAATGTATGTTGAATGTTTAAATGTCTTAATCTAAATGTACACTCTCGGGAGCCGCAAGCCTACATTTCGTTGTACTGCACTTGTGCACTAACAATGACAATAAAAGTTGATTTGATTTGATTTTGATTTGAAACCCTTCTTCAAAACTGGGAGGAAAATAAAATAGATCGAAGGCAAGACTGCGATCGAACAAAAGAAGTAGAAGAGACAATAAAAGGTATTCGAAGCCAGACGAGATGGTAATAGGCCCGTGGAGACAAAAGGCAGCTGAGATTAGGTGTGAAGTGTACTGGCAGGTAAGAGACAGCTGCCAGGTGAGAGAGAGTTCGATCGCAGTCTTGCCTTCGATCTATTTTCTTTTCTTTCCAGTTTTGAAGAAGGGTTTCGACCCGAAACGTCAACTCAAATTTCTCTCCACGGATGTTGCCTGACCTGCTGAGTTTCTCCAGCATTTTCTGTTGTTATTTCGGATTTCCAGCACCTGCAGTATTTTGCTATCGTACTGGAGAAATGTCGTTGGCTTCACAGAGCAGATCTGGTGAGACCGAGACCCCCAGTGTCGGAGCCAGGATTCAACGGGAAGCTTCACCAATGATTGGAAAGGTGAGGAACTTTACTGAGAATCCCACCAGTCCACTACTTTGCCGAGGTGAGAGTCTAACCCGATACTGGGAGCTGTTCAACCAATGCCGTCAGTCTCAGCCGTTGATGCAACAAGTTGAGCGGAGCTTAACTCGTAGATAAACCTTGTCCATACCTCACCCGGGAGTGTTTGACACTTGCATGTAGAGGGATCTTTATTCTGTATTCACCACTTGCTGTACCTGAGCTGGTTGTGCTTCATTGGGTAGTGTCAATGGAGCTGTACGCTGCATTGAGCACATGATGTATCTGAGTTGGCTGTGTTGATGAACCAAATTGGAGGGAGACTTAATCTGTACCTAACCCGTGCTGTACCTGCCCTGGGAATGTTTGGTGGGACAGTGTAGAGGGAGCTTTACTCTGTATCTAACCCACCGTACCTGCCCTGGGAATGTTTGATGGGACAGTGTAGAGGGAGCTTTACTCTGTCTCTAACCCGTGCTGTACCTGCCCTGGGAGCGTTTGATGGGGCAGTGTAGAGGGAGTTTTACTCTGTATCTAACCCATGCTGTACCTGCCCTGGAGGTGTTTGATGGGACAGTGTAGAGGGAGCTTTACTCTGTATCTAACCCGTGCTGTACCTGCCCTGGGAGTGTTTGATGGGACAGTGTAGAGGGAGCTTTACTCTCTCTCTTACCCGTGCTGTACCTGCCCTGGGAGCGTTTGATGGGGCAGTGTAGAGGGAGTTTTACTCTGTATCTAACCCACTGTACCTGCCCTGGAGGTGTTTGATGAGATCTTTACTCTGTAACAGAGGATTACATGGGATAGACAGCACAGAACCAGGCCATTCAGTGTTTATGCTCCACTCGAGCCTCCTCCTGTCTCACCTCATCTAATTCTATCCACATAACCCTCTATTCCCTTCTCCCTCATATGGTTATCTAACTGCCCCTTAAATACATCTATACTATTCACTTCAACCACTCCCTGTGGTAGCGAGCTCCACATTCTCACCACTCTCTGGGTAAAGAGGTTTCTTCTGAATTTCCTATTTGACTTCTTGGTAACTACCTTATATTGATGGTCTCTAATTTTACACTTCCCCACAAGTGGAAACACGCTCTCTGTATCCACTCCATCAAAACCTTTCCTCATATTAAAGACCTCTATTAGGTCACCCCTCAGCCTTCAAGAGAAAGGCCACCCAGCCTGTTCATCCGTTCCTGATATATATACCCTGGCTTTTCTGAGATCATCCATGTAAATCTTCTCTGCACCTTCTCCAGTGCCTCTATATCCTTTTTAGAATATAGCGACCAGAACTGTACGCAGTTCTCCAAGTGTGGTCTAACCAAGGTTCGATACAAGTTTAGCATAAATTCACTACTTTTCAATTCTATCCCTCCAGGAATAAACCCTCGTGCTTGGTTTGCTTTTTCCTATTGCCTTATTAACCTGTGTGGCTACTTCCAGTGATTTGTGTATTTGTACTCCGAGATCCCTTTGCTCCCCTACCCCATTTAGATTCTTATTTTCCAAATAATATGTGTCCTCCCTACTTTTCTTATCAATATGTAATACCTCAGATTTTTCTGTTAAATTTCATTTGCCAATTATATGCCCATTAAAGAGCTATTAGAAATACATGATAAATAATATCGAATTAGTAATGCAAGTGTATGACTGTAACTATAATATTTATGTCTCCCCTTCCTCCCTCTCTCTCTCTCCCTCATTCTTTCCTCCTCCCTCTCTCCCTCGCTCTCTCTCTCCGTCCCTCTCCCTCAGAATTATAAAATGTCTCTTTGCCGATAACAGGCCATTCGGCCCAACCAGTCCATACCATATTCCAGGTCTCCAAGCCACTGGGTGTGTCAGCCTGCAATCCAGGCTCCATTCACCGGGCGAGGATCTGGCTAACTCAGCACAGGCCAGGGATGGAGCCTGGGCCTGTCCTGCTCTGTGTGTTTGGGGAGTCTCAGTACCCACTCCAGGAGGGGACATTTCAGGGGTGGGGCACCCATGATTGTGTGGGTCTAATTGCCGCCCCTCTCTCTTTCTTTCTTGCAGTTAATCTTGGAGTTCCTGAATGGTGCGCTGCTGCCCCGCGCACTCCACACGTTCAAGATGGACGACCTGCTGGTGGAGATGCAGGAGATTGTGAACTCAAGTCTTTGACATTCTCAGCAGCGTGGTAAGATCACCGCTGGGAGCAGAGGTTACAGCAGGGGGTCAAATTAACACAGGCCGGTGATGGAGCCTGGACATTTCCTGCCCAGATTCGGGCCCTGTTTTCCCACCCCAATTCCCCGCTGTTGCAGACCTCGCGATGTAGGGGACCTGGGCCGAGGAGATTCTAGCCTCCGAGCCAGACACTTTGCAGGCCGACAGAGAAGCCAATTGGTCAATGGAGTTCATCGCTGAGGTGACCGGTATGTGGACGGGCCACTCAGCATTGTGGGCACAGGGTCACTGACACTGGGCATTGTGGGTACAGAGTCACTGACCCCGGGCATTGTGGGTACAGCGTCACTGACATTGGGCATTGTGGGTACAAGATCACTGCCCCATGGCATTATGGACACTGGATCACTGACCCTGGGCATTGTGGGTACAGGGTCACTGACCCCGGGCATTGTGGGTACAGGGTCACTGACCCTGGGCATTGTGGGTACAGAGTCACTGACACCAAGCATTGTGGGTACAGGGTCACTGGTCACTGACCCCGGGCATTGTGGGTACAGATCCACTGAAACTGAGCATTGTGGGTACAGGATCGCACTGACCCTGGGCATTGTGGGTACAAGGTCACTGCAACTGGGCATTGTGGGTACAAGGTCACTGACCCTGGGCATTGTGGTTAAGGTCCTGAGGATGATTACGGCCCCCTGTGAATGTTTGACTTTAAATGGTGTTTGACCTCTGAATCTTCCTCTACCCCTAGACCCGGCTGTGACTTGTCCAGCAAAGTGGACCCTGGAATAAACGGCAGAGGAACTGTGGCTGGGGAACCCGAGCTGGAGCAGAGTCAGGAACAGAAATGGTATGGAGCGGGAGGGAGTAACAGTGGTAATGTCAGTGTAATGTAGAGAGAGCTCTGTTTTATACCTGCCCTGGGAGTGCTGGATGCTGACACTGGGTATAAAGTGGGGGTACACTGTCAGGGTAATGTAGAGGGAGCTCTGTATTGTACCTGCCCTGGGAGTGCTGGATGCTGACACTGGGTATAAAGTGGGGGTACACTGTCAGGGTAATATAGAGGGAGCTCTGTATTGTACCTGCCCTGGGAGCGCTCGATGCTGACACTGGGTATAAAGTGGGGGTACACTGTCAGGGTAATGTAGAGGGAGCTCTGTATTGTACCTGCCCTGGGAGTGCTGGATGCTGACACTGGGTATAAAGTGGGGGTACACTGTCAGGGTAATGTAGATGGAGCTCTGTATTGTACCTGCCCTGGGAGCACACGATGCTGACACTGGGTATAAAGTGGGGGTACACTGTCAGGTAAATGTAGAGGGAGGTCTGTATTGTACCTGCCCTGGGAGTGCTTGATGTTGACACTGGGTATAAAGTGGGGGTACACTGTCAGGGTAATGTAGAGGGAGCTCTGTATTGTACCTGCCCTGGGAGCACTCGATGCTGACACTGGGTATAAAGTGGTGGTACACTGTCAGGGTAATGTCGAGGGAGCTCCGTATTGTACCTGCCCTGGGAGCACTCGATGCTGACACTGGGTATAAAATGGGGGTACACTGTTGGAGTAATGTAGAGGGAGCTCTGTATTGTACCTGCCCTGGGAGCGCTCAATGCTGACACTGGGTATAAAATGGGGGTACACTGTTGGAGTAATGTAGAGGGAGCTCTGTATTGTACCTGCCCTGGGAGCGCTCAATGCTGACACTGGGTATAAAGGGGGGGTACACTGTTGGGGTAATGTAGAGGGAGCTCTGTATTGTACCTGCCCCGGGAGTGCTCGATGCTGACACTGGGTATAAAGTGGGGGCACACTGTCAGGGTAATGTTGAGGGAGCTCTGTATTGTACCTGCCCCGGGAGTGCTCGATGCTGACACTGGGTATAAAGTGGGGTTACACTGTCAGGGTAATGTAGAGGGAGCTCTGTATTGTACCTGCCCCGGGAGTGCTCGATGCTGACACTGGGTATAAAGTGGGGTTACACTGTCAGGGTAATGTAGAGGGAGCTCTGTACTGTACCTGCCCCGGGAGTGCTCGATGCTGACACTGGGTATAAAGTGGGGTTACACTGTCAGGGTAATGTAGAGGGAGCTCTGTATTGTACCTGCCCCGGGAGTGCTCGATGCTGACACTGGGTATAAAGTGGGGTTACACTGTCAGGGTAATGTAGAGGGAGCTCTGTACTGTACCTGCCCCGGGAGTGCTCGATGCTGACACTGGGTATAAAGTGGGGGTACACTGTCAGGGTAATGTAGAGCGAGCTCTGTATTGTATCTGCCCCTGGAGTGGGAGGTGTAGGGGGTTTCTCTTGCTTGCTCTGGTCTCCTGCCAGGCTTCTTGCAATAATTACCCCTGAGTGGTTCGACCCACTCTCCCCTACGGTTCTCGACCTTGGACTTAGGTGCAGGGAACTGTAGTGCAGAGAAAACTCAATAGACCAGGTCGAATAGCACGAAATGGATGCTTTTATTAAACAGTTTGCAGCATTATAAAATACATGTCATAGGCACAGATTAAAGCTACTACAAGCATGCACACATCTATAAACTTAACTCTATGGAAATGGGGAACACACGGCACATCGTAAAAGGGGTAACACATTACAACTACCCTTAACCCCCTCCCCTAGACCTAAACTAAGTTTCGACTTGAGGAACTCGGGATCATGCTCACCACTTTCAGAATTGCGGAAAGGCTTTCGCAGCCTTTTTGGCACAGCTTTCCGTCGTCACGTGGATTTGGAAACTTCTGGCGCAGCTTGGTTCTCCTGCGATGTAGGCAGCCGGTACAGCCTTGGTGAGCGCTCGCCACGGATGGATCCGTTACCGTCGTGATTTTAAGAACTGGATGCACATGGGTGAATCCATTACCGATGTGATGTTGAGACACTGGGGTGCCGGGCCCTGAGTGTCTTCTTCTCCGGCCTGGGTCGTCGATCTCCCCGAGGGTGTCTTCTCCTTCGGCCTGGGTCGTCGATGATCTCCCGACAAAAGTACCCGGGCCACCCTCGTCGTCTTCCCGTCGTGGCCGAGCCTTGCCTGGCCGAACGGCGACCACGTTCCGAGACCGAAGTGCTGCCTTAACCGAAGAGTCTGTCCCGAAGCGTTGAAGAAAATGAAGACCGAAGTGAAGCCCCGTAGAAGTTCCGAAGCTACTCCCAAGCGTTGAGCGTACTGATGGACCTTTTCAATCCACAGTTATACCTTTTTGGAACATTCTTATATCCCGCCAGATCATAGTCCTGTCTTTGTAATAATTTTGGCGGGCAGAATTCTCTGCAGGGGTGTTTTGTCTTCATAACGGGAGTCGGTGATAGCTTAACTGGCCTTCCTGGGCCGATAATGTCTTTGCTTTGTCACCGTAACTCGGTTTGTATATTGATCGGTCTGGAGATTGCCCTGGATGGCTGTTAAACGGCTTCTCTTTGTACAGTGTAATGGGTTAAAGCGTTCGTTCAATTGTCCGCCCATTTCTTGATGGGCCTCATCCTGCTACCCAAAACTGTCCTGTACTTATAATCTAATCAATATGTATGCTCAGTTCCCTGAGTTTCAGTTTCCCGAAACTGGTTTCCGCGGGTTTAATGTCCTCAATCCACAAGCCTGTCTGACTTGCAGTAACAGAAATTCAAATGGTCCCAAAAGCTGGTCACGAGGTCTGGTGGCCATTTTGTGTGCCCTTTTATCAAAGGTTTCTCTGTACAAGCTTCTTTTGGTCAATAAAACTGTCTTATTAACCCGATTTTACAACGCGATTATTAATGAAAATTTCGAATCTTACAGAGGGGCTACGGCCACTTTGTGGTATTGTTCCTGGCTGCAGTGTGATTGGCTCCCGGTTCCTTTGTGATGTAACCTGGAGTCAGGTTTCCGCCCCTGGTTACGGCCCATCAGTGGGATGTCTGTGTGGGAGGAGTGACAGCTGACAGTAGCAGTGAGTTTAGTCCCAATAAACAGGGTAAAGTACAGAATAGAACAATTCAATATTAAAGTAAGTAATTCAAAAAATGTCATTACTTGCAAATATACTCAAATTAAATATAATCAGTCACAAAAACAGTCCCACTGTATCCCTCCCAGTCGGGGAACACTTCAGCAGTCAAGGACATTCAGCCTCCGATCTTCGGGTAAGCATTCTCCAAGGCGGCCTTCGAGACACACGACAACGCAAAATCGTCGAGCAGAAACTGATAGCCAAGTTCCGCACTCATGAGGGCGGCCTCAACCGGGATCTTGGGTTCATGTCACGCTACATGTAACCCCACCTGACATAGAGTCATCCAGACTCGAGTCGTCGTTGGCTTGTTCTCTCTACACAGATGCGGCCGGATCTGCTGTGATTTCCAGCAACAACAAAAAAATTATTTTTATTATTGTCTTTTGTTTGTTTTTTGTTTTTCATACAGACCCCAGCATCTGCAACATTTGACCCCTGGTGACCCCACCTCATTGTTCTTTGATGTAATGTTTTCCTGACTGACCTGGTTGGACACCATTCACACCTTTGATTGCTGTGATTATCTCTCTGCCGAGGTGTGATAAAGGGCAGTTAGAAAGATTACCTGTAATCACCTGGCAGTGTTCTCTGACTATATATACTGTGCCTATATGCATCTCTTCACTTCACCTGACGAAGGAGCAGCGCTCCGAAAGCTTGTGATTTCAAATAAAGCTGTTGGACTATAACCTGGTGTTGTGTGACTTCTCACATCTGTCCACCCCAGTCCAACACCAGCATCTCCACATCATGGCCACTGTATTCCAGTTACAGATTCTGGGATTAATATGAATCATTTGTCTATTGACAGTCTCTGAGAGTGAGCCATATCTCAGGAAGATGGAGAGAGAGAAGTCAAATCATTGCCACACTCACTGGGACTGGAGAAATGTCGGTGGCTTCACATAGCAGATCCGGCGGGACCGAGACCCCCATTTTCGGAAAAGGGATAAAACAGGAAGCTTCAACAATGATTGGAAAAGTGAGGAACTTTACTGAGAATCCCATCAGTCCAGGATTTTTACAGGGTGAGAATCTAACCAGATATCGGGAGCTGGTCAACATCTGCCATCAGGCTCGGCCTTTGATGTGCCAAGTTGAGCGGAGCTTAACTCGTAGACAAACCTTGCCCGTACCTCACCCGGGAGTGTTTAACACTTACGCGTAGAGGGATCTTTATTCTGTATTGACCCCATGCTGTACCTGAGCTGGTTGTGCTTCATTGGGTAGTGTCAAGGGAGCTGTACACTGCATTGAACATGTGCTGTATCTGAAATAGTTGTGCTTGATGAACCAAATTAGTGGGAGCTTTACTCTGTACCTAACCCATTCTGTGCCTGCCCAGAGAGTGTTTTGGGTTGCCATTGTACGGGAAGCTTTACTTTGTATCTCTCTATCTTCCCCGTGCTGTACCTGCCCTTGGACTGTTTGATTGGGCAGTGTAATGGGAGCTTTACTCTGTGTATAACGCTTGCTATATGCAGGGAGATATCACTGGACTGGTCGGGTGTGCAGAAAAGGGGCAAATGGAATTCAATCCAGAGAAGTGTGAGGTTATGCATTTGGGAAGCGCTAAAAAGGCAAGGGATCCCACACTCTCACACAATACCAGAGACTCACAGATACAGAATGAATCCCACACTCACAGACAGTACCAGAGACTGACAGATATAGAATGAATCCCACACTCACAGACAGTACCAGAGACTGACAGATACAGAATGAATCTCACACTCTCACACAATACCAGAGACTCACAGATACAGAATGAATCCCACACTCACACACAGTACCAGAGACTGACAGATACAGAATGAATCCCACACTCACACACAGTACTAGAGACTGACAGATATTGAATGAATCCCACACTCACACACAGTACCAGAGACTGACAGATACAGAATGAATCCCACACTCACACACAGTACCAGAGACTGACAGATACAGAATGAATCCCTCACTCACACACAGTACCAGAGACTGACAGATATAGAATGAATCCCACACTCACACACAGTACCAGAGACTGACAGATACAGAATGAACCCCACACTCGCAGACAGAGGGAGTCAGAGTGGGTCTGTACTTACACAGACTCCTCAGGGGTGTTATGTTCATAAATAAATAGACATTTTCATTATGAACAGCTAGCTTGAGCTAGTCATTTATTCAGCCATGCAGACCAGTGTACAGGCATCCATCTTGACTACTGCCTTGTGGGTAGCCCACTACTAAACATACAGCTCCACCTAGTGTACCATTCTAGAATGACATGTTACTGATCATTACAAGGGGAGTCACAGAGTGGGTCTGTACTTACAGAGACTCCACAGGGGGAGTCACAGAGTGGGTCTGTACTTACAGAGACTCCACAGGGGGAGTCACAGAGTGGGTCTGTACTTACAGAGACTCCACAGGGGGAGACACAGAGTGGGTCTGTACTTACAGAGACTCCACAGGGAGAGTCACAGAGTGGGTCTGTACTTACAGAGACTCCACAGGGGGAGTCACAGAGTGGGTCTGTACTTACAGAGACTCCACAGGGGGAGTCACAGAGAGGGTCTGTACTTACAGAGCTCCACAGGGGGAGTCACAGAGTGGGGTCTGTACTTACAGAGACTCCACAGGGGGAGTCACAGAGTGGGTCTGTACTTACAGAGACTCCACAGGGGGAGTCACAGAGTGGGTCTGTACTTACAGAGACTCCACAGGGGAGTCACAGAGTGGGTCTGTACTTACAGAGACTCCACAGGGGGAGTCACAGAGTGGGTCTGTACTTACAGAGACTGCACAGGGGGAGTCACAGAGTGGGTCTGTACTTACAGAGACTCCACAGGGGGAGTCACAGAGTGGGTCTGTACTTACAGAGACTCCACAGGGGAGAGTCACAGAGTGGGTCTGTACTTACAGAGACTCCACAGGGGGAGTCACAGAGTGGGTCTGTACTTACAGAGACTCCACAGGGGGAGTCACAGAGTGGGTCTGTACTTACAGAGACTCCACAGGGGGAGTCACAGAGTGGGTCTGTACTTACAGAGACTCCACAGGGGGAGTCACAGAGTGGGTCTGTACTTACAGAGACTCCACAGGGGGAGTCACAGAGTGGGTCTGTACTTACAGAGACTCCACAGGGGGAGTCACAGAGTGGGTCTGTACTTACAGAGACTCCACAGGGGGAGTCACAGAGTGGGTCTGTACTTACAGAGACTCCACAGGGGGAGTCACAGAGTGGGTCTGTACTTGCAGAGACTCCACAGGGGGAGTCACAGAGTGGGTCTGTACTTACAGAGACTCCACAGGGGGAGTCACAGAGTGGGTCTGTACTTACAGAGACTCCACAGGGGGAGTCACAGAGTGGGTCTGTACTTACAGAGACTCCACAGGGGGAGTCACAGAGTGGGTCTGTACTTACAGAGACTGCACAGGGGGAGTCACAGAGTGGGTCTGTACTTACAGAGACTCCACAGGGGGAGTCACAGAGTGGGTCTGTACTTACAGAGACTCCACAGGGGGAGTCACAGAGTGGGTCTGTACTTACAGAGACTCCACAGGGGGAGTCACAGAGTGGGTCTGTACTTACAGAGACTCCACAGGGGGAGTCACAGAGTGGGTCTGTACTTACAGAGACTGCACAGGGGGAGTCACAGAGTGGGTCTGTACTTACAGAGACTCCACAGGGGGAGTCACAGAGTGGGTCTGTACTTACAGAGACTCCACAGGGGGAGTCACAGAGTGGGTCTGTACTTACAGAGACTCCACAGGGGGAGTCACAGAGTGGGTCTGTACTTACAGAGACTCCACAGGGGGAGTCACAGAGTGGGTCTGTACTTACAGAGACTCCACAGGGGGAGTCACAGAGTGGGTCTGTACTTACAGAGACTCCACAGGGGGAGTCACAGAGTGGGTCTGTACTTACAGAGACTCCACAGGGGGAGTCACAGAGTGGGTCTGTACTTACAGAGACTCCACAGGGGGAGTCACAGAGTGGGTCTGTACTTACAGAGACTCCACAGGGGGAGTCACAGAGTGGGTCTGTACTTACAGAGACTCCACAGGGGGAGTCACAGAGTGGGTCTGTACTTACAGAGACTCCACAGGGGGAGTCACAGAGTGGGTCTGTACTTACAGAGACTCCACAGGGGGAGTCACAGAGTGGGTCTGTACTTACAGAGACTCCACAGGGGGAGTCACAGAGTGGGTCTGTACTTACAGAGACTCCACAGGGGGAGTCACAGAGTGGGTCTGTACTTACAGAGACTCCACAGGGGGAGTCACAGAGTGGGTCTGTACTTACAGAGACTCCACAGGGGGAGTCACAGAGTGGGTCTGTACTTACAGAGACTCCACAGGGGGAGTCACAGAGTGGGTCTGTACTTACAGAGACTCCACAGGGGGAGTCACAGAGTGGGTCTGTACTTACAGAGACTCCACAGGGGGAGTCACAGAGTGGGTCTGTACTTACAGAGACTCCACAGGGGGAGTCACAGAGTGGGTCTGTACTTACAGAGACTCCACAGGGGGAGTCACAGAGTGGGTCTGTACTTACAGAGACTCCACAGGGGAGTCACAGAGTGGGTCTGTACTTACAGAGACTCCACAGGGGGAGTCACAGAGTGGGTCTGTACTTACAGAGACTCCACAGGGGGAGTCACAGAGTGGGTCTGTACTTACAGAGACTCCACAGGGGGAGTCACAGAGTGGGTCTGTACTTACAGAGACTCCACAGGGGGAGTCACAGAGTGGGTCTGTACTTACAGAGACTCCACAGGGGGAGTCACAGAGTGGGTCTGTACTTACAGAGACTCCACAGGGGGAGTCACAGAGTGGGTCTGTACTTACAGAGACTCCACAGGGGGAGTCACAGAGTGGGTCTGTACTTACAGAGACTCCACAGGGGGAGTCACAGAGTGGGTCTGTACTTACAGAGACTCCACAGGGGGAGTCACAGAGTGGGTCTGTACTTACAGAGACTCCACAGGGGGAGTCACAGAGTGGGTCTGTACTTACAGAGACTCCACAGGGGGAGTCACAGAGTGGGTCTGTACTTACAGAGACTCCACAGGGGGAGTCACAGAGTGGGTCTGTACTTACAGAGACTCCACAGGGGGAGTCACAGAGTGGGTCTGTACTTACAGAGACTCCACAGGGGGAGTCACAGAGTGGGTCTGTACTTACAGAGACTCCACAGGGGGAGTCACAGAGTGGGTCTGTACTTACAGAGACTCCACAGGGGGAGTCACAGAGTGGGTCTGTACTTACAGAGACTCCACAGGGGAGTCACAGAGTGGGTCTGTACTTACAGAGACTGCACAGGGGGAGTCACAGAGTGGGTCTGTACTTACAGAGACTCCACAGGGGGAGTCACAGAGTGGGTCTGTACTTACAGAGACTCCACAGGGAGAGTCACAGAGTGGGTCTGTACTTACAGAGACTGCACAGGGGGAGTCACAGAGTGGGTCTGTACTTACAGAGACTGCACAGGGGGAGTCACAGAGTGGGTCTGTACTTACAGAGACTCCACAGGGGGAGTCACAGGGTGGGTCTGTACTTACAGAGACTGCACAGGGGAGTCACAGAGTGGGTCTGTACTTACAGAGACTCCACAGGGGGAGTCACAGAGTGGGTCTGTACTTACAGAGACTCCACAGGGGGAGTCACAGAGTGGGTCTGTACTTACAGAGACTCCACAGGGGAGTCACAGAGTGGGTCTGTACTTACAGAGACTCCACAGGGAGTCACAGAGTGGGTCTGTACTTACAGAGACTGCACAGGGGGAGTCACAGAGTGGGTCTGTACTTACAGAGACTCCACAGGGAGAGTCACAGAGTGGGTCTGTACTTACAGAGACTCCACAGGGAGAGTCACAGAGTGGGTCTGTACTTACAGAGACTCCACAGGGGGAGTCACAGAGTGGGTCTGTACTTACAGAGACTCCACAGGGGGAGTCACAGAGTGGGTCTGTACTTACAGAGACTGCACAGGGGGAGTCACAGAGTGGGTCTGTACTTACAGAGACTGCACAGGGGGAGTCACAGAGTGGGTCTGTACTTACAGAGACTCCACAGGGGGAGTCACAGAGTGGGTCTGTACTTACAGAGACTCCACAGGGGAGTCACAGAGTGGGTCTGTACTTACAGAGACTGCACAGGGGGAGTCACAGAGTGGGTCTGTACTTACAGAGACTCCACAGGGGGGAGTCACAGAGTGGGTCTGTACTTACAGAGACTGCACAGGGGGAGTCACAGAGTGGGTCTGTACTTACAGAGACTCCACAGGGGAGTCACAGAGTGGGTCTGTACTTACAGAGACTCCACAGGGAGAGTCACAGAGTGGGTCTGTACTTACAGAGACTCCACAGGGAGAGTCACAGAGTGGGTCTGTACTTACAGAGACTCCACAGGGGGAGTCACAGAGTGGGTCTGTACTTACAGAGACTCCACAGGGGAGTCACAGAGTGGGTCTGTACTTACAGAGACTCCACAGGGGGAGTCACAGAGTGGGTCTGTACTTACAGAGACTCCACAGGGGGGGTCACAGAGTGGGTCTGTACTTACAGAGACTCCACAGGGAGAGTCACAGAGTGGGTCTGTACTTACAGAGACTCCACAGGGGGGGTCACAGAGTGGGTCTGTACTTACAGAGACTCCACAGGGAGAGTCACAGAGTGGGTCTGTACTTACAGAGACTCCACAGGGGGAGTCACAGAGTGGGTCTGTACTTACAGAGACTCCACAGGGGGAGTCACAGAGTGGGTCTGTACTTACAGAGACTCCACAGGGGGAGTCACAGAGTGGGTCTGTACTTACAGAGACTCCACAGGGGGAGTCACAGAGTGGGTCTGTACTTACAGAGACTCCACAGGGGGAGTCACAGAGTGGGTCTGTACTTACAGAGACTGCACAGGGGGAGTCACAGAGTGGGTCTGTACTTACAGAGACTCCACAGGGGGAGTCACAGAGTGGGTCTGTACTTACAGAGACTCCACAGGGGGAGTCACAGAGTGGGTCTGTACTTACAGAGACTCCACAGGGGGAGTCACAGAGTGAGTCTGTACTTACAGAGACTCCACAGGGGGAGTCACAGAGTGGGTCTGTACTTACAGAGACTCCACAGGGGGAGTCACAGAGTGGGTCTGTACTTACAGAGACTCCACAGGGGGAGTCACAGAGTGGGTCTGTACTTACAGAGACTCCACAGGGGGAGTCACAGAGTGGGTCTGTACTTACAGAGACTCCACAGGGGGAGTCACAGAGTGGGTCTGTACTTACAGAGACTCCACAGGGGGAGTCACAGAGTGGGTCTGTACTTACAGAGACTCCACAGGGGGAGTCACAGAGTGGGTCTGTACTTACAGAGACTCCACAGGGGGAGTCACAGAGTGGGTCTGTACTTACAGAGACTCCACAGGGGGAGTCACAGAGTGGGTCTGTACTTACAGAGACTCCACAGGGGGAGTCACAGAGTGGGTCTGTACTTACAGAGACTCCACAGGGGGAGTCACAGAGTGGGTCTGTACTTACAGAGACTCCACAGGGGGAGTCACAGAGTGGGTCTGTACTTACAGAGACTCCACAGGGGGAGTCACAGAGTGGGTCTGTACTTACAGAGACTCCACAGGGGGAGTCACAGAGTGGGTCTGTACTTACAGAGACTCCACAGGGGGAGTCACAGAGTGGGTCTGTACTTACAGAGACTCCACAGGGGGAGTCACAGAGTGGGTCTGTACTTACAGAGACTCCACAGGGGGAGTCACAGAGTGGGTCTGTACTTACAGAGACTCCACAGGGAGAGTCACAGAGTGGGTCTGTACTTACAGAGACTCCACAGGGGGAGTCACAGAGTGGGTCTGTACTTACAGAGACTGCACAGGGAGAGTCACAGAGTGGGTCTGTACTTACAGACTCCACAGAGGGAGTCACAGAGTCTTCTTCTTAGGCAGTCCCTCGGAACCGAGGCTGACTTGCTTCCAGACTGAAAATGAGTTCTCAGGTGACTGATGAGTCCAATGCGGGACCTACAGTCTCTGTCGCAGGTGGGGCAGACGGTGGTTGAAGGGGCGGGTGGGTGGGGTGCTTTGGTTGACGTGCGCTGTTTGCGCTTGGCTTTCACTTGTTCCTGGCGAAGAGACTCGAGGTGTTCCGCACCTTCCCGGATGCTTCTCCTCATATTTGTGCGGTCTTGGGCCAGAGACTCCCAGGTGTCGGTGGGGATGTTGCACTTTTTCAAGGAGGCTTTGAGGGTGTCCTTGAAGCCTTTCCTCTGCCCACCTGGGGCTCTCTTGCCGTGTCGGAGCTCAGAGTAGAGCGCCTGTTTTGGGAGTCTCGTATCAGGCATGCGGACGATGTGGCTCATCCATCAGAGCTGATCGAGCGTGGTCAAAGCTTCGATGCTGGGGATGTTGGCCTGAGCAAGAACACTGACGTTGGTGCGCCTATCCTGCCAATGGGTTTGCAGGATCTTGCGGAGGCAGCATTGGTGGTACCTCTCCAATGCTTTGAGGTGCCTGCTGTACATGGTCCATGTCTCTGAAGCATGCAGGAGGGTGGGTATCACTACTGCTCTATAGATTATGAGCTTAGTGCCGGGTTTGAGGTCCTGGTCTTCAAACACTCTCTTCCTGAGGCGACCGAAGGCTGCACTGGCAAACTGAAGGCGGTGTTGGACTTCGTCATCGACATCTGCCCTTGTTGACAGTAGGCTCACGAGTTATGGAAAGTGGTCGACATTGTCCAAGGCCTCGTCGTGGATTTTGATAATCGGGGGGCAGCACTGTGTGATGGGGGCAGGTTGGTAGAGGACCTTTGTCTTACGGATGTTTAGTGTAAGGCCCATGCTCTCGTTCACTTTGGTGAAGGTGTTGATGATGGTTTGGAGTTCGATCTCAGAGTGTGAGCAGACGCAAGCGTTGTCTGCATACTGTAATTCGACGACAGAGGATGGGACGACCTTGGATCTGGACTGGAGGCGACGGAGGTTGAACAGTTTCCCGTTTGTTCTGTAGATTAGCTCCACTCCAGCGGGGAGCTTACTGAGGGTGAGATGGAGCATTGCAGCCAGGAAGATCGAGAAAAGCATTGGTGCGATGACACAGCCTTGCTTAACTCGGTCCGTATGTGAATTGGGTCTGTGGTGGATCCGTTGGTCAGGATCACGGCTTGCATGTCGTTGTGAAGCAGGCGGAGGATGGTGACAAACTTTTGAGGACAGCCGAATTTGAGCAGGACACTCCATAATCCCTCACGGTTGACAGTGTCGAAGGTCTTTGTGAGGTCAAAGAAGGCCATGTACAGCGGTTGGTGCTGTTCCCTGCATTTCTCTTGTAATTGACGCGCGGTGAAGATCATGTCCATTGTGCCCCTTAGAGGGTGGAATCCGCATTGCGACTCTGGGAGGAGCTCTTCAGCCACTGGAAGAAGGTGATTGAGGAGGATTCTTGTGATGACTTTCCCTGTGGCAGACAGCAGGGAAGCTCCTCTGTAATTACCGCAATCGGACTTGTCACCTTTCTTGAAGATGGTCTCTGAGATCTCCACCATTTACACTTCATCTAGACCCGTCTTTTGTTTCTTTAGTTGTCCCATTACCATCTCCTTTTGCCTTGCACCATCATCCCTTTTGTCTATAAATCTCTCCTGCCTTCCATCCTATCACAGACCTGCCCTTTTGTTCTTTCCTCCCCTCCACCCTTTCCCTGCTCCTGCTCTTGCTTAAAAATCTGTTGCATCTCCAACTTTTTGGGAGAAGGGGAAGTGCAACGAGACCTGGGTGTCCTTGTGCACCAGTCGCTGAAGGTAAGCATGCAGGTGCAGCAGGCGGTTAAGAAGACAAATGGTATGTTGGCCTTCGTAGCAAGAGGGTTCCAGTACAGGAACAAGGATGTCTTGCTGCAGTTGTACAGGGCCTTGGTGAGACCACATCTTGCGTATTGTGTGCAGTTTTGGTCGCCTTATCTGAGGAAGGATGTGCTTGCCATGGATGGAGTGCAGCGAAGATTCACCAGACTGATACCTGGGATGGCAGGAATGACATATGAGGAGAGATTGGGTCGATTGGGCTTATACTCGCTGGAGTTTAGAAGAATGAGAGGGGATCTCATTGAAACTTATAAAATTCTAACAGGACTGGACAGACTAGATGCAGGAAGGATGTTCCTGATGGTCGGGGAGTCCAGAACCAGGGGTCACAGTCTAAGTATAAGGGGTAAGCCATTTAGGACAGAGATGAGGAGGAATTTCTTCACCCAGAGAGTGGTGAACCTGTGGAATTCTCTACCACAGAAGGCAGTTGAGGCAAATTCATTAAATATATTCAAGAAGGAGTTGGATATATTTCTTAAAGCTAAAGAGATCAAGGGATATGGGGAGAAGGCAGGGACAGGGTACTGAATTTGGATGATCAGCCATGACCTCATTGAATGGCGGAGCAGGCTCGAGGGGCCAAATGGCCTACTCCTGCTCCTATCTTCTATGTTTCTATGTTTTTCCCAGTTCTGACGAAGGGTCATCGACCTGAAACATTAACTCTGTTTCTCTCTCCTCGATGCTGCCTGACCCGCTGAGTGTTTCCAGCATTTTCTGTTGTTATTTCAGATTTCCGGCATCTGCAGTATTTTGGTATTTTGCATTTATTTCCGCCTTCCACTCATTTCTCTCTCCCACCGACTTGCCGCAGTCCATTTCCCGCTTTAATGGGCATCAGCGAATTATAGTTGTACAACCATAATTCGCGGAGCGCGGCTTCGCTTTAAGGTTTCAGCGCCCCGGCCCCAGTGCTTTTTCATTGGTCCCAATGACCAGATTGTCCATCGGAGCGGAATGACGTAATGTCCCTGGTCGGGGAGCGACGGAAAGACGCGGTCGGATGACGGACGTAATGACGCTAACGCCACAAGGACGCCCGGTGCGGAATGACGCAATGACGCTAGGCGGGGAGTGTGAATTGCAGGACGGCGCTCCGATTGGTGGAAGCGGGCGGCGGTCCTGCTCAACCATTGGTTCATTCCGCTGTCCATCAGCGTGTGGCCGGGGAGGCGGGACCTCCGCGGGTCAGGCGTTGGACCGAACGTTTGATTGGTCGGCGAGCTGTCCATCACCGAACGAGTGGGCGGATCCCCTGGAGGGCCCTCACGCTATTGGCTGAAGCGGCTGCCCGTCGAGCGGCGCGCCTGTTGCGATTGGCCGAGATGGCTGTCGGTCAAGCAGTGGACGGCGGCGATTGGCCGCTGGGATCCCTCAGCGGGCTGGGCGGGAGCGGCGGCTGATCTTTCAGCGGTGGAGGTGGCGGAGTCCCGAGAACGGGCAGGGGGAGGAGGAGGAGGAGGCCTGAGGCGGAGTCCAGGGGTCAGGACAGGCGGCCACAGCGGCAGGTAACCGTCCTCAAAATCCCCGTCCCCCCCGGAGGCGCTCCGGGACCAGGCCGTAAGCCTCGGCCTCGCCTGCTAATCCAGCCTGAGGGTGGGGGAGGAGAGGGAAGAGAAGGCCAGAAATCCCCGGGGAGAGAGAAGGGGTTTGCGGGCCGGGAATCCCCCCCGCACGGCCCCTCCCCTCCGCGGGAAATCCCCGCTTCTGGATTTCCCAATGGGAGCTTCCTATGTAAACATGTCACGCTGCAGTTCCCCGCGGCTGCCAGAGGGGGCGCTGCAGCGACTGGGCTCACACAGTAGATGCAGGATTACATATATATTAGGATATATACACGGGATTACATGGGATATACATCAGATTACACAGTATATACACCGATTACACAGGATATACATCAAATATACATTGGATTATATAGGATTACATAGGATATACTGCACAGAAATAGGCCATTCGGCCCAGCCAGTCCACACCAGCCTTTATGCTCCACTCGAGCTCCTCCCATCCTTCCTCATATAGAACAGTATGGCACAGAAGGAGGCCATTTGGCCCATCGAGCCTGCTCCGCCATTCAATGCGATCATGGCTGATCATCCAAATTCAGTACCCTGTCCCTGCCTTCTCCCCATACCCCTTGATCCCTTTAGCCTTAAGAAATATATCCAACTCCTTCTTGAATATATTTAATGAATTGGCCTCTACTGCCTTCTGAGGTAGAGAATTCCACAGGTTCACCACTCTCTGGGTGAAGAAATTCCTCCTCATTTCTTTCCTAAATGGCATACCCCTTATCCTTAGACTGTGACCCCTGGTTCTGGACTCCCCGACCATCGGGAACATCCTTCCTGTATCTAGTCTGTCCAGTCCTGTCGGAATTTTATAGGTTTCAATGAGATCCCCTCTCATTCTTCTAAACTCCAGCGAGTATAAGCCCAATCGACCCAATCTCTCCTCATACGTCATTCCTGCCATCCCAGGTATCAGTCTGGTGAATCTTCGCTGAACTCCTTCCATTGCAAGAACATCCTTCCTCAGATAAGGCGACCAGAACTGCACACAATACTCAAGATGTGGTCTCACCAAGGCCCTGTACAACTGCAGCAAGACATCCTTGTTCCTGTACTCAAACCCTCTCGCTATGAAGGCCAACATACCATTTGCCTTCTTAACCGCCTGCTGCACCTGCATGCTTACCTTCAGCGACTGGTGCACAAGGACACCCAGGTCTCGTTGCACTTCCCCTTCTCCCAATCTATTGCCATTCAGATAATCTGCCTTCCTGTTTTTGATACCAAAGCGGATAACCTCACATTTATCCACATTATACTGCATCTGCCATGCTTCTGCCCAATCACCCAACCTGTCCAAATCATACTGGAGTTTCTCGGCATCCTCCTCACAGTACACACGCCCACCCAGCTTTGTGTCGACTGGAAATTTGGAGATATTACATCTAGTTCCCTCGTCTAGATCATTAATATATATTGTGAACAGCTGGGGTCCATGGACCGACCCTTGCGGTACCCCACTAGTCACTGCCTGCCACTCGGAAAAAGACCCGTTTATTCCAACTCTTTGCTTTCTGTCTGCCAACCAGTTTTCTATCCCAGTCAATACCTTGCCCCCAATCCCATGTGCCTTAACTTTACACGCTAATCTCTTATGCGGGACCTTATCGAAAGCCTTCTGAAAGTTTAAATATACCACATCCACTGGTTCTCCCTTATCTAGTTTACCAGTTACATCCTCAAAAAATTCCAGTAGATTAGTGAAGCACGATTTACCAAGGTTACTATTGAATCTGTTTCCACCACCCTTTCAGGTACTGCATTCCAAATCCTAACCTCTCGTTGCGTAAAAGATATAACTCTATCAGCATAACCCTCTATTCGCTTAAGAGCATAAGAAATAGGAGCAGGAGTTGGCCATTTGGCCCTTCGAGCCTTTTCCGACATTCAATAAGATCATGGCTGTACTTCTACCTCATCGCCACTTTCCTGCACTATCCCCATATCCGTTGATTCCCTTAATATTCAAAAATCTATCGATCTCTGTCTTGAATATATTCAACGATTGAGCCTCCACAGCCCTCTGGGGTAGAGAATTCTAAAGATTCATCACCCTCTGAGTGAAGAAATTTCACCTCATGTCAATCCTAAATGGCTGACCCCTTATTCTGATGGTGTGGAGATGCCGGTGTTGGACTGGGGTGGACAAATGTAAGAAGTCACACAACACCAGGTTATAGTCCAACAGTTTTATTTGAAATCACAAGCTTTCGGAGCGCTGCTCCTTCGTCAGGTGACGAAAGCTTGTGATTTCAAATAAAACTGTTGGACTATAACCTGGTGTTGTGTGACTTCTTACCCTTATTCTGAGACTGTGACCCCTGGTTCTGGACTCCCCAGCCAGGGGAAACATCCTCCCTGCATCTACCCTGTCAAGCCCTGTAAGAATTTTGTATGTTTCAATGAGATCACCTCTCATTCTTCTAAACTCTAGAGAATATAGGCCTAGTCTACTCAATCTCTCCTCATAGGACAATCCCCCCATCCCAGGAACCAGTCTGGTGAACCTTCGTTGCACTCCCTCTATGGAAAGAATATCCTACCTTAGGTAAGGAAACCAAAACTGTACACAATACTCCAGGTATAGTTTCACCAGGGCCCCATATATTTGCAGTAAGACGTCTTTACTCTTATACTCAAATCCTCTTGTAATAAAGGCCAACATACCATTTGCTTTCCTAATTGCTGTACCTGCAAGTTAACTTTCAGTGATTTGTATACAAGGTCACCCAGGTCCCTCTGAACACCAACATTTCCCAATCTCTCACCATTTAAAAAATACTGTGCTTTTTTATTTTTCCTACCAAAGTGGATAACTTCCCATTTCTCCACATTATATTCTATTTGCCATGTTCTTGTCCACTCACTTAGCCTGTCTGTATCCCCATGAAGCCTCTTTGCATCCTCCTCACAACTTACATTCCCACCCAGCTTTGTATCATCAACAAACTTGGAGATATTACATTTAGTCCCCTCATCCAAATCATTGATGTAGATTGTGAATAGCTGAGGCCCAAGCACTGATCCTTGCGGTACCCCACTAGTTACAACCTGCCAACCCGAAAATGACCCGTTTATTCCTACTCTCTGTTTTCTGTCCGTTAACTAATCCTCAATCAATGCTATTATATTACCCCCAATCCCATGAGCCCTAATTTTGTTTAATAACCTCTTGTGTGGCACCTTATCGAATGCCTTTTGAAAATCCAAATACACCACATCCACTGGTTCCCCCTTATCTATTCTGCTAGTTACAACCTCAAAAACTCAATTTCCCTTTCATAAATCCCTGTTGACTCTGCCCAATCCTATTATTATTTTCTAAATGCCCTGTTACCACATCCTTAATAATAGATGCTAGCATTTTCCCTACTACTGATATCCGGCTAACTGGTCTGTAGTTCCCCATTTTCTCTCTCCCTCCTTTCTTAAATAGTGGGGTTACATTTGCTACCTTCCAATCTGCGGGAACCGTTCCAGAATCTATGGAATTTTGGGAAATGACAACCAATGCATCCACTATCTCTATAGCCAACTCTTTCAAAACCCTAGGATGTAGGTCATCAGGTCATGGGGATTTCACACAGAATCACACAGAAACCCCACAGTGCAGATAGAGGCCATTTCGGCCCATCGAGCCTGCACCGACACATATCCCACCCGATCCCCGTAACCCCTACACCAACACATATCCCACCCGATCCCCGTAACCCCACGTATTTAATCCCCCTAACACTAAGGGTCAATTTATCATAGCCAATCAACCTAACCCGCACATCTTTGGACTGTGGGAGGAAACCGGAGCACCCGGAGAAAACCCACGCAAACACGGGGAGAATGTGCAAACTCCACACAGACAGTCGCCCGAGGCCGGATTCGAACCCGGGTCCCTGGCGCTGTGAGGCAACAGTGCTAACCACTATGCCACCGTGACTTTCAATCCCATTAATTTCTCCCTCATTCTCGCTAGAGCCTTGGTGGTCCACTATTTCCGGGAAGTTTTTTGCGTCTTCTTCCGTGAAGACAGACGCAAAGTATTTGTATAATTTCTCTGCCATTTCCTTATTCCCCATTATAATTTCTCCTGTCTCAGCCTGTAAGGGACCCACATTTACTGTCGCTAATCTTTTCCTTTTTACATACCTATAGAAGCTTTTACAGTCTGTTTTTATATCTCTCGCTAGTTTACTCTCATATTCTATTTTCCCTTTATCAATTTCTTGGTCTTCCTTTGCTGAATTCTAAAATCCTGCCAATCCTCAGGCTTACTATTTTTGGCAACATTATAAGCCTCTTCCTTTGATCTAATACTATCTTTAACTTCTCTTGTTAGCCACGGTTGGACCACTTTTCCTCTGGGGTTTTTGTGCCTTAAAGTAATGTATATTGGTTGTAAATTATGTATTAATTCTTTAAATGCTAGCCATTGCTTGTCTACCGTCATACCTTTTAATGTAGTTTCCCAATCTACCGTAGCCAACTTGCCCCTCATACCTACGTAGTTTGCTTTGCATAGTGGTTAGGGCAGCACGGTGGCATAGTGGTTAGCACTGTTGCCTCACAGCGCCAGGGACCTGGGTTCGAATCCGGCCTCGGGTGACTGTCTGTGTGGAGTTTGCACATTCTCCCCGTGTTTGCGTGGGTTTCCTCCGGGTGCTCCGGTTTCCTCCCACAGTCCAAAGATGTGCGGGTTAGGTTGATTGGCTATGATAAATTGACCCTTACTGTTAGGGGGATTAAATACGTGGGGTTACAGGGATAGGGTGGGATATGTGTTGGTGTAGGGGTTACGGGGATTGGGTGGGATATGTGTCGGTGCAGGCTCGATGGGCCGAAATGGCCTCTATCTGCACTGTGGGGTTTCTGTGATTCTGTGATTAAGACCCTAGTTTCGGATTTAACTAAATTACTTTCAAACTCAGCATAAAATTCTATCATATGGGCCCCTAATTTCCGATAGGTATTGACTGGGATAGAGAACTGGTTGGCAGACAGAAAGCAAAGAGTTGGAATAAATGGGTCTTTTTCCGAGTGGCAGGCAGTGACTAGTGGGGTACCGCAGGGATCGGTCCTTGGACCCCAGCTGTTCACAATATATATAAATAATCTAGACGAGGGAACTGTAATATCTCCAAGTTTGCAGACGACACAAAGCTGGGTGGGCTTGTGTGCTGTGAGGAGGATGCCGAGAAACTCCAGTATGATTTGGACAGGTTGGGCGATTGGGCAGAAGCATGGCAGATGCAATATAACGTGGATAAATGCGAGGTTATCCACTTTGGTGTCAAAAACAGGAAGGCAGATTATTATCTGAATGGCAATAGATTGGGAGAAGGGGAAGTGCAACGAGACCTGGGTGTCCTTGTGCACCAGTCGCTGAAGGTAAGCATGCAGGTGCAGCAGGCGGTTAAGAAGGCAAATGGTATGTTGGCCTTCATAGCGAGAGGGTTCGAGTACAGGAGCAAGGATGTCTTGCTGCAGTTGTACAGGGCCTTGGTGAGACCACATCTTGAGTATTGTGTGCAGTTTTGGTCGCCTTATCTGAGGAAGGATGTTCTTGCCATGGAGGGAGTGCAGCGAAGATTCACCAGACTGATACCTGGGATGGCAGGAATGACGAATGAGGAGAGATTGGGTCGATTGGGCTTATACTCGCTGGAGTTTAGAAGAATGAGAGGGGATCTCATTGAAACTTATAAAATTCTAACAGGACTGGACAGACTAGATGCAGGAAGGATGTTCCTGATGGTCGGGGAGTCCAGAACCAGGGGTCACAGTCTAAGGATAAGGGGTAAACCATTTAGGACTGAAATGAGGAGGAATTTCTTCACCCAGAGAGTGGTGAACCTGTGGAATTCTCTACCACAGAAGGCAGTGGAGGCCAATTCATTAAATATATTCAAGAAGGAGTTAGATATATTTCTTAAGGCTAAAGGGATCAAGGGGTATGGGGAGAAGGCAGGGACCGGGTACTGAATTTGGATGATCAGCCATGATCGCATTGAATG
The DNA here is from genome assembly GCF_052327205.1 of Somniosus microcephalus. Classification (NCBI taxonomy): domain Eukaryota; kingdom Metazoa; phylum Chordata; class Chondrichthyes; order Squaliformes; family Somniosidae; genus Somniosus; species Somniosus microcephalus. The sequence goes on along the minus strand of NW_028225181.1, from coordinate 34,667,039 downwards.
GCGGAGCAGGCTCGAGGGGCCGAATGGCCTACTCCTGCTCCTATCTTCTATGTTTCTATGAGGGCTCCTGCGTGCGGATGCTTCCTCTCGGGGGGGAAAAAATCTCCGCCCTTACCTGAGGGCTCCCGAGGTCCGGACTCTTCGGCCCCTGGGCCTCCTGGTGGGAGAAGGGACTCCCGTCATACTTTCGACAGGTCAACCTGTCAAAAGTATGAATGGGAATCACTGAAAAAAGGCATTACAGCATTAAATACATTTTTTTTAATCACGTTTTTAAAATGACAAATAATTAAAGTTTTTTACGGGGCTAAAAATAAACGTACCTCTTTTGAAAGTATTTTTACGAGTGGAAAAAAAATATTTTTTTACTTTTTTAAATTCTTATGCTGGTAAAAGCAGGCCTTACGCCTGCTTTTACCAGGCGTACGGTTTTTAACGGTTTTCAGCTAGCGGAGGTTGTGCAGAAAGCGGAACTCATCCCCCCCCCCCCCGCAGAGGCCCTTCTCCAGGGCAGGCGTGCACTTTGTCAAGAGGATTCTCGACAGATCGGAAGTGCCGGTTTTCAGCGCATGCCCTACACACCTCGTACACACCCGTAGGGATCGGAAAATACGGGCCAAGGTCACTCTTCCCTAAAGGCCCCTTTACTACAAGGTTATTAATTAACCCTTTCTCACTGCACAATACAGGAAACACTCTTTTAACCGGCACCTAAATATCTGGAAACCTCTCTTCACCGGCAAAATTCAGGAGTAGGTTCAGGTAAGTTTTATTATATATTAGTGGCCGTGCAACAGGGACTCCTGGATCTGTGGCCGTGTACCTGGGACACCTGCACAAGCGCCGTGTAACCGGGGTTCCTGCACCTGTGGCTGTGTACGGGGCTCCTGCACCTGTGGCCGTGTACCCGGGACGCCTGCACAAGCGCCGTGTACCCGGGACGCCTGCACAAGCGCCGTGTAACCGGGGTTCCTGCACCTGTGGCCGTGCAACAGGGACTCCTGGATCTGTGGCCGTGTACCCGGGACGCCTGCACCAGCGCCGTGTAACCGGGGTTCCTGCACCTGTGGCTGTGTACGGGGCTCCTGCACCTGTGGCCGTGTACCCGGGACGCCTGCACCAGCGCCGTGTAACCGGGGTTCCTGCACCTGTGGCTGTGTACGGGGCTCCTGCACCTGTGGCCGTGTACCCGGGACGCCTGCACAAGCGCCGTGTACCCGGGACGCCTGCACAAGCGCCGTGTAACCGGGGTTCCTGCACCTGTGGCTGTGTACGGGGCTCCTGCACCTGTGGCCGTGTACCCGGGACGCCTGCACAAGTGCCGTGTAACCGGGGTTCCTGCACCTGTGGCTGTGGCCATGTACCTGGGACGCCTGCACAAGCGCCGTGTAACCGGGGTTCCTGCACCTGTGGCTGTGTACGGGGCTCCTGCACCTGTGGCCGTGTACCCGGGACGCCTGCACAAGTGCCGTGTAACCGGGGTTCCTGCACCTGTGGCTGTGGCCATGTACCTGGGACGCCTGCACAAGCGCCGTGTAACCGGGGTTCCTGCACCTGTGGCCGTGCAACAGGGACTCCTGGATCTGTGGCCGTGTAACCGGGACTCCTGCACAAGTGCCGTGTAACCGGGGTTCCTGCACCTGTGGCCGTGCAACAGGGACTCCTGGATCTGTGGCTGTGTAACCGGGATGCCTGCACAAGCGCCGTGTAACCGGGGTTCCTGCACCTGTGGCCGTGCAACAGGGAATCCTGGATCTGTGGCCGTGTACCCGGGACGCCTGCACAAGTGCCGTGTAACCGGGGCTCCTGCACCTGTGGCCGTGTACGGGACTCTCGTACCTTGGTAAATATACCTCTCTGTAATCCGGACTTTTTGATCAACCGGCACCACACCAGTGCCAGATAAAAAATAGTTTCCTGTACTAGATCTAAAATAGCCTGTTCCCTAGTTGGTTCTCAACTGACTGATCTAGAAAACTGTCTTGGATATATTCCATGAATTCGTCCTCCACACGATTACTGCAAATTTGGTTTGCCCAGTCTATATATAGATTAAAGTCCCCCATGATCACTGTACAGGAAACTTTCTGCTATCCGGCACCGACGGGACCGAGCTGGTGCCGTTAGATCAAAACTGCCGTAGAAACCAGCGCTAATGTTAAAACATACGGCGCTCAGAGCTCCGTGTGAAGCAACAAACCCTGTTGCTTAGCAACAGCTTCAAAACAGTCGGCGCAGCTTGCAAGCGTCGAGCTGAAGCTGTTGCTTAGCTACAGAGACGCTTGCAGAGCCAGGACTGGAGAAAAGAAGCAGCGAAAAGAAAAAAAATTATCTGAACTGACTCCTGAATTTTGCCGGTAGATAGACATTTAACCTCCGGATAAACTAAAGTTCCCTGTATTACCCTTGTTACTTGCACCTTTACTTTCCTGATTTATACTCTGCCCTACATTACAACTACTGTTTGGGGGCCTATAAACAACTCCCACCAACGTTTTCAGAGCCAAGACCCTTTCTTTCTACTGTCTTTGTCCCATTCTTTATTATCAGGGCTACCCGGCCTCCTTTTCCATTTTGCCTATCCCTTCAAAAAGTTTTGTATCCTGGAATAATTAGTTCCCAACCTTGGCCACTTTGCAACCACATCTCCGTTATGGCTATTCGATCAAACCTGTTAATTTCTATCTGCGCTATTAATTCATCTATTTTGTTGTGAATGCTTCACACATTCAGATATAGTGCCTTTTAGCTTTGACTTATTTCTATTTTCCCCTGATGTCTCCTTAGTCACTGACGCCTTATTACTTTTGTTACTCTCTCTGCCCCTTCCTGACCCAATCTGCTTATTTTTACCCAAAACTCTACTCTACTCTAGAGCCTTGACATTTCTCTCGCTGCTTTTAAATTTACTCTTTCCTGAATCTTCACACCCACCGCCCCCACTCCCCCTTCATTAGTTTAAATCCCTGTCTACTGGCCTAGTTATTCGGTTTGCCAGGGCACTGGCCTCAGCCCGGTTTAAGTGGAGCCCGTTCCAACGGGTGAGATTAGAACTAGGGGGCATAATCTTAGAATAAGGGGCTGCCCTTTCAAAACTGAGATGAGGAGAAACTTCTTCACTCAGAGGGTAGTAAATCTATGGAATTTGCTACCCCAGAGAGCCGTGGAAGCTGCGACATTACGGGGAGAGGGCAGGGAAGTGGACGTGAGTCTAGATTCAGATCAGCCATGATCCTATTGAATGGCGGAGCAGGCCCGAGGGGTCGTATGGCCTACTCCTGCTCCTATTTCTTATGTTCTCTTTCCCCAGTACCGGTGCCAGTGCCCCATGAACCGAAACCCCTGCCTCCCACACCACTCTTTGAGCCACGCATTTAAACCTCTAATCTGTTTGTCCCTATGCCAATTTGCGCTTGGCTCAGGTAACAATCCAGAGATGATTATCTTTGAGGTTCTACTTTTTAATTTGGATCCTAGCTCCTCAAACTCCCTCAGCAGAACCTCATTCCTAGTTCTACCTATGTTGTTGGTTCCTACGTGGACCACGACAACTGGATCCTCCCCCTCCAAGTTCTTCTCCAGCCGCGAGGCGATGTCTTTAATCCTGGCAGGCAACACAACCTTCAGAACTCTCGGTCGCGGCCGCAGAGAACAGTATCTCTCCCCCTCGCTATACTGTCCCCTACCGCAACTACATTCCCTTTCACTCCCCCCACTTGAATGGCCTCCTGCACCATGGTGCCATGATCAGCTTGCTCATCCATCCTGCAGGCTTTTCCCTCGTCCACACAGGCAGCAAGAACCTCATAGCTGTTGGACAAGGGCAAAGGCTGAGGCTCCTCCAGCACTGCACCTGGGGTCCCCTCACCTGCCTGAGTTGCAGTCACACCCTTCCTCATATGCTTATCTAGCCTCCTCTTAAATACTATTCGCTTCAACTACGCCCTGTGAGAACGAGTTCCAAATTCTCTGGGTAAAGAAGTTTCTCCTGAATTACCAATTTGATTTTTGGTGACAATCTTATATTAATGGTCTCTAGTTTTGCTCTTCCCCACAAGTGGAAACACTCCCTCTGTGTGTCTACTCTATCAAAACCTTTCATAATTTTAAAGACCTCTATTAGGTCACCCCTCAGCCTTCCCTCTTCAAGGGAAAAGAGACCCAGCCTGTTCATCCTTTCCTGATAGGTATACCCTCGCATTTCTGGTATCATCCTTGTAAATCTTCTCTGCACCCTCTCCAGTGCCTCAAAGCGGAAACCCGATCTGCGTTTGGTCTCCTCACTGTAGAGATATGTGAAGAGAAAAAGATTGGTGAAGTCAAGCGTAGGTCCCTTGCAGTCAGAATCAGGGGAATTTATAATGGGGAACAAAGAAATGGCAAACCAATTAAATACAACCTTTGGTTCTGTCTTCACAAAGGAGGACAGGGGCACAGTGGCATAGTGGTTAGCACTGTTGCCTCACAGCGCCAGGGACCCGGGTTCAAATCCGGCCTCGGGCGACTGTCTGTGTGGAGTTTGCACATTCTCCCTGTGTCTGCGTGGGTTTCCTCCGGGTGCTCCGGTTTCCTCCCACAGTCCAAAGATGTGCGGGTTAGGTTGATTGGCTATGATAAATTGACCCTTAGTGTTAGGGGGGAAATGGCCTCTATCTGCACTGGTGATTCTGTGACACAAATAACTTCCCAGAGATGTCGGGGAACATAGGGTCTAATGAGAGGGAGGAACTGAATGAAATCAGTATTTGTAAGGAAATGGTGTTAGGGAAATTGATGGGATTGAAGGCCGATAAATCCCCAGGGCCTGATAATCTACATCCTAGGGTACTTAAGAAAGTGGCCCTAGAAATAGTAGATGCATTGCTGGTCAGCTTCCAGAATTCTATAGATTCTGGAACAGTTCCGATGGATTGGAGGGTAGCTAATGTTACCCCACTATTCAAAAAAGGTGGTAGAGAGAAAACGGGGTAAGCCTGACATCGGTAGTGGGGAAAATGCTAGAGTCCATTATAAAAGATGTAACAGCAGAGCACTTGGAAAACAGTGACAGGATCGGACAAAGTCAGCATGGATTTACAAAAGGTAAATCGTGCTTGACTAATCTACTGGAATTTTTTGAGGATGTAACTGGTAGAATAGATAAGGGAGAACCAGTGGATGTGGTGTATTTGGACTTTCAGAAGGCTTTTGATAAGGTCCCGCATAAGAGATTAGCGTGTAAAGTTAAGGCACATGGGATTGGGGGCAAGGTACTGACTTGGATAGAGAACTGGTTGGCAGACAGGAAGCAAAGAGTTGGAATAAACGGGTCTTTTTCCGAGTGGCAGGCAGTGACTAGTGGGGTACCGCAGAGATCGGTCCTAGGACCCCAGCTATTCACAATATATATTAATGATCTAGACGAGGGAACTAGATGTAATATCTCCAAGTTTGCAGACGACACAAAGCTGGGTGGGCGTGTGTGCTGTGAGGAGGATGCCGAGAAACTCCAGTATGATTTGGACAGGTTGGGTGATTGGGCAGATGCATGGCAGATGCAGTATAATGTGGATAAATGCGAGGTTATCCACTTTGGTGGCAAAAACAGGATGGCAGATTATTATCTGAATGGCAATAGATTGGGAGAAGGGAAAGTGCAACGAGACCTGGGTGTCCTTGTGCACCAGTTGCTAAAGGTAAGCATGCAGGTGCAGCAGACGGTTAAGAAGGCAAATGGTATGTTGGCCTTTGTAGCGAGAGGATTCAAGTACAGGAACAAGGATGTCTTGCTGCAGTTGTACAGGGCCTTGGTGAGACCACACCTTGAGTATTGTGTGCAGTTTTGGTCGCCTTATCTGAGGAAGGATGTTCTTGCCATGGAGGGAGTGCAGCAAAGATTCACCAGACTGATACCTGGGATGGCAGGAATGACGTATGAGGAGAGATTGGGTCGATTAGGCTTATATTCGCTGGAGTTTAGAAGAATGAGAGGGGATCTCATTGAAACTTATAAAATTCTAACAGGACTAGACAGACTAGATGCAGGAAGGATGTTCCCGATGGCGGGGGAGTCCAGAACCAGGGGTCACAGTCTAAAGATAAGGACAGATTTAGGACAGAGATGAGGAGGAATTTCTTCACCCAGAGAGTGGTGAACCTGTAGAATTCTCTACCACAGAAGGCAGTTGAGGCCAATTCATTAAATATATTCAAGAAGGAGTTGGATATATTTCTTAAGGCTAAAGGGATGAAGGGATATGGGGAGAGGGCAGGGACAGGGTACTGAATTTGGATGATCAGCCATGATCTCATTAAATGGTGGAGCAGGCTCGAGGGGCCGAATGGCCTACTCCTGCTCCTATCTTCTATGTTTCTATGCATCGTGAGCAGCGAATACAGTATACTAGATTGCAAGAAGTACAAGTAAATCGCTGTTTCACCGGTCAGGAGAGTTTGGGGCCCTGGACAGTGGGAAGGGAGGCGGTGAAAGGGCAGGTGTTGCATCTCCTGCGCTTGCGCGGGAAGGTGCCGGGCGAAGGGGTGTTGGTTGATTTGAGGGGTGGTGGACCAGGGTGCCGTGGAGGGAGCCGGAATGCTGAAAAGGGGGTGGGGAAGATGTGTTTGATGGTGGGTCTTCAAACCCTCAGTCCTTTATACAACGCCTTTTACAATCTCAGGACGTCCCAAAGCACTTTACAGCCAAGGAAGTACTTTTTGAAGTGTAGTCACTGTTGTAATGTAGGAAACGCGGCAGCCAATTTGCGCACAGCAAGCTCCCACAAACAGCCAATGTGATGATGAGCAGATAATCTGTTTTGGTGACATTGATTGTGGGATAAATATTGGCCCAGGACACAGGGGATAACTACCCTGCGCCTCTTCAAAATAGTGCCGTGGGATCTTTTACGTCCAGCTGAGAGAGTAGCCGGGACCTCGGTTTAACGTCTCATCCAAAAGACAGCCCCTCTGACAGTGCGGCGCTCCCTCAGTACTGACTCTCCGACAATCCAGTGCTCCCTCAGTACTGCCCCTCTGACAGTGCGGCGCTCCCTCAGTACTGCCCCTCCGACAGTGTAGCGCTCCCTCAGTACTGACTCTCCGACAATCCAGTGCTCCCTCAGTACTGCCCCTCTGACAGTGCGGCGCTCCCTCAGTACTGCCCCTCCGACAGTGTAGCGCTCCCTCAGTACTGCCTCTCTGACACTGCGGCGCTCCCTCAGTACTGACTCTCCGACAGTGCAGCGCTCCTTCATTCTGTCCCTCCAACAGTGCAGTGTTCCCTCAGTACTGCCCCTCCGACAGTGCGGCGCTCCCTCAGTACTGCCCCTCCGACAGTGCAGCTCTCCCTCAGTACTGCTCCTCCGACAGTGCCGCGCTTCCTCAGTACTGCGCCTCCGACAGTGCATTGCTCCCCCAATACTGCCCCTCAGACAGTGCAGCGCTCCCTCAGTACTGCCCCTCCGACAGTGCGACGATCCCTCAGTACTGCCCCTCCGACAGTGCTGTGCGCTCTCAATACTGACCCTCTGACAGTGCTGTGCTCCCTCAGTACTGCTCCTCCGACAGTGCAGCGTTCCCTCAGTACTGATCCTCCGACAGTGCAGTGCTCCCTCAGTACTGATCCTCCGACGGTGCAGCGCTCCCTCAGTACTGCCCCTCCGACAGTGCAACGCTCCCTCAGTACTGCCCCTCCGACAGTGCAGCGCTCCCTCAGTACAGCCCCACCGACAATGCAGCGCTCCCTCAGTACTGCCCCTCCGACAGTGCAGCGCTCCCTCAGTACTGCCCCTCTGACAGTGCAGCGCTCCCTCAGTAATGACCCTCCGACAGTGCAGTGCTCCCTCAGTACTGCCCCTCCGACAGTGCAGCGCTCGCTCAGTACTGCCCCTCCGACAGTGCAGCGCTCCTTCAAAACTGTCCCTCCAACAGTGCAGTCAGTGTTCCCTCAGTACTGCCCCTCCGGCAGTGCAGCGCTCCCTCAGTACTGCTCCTCCGACACTGCAGCGCTCCCTCAGTACAGCCCCTCCGACAGTACAGCGCTCCCTCAGTACTGCTCCTCCGACACTGCAGCGCTCTCTCAGTACAGCCCCTCCGACAGGACAGCGCTCCCTCAGTACTGCCCCTCCGGCAGTGCAGCGCTCCCTCAGTACTGCCCTTCCGACAGTACAGCGCTCCCTCAGTACTGCCCCTCCAACAGTGCTGTGCTCTCTCAGTACTGACCCTCTGACAGTGCTGTGCTCCCTCAGTACTGCTCCTCCGACTGTGCAGCGTTCCCTCAGTACTGCTCCTCCGACAGTGCAGCGCTCCCTCAGTACAGCCCCTCCGACAGTACAGCGCTCCCTCAGTACTGCCCCTCCGACAGTACAGCACTCCCTCAGTACTGACCCTCCGACAGTACAGTGCCCCCTCAGTACTGCCCCTCCAACAGTGCGGCGCTCCCTCAGTACTGCCCCTCCGACAGTGCAGCTCTCCCTCAGTACTGCCCCTCCGACAGTGCAGCGCTCCCTCAGGACTGCCCCTCCGACAGTGCAGCGCTCCCTCAGTACTGCCCCTCCAACAGTGCAGCACTTCTTCAGTACTGTCCCTCCGACAGTGCAGCACTCCCTCAGTACTGCCCCTCAGACAGTGCTGTGCTCTCTCAGTACTGCCCCTCCGACAGTGCAGCGATCCCTCAGTACTGTCCCTCCAACAGTGCAGCACTTCTTCAGTACTGTCCCTCCGACAGTGCAGCACTCCCTCAGTACTGCCCCTCCGACCGTGCAGCGTTCCCTCAGTACTGCCCCTCCGACAGTGCAGTGCTCCCTCAGTACTGCCCCTCCGACAGTGCAGCGCTCCCTCAGTACTGCCCCTCCGACAGTGCAGCCCTCCCTCAGTACTGCCCCTCCGACAGTGCAGCGCTCCCTCAGTACTGCCCCTCCGACAGTGCAGCCCTCCCTCAGTACTGCCCCTCCGACAGTGCAGCGCTCCCTCAGTACTGCCCCTCCGACAGTGCAGCCCTCCCTCAGTACTGCCCCTCCGACAGTGCAGCGCTCCCTCAGTACTGCCCCTCCGACAGTGCAGCGCTCCCTCAGTACTGCCCCTCCGACAGTGCAGCGCTCCCTCAGTACTGCCCCTCCGACAGTGCAGCCCTCCCTCAGTACTGCCCCTCCGACAGTGCAGCCCTCCCTCAGTACTGCCCCTCCGACAGTGCAGCCCTCCCTCAGTACTGCCCCTCCGACAGTGCAGCGCTCCCTCAGTACTGCCCCTCCGACAGTGCAGCCCTCCCTCAGTACTGCCCCTCCGACAGTGCAGCCCTCCCTCAGTACTGCCCCTCCGACAGTGCAGCACTCGCTCAGTACTGCCCCTCCGACAGTGCAGCGCTCCTTCAAAACTGTCCCTCCAACAGTGCAGTCAGTGTTCCCTCAGTACTGCCCCTCCGGCAGTGCAGCGCTCCCTCAGTACTGACCCTCTGACATTGCTGTGCTCCCTCAGTACTGCTCCTCCGACAGTGCAGCGTTCCCTCAGTACTGCTCCTCCGACAGTGCAGCGCTCCTCAGTACAGCCCTCCGACAGTACAGCGCTCCCTCAGTACTGCTCCTCCGACACTGCAGCGCTCTCTCAGTACTCCCCTCCGACAGGACAGCGCTCCCTCAGTACTGCCCTCCGGCAGTGCAGCGCTCCCTCAGTACTGCCCTTCCGACAGTACAGCGCTCCCCTCAGTACTGCCCTCTGACGGTGCAGCGTTCCCTCAGTACTGCTCCTCCGACAGTGCAGCGCTCCCTCAGTACAGCCCCCTCCGACAGTACAGCGCTCCCTCAGTACTGCCCCTCCGACAGTAAAGCACTCCTCAGTACTGACCCTCCGACAGTACAGTGCCCCCTCAGTACTGCCCCTCCAACAGTGCGGCTCCCTCAGTACTGCCCTCCGACAGTGCAGCTCTCGCTCAGTACTGCCCCTCCGACAGTGCAGCGCTCCCTCAGGACTGCCCCTCCGACAGTGCAGCGCTCCCTCAGTACTGCCCCTCCAACAGTGCAGCACTTCTTAGTACTGTCCCTCCGACAGTGCAGCACTCCCTCAGTACTGCCCTCAGACAGTGCTGTGCTCTCTCAGTACTGCCCCTCCGACAGTGCAGCGATCCCTCAGTACTGTCCCTCCAACAGTGCAGCACTTCTTCAGTACTGTCCCTCCGACAGTGCAGCACTCCCTCAGTACTGCCCCTCCGACCGTGCAGCGTTCCCTCAGTACTGCCCCTCCGACAGTGCAGCGCTCCCTCAGTACTGCCCCTCCGACAGTGCAGCGCTCCCTCAGTACTGCCCCTCCGACAGTGCAGCCCTCCCTCAGTACTGCCCCTCCGACAGTGCAGCGCTCCCTCAGTACTGCCCTCCGACAGTGCAGCGCTCCCTCAGTACTGCCCCTCCGACAGTGCAGCCCTCCCTCAGTACTGCCCCTCCGACAGTGCAGCGCTCCCTCAGTACTGCCCCTCCGACAGTGCAGCGCTCCCTCAGTACTGCCCTCCGACAGTGCAGCGCTCCCTTCAGTACTGCCCCTCCGACAGTGCAGCCCTCCCTCAGTACTGCCCCTCCGACAGTGCAGCCCTCCCTCAGTACTGCCCCTCCGACAGTGCAGCCCTCCCTCAGTACTGCCCTCCGACAGTGCAGCGCTCCCTCAGTACTGCCCCTCCGACAGTGCAGCGCTCCCTCAGTACTGCCCCTCGACAGTGCAGCGCTCCCTCAGTACTGCCCCTCCGACAGTGCAGCCCTCCCTCAGTACTGCCCCTCCGACAGTGCAGCGATCCCTCAGTACTGCCTCTCCAACAGTGCCGCGCCTCCCTCAGTACTGCCCCTCCGACAGTGCAGCGCTCCCTCAGTACTGCCCCTCCGACAGTGCAGCGCTCTCTCAGTACTGCCCCTCCGACAGTGCAGCACTCCCTCAGTACCGCCCCCTCCGACAGTGCAGCACACCCTCAGTACTGCCCCTCCGACAGTGCAGCGCTCCCTCAGTACTGCCCCTCCGACAGTACAGCACTCCCTCAGTACTGCCCCTCCGACAGTACAGCACTCCCTCAGTACTGCCCCTCCGACAGTACAGCACTCCCTCAGTACTGCCCCTCCGACAGTACAGCACTCCCTCAGTACTGCCCCTCCGACAGTACAGCACTCCCTCAGTACTGCACTGGGAGTGTCCGCCTAAAGTATGTGAAGTCTGTGAAGTGGAACTTGACCCCATAACCTTCTGACTCGGGAGTGAATGCTTGCAACTGAGCATGGCTGGCACCTGGTACAGCTGGGGTTAGATACCGAGTAAAGCTCCTCGACACCATGCTGTACCTGCCCTGTGAGTGTTTGATCAGACAGTGGAGATTGAGCTTTGCTCCTGACTTCCAAAGCCTTGGAAAGGCACAAGTCGAGAGTGTGATGGAATACTTGGATGAATACAGGTGGGTGAGTGCAGCTCCAACAACACTCAGAAAGCTCAACACCATCCAGGACAAAGCAGCCCCCTTTATTGGCACCCCCATCCACCACCTTAAACATTCACTCCCTCCACCACCGGTGTACCGTGGCTGCAGTGTGTACCATCTACAAGATGCACTGCAGCAATTCGCCAAGGCTTCTTCGGCAGCACCTCCCAAACCCGCCACCTCTACCACCTAGAAGGACAAGGGCAGCAGGCGCACGGAAAACACCACCGCCTCCAAGTTACCCTCCAAGTCACACAACATCCTGACTTGGAAGTACATCGGCCGATCCTTCATCTACACAGTCCCATCAAACACTCCCGGGGCAGGTACAGCACAGGTTAGATACAGAGTAAAGCTCCCACTACACTGTCCCATCAAACACTCCCAGGGCTGGTACAGCGGGTTAGATACAGAGTAAAGCTCCCTCTACACTGTCCCATCAAACACTCCCAGGGCAGGTACAGCACGGGTTAGATACAGAGTAAAGCTCCCTCTACACTGTCCCATCAAACACTCCCAGGGCAAGTACAGCATGGGTTAGATACAGAGTAAAGCTCCCTCTACACTGTCCCATCAAACACTCCCAGGGCAAGTACAGCATGGGTTAGATACAGAGTAAAGCTCCTCTACACTGTCCCATCAAACAC